>NC_064638.1:155341816-156001219 GCF_023864345.2 Schistocerca serialis cubense
ATCTGACAAAAATCTGCAGTGTCCCGGAGAAATGGCGTGAAGCCTGTACGGTTGTGGGCCACGACAGCAGGGCGGCGCGCCCACAGGTATGTTGGAGGTCGCCCTGCATCCGGCTGCCGCGTAATAACACAACAGCGGCCGTTATGCAACGCGTTAAAGGCCCGCCGCCTTCCTTTCCAGCTGCTGCCAGCCCCGCACGCCGAGGTACACCTTCCCCGCGGCACTCCGGCTTATCGATGGGACACGAAAAACTAGTGACTGTCCGCTCGAAGAACACACTAGGCGCCGTGGCTGATGAAAGCGGCTGTTCTGGCAGAAGTCGGAATACGGAGTCTGACTTAACACCGACTGTCACTTGTTTCCGGTCGCTACCAACGTCAGCTGCAGTTGTAACACTGGAAAGCCATTAAAGGCAGCCGATGGTTGAGAAGGGACAGCTCACACTTGGATTCTAATTTAAATCTCAAAAAAGAAGTGAAGGTGCCCCTTATCTCAGAAAACCCCAATGGTAGACGCAATGGACTGCCATTCCCCCTAATTCCTTTATGGATGGCAGTGGTCGAAACAGAAATTAGGATTTCTAATATGTTGGACACCGTTGTAGCATATCAATCTGTACATTGAGCAAGCAGCAAGGGAAAGTGAGGAGAAACTTGCAACGAGAATTTAAGTTCAGAGAACAGAAAAACTTCGCGATTTGCCGGTTGTAACAGGACATCATCCTCTACTTTCCCTTCAACAGTAGTTATCGATACCAGTATTATTTTTCGAATTTTGGACAGGTCAGTATTATCTCAATTGCTTTTCTGAAAACTTACATAAAATTTTATACACAGTGTTATATTTCAAGCTAAAATTTATGAAAGGAATTACTTTATAAAATATTTTTAGTGTCGACGTTATAATCGTTAAGTACCAGACCTGAATGTATAATTGAAATTATTTTTTTAGACACATTTGAAATTACGAATATTCGCACACTTAAAATTTCTATTATTAATTACCCAATCCTGTACTGTTTACTGTGTTTATTTATGGATTCATTAATGAAATAATAATCAAAATTAATAATGTAACGAAAACTAGTAGGAATTCATTTGTTAAGAAAAATTGTAAGCCTTTTAGAATATTGTTAATTCCGCATAATGTGGGAGTCATAAGCTTGCCTCCGATGTGATCGGACGTATATTTGTATGATATTTGCGAACAATGTAATTTCGGCTTTGTTAATGTGAAAAATCAAAATACTGCATGATATACTATAATATCAGAAAATCTGTGGAAAATACATATACGTAAAAAAATTCTGCAACAGCAATCTTCAAATTTATTTAGTTCAAATCAACCGTGACAACCTGATGTTAGATTTTTAGCTTCAAGAATCAGACCCCTAGACAAGAAAAACTGGAGTCGTTTCAACATGACACGCTAAGTAAATTGAAACTTTATTGTAACCTTCGCTCCTCTCAAATCTTAATAAAAGCCTTTGCTTATTAATTACTTGGAATGGGGATTGTTTAATGTCGACAATAGATGGAAGAAGGAAGGAGGGGGGAGATTACACGGTTACACTGTAATTCTATCAGATATACCACAGAAATTGGAAATGCTGTTGAAAGAATTGGACAGTGTCTTGAAAAGAGTTTAGAAGATCAACATCAACAAAAGCCAAAATTAAATGTAGTCGAATCAAGTCAGACGATGCTGAGGGAATTCTATTAGTAAATGAGAAACTAAAAGTACTCGACCTGATTTTCTATTTGGCCAACGAAATAATTTATGATGGCCAAAGCAGATAGGAAAATGCGGACTGACATCACCAAGAAAAGCATTAATATCGAAAATAAATTTAAGTGTTAAGAAGTCTTATCTGAAAGAGTTTGTCTGGAGTACAATCCTTTACGGAAATGAAACGTGGACAACCTGCAGTTTAGATAAGAAGAGAACAGAAGCTTATGAAATGTGGAGATGCAGAAAAATACTGAAGATGAAATGGGTAGATAGAGTAACTATCAAGGAGGTACTGAATCGAATTGGGGAAAAAACAAATGTATGGCACAGCTTGAACAAAACAAGGGGTCGGTTAATAGCACACATACTGAGGCATCAGGGAATTGTCAGGTTGGTTATGGAAGGAAGTGTGGTTGGCAAAAATTGTAGACTGAGACATTGGCTAGACCACAGTAAGCAGGTTCAAATGGATGTACGTTGGAGTAGTTATTCAGATGTAAGGAGACTTGCTGATAATAGACTAGTCTTCGCACTGAAGATCACAACAACCAGAAACTTTAGCTTTCAATACGGTGCGCTAGTACACTGACATTGCCGTAGCAATACTGTTTCCGCTTTAACGAAGTCTTGTGATTATGAGCATTTACAGAGGACGTCTACTTTCCAGTACCTGAAACTAATAACATAGTTTCGTTTACTATTACGTGGATGCACTGCACTGAGTATAGTGTTGTCTGATAGATCAGGTTCATTAGTTGGCTATCGAAAGTGCTACTCTCTTCGAGCTACGGCGCCGAGATGTACAACTGGTATCTGACGCCATCTTAACGCACTTACAAAGCAGTCATGTAAGTCACTCTTTTCTTAATAAGATTTGGCTCTTTCCAATATTTTCCGCTTTCGTCAGTTCCTCTCCAACCTCGCAACCGCTGCTCTCAATATTTTCACAATTCCTATGATACATATTTATTTAGTTAGTCGTGCTTTTGCCGGCCAAAGTGGCCGTGTGTTTCTAGGCGCTACGGTCTGGAACCGCGAGGCCGCTACGGTCGCAGGTTCGAATCCTGCCTCGGGCATGGATGTGTGTGATGTCTTTAGGTTGGTTAGGTATACGTATTTCTAAGTTCTAGGGGACTGATGACCTCAGAAGTTGAGTCCCATAGTGCTCAGAGCCATTTGAACCATTTATTCATGCTTTTATTTCGTCAGGCAAGACTATAGCCTCCATAACCTTTCTTACATGAATCTGGACATTTTTATAGGATTAATACTGTAATGTGTGTAGTAAACGAGCTATATATGATAATAATAATAATAATAATAATAATAATAATAATAATATACCAAGACAAAACCACACATTTGGTATACATGGATGATCTAAAACTACGGGCAGCAACAAATCAACAACTCAACCAATTACTAAAGATAACAGAAGTATTCAGCAATGATATAAATATGGCTTTTAGAACAGACAAATGTAAGAAAAATAGCATAGTCAAGGAAAAACACACTAAACAAGAAGATTAGATATTGGATAACCACAGCGACAACATAGAAGCGATGGAAAGAACAGATGCCTATAAATATCTAGGATACAGACAAAAAATAGGAATAGATAATACAAATATTAAAGAAGAACTAAAAGAAAAATATAGACAAAGACTAACACAAATACTGAAAACAGAATTGACAGCAAGAAACAAAACAAAAGCTATAAATACTTATGCTATACCAATATTGACCTACTCATTTGGAGTAGTGAAATGAAGTAACACAGACCTAGAAGCACTCAATACACTTACACGATCACAATGCTACAAATATAGAATACATCACATACATTCAGCAACAGAAAGATTCACATTAAGCAGAAAGGAAGGAGGAAGGGGATTTGTCGACATAAAAAACCTCCGTTATGGACAGGTAGACAATTTAAGAAAATTCTTTCTAGAACGAGCAGAAACTAGCAAAATACACAAAGCAATCACTCATATAAATACATCGGCTACACCATTGCAATTTCATAACCACTTCTACAACCCTTTATATCACATAACATCAACAGATACGAAGAAAGTAAATTGGAAAAAGAAAACACTAAATGGAAAGCACCTGTATCATCTAACACAGCCACACATCGATCAAGACGCATCCAACACATGGCTAAGAAAAGGCAATATATACAGTCCGATGGAAGGATTCATGATTGCAATACAGGATCAAACAATAAACACCAGATATTACAGCAAGCATATTATTAAAGATCCCAATGCCACAACAGTTAAATGCAGATATTGCAAACAACAAGTACAAACACATACAAATACAAACACATACAAATACAAACACATACAAATACAAACACATACAAATACAAACACATACAAATACAAACACATACAAATACAAACACATACAAATACAAACACATACAAATACAAACACATACAAATACAAACACATACAAATACAAACACATACAAATACATCACAAGCGGATGTACAATACTAGCAAATACAGAATAAACCAGAGGACATGACAATGTAGCAAAAATAATACATCAACAAGTTACCATACAACATAAACTAATAAAGCAACACGTTCCCACATAATGCAAGTATGTACCACAAAATGTACTGGGGAATGATGAATACAAATTATACTGGAACAGAACCATTATAACAGATAAAACAACACCACATAACAAATCTGACATCATACTCACTAACAAAAAGAAGAAATTAACACAACTAATCGAAATATCTACACCCACTACAACAAATATACAGAAGATAACAGGAGAAAAAATTGAAAAATACATCCAACTGGCTGAGGAAATCAAGGACATGTGGCATCAGGATAAAGTTGACATTATACCAATTATACTATCAACTACAGGAGTCATACCACGCTATATCCACCAGTACATCAACGCAATACAGCTACATCCAAACGTATATATACAACTACAGAAATCTGTAATTATTGATACATGTTCAATTACCCGAAAGTTCCTAAATGCAATGTAACATATACCGTACAGTTAAAAGGAAGCCACGCTTGATCAGGGTCCGCGTCATTTTCCATTTTTAACCAGACATAACGTCTGAGAGAGGAAAGAAATAATAATAATAATTGGTGTAACTGAATCTACAGATGGTTGGAAAATGAGAAGTAATGAACTGATCTACGAAAACACAGAATATCAGAAGTAAAGGAAAAGCGAAGATTGATCATTTTTGGATACTTCTACCGCATGAGTAAGACCAAGGTAAGGAAGAAAACTATTCTTACATTTCTGTAGAACTAAATGGACAATAGCATGGCTTACTGAAATAATAGAACAACAAGAAAGAAACAATAACAAAGAATGGCAGATAACAGAAATGAACCTTTTGGGAAGAAAGTACTTAATCTACAAGGCTTTTTAAGGCAGATGAAGAGAGAAATCAGGAACAGTGTGGACAGAAGAAAGGGAAAGAAAGCACAGATAGAAGATGAAGGAATAGTGCAAAAATTGGAAACAACTAATAAAGAAGAGCAGCTGAAGTTGTTATATGATCCTAAATGAGAACAACAGTATGAAAACAATGACGACAATAACCACAGTAACTAAAGAACAACACTACAGGAATGTCAGCAAAAAAATGGTTCAAATGGCTCTGAGCACTATGCGACTTAACTTCTGAGGTCATCAGTCGCCTAGAACTTAGAACTAATTAAACCTAACTAACCTAAGGACATCACACACATCCATGCCCGAGGCAGGATTCGAACCTGCAACCGTAGCGGTCGCCCGGTTCCAGACTGTAGCGCCTAGAACCACAAGGCCACTTCGGCCGGCCGGGAATGTCAGCGTTATTACTATTGTTTAAGTAATTTTCTCACAAAATAATGTTTCTGTCTAATAAGACCAACGACTTATTAGGAGACTAGCATGGAAGCAGCACGGGTGAAAACGTATCTGGAGGATAAGTTTGTTGGTCCGAGGAAGAGTGAAAAATTGGGGTACCGTTAGCAGATCAAATGGAAGATCCAGCAGAAGCAGATGGGGAATAGGAAGCTTGCGGACGCATAAAAAAAACCAGCGTCCTACCCAGTCACATACAGAGATGGGTCAATTCAGTATTAATACAAGAAAACGTAATCCACAGAAGGCTGTAATGTAAACGATGTTTATGTAAATCGTGCGATTAGCTAATTTCGACGATTTATCATTTTCAAGCACATGTGTCATATTGCATATTACATGTCGCAACTATCAAATTATTTTTCACTGCACATAAAAGTTAGATGTTATATTCCCTCCTTACACTGGGAATGGACCCACGCCAAAGTTACAACTTTAACGTCGTAATGGTAACTTCGCTCTCATCTTTACATTACAGCCTGCTACGGCCCATTTTTCCTTTAGTTTTGTTGGGATGAGTCGTGGTATCCGCGGCTACACGAGCACATCAGTAAAATGTAATGTGCATATGGCTTTGTTGGCCAAGGGATATTCTGTTCGGGATGTTCAGCTGCTTGGTTGACGCCACTTCGTAACTTCCGCGTTGATGTCTACAGAAAGATGACGAGCGCAACATACACACGCAATCTAGGGCGGTGAAAGTCCGAGCCTGTCAGGAATCGAAACCGAAAATCGTCATCGAGGATCAGCAGCGCTAACCATAAAACCACGAGTTTTTGACGTAAATCAGTATAGCTTGTTAGGCTGAGTGATGGTGAGAGTACTAAAATAAAACGTGGAATTTCTAAAATTATTAAATAACGTTAAACTGACGAAGAATGAAAATAACTAATTTGTAGTTCAGTGCAGTGCAAAACAATTTGCACTTATTCTTACGTACAATAACGTCAGCTGTCCTCCCGTATCTGCCTGTTACCCGCGGCTACTCGCATATCATAATCAAATGAAGCCTCCCACGTCCTATATTTAGATGCACGCCTTCTTCCACTTTAATGTACAGCGTTTAAATGACGCCCCCGTTGTCAGTCTTAAAACGTCTCAAAAGCTGTAAGAGAAGCGTAGCGCTCAATGGCTAAAATGCGACGGGCTAGTGACTGATGTTAGTATGTAAGTATGGATTACACACGTTTAGAGTTGTAACAGCATTTTATTTATTATGTCGAATCGTATCATATAAAATATATCAAACAATAAAAAAACTTTTACAAATATAATAAAGTTCAACAGTCAAAACTAAACAGCTTTTTCAAAGAGTAATTATTGTTCCGTATCTCGCGCTATAGTCTTCAAATCAATAAACACAGCGTTCAAGCTATCCCTGTATCAAATATCATCAAAATCGGTTCTGCTGTTTAGTCGTGAGAGTGTAACAGAGTTACTGTCGTATTTATAATATTAGTATGGATGTGGATCCGCACACAAACAAAATTTTAATTTGTTTGAAGAATACCTGAACATGGTGGCCTAAAGGTTACTGGCATGCACCACGCATAGCCACAGCGATTTGTCGAGAATTCTCAGAAATATTTCACCGTTCGTCCTGTTTTCCTTTCCATTTCGACACTGCCGTAGGCCTCACCCTCTTCCAGCATTGGATTTGTTGGGCGTTTTGAATTGTTTTCGACGCGAGCTTTCTTCTGACTGGAGTTTTCTATAATTCCGTACACGAGATAACATTTTTCAATTTTGTAATTTTCAGTTTATTACCTGTTTTCACTTATATTTCGTGCGAATATTTTTATTCACACTTTCGAATTCTAGTAACTCTCCGCGAGCTCTTTACAATGACACCTGAATTAATGTCCTACGTAAACGCTTTCCCACGCTACACCAACTCACAACAACCACGCGCATGCGCCTACACTGGCGCTATGACGTCACAGAAAAAACAAATACTGTGCGCACGGCCGGTTCCAGACGATTCTTTCAGTCCGCCTCAGTAGCTGCGCGGTGAGCGCGGTGGAAGTCCAATCGAAGGGCCCCGGGTTCGCTTCCCAGCCGGGTCGCAGATTTTCTCCGCTCGGGGACTAGGTGTAGGGTGTAGCGTTGTCCTTTCGTTCGTGTCATTGTAACTGACATAACACTGTTGAGATGGCTGTATGGGAATCTACCGATAACCAATAAATTTAAAAAAAATCTTTCTTATTTGTCGTCCCTCTCCCTTTTCCCTCACACACTTTCACCCGTGTCAGCTTTCGCTACTAATTGTGATACACACTGTGTACAAAACTTAGCACTTGGGCACCCCTGGTGGTCCCCTCAGATTCGCGCCTCGACACTTGTGGCGTCCCACGCAGCGTGGCACTCCAAGCCCCAAGCAGTGGCTTGCGTCGCTTGGGCCGTAACGCTCGCAATATCAAGAGAGTAGTTTCTTTATGCACAACTTTTGAAAATATGTTAATTTAGTCATTTACTTTATGATTAAAAATTTTTGAAAAAATATTATTCTTAATGAATTATTCTACCCGACTCCATAAATGTTTTAAATTTTTCAGCTGAACTTAACCCAAAAATTTAAGTGGTAGTAGTAGGTGTCACCTTCTCCAATGAATGTCATATTCAATATTTTAGGTTCATGACCTGACTTACACATCAATATCTCTTTAAAAAATATGTTGTGAGTCAAAGTCAACAGCAGTTACCGAAATCTGCTACAAAAACGGACAAACATGATCTACCCGTCATGGACTCAACAACCGTTCAGAGGGTAGGCAAAATAATGCGAACAGTGGTAGTAATGGGATGGTTGTGTTTGACGGTCAACAACGCGAGTAAGACACGTGCCGTGCTGGACTGTGAGTGTTCAGTACGGACTAGGCATTAGTGCAGGTTGTTGACAGTGGTGCACACGTCGTATTTGCACTCAGAGGCCAAAGTCGATGTCCAATGAAAGACCTAACTTCCAAAGAGGGCAGATTGTGGGGGCCCGATTAGCTGGAGCATCAGTAACCAAGACAGCCGACTTATTCACTGTTTCAAGAGCAACTGTTTCAACAGTGATGACAGCCTACACAAAATCCAAAAGACAGAGATCGTCGTACGCTAACACGAATTGTGTCAATACAACACAAAACTACGGCGGCTAAGGTGGCTACGGCGCTCAATAGCCATCTTCTAGACCCCGTATCTATCGACACTGTCTGCTGAGAACTCCATAAAGCGAATATTCATGGACCAGCTGCTATACCGAAACCATTTGCGACGACAACCGACGCAAAGAAGCGTATGACGTGGTGTCAGGAGCACAAATCCTGGACGGCTGATCAGTGGAAACACATCATATGGTCCGACGAGTGTTTTCACTATTTCCAACATAGAGCCGGGTTTATGTCTGCAGAACGCCAGAGGAAGCCTACAATCCTGATTGCTTGATTCCAACGGTTAAACATGGAGGTGGAAGTGTGATAGTGTGGGCAGCCATATCATGGTATTCTGCTGGACCCATCATTACTCTCAAAGACCGTGTTACATAGGATTATGTGAATATTCTAAGTGATCAGGTACACCCCATGATTCAAATGTTGTTCTCCAACAATGAAGCCATATTTCAGGACAATAATGCACCCATCCACACAGCCAGGAAAGTTCAATCGTGGTATGAGGAGACTGAACTGCAGCATCTTCCCTGGCCATCACAGTCCCCGGACTTGTTCGTTATCGAACAGTTGTGGGCGGTATTGGAGCGCAGACTCCAGAGCAGATTCACCAAAGTAGTTAGAAGAGGTTGTGATCGAAGAGTGGCTTAACATTCCACTGGAGACTATACAATCATTATATGCCAGTATTCCAAGAAGAATCGCAGCTGTAATACTGGCATATGGGGATCCAACACCTTGTAAATAAAACATTCGCAAGTAATTACAGGTGTTCACATTATTTTGCCTGTCCCCTGTCTATACATCAATAGTCTTGTAGTTACTAGCGATTTAAATCTGACGGCATTTTGTCACACGAAAAAGTTCTATCGGCGAGTGAGTAAACTTTTTCACGTCAAAACTACTAAAAATGGAATATGGAAAGTATTCGCATGCATCCGAACGCTATCCGAATGACACACATATTATGACAAACATTCTATTTCTGAAGACAACTTTTTGTCGACACATGCTAATCATACAGCGATGAATAAGATATCGTTAGAAAGGTTTTTTAACCGGTTTCTAACATTGCTAATCGATTTTGCGTAAAATCTACTATTTTTAGAATACTTTAACATAAAAGAGACTATCATAGGCGGAAGGAGATTATGGATGCCCAGAATCATACCTACATTTCACGAAGCTAACTTTTTAATAGGAACAAGAGACTCCCCTTTCATATTATCTTATTAAAAATAACATTTTATTTGTTTTAAAGTACTTATTAACTGCATAACTTGTATATAGCATAATCCTGATCACTGCGGTAGTCCATTATCTCTGTCCGTCATAGAAGTTGACTTTTCTAAACGAATACATTTTTCCGAAACGACACACATGTCTGTCACTGTCACCTTGACTAGCTAGCTATTGCTACTACGGTCTAATGTGTATACTACAACTGAAAATGCTTGTCAAATTGAAGTTCTAGGTATGTGGCCCGTCGCACAAGCCGGGACAAACATTCCGAATGCACATAAAGATATGTGTAATTGCTGCTTCTGTAGCGCACTTATGCACTGCTACTACAGCACGAAGTACGAAATAAAATTAAAATCTCAAAGTACAGTTAGAGATGATTGTGGTCTTAGCGATATACCAAGTAACAAGCCACCACTACGTTCGAACCTATTGTAACGCCCTGTAAAAAATGTTGTTCAAAATTATGTGCACCACAATTTACATACAAAGATGTACCACAAATTCATGATTATTATTTTACGTGATTCTTTTCATTTTTAAGCATGTTTTCTCTTTATTCCTACAACTACACTTAACGACTATGCTTATTCCAAATACTGTCACCATTCACTCGGGTCTCCTGGTATCTACAAATACCATGCAGGCATAATATGTTTGGTGATTAATAATTAATGTTTCCATGTGGTTGATAATTACAGTTTTCTAGTAGTTTTCAGTTTTATTTTCTAAGGAACTGTGCTTCGTTTCCTCCAGTCTCTCCCCTTCCACGTAGAAAGATTACGCCGGTAATAACACCATTTGTGTGGCTTTAGTTTGAAATACAAAGCAAAAGCAATTTCGCACGACTCGAGTTTTTGTCGTGGTGGTCTTGAGCCTACTAGTAGATTTCTACAGCAGCAAAAGAGAGGTAATAGGTTCGGTCCTTCATTGGGTTTGAGTTATTCAAATACGGCTAACGGACGATAATCCTCTCGCCATCAGATGCCACTGTTTCATATACTCAGTGCTTCGGAATACCAGACTGGATTTTAAATTCACTCTGACTGACGGTAACTGATTTCGAATGGACCGCACCGCTGTCTACGAGTATTATGTGCTTGCTTCCAACAGTCATTTCAGAGGAGAGCCGTCTACTTCTTTGCTTAAGACAAGTCAGAATCACTGTATAAGTGTGTGTGTGTGGGTGTGTGTGTGTGTGTGTGTGTGTGTGTGTGTGTGTGTGTGTGTGTGTGTCTCCCAACCATCAGGAAATAAATTTATACCAACTATTAGACGAAGTCCCACCCAAAGTCCTGTCGCCGCCTTAGTTCACCACTTTTCGTATAACTGTAATCTTTAAATACTTTGTCACTGTTTTTCCAAATGTTAACAAAATGGCTCTGAGCACTATGGGACTTAACATCTATGGTCATCAGTCCCCTAGAACTTAGAACTACTTAAACCTAGCTAACCTAAGGACAGCACACAACACCCAGTCATCACGAGGCAGAGAAAATCCCTGACCCCGCCGGGAATCGAACCCGGGAACCCGGGCGTGGGAAGCGAGTACGCTACCGCACGACTACGAGCTGCGGACCCAAATGTTAACAAAAGAAAATAGTTATTTACGATTCTCTTTTTCTGGGTGGTGACTCTTTGTCACCAAGCAACTGATTTTTTAAGTATTTGTCTGGTGCTATAACTCGCAAAAACGGATTACAAACTAGAATATAATCCTTTTCAATGACTAAGGAACCGACAGCAAACGTACAAAATGGAAACGCTGTCGTTGTATACAGATTGACGTAGAACACAAAGTGGCAAAAAATCTGTATCGTCGAGAGGCATTGTTATTCATTAAACACAATGAAATTTATTTTACACATCTTTATCAAATGGCTGGTGCATCAGGGCGACGGAATGAGTCAAAACCGCAATAAAACCACATACAAACTGTCACACATGTTTGAAGCCGCAACAGGATACGCACGGGTTAATACTATAATTGCCTCACACGTTCGTTTTGTCACTGAGCGAGAATTGATATAATGCACCGAAATTTCATTGTGGTCGCGTAGTCTGTGATGCAACTCCCTGAACACGCGATGCAGCTGAGGGGTGCATACGATTTCAGAGACTTCTGACGAATTGCATCAAACATCAAACTCACTGTGCGGAAACGTTTCATTTACAGTCAGCTATGGTTTAAAGTTACCTTTAGACTGACCATATTTTACAGCAACAGTGTTTTTGACAACACTGCTGCAATACACGTAAATACTGACGAAATATGAACGAATAGTCAGACCACATTTCTGATAGAGTACGTAGCTGCAGTTAGTTGCCAGTGTTGTCCATGTGATCCGGTGAATTTTTTTTTAATTGACTTGCTTTTGCATGATTTCGATCCAACGTAAAGACTTTGTATAGCTAACGCAAAGTCGTAATATTGGGGCAGGTAATAAAAAAACCGCGACATGACAAATTACATTTCAATGAAAGAAATTTTAGAATTACAATGGACCAGTTTGTAATTAAATTTTAAACAATGGAAAGTTTACAAGCATCTTATTAAACAACACGCTTCATTACTAAAGAAAGAACAAAGTATTATCTACAATGGTGTTTGACGTGTTACATACATGAACACGTGTTTATGATATTTTTGGTGGTGTATGTCGGCCTCATTTTGGATTTCTGACGTGGAACGGCTCCAAATTTAGACGTTTATGGTTGTGTTGGACATGGATGTCATATGTGGATAATCGGCGAATTAATGTACTGGCTATGTAAGGCAGTTTGCGTAAAAAGATGCAGACACGGAGTGAGTCTCTCCTGAAACAATTTTAATTCTTAAGTCACTGTGAATTGTTGAGTTTCTAACGAACCATGGAGCATTTAATATTCTTCACAATGTCGTATTTTGGGCAACCTGAAGATTGTTAATATGCATAGACGCAGCACTTGGAGAAGATATACAACATTACTAGTTCTAGTAGCAATTTGTAACATAGAAGACTTTATCCAGTTCCTGCTCATTAAGAGAGATAAAGCAGCTAACATTATCTTTGTCTTAGTCGCTGTGTCATGTTTCTTGGTGGTAAAGCGTTTGTTCAAGGGAACTAGAAGTATTTGGTGAATTCAGTACAAGGAATCTTTTCACTGACTAACAGCAGCGGAGTTTGTAAGTATTGACTTTTTCTTATATAAAAATTTGGTTGACTTTTGCAAGCATTTATTTTGACCCGCCCGGTCGGTAAATAATTTTTCAAGCAGTAGTAAAGCTCGTTGGAGTTTGTCCAGAATGTAACGAAATGGAACACTTACGGCCGTCTTTACGATGTCATTTATTATATGGCTACTACTTTCGACGTTTCAGTGCAACATTTTCAGGCCGTAACTGACACAGAGGGTGTGAACACAATCCGTATACGCGATTCATCAATGGCCGACATCTATAACTGGGTTTCGTAGACTACCTGTGAAAGCGATGTCCTCTCTTCTGCTATCAACTATCAACCATTCTAAAATCAGGAGTAAGCTATGAAGACGGGACATCTACAAAATGGCGTTATAGACACGCCAAGCAGGTGTTCTTATAAATTTCTTTGCGCAACTGTCTCAAAATTTCAAAGGTGTTTTCACGAATACATGGAAAAGAAATTTTTCGATATTACGGTTCTTTTTTTTGTTTTCATTTCTAACAGAAAATCAGCAAAATGAATACCTCGGCAATGCCGGGTTTGTCAATTAGTTAATAATAAATTTATTAGTATAATTCCTAACGTCCTACTCTATTCGACGCTCTGCCCGCAAAAAGAGAAAAAAGATTAATGTTATTTTATCAATGTTGGGTGTTGTGAACTGCGCTGCCTTAATGACAATCTTTGCATTGTCAACGTAAACATCAAGTGTGTAACACATGTGCGATGCTCAACACTCGTTTTAAGAATATTGTGAAATGTACCACAGTAGTTTACAACAATATGTGTGCTGTGTGAATTTCAATATCATATACACCAAGCTAGAAAACCGCATCGAACCACAGCACAGCAAATCGCCGTCTACTGGAACACATTGTAGAGCAGGCGACATGCTGTTGATCAAAAGATCTGAGTGACGAAAAATATTAGCTATCTGAAGACGGCCATGGTAACCCTAAGTCGGTTATGGTATTAAAACAAAACATTTAAAAAATGTTTGTGACTGGTTGTGTCATTCACCAACAAAAAAATAATAACAACCGAATATGGAGCGAATTTACTTCGTAGAATTCACTTGTCGTAAATACTACACTCCTTGCACGAAGCACAGAAAATATAAAATCTGTATCCAACGGTGTTCTTTGACCGATATGTCACTAAAACCTGTTCCACAGGATGCTTTCTTGTCTAAATTCACTACTGATGGGTGCGCGCGCCGCCGCATGTTGGCTTGTGGATCAGCCGTCAACCCCTCCACGAATGGGTCATTGATGTCACTGGTCAATTGATTGTGCTGAGTGTACAGTTCTAAAATCACGAGTAAGCTGTAGACTGTGCAGACGCAAGGGACGGTGCTCGTCCGCTAACATCGTAGTGCAAATGTAGCGTGAGGAATCGATTGAATGTGCTACGGATGCTCTTTTACAAGAGATGCCAAATATCTGAAGAAATGCCTTATTTATGTTTTACAATATCTGGATAAAAATAGGTCTGCATTGTGCATAAATGAGAATGTAAATAGATTAAAAACTTGTTGGTTAAAAGTGTTTCAACAGTAAAATGTTTGCTCTAATAGAGTAGAAAATAGCTTAGGATGTTATTTGGCACTGAGAGTGAGAGAGAGAGAGAGAGAGAGAGAGAGAGAGAGAGGATAAAGTAAAAAAGATGCTGTGTATTGTCTTCTAAATATTGTTTGATATCTTTCAATGTACATATTTTCTGAAGCAAATAAACGTTGATGTTTTGTAATGTTTCACCTCCCAGAGGTGTGCAGAATTTACCGAACTGCTTCTGCCGACAACTTCCGGTATGGGTTTTCGTGATTCTGTGAGCATATTTCAACATGTAGTGGGTTGTAAGAAGAACGGTCGCTCATAGGCTCACGTTCGCTATTTTGGTGCCAAATTCCACAGCAGACAGCTCTCACAACGCACGCAGTTTTGGAGCAAACGAACACCCGTGACGGGCGAGTCTGTGTACAGGAATCACAGGCCATTAGTTCTGCGGTAGATGCCATCGGCCCGAGTACAGGATAAATACAAGAAAGTCGTTCGTGTAAAAGTGACTTAACACAGAGAGAGATCGCCACATATTTGTATCGGCGCTGTGGTCTGGTCTTCCCGTAGCCTGCAGCGGCACCTCCGTGGCGTAATGTTGCGGATTTGGCAGAACCCGAAGGATGGCTAGCTCAGCAGCAGACGCGGCGCCGTGGCGCCTGGAAGGGCAGCGGCAAGCTGCCGCGGGCGGCCACTTGTCGGAGAGCGCCGCAGTGCCACTGCAGTGCCCGTGGGGGGCGCCACCTTGTCTCTCTCTCTCTCTCTCTCTCCCCATCACTTTTTTCTGCGTTGTCACTCCGCAGCAACAATCTACCCGAAACTAAGTAGCAGATCAAAACGGCGTGCCGGAACGGGACTCGAACCTTGGACCTTTGCATTTCATAGGAAAGCTCTCTACCGAATAATCGATATCCATGTACGACCCACGACCTGCCCTTACAACTTCACTTCCACCAGTATCTCCTCTCGCACCTTTCAAACTCCACAGAAATTTTCCTGCATACCCTCCCAGAGTAGCACTCCTGGGAATAAAGTCGTCGGCACATGGGACAAGTTACCTCGTTGACTTGGCGCTCTGCAGGTTTTGTGACGTCAGTTCCTGCCATTTCACGCTGAGGAAACATTTCTTTACGTGAAACAAAATAATTTCGGCAACGTGTCACGAAAAGTAGAACCAATAGGAAGCAAGACCGCTCCCTACGACGTAAGTAGAACATGCGAGACGCCATATCATATTCGTCGTATTCAGTAGAAGCCCACCTTCGCTGGGTTTTATGTCTTACGTTGTACCCTATGAATATATGATGTTTCCAAGGACCAGCACATTAAACGCTAGCACTAATCGTATTTGGTACGATATCCTATAATAAAATGCAGGGGAACTTCATATGGGTGGTTACGGAATTTTCCTATTTAGCTACTTTCGCATTATAGGTCGCGTGTTACGAGTGTAAGCTGATTTAAAGAAAAGGCCCATTGAAGATTCATGAAAATGTGTCGTCCTTGGTAAGATTTGTCGTAATTAAATGTCGATTAATAACATTTCGGCGATTAAAACCTTTAGAAGACTGTAACATAAATGACGAGGTCACTAATTGCAGAATTTCGGCACAACGTACTTGGTTAAGTCGCCACCTTAAAGAAGCGAGGGTGTAAGGTTATTGAAATTTCCAGTCAAATTGTTGTTGTTGTGGTCTTCAGTCCTGAGACTGGTTTGATGCAGCTCTCCATGCTACTCTATCCTGTGCAAGCTTCTGCATCTGCAACCTACATCCTTCTGAATCTGCTTAGTGTATTCTTGGTCTCCCTCTACGATTTTTACCCTCCACGCTGCCCTCCAATACTAAATTTGTGATCCCTTGATGCCTCATAACATGTCCTACCAACCGATCCCTTCTTCTTGTCAAGTTGTGCCACAAACTCCTCTTCTCCCCAATTCTGTTCAATAGCTCCTCATTAGTTATGTGATCTGCCCACCTAATCTTCAGCATTCTTCTGTAGCACCACATTTCGAAAGCTTCTATTCTCTTCTTGTCCAAACTATTTATCGTCCATTTTTCACTTCCATTTCTCAAATTATGTGGCTGTAAGTGTGTTCTCTGCCAGGACTGACTTCGTTTGATTTGCTGAAATTTGCCGTCCTTATTGAGTGGACATGTGAACTGCGGGAAGTCCTTTTCCCCGGTGCAGTGCAGCAACTCGACGTGGCATGGACTCAACAAGTCGTTGGAAGTACCCTGCAGAAATATTCAGCCATGCTGCCTACATAGCCGTCCATAATTGTGAAAGTGTTGCCGGTGAAGGATTTTGCGCAGGAACTGTCCTCTCGTTTACGTCCCGTTTGATGGCATTCATGCCGGGCGACCTCGATGGCTAAATCGTTCGCTCTAACTGTCCAGAATGTTCTTCAAACCAATTGAGAACAATTATGGCCCCGTGACATGCTTCACTGTCATACATAAAAATTCCATCATTGTATGGTAACAATGATCGGTTCAGATCGACCAGAGGGCCCAGTCCACTCCACGTAAAGAGAGTCCATACCATTATGGAGCCACCACCAACTTGCACAGTGCTCTGTCGACAACTTGGCTTCGTGGGTCTGCGCCGCACTCGAATCCTACCATCAGCTGATACCAGCTGAAATCGGGACTCGTCTGACGAGGCCACCGTTTTCCAGTCGTCTAGGGTCCAACCGATATGATCACGAACCCAGGAGAGGCGCTACAGGGGATGTCGTGCTGTTAGCAAAGGCACTCGCGTCATTCGTCTGCTACCACAGCCCGTTAAAAGCCAAATTTCGCAGCACTGTCCTAACGGATACGTTCGTCGTACGTCCTAATTGCTTTTTGCAATTATTTCACGCTATGTTGCTTGTCAGTTAGCAATGTGCAAACGCCGCTGCTCTCGGCCGCCAAGCAAAGGCCGGCCGCCACTGCGCTGTCCGTGGTGAGAGGTAATGCCTGAAATATGGTATTCACGGCACACTCTAAACACTGTGGATCTCTGAATATTTAATTCCCTAACGACTTACGAAATTGAATGTGCCATGCGTGTAGCTCCAACCAGCATTCCGTGTTCAAAGTCTTACTTCCCGTCGTGCAGCCATAATCACGTTAGGCAACCTTTTCACGTGAATCACCTGAGTACAAAAGACAACTCCGTCAATTGACTGGCCTCTTATATCTTGTGTACGCGATGCTTCTGTCATGTGTATAAGTGCACTGTGACTCGAACTTTTGTCATATCAATGTATCTTTGATTTTGGTCGTATTACACATTTCATGGATACTGAAGTTTTGTTATGAATACCACAGGTAGAAAGAACATCATGAGTAGCATTTGGTCAAGAGAGTAAATTTGGTTTTTAATAGAGCTAAAGTAGTAAACCTATGCGCGTTTATTTTCGTGAACAAAGTGTATGGTTTGCGAGCCAAATAAAGCCGACAACTGTCACTGGGGAGTGCCGAGAGCACAAAATGAGGTTAACCATCTCGTCCCGTGTGCCAGTAGTACTGTGTCTCGTGAATTTGCAAAATCCCATCTGCATGCACGTCAACGTTAGCTGCCTTGTCCCGTGTGCCGACGGTTTAAGGATAGTGCGGAAAATGGTTTAGTCACAACCTAGGGGATTGTTTCCAGAACGCATTTTTACTCTGCAGTGTGCGGTGTATGTGAAACTTCCTGGTAGATTGAATACGTGTGCCGCACTGGGACTCGAACGTGGGACCTTTGCTGTGAGGGAGTGTCGTGAGTCGCATTCGGATAGCTCAGTCGATATAGCTCTTGCCCGCGAAAGACAAAAATCCCAGTCTCCAGTCCCGGTCCCACAAAGTTCTAATTTGCCAGGAAGGTTCAAATTGGCGTCCACTACACTACATTACGACGAAAATTCATTCTGGAAAGCATTTATCAGCTACCCGCTCACCAGCGTAAACGCTTGTTGCTTGATGTGAAGGAGAACGATGACAGACGTGTCATTAGCGATCAGGAATCAACAATATTCTACAAGCATCTTTTTACAAATACTAACACAGACTATTAGGTCCAAACTTGAGTTGTCCTCACACAGGTCTCTCCTTTCTCATAATCATAATAAAAGAGTTCGAACTAAATACTCCAACCTTTATCTACAAAAAATTATCGACAATGGCACATTTCCCATTCTAGTATGACGTTTATACACCAACGTATACACAGCTTGTTGGTTGATTCTTTTCGCGGAATTCCATACGATATACTTCTCCGCTCTCCAGTTCCGATAAACGGAACTTGACTATACTGCTGTCCTTTTAGAGCTATTCCAGAAATTCGTCCATTTTTAGACGGCGCTACCGAATCTCTTCTCAGATTGTCATATCGGCTAGCTACCAGCGAAGTGTTGCGGACTTCAATAGGCCAATAGTCCACTGGTGTCCATTTTCAAAACAAGACTCTTTTTCACATAGGCCTCTGACGCAAGAAGCACAATGAGATTTTTGTGCTTTCGAAATTGGCTAGAATGCATTATCAATCACAATATTTTACTTAATTTCAAAGAGAGAGAGAGAGAGAGAGAGAGAGAGAGAGTGTATACACGAAGGTTCATACTCTTGAAACTGACTACAGGGATGTGTTATTGGAAAGTTATTCACACTGCTGCGAGATATTTGCTTGTCTTTGAATGCTACCTTGTCAGTAAACATCTCCCTCAATTAACAATATTCATTTCTGACATTAACTTTTAGCTCAGAGAAAACATTATTCTCTCAATGCTTCTATTTATTTCGCTATATTGACAATCTCTACTAGACTGCTTGTTTACGTAAGTATGTAAAGCCGTCAGGAACCAAAATCTTTCTAGATCATCTCAGTGTTTCATTACGCAAGTCCTTACTCAAAGCTCTGATTGCACCGAGTCACTTAGCTAGATGCACTTTCTGTATACCGGGGAATAAAATCCAGAGTGTGAGTAACTTTTATCCCTCTTTAGTTGCGCGAGGCTTTGAGAAGGACTAAGTAAGTTACACTGTGTGATCAAAAGTATCCAGACAACCCAAAAAACATACGTTTTTCATATTAGGCGCCACCTACTGTCAAGTACTCCATATCAGCGACCTCAGTAGTCATTAGACATCGAGAGAGAGCAGAACGGGGCGCTCCGCGGAACTCACGGACTCATCAGGTCATTGGGTGTCACTTGTGTCATATGTCTGTACGCGAGATTTCCACACTCCTGAACATTCCTAGGTCCACTGTTCTCGATGTGATGGTGAAGTGGAAACCTGAAGGAACACGCACAGCATAAAAGCGTACAGGCCGTCCTCGTCTGTTGCGTGACAGAGACCGCCGACAGTTGAAGAGGGTCATAATGCGTAATAAATAGGCAGACATCTATCCTGACCATGACACAGGAATTCCAAACTGCATCTAGATCCAGTGCAAGTACTATGACAGGATGGAGGTGAGAAACTAGAATTTCATGGTCGAGCGGATGCTCATAAGCTACACATCACGCTGGTAAACGCCAAACGACGCCTCGCTTGGTGTCAGGAGCGTAAACATTGGACGATTGAAAAGTGGAAAAAACGTTGTGTGGAATGACGAATCACGGTACACAATGTGGCGATGCGATGGCAGGGTGTGGGTATGGCGAATGCCCGGTGAAGGTCACCTGCCAGCGTGTGTAGTGCCAACAGTAAAATTCGGATGCGGTGGTGTTATAGTGTGGTCGTGTTTTTCATGGAAGGACCTTGCACACCTGTTGTTTTGCGTGGCACTATCACAACATAGGCCTAAATTGATATTTTAAGCATCTTATTTGTGGTGTCACCGCCAGACACCACACTTGCTAGGTGGTAGCCTTTAAATCGGCCGCAGTCCGTTAGTATACGTCGGACCCGCGTGTCGCCACTATCAGTGATTGCAGACCGAGCGCCGCCACACGGCTAGAGAGACTTCCTAGATTCGCCCCAGTTGTACAGCCGACTTTGCTAGCGATGGTTCACTGACAAAATACACTCTCATTTGCCGAGACGATAGTTAGCATAGCCTTCAGCTACGTCATTTGCTACGACCTAGCAAGGCGCCATTACCAGTTACTATTGATGCTGTAAAACTTGTACCGTTAAGAGCGATGTTCACCATTTATGGATTAAAGTTAAGTATTCCACCAGCTACGTCCTTTTTTTTTGCTAGTCTCATTTCCTTGAGCTGTTCCAGACCTCACGCCAGCCTGCGTGAGCTAAAACGCGTGCCTTTCCGCTTCCTCTCATAGTGGGTTGGCTGTCTTGCCAATCCACAACGTTATTGCTTCCCACTGTTGAAAAGCAATTCGGGGATGGCGATTGCATCTTTCAACAAGATGAGCATAATGCACGGCCTATGGCGGAGTGGTCACACGACAATAACATCCCTGTAATGGACTGGCCTGCACAGAGTCCTGAACTAAATCCTATAGAACACATTTTGGATGATTTGGAACGCCGATTTCGTGCTAGGCCTCACCGACCGACATCGATCTCATCAACAACGCCTCTCTTGCACTATCTCCCACTGCAGTTGGTCCAGCGCTGCTGTGGCACTCGTGCGCTGACTAAACGAACAGGCGACGAAGCACCTGATTCTTCTTTGAATCTTCTCGATCTCTTCCAACAATCCAACTCGTTAAGGGCTAAACTCGCGAACAATACTGAGGAACTGATCAAATGGGGTTTTTGTAAGTTACCTGTTTCGTACGTGAGCTATGTTTCTTTACGATACTTTAAATGGATCTGGATCTGACAACAACTTCCAGATACTTAACGGATCTGGACGAGTACAGTGATTGGCAGTAGATCGGGCAATATCATTTATTTGTACTTATTCTATTACATTTATTTAGAATCATCTGCTGAAATTTGCACCAGGCGCCGATTATGCAAAGGTGGCTGCTCTGTATTTCGTTATAATTTCATAATTATATCACCTTCCAGAACATTACTGCGTAGTCAGCAAACATCCTCAAAGGGCTATAGATACTATCTACAAGGTCAGGCCATTCAGCATACCTGTATAGTGGACGTACCAGCCCATCACACAACCCTATGAAACGCCGAACGGTATTTTCGCTACTGAAGATTCCCCGCGTCTGTTCTCCAGAGAAATCTTCAAACCGCCCACAAACCTGTTCGGATATTCCATACAGTACAGTATTTTGTTTACTGGCCGGGGTTACGAAACTGTATCGGAAACTTTCTGTAAATCAGAAACTAGCATCAGTTCGCGCTTCGCCGTCTACTGCCTGCTGCACATAACAAAAGAACAGCACTAATTTAGGGACGTTCCGATATTACTTATCTTGGTAATCTTAAGAAATGCCACAAGATCGGAAACGCAAGAGAATCGAATAGTTTTGGGGAAAATTGTAACCTTTCACCACTAGTTTAATGAAAACTGAAATATATGCAGGAAACAATACTTAACATAACTCTCAAAGCAATCGACAGAGATAACTTTCATGCTATAAGTCAAGAACTGTAGACTAAGAAGTGGACATGGTTTTATCTTTGCTTGTTTACCATCTTTGGAAGAAGTCGCGTGCTTCAAAATGGACTTATAACCCGAAACCCAGATCGTACGTAACAAATATTTGTGAAACAAGGCAAAAAATGTGTTTCGCCACGTTAATACGAAGGATTGCTTTGAATAATAGTAATGGAACATTTTTTACGTAGCCTTCAAAATGGCGTCTGTAACGGAGGTGTGTTCCAAGCAGAGAGCAGTCGTTGAGTTTCTTTTGGAGGAAAACCAAAGTTCGCATTATTCATAGGCGCTTGCAGAATGTATGTGGAGACCTGGCAGTGAACAAAAGCACGGAGAGTCGTTGGGCGAGGCGTCTATCATGATTGCAACAAGGCTGCGTAGCCTGTCCGATATTCCGCCTGCTGGCCGGCCGCACACAGCTGTGACACCTGCAATATTGGTACGTTTGGACATTCTCATTAGAGGTGGTGGACAGATTACAATCAAGCACCTCGCTGGATAACTGGATGTGTCTGTTGGTAGTGCCGACGAACTGGTACCTGTTGGGCTACTCAAAGGTTCCTCGCCTCTCAACAGAAGACCATAAAGAGCAACGAAGAACCATCTGTGTGGAATTGCTTGCGCGTTACGAGGCTGATCGGGACAATTTTTTTGTCGATCATCATCACAGGCGATGAAACATGGGTTCATCGCTTCGAACCGGAAACAGCAATCCATGGAGTGGCGCTGCACCCTCTGTCGGTAAAGTCACGACTTCAGCGTGATCGTCGCCACGAAAATGCGCACGAACTTCTCCTTCTCCAAGACGACGCGAAGCCTCACACAAGTCTGCGCACCCAAGAGAAGCTCACAATACTTCACTGGACTGTTCTTCTTCATCCACCCTACAGTCCGAATCTCGCACCTTCCAACTTCCACCTGCCTGGCCCAATGAAAAATCCATTCCGCAGGAAGCAATACGTGGACGATACGGAGGTTTTTGATGCTGCAAAACGTTGGCTCTCACGCCGAACAACAGAGTGGTAGCATGTGGACGTAGAGCCCTCCCAGTAAGGTGGCTTAAGGCCGCCGCACTGAACGGAGATTATGTTGAAAAATAGGATTTTGCAGACAAAAAGGTTGGGAATAATATGGTGTACTGGAGTCCTGAATGAAACCAACACGCTTTCAGACAAAAAGTGTTGCATTACTTATTGAACGCCCCCACATATAATATCATAATTCTCACGGTTTACTATGTATTCACAATGAGTGCTTTTAACTTTAAAAAAATTATTGTAAAACAGTGTTCAAGCCTCGAAAACAATCTGTAATAATGACTCTTATGGGTGGGAAGAAAGTTGTCAAGGTATATATTTTATTCGGTTGGGACGTTTGTTCTTTACTCTTTGTTTCCATTTGATTTTATATTCAAGAAGTTAATGACAACAAATCATAATATGCATATTTCACCGTATATATAAGACAAATCGTTTTCAAGACATAGTACTTAAAAATCAGAGGTTGCCAACACAGTAAACGATTGATTATTTGACGGAGAAATCGTGAAATTATTATCTCGTTATTCAGGCTTATCTGATTTATCGCTTAATGACTTCCCTTCGATCCCTTGTAAAAAAAAAAAATATGCGGTGACAGCAATTTTCACTACCTCAAATAGCCACTAATCTTCCAAAACAAAGTTTCTGAGGTACCGAAGAAAAGTGTGTAAAAAATGTGCCCAGAGTTGGCTCGAACTCAAAGCAAAACTGCGTACATTTAGAAAGTGAATATTTTAATAAAAATAAAAATATTTGTAGAAGAAATCGGTTTCTCTATTTATCTAAAAATTTAAATGGTGACTCTGGCACATAAGGCTGCGTTCACAGTGGCACCGACAACGGTAGTCAGACATCGTCTCCAGAGGTCGCCCGACAGCTGGGTTGCAGAGCGCCAGATCTCCTTCGTTAGTTTATGGCAGGGTCAAGGAGGTTAGGTAATGATATATGAAGTAGGTTAGGTTTTAGCATCTTCTACACTATGCAAACCACTGCGTGGGTGCACGGCAGAGGGTATGTCCCACCGTACCAGTTATTAGGGTTTCTTCTTGTTCCATTCACGTATGGAGCACGCGAAGAATGATTGAATTCCTCTGGGCGTGCAGTAATTATTCTAATCTTACCCTCACGATCTCCGTGTGAGCGATACGTAGGGGGGTGTAGTAGATTCCTAGAGTAAACATTTAAAGCCGGTTCTCGAAACTTTGTTAACGGACTATCTCGCGATAGTTTACGTGTATCTTCAACAGTCTGCAATTTCAGTTCCCTCAGTGTTTCTGTAACACTCTCCCATGGGTAAAACAAACCTGTGACCGTTCGTGCTCCCCTTCTATGTATACGTTCAACATTCCCTGTTAACCCTATCTGGTACGGGTCCCACACACTTGAGAAATGTTCTAGGATGGGTTGCACGAGTGACTTGTCAGTAATCTTTCTAGTAGACTAATCGCACTTCTCCTATATTCTACCAATAAACTGAAGTCTAACACCTACTTTACCGACGACTGAACCTTGGGATCATTCCACTTCATATCCCTACAAGAGTTACTTACACGAAGGCATTTGTATGAGGTGGCCTTTTCCAACAATGACTCATTGACATTACAGTCAAGGATACGACGTTTTTTCGTTTTGTGAAGTGGACAATTTTACATTCCTGAACATTTAGAGCAAGTTGCCATTCTCTGCACCATGTTGAAATCTTATGAAGATCTGACAGAACACTTATGCAGCTTCTCTCAGGTAGTATTTCATTATAGGTAACTGCATCATCTGCAAAAAGCCTGATTTTACAATTAATATCGTCTGCAAGGTTATTAATACACTGTACAACAAGAACAGCATGGGTCCCTACAGACGTCCCCGGGGCACACCCGAAGTTACTTTTACATCTGACGATGAGTCTCCATCCAAGATAACAATTTGTGTCCTCCCTACCAATCACTTGACACCCCATATGATGGTAGGTTTCACAACAAGTGTAGGTGTGGTACTGAGTCAAATTCTTTTCGGAAACCAAGAAACACTGCATCTACCTGGTTGCCTTGCTCCAAAACTTTCAGTGTGGAGTGGATACCACGACGCCTCTGTGCCTGCATACGAGTGCTGCTAGCGGCTTCTGCTATTAAAGAGACGCCGAATGCACGTGAACGAACTTTCCTGTCTTGTAAAGGACGTGGCGAGCACTATACACTCTGTCCTCAGTAATAACCAGACGAGATTTCGAATATATGAGATGACGGGAGATACGTTCTGTTACATACTCGAAATAATTCGTGGAAGCCTTGAAAAGCAAGTTACGAACACACTGTTTCGCTGTATTTATTTAAAGTGACTATTATTTAGCACACGAGTGAAAGACAAGTATAAAGTGTATCGAAAGATACACTGAAAATCTAAAGCCCTTAAAACTGGAAATACATACCGCACACCACATCTTTAAACCACATTGCCCTACTGACATAAAGCGCGAGTAAGCAGTAATAATAATTTAGAGAACTAATGACAATCTACATTTAAAAAAATCCAGAACAGTAGCTATAAGCGCACAGATGCGCCACCCTATTCATTTGAACAAATTATTTTTGAAGCTATAATCTATGCTTAAAATTTTCAATAAAGCTTTTGCCTATTTGAGATTTCGAATAAACTTGAGATTCCTGCCCATAGATTTCGAACTATATCCCGATAATGATATTTTCATCATCAGAATGCCACAAACTCAGTCTTTCTTGACTAAACTTACGAGTTTCTCTCGCTCAATATTTCGTGAGCGAGAACGTCTGTCGTTCTAACTGCAAAAAACAAACCGATCTGAATTTCAGCCCAGTTTCGTTTGGGGGGGGGGGGGGGGGGGGTCTGTACGTTCGGGAAATGAGATCGGCTATACCGCTATAGCGTGACCGCACACATAGTGCCATACTGATTTGAAAAGATCCGCCGTCTCCGACCGATATCGGTCGTCGGCGGAATCCATCGGTATCGGAGCCACTGTGACCGCAGCCTAAGTAGTCAACACATTTTGCTACTGTCGGTATCTACACTTTCGCTCCGGCATTCAAGTATCGATACAGTTTTAGATACTGATATCGACACCTAATGTATCGAATCTAGCACTGGAACGCCCGTAAGCATGTGGTAATGTTGATTCTTACAGAGCAGTTGATTGGTCCCTAGTCCAAGCCCTCACACGTGCGCAGGATATATATCGGAAGTGTACATCATAATTACGTCAGTGATACAGACCTATTGTTCTGCCGCTTGGTTGAAAATGGTGACTGGCTATGTTGAAAAGCGTTCTCCTGCTAGAAAATCACACGAAAGGGGGCGTCTACGAAGTACGATACGAGAAAAGTTATTAACGATAGTGTTCCACAACAGAATTCATCAAGGAGCCAACAAATCTAAGATTTTAGAGATTATGAACTTCGGATATGTTACTGGATGATAATGTAGGAGGACAAGTAATATTGAAGCAAGGACTGGGGGTAGAGGAATACCAGACTGTCTATATTGGGATTTTTGATCTGGATCAATTTACAGTTCTAATATTTTGGTATGGTTCATATCTAGAGGAGTATTATGGCGAAGATAATCATATATCTGGATGGAAAACTGTGTCGCTGTCCAAGAGACAGTTTTACTCCGTGCCTTCGCAACTTCCTCGCAGGTTTCCTATACCCGCCAACCAAAATGATGTTGCCCTGTTACTGAAATTGAAATGCCAGCGAAGTGTGAATGGCTTGAAAGGAAAACGTTGCCGCATTCTTTACCGTATGGTTCTGTAATTAGTCCTTAAGCGTCTTCCGAATTGGCAAGTTGAAACGACTTATAACCACCAAACCAACACGATGACTAATGCGAAAATATTTGCCACTTCCTCTAAAATCTCTTCGTTAGCTCATCAGTCGCGAAAATACATCGGATCAATGACGACAACATTGTTAGACCACTGTAAACCACATCACTCGATAACTGAGTGGTAAATAAGTGTGTTGGATTTGTCAATCGATGCCTTCAGTTTGCACTACTGATAATTAGTGATGCGGGAAACTTACAAACAACAGTCAGTAATATAGCCTGACGATGTATCGATTACTGCTTTTCACTGCAGCTCTGTTTTTTGCTGAAAAAATGAATCACGGATCAAATCAGTTCCGGTACTGCATAACCGTTTGTTTCTTGTATTAGTAAGTCGAGAACAGAGCATGCTCGAATCGCTTAAATCAACAGCTGTAAAATTCCAATCTTAAATAACCGACTGTACTTCGAATCAATATCACAATTAATGTAAGTACTTAACTGTGATCTTTTTTTTCCTTTTTTTTTAAGAGTGGTTGTAGTGGTCTAAATAGGCATACCTGTCTAAAACAAACACATCAAGAAACAGAATAACATACTCTGACATACCCTGTCAGTGAACGACAAGAATGCGTGAGTGAATGAGTGTGAGTGCGTGTGTGTGTGTAATGTAAACAAACGTTTCTATTGAAAGAGCTGTCTATAGTACACTTGCGTAGTGTACTATGACATATGTTTGAGCATGACCGTGTTGGTAGTGCCAATACAATGAAAGACGTTTCTGTGTCACATGAATACTAGTGTTCCGTAGCGAAATACAAATCAGAAAAAGGATACGCTGTCATCTGTACCTGCAGATCAGGCAGGAACTTTAATCCACGGCTGCTTAACTACTGTAACAAAACCGGTATGTCATATCGCTAAATAGTTTCATTTCCAGTGTTTCGCTGCTTTATAGAAATATTGTATTCATAGTTCATCGTAATTAATTGCTTCTTTTGAGGATTAAACAGCGGAAGATTCTTATCCTACTAGAGATATAGCATTATGTTGTAAATATTTTTATCTATGCTGTAAGACGCTATCAACTCATATCGTTCAGAATTTCTCAACAAGACAAGCGGAATAATTATTCTATGAAAGTGAACTGCACTGACAACGAATGTAACGTAGTTTATCTCACGCACAAGATAGAAAAGAATGTCTTAGCTAAAACGTGTCACTTCTAGAGATGAAATATCAAACGACAGAGCGAAAAAATATTTTTGACAGTTGGCGTATGCAAAGAATTCAGTGTTTTTTCCCCTCATTCATGTATTAACTCATCGTTAATGACAACATTATGCTACACGAAAGATTTCATTGTCTTTAAAATAAAGAAAAAAATCTAGAGAAACAACAATCTTTAGAATTTGCTTACTTCTTCCAGCGATGCAATCGTCTGTCTGCATTGTGGCATCCGTGAAACGAAGGTTGAAGTTGTTGGCGAATTGTAATCCTCGCGAGTTTCTTCGACGAATTCACTCACACGAATCAAACCCGGCATTTTGATGGTTTGGTCTGAAGATATATCAGCCCAAAACCCACAGTAATATATTTACCACAACTACATTGGCACCACCTTTCACTTTCAAAGTCTCAATGAACACTAACACATGTAGTAGTAGATCCACAAACCATCAAGGCTAGGACGCTACTAACTTCAGACGCGTAGTTATGACACCTGCCGCTGTGAGAGCTGCCGTAGTTTTCCTCTCCGCGCCATCTGTGAAGTAGATCTTTGAACTACAACGGTGGGGAATAATCGATTTCGCCAGCGGCCGTGGTTTCTGAGGCAGCTTCCCGGAGAAGAAAAAGATCATGCATGCCATCAACGTTTTCACATTTGACCTGAGTATTTTCAATTTATTTTCTTTTAATCGTAATATTTCAGTAAATGTAAAGTACGTCGGTAAACGATAAACTGGCAGACAAATAAGTGGGCGAGGACAGTGAGCATTCCTTACGTGCAGAGGCGAGATTATCGGTAGGAATGTCTTACTGTTAAGTTTTCGTATTCAGTTAACACAGGACATTAAAAATCAACGTTTGTATCTTGCAGGTAACAATCGCATTGGAAGAAGTGAACTGTGTTACTGATTTGAGATTTTCGCATTTATAATGACATTTTCGGAATACCCCTACCTGCACTCTGCTAACGAGTGAAACCCCGATTCCTTAAAGAATCCAATTCCCTTGTATGAAGCAGCTTCAAACGTATGACTGCAAATGAGTTAAGCTGTTATATTTGCTTTAAGCGTTTAAGCGAGAAAAAATTGACGCATGATTTGAAATTATGCTTCAAGTTTGTTAAAAGTTGCTAAGTGTTCTCATTATGAAACACTGGATGAATAAAAACTTGGTTATTTGCGTTGTATTTTAAACAAAAGCTAGTTTATCACGCATTTCTTTGTTTACGATGCCTTATTTCCTGAACTTCATGTCGTACAGTGATATACTTTTGTAGGTACATTCAATGATATACTTGTATATAAACGGTGTTGCGAATAGAGTTAGTAGCAAAGAATTAACAAATTAAAACGTCATGCCTCATCCTGAAATTTTATTGCGCGCCTTTTAAAGTAAACGGCAGTTTTTCACACGTCTAAATGTTTATGGTTTCATATATCCCGAACTGTGTGTCACACAGTGATATAATTCTGCTGGAGCATTTAGTGATACATGTAGACACTTCCGACAAAGTTTATTACCGATTGAGTTAGTAGTAAAGAGGCAATAAATGAAAACGTCCTGCTGAGGCTGCCGTTTTAGTGCATGAATGGCGAATATGTAGTAATTGATAAACTTTGTTTCATCATTTTGTAAGGGGTGTCATGGAGAAAAAGTTTCTAAAATGTTTTAAATTATGTGTACAACATGTTGGAAGTCGCTAAGTCCTCTCATTCCCGAATACTAGATGAATAAATTCGGACATTTGAGCGCGGTCAGTTACGTTGCTTCGAGACAAACAGTTTCTGACTGTAATACTTGGATTATCGTGAAGATTACACCTCATAATGGGTAGATTATGAGAGAATTTTAAATTTTTAAATTCGGTCAAAAATTATATGAAATACTGACAATCAAAATATTGTTGCTCCTGGATGCCGTTATAGGCAACCTGCAAATGGATCTATGTACCATGCATCGGCTTCCGGGATAATCGTTTAGTAAAATGGGCTGAGTATCTTATTAGTGTCATTGCATCCTAAACTCATTACTGCCCGTAATATGTTCCTGCCGCACAAGGGGAAGATATCAAGTGTGTAGCGTTTAAGACTTTTCGTGAGGAAATTCCTTTAGCTTGTGCTGCTTGTACTCTACGCAGACAATTTGGTGTAAGTTGAAACTGAATGCCGTACTTGAACCTGTGTTTCGCCGTTTGCGTGTTGTACCATATCGGCGTAGTTGAAACGGTGGACCACGGCCATAAGTAGACCTTTGTGGTACTACTCGAAGCCAAGAGTCAATAGCTTGTCTCATTTAATCGCTGTGCTAAGTAATTTTGTAACATTCTTCTTTGGGGGCGTTACTGTTATTCGTAGACATACTGTTGCGTTGTGCACAAGGTCTTGTGTGCACGCATGCAGACTTCATTACGCGGGATTCAATATTTGATGTGGTGGCTGTATCGGTTTTATCTCTAAATCAATCCATCAGACTATTGTAGCAACTGTCTTTTCTTTAATAAACGTGTCATCACCACCTAATCAGTAAAAAAACCTTTCAGACACTGAAAGAGTGGCGGAAAAAGCACACAGAGTAATGAGTACACCACGAATATTGAACAGTAGACAAAGGAGCATGTAGTTTATGAAGGACTTCTTGATGTTGGTGCAAAGACATCGTCATCGTTACACGATAGGGAAAAAAAGAGCGTGGAAAGACGAAAGCAGATTAAGAGCTTAACTTCCCGTTGACGATGGAGCACAATCTCGGATTGTGCAGAGGAAGGGCAATGTGATCGGTCGTATCCTTTCCAGCAGAAGCATTCTGAAAACGCGTGCATTGTCTTACCAATACGTAACCATGGAGGGGGGGGGGCGGGAGCGGTGGCGTGGGGGGGGGGGGGGGGGTGTTGACGGTGCGGCGGGTTTACTGGCTGCTGTTACAATTAACTCAATTGCTTCTTTAGTTTCCTTAAAACCATTGCCTGTCCTGAGACGAGGCTTAATGTGGGTGGCGTCAGTGCACACACCCCATCATCTCTACCGCGTTTCTAGTAACCGTGGTTGTAACTAAGCATACGCTCAGGGCTTCCCAACGTGTGGTCCGCGGCCCCCTTCCGCCGGCTCTTTCTAGGAGGTCTGCGGCCACCTTTCACCAAATCGTGTAAAATAATGAATAAAATTATTGAATAAAAATGTAAACAAATTCATCACTTTTTTTCGTGTGAAAAACATGTGTACTTTTACTTCAGGTCGTATTCCCAAGCAGCCTTTGCGGTTCGTAAGTGAGAACGCATACACAGTTTAGTGCCGGAGAATGCGGCTTCTCTGATCGACTGTTTCGCAACGATACGGCGGTCGTTTGTGCCCCGGCTCTCGGCGCTACATGCGCTGAAACCTTTTACGCATGAGCGGAGCGAGCTTTCTCGACCAATCACAGCGCTCGCTGGCACGTATGCGGCCCCAGGCATCGTTAAATGTTAAACTTGCTTTGTCAGTGCACTACCTATTTCATAAGTCGAATTTTGACCTTCAAGTTGTTTTCATTCATCTGTACACCAAAGACTATTTATACTTCGGGATGGGGGGGGGGTCATTGGGAACATGGCACTTACATTAAGAAGCTTTCAGTTCCTATGGCTTTCACTCTGAAATTCAAAGTTACTGTGCTCTTGACTGACTAGGGGTCCGCCGTGGATTTTCGACTGAAGAAGGGGTCCGCCAGCTTTAAAGGTTGGGAAGCCCTGAGCTATAAAATACCTTTCGTTCTTCTTTCACTTCATGATTTCATGGTGTCAACTAGCGTGTGTCCGTATTGTTCGGAATTTTTTCTTTTGTTAATAACTAATAAGCATGATACTTCCAATTATGAACGTTTTCCGTTAATGATGGTAGACCTGAGCCTATACTTGACCCACGTAAATCAACCCAATATCTTTACGCTTAAGGTTTACAGATGATTATGTTCTCTCAGTTCTCGAATAATTCTGCTATTTTCGTTTGCAACTTTGGAAGATACTTATCACGAATAATAAACATTTTAAAATCTCTTTCAATCTTAAACAGTCTGTGTTAACATTTAGGGTAGTTACGAGATGATAATGTGTTGGAATGTCGAATTCACAGACGATCTATGTCAACAAGTTGATGGTGTATTACACAAAAGAAATAGAAAAAAAAACCGACACACCACTAAGGAATTAACCGGATGGGACGGCAATCACTAGATGTACATGTAAGGACAAAAAAAAGATAACGATTTCAGAAAAATTGGATTACAAATTCAAGGGAAAGAGCTTCACATGTTGCGCAAGTCTATAACGTGTTGGTCCACCTCTGGCCCTTAAGCAAGCAGTTATTCGGCTTGCCATTTATTGATAGAATTGTTGGATGTCCTCCCAACGGATATTGTGAAAAATTCTGTCCAACTGGTGCGTTAGATCGTCAAAATCCCGAGGTGGTTGGAGGGCCCTGCTCATAATGCTGCAAACGTTCTCAAAAGGCGAGAGATACGGCGACGCGGCTGACGAAGCTAGGATCTGGCAAGTACGAAGACGAGGAGTTTTAACTCTCGCCGTGTGCGGGCGGGCATTATCTTGCTGAAATGTGAGCCCAGCATTAGTTACCATGAGGGACAACAAAACGGGGCGTAGAATATCGTCGACGTAGCAGTGTGCTGAAAGGGTGGCGCGGATGACAACCAAAGGAGTCTTGCTACGAACAGAAATGGCACACCAGACCAACAGTCCTGGTTGTCGCGCCATATGGCGGACGGCAGTCAGGTTGGTACCTCACTGCTGTCCTTGGCGCTTCCAGACACGTTTTCACACTGGAATTTCATTGACTGGAGTAGAATTGTCTTTACTGACGAGTCCCGCTTTAAACAAAGCCCGACGACCAGCGAAGATGTGTCTGGATACGCCCCGGACAGCAATGGCGTATCATCCTGACTGTCGCCTGCCATACGATGCGAAGTAATGGTCTGGGGTGCCATTTCTTGTCATAGTAGGACCCCTTTGTTTGTCAACCTCGGCACCCCTACAGCACAGCGGTACGTCCACGCCCCGTCCTGTTGTCCCGCATGGAAAGCCATGTTGGGGTTTCATTTCAGAAAGATAACGCCCACCGGCACACGGAGAGAAATTCTACTGCTTGTCTTCGTGCTGGCCGAACCCTACCTCGGCTAGCGAGGTCGCCGGATCTCTCCCCAATTGAGAACGTTTGGGGCATTATTGGCAGGTCCTCCAACCAGTTCCGGATTTTGACGATCTAATGCACCAACTGAACATAATTTGGCACGATATCCCTCAGGAGGACATTCAACAACTCTAGTAATCGATGTCAAGCCGACTAACTGTTTCCGCAAGTGCCAGAGGTGGACCAACCTGTTATTAACTTTGTCATTGGGTGATGCTCTTTCTCTTGAACAAATCATTCAATTTTTCTGAAATTTAATAATATGTTCGCCTGTACATGTACATTACATCTATCGATTTCCGTCCAATTCGCATAACTGCTTTGTAGCGCCTTGTTGTTTTTTTTCCTTAGAGTCTATTTTTTATTGTTTTACCACTTACTTTGTTACGAAACGCTCCACAGAACTGGAGGAGAATTCCATGTTATTAAATTTGAAGCTCGCGAGAAGAATCATTATATATCATCTTCTTATATCCATAATTGAAACTGACGACTTGGGACATCAGCTAGTATAATATATGTTAAAAAATGACGAAATTCCTCCAGCTGTATTAATGGGTTGGTTTTATTGGCAACTAGTTTCGATTTTGTTACAACATCATCTTCAGGCCCATACTTGTTGACAGTAACCGTATGTGTCTAACACCAGTAGTCAGTGGTGAGATAGGTGTGTTGAGTTACTCCCTGCCTTCCGCATGGAACATGCCTATCTCACCACTGACTACTAGCGTTAGACACATACGGTTACTGTCAACAAGTATGGGCCTGAAGATGATGTTGTAACAACATCGAAACTAGTTGCCAATAAAACCAACTCCTTAATATAGTTGGAGGAATTTCGTCATTTTTTAACATACATTATATATCAGGACCATTACTGGATCTAGCGACAGGAAATAAAAGAGTATTACAGCCTGTAGACAAAAAGTTGTGGGATATTAACGTTAATTATTACTGTATTTATTGATTGATAAATATGACATTAAATTTTTTTGTATGCTGATATTTATGCCAGCTTAAATATTCATCAACTAACATCGACGTTAAAAACATTGATTCCTTTGGGTCGATAATTTTCGGCCATCGATGTTTATGTATCGATGCCGAAATAGAAATCAGGGTCCATGATTTGTCAAAGTCGCACATTCCTCCAGTGATGTGCACATAAGAAGGCGGTTGCTTGATGCGCTCTGCACAGAGAAGTGGAGAATACTGTCCCTGTCTCGCACATCACGCCCCAGACGTCGCGTATGCACTGGTAATTGGCAACACTGGGTTATGCGCCACGCTGCCACTACTTCTGACTCTCCAAAAGTAGCATTTATTCGCTCGGAAAGCTGCCTCTGTCGCTTCTTAACGTAATACTTATGTCTCTCACGCCGCACATAATGAACACTATACTCATTCACCATACCGAATATAAAGTGAAAATCAGTGCTAAATGAACTTACGGGCTCCCCGACGGATACGCTAGAGGCAGTTGCGACGGAATGGCGCTGTTCGCTGGACCGTCACATAGTTTAGTGTTCCATGGCACTGCGCATCGCCTCATCATCCATCTTCTTGTATGTACATCACTATAGACCAGATTAACATCATAACGTCCACACAAACATCGTCAGTGCAACGAAACAGTCGAATTACAAACGATAACCGCTCTCGAAATTTTTGATTGGTCCTTTAACGCGACAACACCATGTTTTTGCGAAGAGCATAACTTAATCATAGCTAACACTTGGTTTAAGAATCATGAAAGAAGGTTGTATACATGGAAGAACCCTGGAGATACTAAAAGGTATCAGATAGATTATATAATGGTAAGACGGAGATTTAGGAACCAGGTTTTAAATTGTAAGACATTTGCAGGGGCAGATGTGGACTCTGACCACAATCTATTGGTCATGAACTGTAGATCAAAACTGAAGAAACTGCAAAAAGGTGGGAATTTAAGAAGATTGGACCTGGATAAACTGACTAAACCAGAGGTTGTACAGAGTTTCAGGGAGAGCATAAGGGAACAATTGACAGGATTGGGGGAAAGAAATACAGTAGAAGAAGAATGGGTAGCTTTGAGGGATGAAATAGTGAAGGCGGCAGAGGATCAAGTAGGTAAAAAGACAAGGGCTAGTAGAAATCCTTGGGTAACAGAAGAAATACTGAATTTAATTGATGAAAGGAGAAAATATAAAAATGCAGTAAATGAAACAGGCAAAAAGGAATACAAACGTCTCAAAAATGATTTCGACAGGAAGTGCGAAATGGATAAGCAGGGATGGCTAGAGGACAAATGTAAGAATGTAGAGGTTTATCTCACTAGAGGTAAGATAGATACTGCCTACAGGAAAATTAAAGAGACCTTTGGAGAAAGGTGAACCACTTGCATGAAAATCAAGAGCTTTGATGGAAACCCAGTTCTAAGCAAAGAAGGGAAAGCAGAAAGGTGGAAGGAGTATATAGAGGGTCTATACAAGGGCGATGTACTTGAGGACAATATTATGGAAATGGAAGAGGATGTAGATGAAGAAGAAATGGGAGATATGATACTGCGTGAAGAGTTTGACAGAGCACTGAAAGACCTGAGTCGAAACAAGGCCCCCGGAGTAGACAACATTCCATTAGAAGTACTGACAGCCTTGGGAGAGGCTGACAAAACTATACCATCTGGTGAGCAAGATGTGTGAGACAGGCGAAATACCCACAGACTTGAAGAAGAATATAATTATTCCAATCCCAAAGAAAGCAGGTGTTGACAGATGCGAAAATTACCAAACTATCAGTTTAATAAGTCACGGCTGCAAAATACTAATGCGAATTCTTTACAGACGAATGGTAAAACTGGTAGAAGCCGACCTCGGGGAAGATCGGTTTGGATTCCGTAGAAATGTTGGAACACGTGAGGCAGTACTGATCCTACGACTTATCTTAGAAGAAAGATTAAGAAAAGGCAAACCTACGTTTCTAGCATTTGTAGACTTAGAGAGAAAGCTTTTGACAATGTTGATTGGAATACTCTCTTTCAAATTCTGAAGGTGGCAGGGGTAAAATACTGGGAGCGAAAGGCTATTTACAATTTGTACAGAAACCAGATGGCAGTTATAAGAGTCGAGGGACATCAAAGTGTAGCAGTGGTTGGGAAGGGAGTGAGACAGGGTTGTAGCCTATCCCCGATGTTATTCAATCTGTATATTGAGCAAGCAATAAAGGAAACAAAAGTAAAGTTTGGAGTAGGTATTAAAATCCATGGAGAAGAAATAAAAACTTTGAGGTTCGCCGATGACAGTGTAATTCTGTCAGAGACAGCAAAGGATTTGGAAGAGCAGTTGAATGGAATGGACAGTGTCTTGAAAGGAAGGTATAAGATGAGCATCAACAAAAACAAAACGAGGATAATGGTATGTAGTCGAATTAAGTCGGGTGATGCTGAGGGCATTAGATTAGGAAATGAGACACTTAAAGTAGTAAAGGAGTTTTGCAAAATAACTGATGATGGTCGAAATAGAGAGGATATAAAATGTAGACTGGCAATGGCAAGGAAAGCGTTTCTGAAGAAGACAAATTTGTTAACATCGAAGATAGATTGAAATGTAAGGAAGTCGTTTCTGAAAGTTTTTGTATGGAGTGTAGTCATGTATGGAAGTGAAACGTGGACGATAAATAGTTTAGACAAGAAGAGAAGAGAATCTTTCGAAATGTGGTGCTACAGAATTAGATGGGTAGGTCACATAACTAATGAGGAGGTATTGAATAGAATTTGGGAGAAGAGGAGCTTGTGGCACAACTTGACTAGAAGAAGGGATCGGTTGGTAGGACGTGTTCTGAGGCATCAAGGGATCTACAATTTAGTATTGGAGGGCAGCGTGGAGGGTAAAAATCGTAGAGGGAGACCAAGAGATGAATACACTAAGCAGATTCAGAAGGATGTGGGCTGCAGTAGGTACTGGGAGATGAAGAGGATTGCACAGGATAGAGTAGCATGGAGAGCTGCATCAAACCAGTCTCAGGACTGAAGACCACAACAACAACAGATCCGAATATCGAAATTAGCCAGTGATCGGAACAGATCTTCTCTCACAAAGGTTGAGCGTCCTGTGCCAGTAGGCGGTAGATGTTTTCCATGGCAGAACAACGCACACGTACGTCTGAAACTTTAAGATGAGATGCAAGAAAAGTAACATGTAAATTCTGTCTACTATACCGAAACCAGAGTTTTTGTGTAGTCCTACTTGAAAACATTTAAACGACTGTATATTGTAAAACGCACACACAGTGTTTTCTCCTTTTCGCAACGTCACACATCGATTACTGTAACATCTTGTATGTTTTCTGCCTTCCATCATGGGCAGAAATTATTTCGTAAGATTGTAATAAAGTATTGGAGTAGTAATTCAGTAAGTAACCTCGATCTGAAATTAAACACAATCAAAGATAAGTATCAAATGCACGTCTCTGCCTACCTTTTATTTTTTCCTTTCCATAGATGAAGACGATGTATTTCTATTTTCTTAAGGGGAGCCGGAGGTGCCTATGCTGCCCATGTTAAAATCACTAAGTTTGAGGAACAGTTATGAATAAACTACCAAATAGAAAAATTTGATTTTTTTTTTACATATAGAGTGGTTTAGTATTGCAGTTATGACAGAGGGATTTTGGAGTATCTTTTCTAGTTTCCTTCCAATAATTTTTTTTATTAATGACCCAAATTTTTTTACAAATAATTGCTTTATAATTAAACTGAAATGAAACTACTGAACATATTGCCAAATGGCTGTGTTACAATGTAAGTTTGACCACTAGGAGTGCTGCATAAAAATTTCATCTCTCTAGCTTGAGTGGATTTTGAGAAAATGTTCCTTATATTCGAAAAATTCTAATTTACGGGAAATGGCTATCAAAGTTTCTCAATACATTCCTGCACTATAGGATGGATTATCAGGGTCTTCTTCTTCATCCTCCAAAAGCTTCCTCTTCTGTCTTCTTTTCTGGCCTGTTGTTCCATCATACTTCATATGCCTTTCTCTTCTTTCTGCTCCTCGTATCCTTTCTCTGTCAATATTTCTTAGTGCTCGTACATTGTTCACCCCAGCTGTAAATCCTAATGCCTTCAGAACTTCACACTTCACACTGTTCCCTTGGTTGTAGGTTGCTATTGCATCATAAATGCCAAAGTGCAGTGTTTTTATGCTTATAAACACCCTTTAGGAATCAGTTTCCAAATCAAATTGTTTACACTCTCATTAGGATTCTGTGTCTTTCCGTGTAGACATTTGTGTAACAATTCTGGCTGTGCCAAGACATGAAAAATTGGTTTTATTGCATTTATCACAGCTGCTGGCAAACCATGTTTGTGATCATAGTCCTTTTTTGCACTATATTTGCACCAGGAATCTTTTGGGCACAGGCTGTGTTGAGGGTATTCATTGGAAGAGGCAGTATGAAGGAACAATGCCCACACTGCTTTTCGCATGTCACTAACATTACTAGTATTTTGCCTTATAGCATACCCATAGTATCTCTGTAGACGTTCAATCACCTCATCAGTAAGCCCGCCTCTCCCTCCTATTGTCTTTCCATCACTGAGCTTACTTGAACCCAAAGTTTGTTTGAGCCTTCGAAGCCGTGCACCCATACGCTTTTGCACATGCCCAATGCATTCCAACTTTTCAACTACAAATTCATTTCCATATGGTTTCAGTTCCTCTGTAGTCTTGAAACCCTTGGAGTCACCATCCCCAAGGTAGTATTTGCTAGAAGATGTCACAGGGCTATGGCCGGCCATGTGTTGCTTAGCAGAAGAACGCACTGTTTCAGTAATTGTAGTATTGCAACTTGGTATTAGTATTAATTTTCTTTTCCCTACTTTCTTCCTCTTCTTATATACACGGTTACTAAAACGCGGCATCGTAACCAGAACAACGCTTTACACAAGAAGTATAATACTACCAGCAACAGGCGCAACACTGAACTAATTCGAAACGGTGTACAGCAAAGAGACGATGTTCCGCGATCTTAGCGCTTCATTTGTCACAGAAAACAATGTAGCCAACCCTTGCACACTCGCTGTATGCGTAACATAAGGCGCTGTATGCGTAACAGGCCGAGAAAATCCCAAGCAGTTCGCCAGGAAGTCACGAGTGGGTGTTAGATGCATTCAGCGGCCGCCCATTTCCTCTGCAGGCGTGGGGGAAAATGGTAATAACTCCACTTCTAGGGCGAGTAGAACAATAATTCAAAGTTTACATTAAAGAGGAATGTTCCAATTAATTTTCGGTAGCAAAAAAAAAAATCTTAATTTTTTGGATTTGACCACCTCCGGCTCCCCTTAAGAGAGAGTGAGTGAGGGGGGGGGGGGGGAGGGGAGGGAGAGAGAAGAAGCGCCGTTGTACTGTGCTGAGCTATAGAATTTAGCTGACACAACTGAAATTGGTAAACACTAATTAAATTGAAGGTAAGAAGCACTGAAGTTATAAAACAATACACGTCGCATATTCAAACGTTGTTATTGGTCTTGAAAAACAATAAAAAGGTATGTAAAACATTATTTCACGTGATATACTATTCCTACTCAAAGTCGTTTTCCAAGATTGTGTCTTAACTCACAATTACAGATTACTTTACATAATATCTACCTTTCCTGGGGCACATATATCATAAACTACACTCCTGGAAATGGAAAAAAGAACACATTGACACCGGTGTGTCAGACCCACCATACTTGCTCCGGACATTGCGAGAGGGCTGTACAAGCAATGATCACACGCAAGGCACAGCGGACACACCAGGAACCGCGGTGTTGGCCGTCGAATGGCGCTAGCTGCGCAGCATTTGTGCACCGCCGCCGTCAGTGTCAGCCAGTTTGCCGTGGCATACGGAGCTCCATCGCAGTCTTTAACACTGGTAGCATGCCGCGACAGCGTGGACGTGAACCGTATGTGCAGTTGACGGACTTTGAGCGAGGGCGTATAGTGGGCATGCGGGAGGCCGGGTGGACGTACCGCCGAATTGCTCAACACGTGGGGCATGAGGTCTCCACAGTATATCGATGTTGTCACCAGTGGTCGGCGGAAGGTGCACGTGCCCGTCGACCTGGGACCGGACCGCAGCGACGCACGGATGCACGCCAAGACCGTAGGATCCTACGCAGTGCCGTAGGGGACCGCACCGCCACTTCCCAGCAAATTAGGGACACTGTTGCTCCTGGGGTATCGGCGAGGACCATTCGCAACCGTCTCCATGAAGCTGGGCTACGGTCCCGCACACCGTTAGGCCGTCTTCCGCTCACGCCCCAACATCGTGCAGCCCGCCTCCAGTGGTGTCGCGACAGGCGTGAATGGAGGGACGAATGGAGACGTGTCGTCTTCAGCGATGAGAGTCGCTTCTGCCTTGGTGCCAATGATGGTCGTATGCGTGTTTGGCGCCGTGCAGGTGAGCGCCACAATCAGGACTGCATACGACCGAGGCACACAGGGCCAACACCCAGCATCATGGTGTGGGGAGCGATCTCCTACACTGGCCGTACACCACTGGTGATCATCGAGGGGACACTGAATAGTGCACGGTACATCCAAACCGTCATCGAACCCATCGTTCTACCATTCCTAGACCGGCAAGGGAACTTGCTGTTCCAACAGGACAATGCACGTCCGCATGTATCCCGTGCCACCCAACGTGCTCTAGAAGGTGTAAGTCAACCACCCTGGCCAGCAAGATCTCCGGATCTGTCCCCCATTGAGCATGTTTGGGACTGGATGAAGCGTCGTCTCACGCGGTCTGCACGTCCAGCACGAACGCTGGTCCAACTGAGGCGCCAGGTGGAAATGGCATGGCAAGCCGTTCCACAGGACTACATCCAGCATCTCTACGATCGTCTCCATGGGAGAATAGCAGCCTGCATTGCTGCGAAAGGTGGATATACACTGTACTAGTGCCGACATTGTGCATGCTCTGTTGCCTGTGTCTATGTGCCTGTGGTTCAGTCAGTGTGATCATGTGATGTATCTGACCCCAGGAATGTGTCAATAAAGTTTCCCCTTCCTGGGACAATGAATTCACGGTGTTCTTATTTCAATTTCCAGGAGTGTATATTCCACAAAAAACAGACGTGGATCTTGTAAAAAAACTGGCATCACTTAGGACAACGTTAACTATAAAAGATAACGGTATTAGTTGAAATGTATTTACAGTTTTATTTCTTCAACTATCTAATACATTTATTTGTGTGATGTTGTTGCATGGAATACAACTCTGACTGCAGAAGAAAAAGAAGCCAAAGGGAAAATCCAGGAGGATACAAAAATCAACCCAATAAAAATCTTCGCTGGATCTAAACGCTGGTCCGTAATAAGTTTTTTTACAGCCATGAATTCGGCACTGAGCCTTAGTTGTAGGTATTCTCCTTCAGTAGCAATTGGCAAACAGTAGCTATAATTACGTGCAGAATATATAGTAGCAGTAAATTTAGCGATTTTCCAGAATTTTCTCGAGTGGAATGGAGTGGGTGGATGATAGGATCTATTACTGAGACCAGTGCTATGAGATTTTTTAAAATTAATGATCAGCCATTGTTGTGTACAACTAGTAGTTAACCTGAAAGTAAATTGTACTTATTTTCAAAGGTGGTTATTATCATTAGTATTAAATACTATTTTATTTTTAATATGATTTTTCATGAATTTATCATGGATTTACGCAGCAGGACTGACGATAGGCCAGAACCTAATTAGGCAATGGCTGCTGAGGCTGAAGCAGTGGAACGACAAGCATCTGCCGAAATTTCACATGGCAAAATAACAGGATATGTTTACGGAATCAGAACCCCTTGTTGGTGTTATCACCACCACCACAGAGGAACAGAACCGCATTGCACAAAAAGTAGACAAAACCGATTTATTTCATAGTATGGACAATGTAGCAATTGAGATCGAAAACAAACTGCTGAGTAATGTGATGAACGAGTTTCCACAGTTAAGGTAGATATTTTCAACTGGAAAAAGCAACGCAACCAAGAAATTCTAGAAACGATAGATGAAAAGATTGTAACGTTAGAAAAGTCACCACGGGACATACTAAACAAATATGAAACGAACTCGAAACCACCCTCCCTAGCCACTTAAAAGAAACAGAAATGTGCGTATGCGAAGTAATGGCTAAACCACTGAGTGAGGCTGAAGTTAGTCACAACGACGATGCCGATAGTGTTCAAAATGAAGTGTATACGATTAACAATACTGTCAAGAAAGAGATAAAAACCACGAATCATGAAATTGCTTAACTTAAAACTAATTTGAAATTATTCGACGCCAGTGCGTCTGTCTTCGATGAGGACAGTGCGTCTAGCATAAGCTGATACAAAAAAATGGTTCAAATGGCTCTGAGCACTATGGGACTTAACATCTATGGTCATCAGTCCCCTAGAACTTAGAACTACTTAAACCTAACTAACCTAAGGACAGCACACAACACCCAGCCATCACGAGGCAGAGAAAATCCCTGACCCCGCCGGGAATCGAACCCGGGAACCTAAGCTGATACAATAGCAAGATTATTAATCGTAGTCCAAGTGGCACTAATGTGCCAAGCAGTATTGGAACACCCAATATGCCTTAAGACATGGGGGCACTTCCCTATTTTCCCACCTGCATGATGGAGCAAAACATGTTTGTGCGAAGACAATTTACTCATTTTGTGCCGGGGACTGCAGAAAGCGCACCCCGTAGTTTTTATAAAATTATTTTGTACCATCATTCCGAAAGCTGAAATGTAGTACAAAAGACTGTGTTTACAACTGGGATATACTCAAGGCGATTCCGTTCTTTGGACCACAGAAGCATCAGAAAAGTATACCACATACGACGACTTTGGAAAAGCTTTCTTAGGAAGGCAGTGGTCAAAGCAACACCAGTGAAGTTTTCGCTCCGGCTGCCTTTGACAATTCAGTTTGCATGATTACTTTGCAAAGTATCTGAAGAAAATAAAGTAGTGGAATCAAGAAAACGCCTGTGACTGATAGAGTTAAAAGAAAAACTTGCACTTAGCATCTGGGAGAAGCTAGTTACTATGGCGATAATGACGTAAATGAATTTTTATTTACAACTGACACAATGCGTTTGCTTAAAGAAGACAGGCGTTCTGCTGAAAATAGTTCTTGTTCATGCATGACAAAAATCACCGACGAAAGAATAGGCAGAAAGTGAATATAGTCAATGAGGCAAATTGAGTTTTTCTTTGGGCAGGTCGAAATGCAGATGAATACAAGACTGTTTCTTTACGATATCACCATATAACAGTGTTTAGTTAGCCAAATGTTCGTTATACCGTTTCATAGTAAATACACAATGAGGCGAACAGAAGTTACACATTTATTCAAAGACACCGTAATTCATGATGGTCCCCTGGACGCTAAAAAACGGCGGGACATAGTTCCTAATAGCATGTGTGATCACCACAGACAGCGAAGCAAGCCGTGCTACCTGCTTCCATTCTGGCCACAGGGTTAGTAAACAGTTCTTGTGGTAGAGTGTCGCATTCCTCGCAGTGTAAAATGGTTCAAATGGCTCTGAGCACTATGGGACTTAACATCTGTGGTCATCAGTCCCCTAGAACTTAGAACTACTTAAACCTAACTAACCTAAGGACATCACACACATCCATGCCCGAGGCAGGATTCGAACCTGCGACCGTAGCAGTCGCACGGTTCCGGACTGAGCGCCTAGAGCCGCGAGACCACCGCGGCCGGCTCCACGCAGAGTAGTTGACAATTCTGCATGGTCGTTGGTGCATGTGGACATGGTGCAGTACATATCTCCAATGCATCCGACACATGCTCACTGGGACCTGTTCATTCGCCGAATATCGTTTTGTTCCAAGACCTCCTCCTCCACGTGCTGTCCAATGCAGTCGGACATTGTCATCCGCAAAAATTAAGTAACGGCCGAATGCACCCCTAAAAGACACACATTGCGGGTTGGGGACCACTGTGTTACAATAATGTCGACGGAGAGTGTACACTGTTCAAAGATTTGGAGGTCAGTACGCCCATACAACATTATGCCTCCCCACGCCGTATCACCTGGACCACTATCGAGCGAGGTGGCGCAGAGGCTAGCATTTAGGACGATGATGCAAACCCGCGTCCGGCCATCCTGATTCAGGTTTTCCGTGATTTGTCTAAATCGCTTCAGGCAAATGCCGGGATGATTCCCTTGAAAGGGCACGGTCGACTCCCTTCCCCATCCTTCCCTAATCCGAAGGGACCGATGACTTCGCTGTTTGGTCCCTTCCTCCAAATCAACCAACCAACCTGGACCGCTAAAAGATAATGTTCGACAGTGCTGGAAGTACCCTAATATGCCGAGAGGTGGGAACACTAAACGCATCTAGGAACATTGTCGAACATGATCGTTTTGGTCGTCCAAGTGTTATGGTGTTCTGACGCATCATAGGAAATCTTAACTTTTCGATCTCCGCATTCACCGCTGAACACAAAGATATTGAGCATCTTTGGTTGGAATTTAAAAGTATTGTCCATCATATGCTAGAGAAGTATGTGCCTAGCAAAAGTATAGGGGAGGGAAAGGATCCACCATGGTATAACAAACATATTATGAAGTTACTGAGAAAGCAGAGAATTTTGCACAGTCATTTTAAACGTAGTCACTGCCTCGCTGACAAACGGAAATTATGCGAAATGAAAGCAGCTGTCAGAAGGACAATGAGAGATTCTTTTAACGAATTTGAAAGCAATATTTTATCTGCGGATTCTAAAAATAACCCCAAAAAATTTTGGTCGTACGTAAAATCTATGAACGCTACAAATAATTCAATACCTTCTCTTGTTGACAGTACGGGTAATGTAAATGATGATGATAAACAGAAGGCCGAAATTCTAAACCTAGCTTTCAAAAACTCGTTTACGGTAGAGGAATGCAGCACCATTCCACCTTTCAATTACCGAACAATCGAAAGGATGGCTGACATAGTGTTTAGTGTATCCGGGATTGTAAAACATTTTAGATCCTTAGACGCCAGGAAGGCATCTGGCCCAGACGGTATCCCCGTAAGATTTTATGTTGACTATGCTACAAATATAGCACCATTTTATCCATCATCTATCAGAGATCATTGGAACAGCGGAAACTTCCAGGGGACTGGAAGAAGGCCCAGGTCATAGCAATCTATAAAAAGGGTAGAAAATCGGATGCACACAATTACCGGCCAATTTCACTGACATCGATTTGTTGTAGAATCAGGGAACATATTTTGTATTCAGACAGAATGACCTTTCTAGACTCTGAAAAGCTCATCTGCAGAAACCAGCACGGTTTTAGGAAACAGCGGTCATGCAAGACACAGCTTGCCCTCTTTGTGCATGATATACAACAAGCTCTAGTTACCGACTCCCAGGTTGATGCCATATTTCTCGACTTTCGAAAAACATTCGACTCAGTTCCGCACTGTCGCTTGCTACAAAAAGTGCGCGCTTACGGTCTATCCGATGACATATGCGGTTGGATAGAAAGTTTTCTAACAGACAGGGAGCAGTATGTCGTCCTGAACGGGGTGACTTCAACAGAAACAAGGGTAACTTCAGGTGTACCCCAGGGCAGCGTAATGGGTCATCTGCTTTTTACGATTTACATAAACAATCTGGTTGATGGTATTGACAGCGGCCTTAGACTGTTTGCCGATGATGCTGTGGTCTACAGGAAAGTAGTATCACACGAAAGTTGTGAACAAATCAATGAGGATTTGCAGAAAATAAATGCGTGGTGTAATGACTGGCAGTTATCTCTCAATATTAGTAAGTGTAACCTACTGCGTATAACAAGTCGAAAATCCCCATTAATGTACGAGAGCAAAATAAATGCCCAGTTTTTGGAAACGGTAACGTCTGTCAAGTATCTGGGTGTGAGTATTCGAAATGATCTCACATGGAATGATCAGATTACACAAGTAACGGGTAAGGCGAACTCTAAATTGCGGTTTATTCGTAGAATCCTGAAGCGATGCAGTCCTTCAACAAAGGAAATAGCTTACAGCACGTCCAGTCTTGGAGTATTGTTCGTCTGTATGGGACACTTACCGGTTGCGTCTGATTCAAGAGATTGAGAAGGTCTAAAGAAGAGCGGCAAGATTTGTGACTGGTACATTTAGCCATCGCGAGAGCGTTACAAATCTCAGAGCGTTTGAAGTGGGACACACTTGCAGAAAGACGGCGCGCTAAATGGAAGGGGTTGCTCACTAAATTCAGAAATCCGATCTTCACCGAGGATGTAGAACATATATTATTACCACTAACTTTCAAATCGCGCAATGATCACCATTCAAAGATAAGGGAAATAAGAGCTCGTACTGAGGCGTTCAGACAGTCGTTTTTCCCTCGTGACATCCGCGAGTGGAACAGAAGGGGGGAAATTTGATTTTGGCGCGAATTGTGCCCTCCGCCACACACCGTTTGGTGGCTAGCGGAGTATATATGTAGATGTAGATGCTTCAACTTCCATAAGCAATAACCACTAGGGCGCTCGAAAGTATTGGCCACTCCTGAGGTAGGCCACTTACCGGTAATGTAAGACATTGCCCTATCTCGTAGCTAGGTAGACGCATATCAAAGGACTTACCTGTCAAACAGCCTCTTCCAAACAGCTCAGTAGGATGCGTCAGAGCTGTTAATAGTGCATTACAACATCCAGTCCTTAACAGCACATTTCGAAGACCCAGTCTAACTTTCATGTATTTCCCCAGGCAGAAACACATATCTTCTGCATCCATTCAGTTCTCAGGATAAACAGTTCTTCGGACAGACAGATCAAACAAATGTTAAGGGTGTGATGGAACATATAGACGAACTGATCTCAAACCCAAAGATTTAGGTACTTCAAACTTTACCAAAGAAAGCCAGAAGTGCTTAACTGGTGTCGTCTACAAGCCGCCAAAAACCAGCTCACTGACTTCCTTTCAATCTGAATTGTATTCACTTCAGTGTCAGTACGAACACTTCATCATAATACGAGATACGAGTATAGATTTGGTGAGAGACACTGTCTCCACAATAGACCTAAGAAATTTTTATTTGGTTGCAACAACATGAATAGCCTTTCATTGAAACCTACATATCATACAGCGTACAGTCATACTCTTATATATGTGATCGCGAGGAAAAAGATAAACAGAGTAACAGGTACATGTCAAGCTCCGGTTCCGGGTCTCTCCGGACACGATGTAATATTCATGGCTTACTCCGTGCAGCTCAGATCGCGTTATACAACGTGTAGGAACATTAAACATATAGGTCGTGACGCTGTAACAACTGATTGCTCAGAAACTTCATGGCATCAAATTCTCAGAGAGCCCACAATTGGTGGTACACTCCATGAACTTGCTAATAAACCCACTGCTCTCTATCACGAGTACGCACCTATGCGTACAATCCGTGTAAGAAAACCTCCTGCTCCTTGGCTGACAAGAGAATTACATCAAATGATGAACAGCAGGGTTGCTGCTCATAGGCAATTCGAGGAAAATACGAAACCCGCACATTATGAAGAATACAGAAAACTACGAAACAGGCTAAAGCAATGCGTCTGCAATGACCAAATCAGGCACATTTGGTCCTTTGTATACAGCAATACGACACCCACGACCTTGAGGAAAACAACCCGTAGCTTGGGAATTGGAAAGGCAAAATCAGAAACTGCTTTCGGTCTCTGCTGACGAACTGAATGCATTTTTCTCGTCGTCGGTCAACCCCCTTCCGGCAAGGGACTACCGTCCAAATGAAACCCCTAAATACTTAACTAATCACGACAGTTTCCACCTAAGCCGGCCGGTGTGGCCGAGCCGTTCTAGGCGCTTCAGTCTGGAACCGCGCGACCACTAAGGTCGCAGGTTCGAATCCTGCCTCGGGCATGGATGTGTTTGATGTCCTTAGGTTAGTTAGGTTTAAGTAGTTCTAAGTTCTAGGGGACTGATGACCTCAGATGTTAAGTCCCATAGTGCTCAGAGCCATTTGAATCACCACTTTCCACCTAAAACACGTAACAGTAAATGCACTAAGAAAACAAATAGTGGGAATATCTTTTGAAGCGATAGGAAAAGATGTTATTAGCATAACCATGTCACTAGTAGTTTATTACGTCCCTTTTTCTCCCGTGAATGAAATACATCCCATTCCACAGAAAAGAAGTTTTGTCCGATCTGTCTCTAAGATCGAAACCCGCAGCCGCCTTGTGATTACCGGCCACTCAGCATAATGTCTACCGTTTCCAAACCCTTGGAGTATATTATTCGCCACCAAATTACTGAACACTTGTGAGAATTCAACTTATTTGACAACTGCCAGTCTTTCTTTCGTAAGCACTGTAGCACAGTCACTGCAGTCTTCAAGGTAACTGATGATCTGAAATGTGCCACGGACAGCCGCGAGGCCGCAGTACTGCACCACTAGACTTCAGCAAACATTATGACACTGTTAACTCTGACATACTGCGCAGAAAAATGCGACTACTTAATTTCTCAGATAGTGCGTTGAAGTGGTGCGAAAGCCACTTTTGTTTTTCTTGTATGCCGACGATATTTCTTGTCTTTCTCTAAATATCATTTCTATGTCGACGACCTACAGGAATATGTAAGTCCCAAACCTCAAGATTTAAATATTTCGGTTGTGCAAATGAATGGTGATCTGTCTTCGGTGGTAGCATGGACGAAAGCCTTGGGTCGTAAACTAAATGAAAAAAAAATTGCTAGTAATCTTAGAAGCACATCAGAAATTAATAAGTTCCAAATTCCGCAATCAGTTCCCTCCAACTCAACGGTAACCCAATATCCGTTAGAAAGCAGGGAACAGCTTGGGTGTAACTTTAGACGAGCATCTAAACGGAGCAGAGAATGCTATCATCATCTGATGGAAGACTTCTGCTTGCTTCTATGACCTCAAAGGTTTCGGAGCGTATTTCCACAGCATGTGAAACACAAACGCGTGCTGTCACTCGTTCTACCGAGCCTCCACTGTTGTGATGTAATTCAGCAAGGCACGAGTCGTGAAAACGCAAGATGATTAAAGCTACCAGTGAATGCTTGTGTGCAGAACATCTACAGAATTCGCCAATATGATCACGTCAGTGCCTCATACTCTATGTGATCAGAAGTATCCGCCCCCAAAAACATACGTTTTTCATATTATGTGAATTGTGCTGCCACCTGCTGCCAGGTTCTCCATATCAGCGACCTCAGTAGTCATTAAACATCGTGAGAGAGCAGAATGGGGCGCTCCGCATAACTCACCGACTTCTAACGTGGTTAGGTGATTGGGGGTCACTTGTGTCATATGGCCGTACGCGAGATTTACGCACTCTTAAACATCCCTAGCTCCATTGTTTCTGATGTGATAGTGAAGTGGAAACGTGAAGGGACACGTACAGCACAAAAGCGTGCATGCCAACCTGGGCTGTTGACTGACAGAGACCGCCGACAGTTAAGGAGGGTCGTAATTTGTAATAAATAGTCAGACATCTATCCAGACCATCACACAGGAATTCCAAACTGCATCAGGATCCACTATGACAGTTAGGCTGGAGGTGAGAAACTTTGATTTCATTGTCGAACGGCTGCTCATAAGCCACACATCACGCCGGTAAATGCCAAACGACGCCTTGCTTGGTGTAAGGAACGTAAACATTGCACGATTGAACAGTGGAAAAACATTGTGTGGAGTGACTAATCACGGTACACAACGTGGTGATCAGATAGCAGGGTGTGGGTATGGCGAATGCCTGGTGAACGTCATCTGCCAGCGTGTGTAGTGCCAACAGTAAAATTTGGAGGCGGTGGTGTTATGGTGTTGTTATGGAGGGGGCTTGCACCCTTTGTTTTGCGTGGCACTATCACAGAAAAGGCGTACATTGATGTTTTAAGCACCTTCTTGCTTCCCACTGTTGAAGAGCAGTGCGGGGATGGCGATTGCATCTTTCAACACGATCGACCACCGGTACATAATGCACGGCCTGAGGCGGATTGGTTACACGACAATAACATTCCTGTAATGGACTGGTGTGCACAGAGTCCTGACCTGAATCCTGTAGAACACCTTTGGGATGTTTTGGAACGCCGACTTCGTGTCAGGCCTCACCGACCGACATTGGTACCTGTCCTCAGTGCAGCACTCCGAGAAGAATGGGCTGCCATTCCCCAAGAAACCTTCCAGCACCTGATTGAAATGCCTGCGAGAGTGAAAGCTGTCATCAAGGCTAAGGGTCGGCCAACACCATATTGAATTCCAGCATTACCGATGGAGGGCCCCAAGAACTTGTAAGTCATTTTCAGCCAGGTGTCCGGATACTTTTGATCACATAGTGTATATGCCCAGTTAGAGTGGCTGCGACCAGACATGTTACTAAACTATCGTACACAATGCATGCTTCACCGGCTCCTCCGCGCACAAGCATCCCAGAACCTCGCATCACAGATAGCAACTTTCGTGCCACCATAACAGAAACGCAACGTCTCAGTTATCTAATATCCCAGGTGTGCTCATTCGTAAAACAGACACATTTGGGAACTCCTTCACTGTCGCTGCTACTGCCCGCATCTCGTGGTCGTGCGGTAGCGTTCTCGCTTCCCACGCCCGGGTTCGATTTCCGGCGGGGTCAGGGATTTTCTCTGCCTCGTGATGGTTGGGTGTTGTGTGCTGTCCTTAGGTTAGTTAGGTTTAAGTAGTTCTAAGTTCTAGGGGACTGATGACCATAGATGTTAAGTCCCATAGTGCTCAGAGCCATCACTGTCGTTGCTTTCGGCTTCTCGAAGAAGCTGTCCTGGGGTATGTGCACAATCCGATGACTGCTACTTTTAAGCAGCTGGAACACTTTCTTTTGTCACCCTCATAGGCTTCCCCAAACATTACGAACATTGCAAACATTACCTCTGTCGATACTTCTTTATCTTTTCCTTTCTCCGTGAGTAATTCTACCTCCTCTTTCCTTATATTCATCAACTATATGTTATCACATTCGTGTTTCCCTCCCTCCATCTCCGTTCATCCCATTGCTGCTAGTATTTATAATTAAAATCCTTCTGTTTTTTTTTTTATTTATGATATACGAATACAAAGTGTGTCTATGTATTTTTTTTATTTGTAGTGTTGCAATCTTCCCAATGCCTGATTACATGCAACGGAGGGCCTGATGGCCTAATCTTGCTAGGTGACAGGCGAAATAAACCAATGAATAAATGTTACATGAGCGTACTGAGCTCCAGATCTTTCAACACGCTACACTCAGCGGTCAACGTTATTGTGACACTGTACTTCATTCGCGTGTGCGTCTTTTCAGGGGTGTATCTGGACTTGACTACATTTTTGTGGATGACAATGGACGACCGCATCGTACAGCACTGGCGGAGGAGCTTTTGGAACGAGGGGATATTCGGTAAACAGACTTGTTTGCCAGTTCCATCATCACATAACCAGTTTTGGTTTAGGCATCCTTGGCTGTTCCAATTTCAAGCAGATTGAAACTGACCTTTCCATCTCTTCTCAGATAGCCCAACATTCCTTTTCGTTTGACGTGTATATCTGTAACATTTTAGGTATTCGTTCTTATGACATTCTTTGAATGTGTTCATCCCATTTCTCGCTGTACTATATTTTCTGACATGTGCTTTTTATTCCCAGTTCACTCATTATTTCACTATTTTTCTTTTCGATCTATGAGTTTGTAACCAGCTAGAGGTCTTAGAAGTTTCATATCTGCTGCCTCAGTCCTCTTCTTTTGACTTGCCTTCAGAGTCCAAGTCTCCGACCAACATATTAGAGATAGTATTGCCATCACATTATAAAATTTTAGTACTCTCTATTCTAGCTTTTCTGAGGGGAATGCGCCAGCCGCTGGAATTTTTGCAGTTTGTATTCTTGATCATTGTGTGTGATATATGAGACTTCGCACGCCAGGTACTTAAAAGCATTTATTTTGTTCTAGCGGTTTATTGTCAATTATTATTTTTGCTGTTAAATGCTCCTTATGCCGGAATGCCATTATCTTAGTTATACTTTTAGATGTTGTCATATTATAATCATCTGCCACCTTGTGCAAGAACCAAATTGCTCTCTGTAATTTATCTTCTGAGTCCGCTAAGATTATTTGATCGTCAGCAAACAGGAGTATATTTATAACTTTGTTATTAAGCTTATAATAGAGCACTACTTTATTCTTCCATGTTTTTATGACGTCGTCCTAGGGTATATTGAATAATGTGAGCGATAAAGGACACCCTTGTCTCACTCCTTGACAGACGTTCCTCGCAAACAGACTTTCTTTTTGTACTTCTGTTTTGTTGGGTATGTACATATTTTGAATTACAATTATTAGAACCTGGGGTATAACATTCTTTTCTAAAACTTCCGATAATTTAACTCTCATCAAAAGTTTTCTCATAGTCAATAAAGGCTATGTATTTGGGATGGTTGTATTCTATGTGTTTTTCAGTAGTTTGGCAGTCTGGGAAAAACGCTGTCTAAGCAATATCTACCCATCCGAGACCCATTCCATTCTTCAGTAAAAAACTTTTGCAAAAGTACCGTTAGCGTATTTGTTATTAGTTTTGCATATATCTTGTATCCACAGTTCAGAAGAGTAATACCTCGATAACTGTCACGTTTTCTGCGATCCCCCTTTTTAAATAATGGGATGACAATCGCTGTTTGCCAATCCTCTGGTATGCTGCTGTATTTCCAACAAGTATTTACAGAATTCAGTAGTTTTGTGAGTATTGATTCTTAAGAATATTTAAATAATTCCTCATTGATGTTATCTTCCCCTGACATTGCCAGTTCCCCCGACTTACACCCCATCGAGGACGCGTGTGATGCATTTTGGAGACATATCGCAGCACGTCCATCCAGCAGTCGTCAACCGTGTTGGTGGAGGAATTGAACGAACTACCACAACAACTCATTACCAACCTTCAGGCCAGTACTGGAGCACGTTGTAGAGCAAGCATTGCTGTCCCTGGTCATCACACAGCCTATTAAGAATTATATCCCACTGTTTGCAATGTCCAGGGGACTATCATGAATCGCGGTCACATCAGTGTTATTATTGTCTTTGAATAAAGTGTAATTTCTGTTGGTCTCAGTGAGTAGTTCTTTCAATTACTCTTTGTGCTATACTGTAGCAGACCTTTCTATGTGTGGTCCAAGTTTCATCGAGCTATGCTACTTGCCAGTGACACATCAAGCGGAAGTTACTTTCGTCCTTACATTTTGCACACCAGCGTCTTTCTTAATCAGCATTGCAGCATCACTGGACGGGCACGTACATGTGTTGATGTTGTGATATTCCGTCTGAAGACTGGGTTCGATGCACTCTCCATTGTAATCCGCCCTGTGCAAGTCTCTTCATCGCTCAATAACTACTGCAACCTACATCCAGTTGAATCTTCTTACTGTCTTCGTGCTTAGGACTCCCTCTACGATTTGTACCCCTCACGCTTCCCTCCGATCACCAGACTCACTGTTACCTGATGCCTCAGTAGTATACTATCAACCGATGTCTTCTTTTAGTTAACTTAAACTTCTTTAGTTAACTTAAATTTCTTTTCTCCCCAGTTCGATTCAGCACCTCAGTAGTTATTCGATTTACTCATCTAATCTTCAGCTTCTTCTATAGCAACATATTTCAAAAACCTTGTAGTACTTTTGATGAGGTACGCATTATAACTTCTTTTCAAGGCACCATCAATTCCTTCAACTGCTCCTCTAAATCCTTTGCCGCCTCTGACAAAATTACAACGCCACCTCTGAACCTCAGAGTTTTTGTTTCTTCTCCCTAGGCGTTAATCCAGTTCCTGATCTGTCCTTGGTTTCCTTTACTGCTTGCTCTATGTACTCACTAAATAACATCGCAGTAGGCTATAACCTTGTCTAACTCTCTTCTCGGCCATTGCTTTTCTCTAATGTCATTCGACTCTCATAATTGCACTCTGATTTCTTTACAAGTTGTAAATAATCTTGTCCTCTCTGTGTTTCAAACTTGCTACCTTAGAAAACTCAAACAATGTAGTCCAGTCAACATTGCTATAGGCTTTTTCTCGAATTACACTCCCACTTGCAAGAACAACGGTCCAAATCAGCTTTCGACCATGGGTTTCTTGTTTTTCGTGATTTCCCTAAATTGCTCCAGGCAAATGTTGCGTCGTTTTCTTTGAATGATGAGGTCCAATTTCCTTCTCCGTCCTTAAAAAACAATCCGAGCTTGTGCTCCGCCTCTAATCAACTCGTTGTCAACTGGACTTAAAACTCTATGCTACTTCCTTTCAAAATGTACACATTTTATGATTAATGTATGTTTGCCTCTCTTCAACCATTCTTCTAAGGTAAAATGTAGGGTCAGTAACGACTCATGTGTTCCTACGTTCTCCGGAACCCATACCTATGTTCCCCGAGATCTGCTTCTACCAGTTTTTCCATTCTTCTGAAAATAATTTGTGTTATTATTTTGCAGGCATGACTTGTTAAACTTATTGTTCGGTAATATTTACACTTGTCAGCACCTATCGTCTTTGGAATTGAAATTATTACATTCTTCTTGAAGTCTGAGAGCATTTCACCTATCTCATAAATATTACACACCATGTGGAATAGTTTTGACGTGACTGGCTGTCCCAAGGATCTGAATTATTCTGGGGGAATGTCGCCTACTCTACGGGCCTTATACCGACGTAGGTCATCAAGTGTTCTTCGGAATACTTCTCAGTATAATGTCACAACACATCCTCATCTGATTCCTCTGAACTTTCTATAACGTTCCCTTAAAGTTCATTTCTCCTTATAGTCCTGTTTATTCTTACCAGCTGGCCGTTGTGGCCGAGCGGTTCTAGGCGCTTTAGTCCGGAACCGCGCTGCTGCTGCGGTCGCAAGTTCGAATCCTGCCTCGGGCATGGACGTGTGTGGTGTCCTTGTTAGGTTTAAGTAGTTCTAAGTCTAGGGGACTGATGACCTCAGATGTTAAGTCCTTTAGTGCTTAGAGCCATTTGAACCATTTTTTATTCTTTCCAACTTTCAGCTTTGCCTTCTCTGCTTAGCACTGAATTGCCATCTGACTCTTTATATTCGTACAGCTGCTCCTCTTTCTTCCAAACGTCTTAATTTTTCTTTAGGCATCACTTATCTTCCGCCTACTCATGGATATTTCTTCAGTTTTGTATGTGTCCTGTAGCAATTCCTGCTTAGGTATTTCATATCTCAAAGCTACCCATTCGTCTTCTTTTGTATTCCTTTCCCATGCGCCACTCCAACACTGCCTAACACTCACTCTGAAATTCTGAACAAGCCCTGGCTCTTTCAATTAATTCAGGCCCCATGTCCTTAATTTCCCTCCTTTCTGACCGAGCGAGGTGGCGCAGTGGTAGCACACTGGACTCGCATTCGGGAGGACGACGGTTCAATCCCGCGTCCGGCCATCCTGATTTAGGTTTTCCGTGATTTACCTAAATCGCTCCAGGCAACTGCTGGGATGGTTCCTTTGAAAGGGCACGGCCGACTTCCTTCCCCATCCTTTCCTAATTCGATGAGACCGATGACCTCGCTGTTTGGTCTCTTTCCCCCAAACAACCCAACCCATCCCTCCTTTCTGCAGTTTATTAAATTTTAACCTGCATTTCGTACCCAATGAATTGTGATGTAAGTCCATATCTGCTCCTACAAACGTCTTACAGTTTAAAATCTGATTTCGAAATGTCTCTCTTACCATTATACAATCAACCTGAACCTTCGAGTGTCTCCACGGCCCTCTCATGTATGGAACCCACTATCGTAATTGTGTAATCAATTGTTAGCAGTGATAAAATTACGCTCCATGCAAAATTCTGCTAGGGGGTTCCCTCTTTCACTCTTTTCCCGCAGTCGATGTTCTCCTACAATTTTTTCTTCTCTTCCTTTTCTACTGTCGAATTCCGATCACCCATCACAATAGAATTTTCGTCTCCTTTAACAACTAGAATAATTTCCTTTAATTCATCACACAAGGTGTTTCAGAATGGCGTTTTAAAAATTTGGGGCAAGTTCCATACACCAAAACAAGAAAGAAAATGTCTTATAAACATAGCTCTCAATTGTATACCTTTAGAGCTTTCAGCACTTGTTCATCCTCGATACTGTGAACCACATTTCTTCTACTACAAGCTCTTTGCTTTCCATATATTGAGAGAAGATAGTATGGACCAAAACAAGAAAAAATTGTCCAGTAAACGTAGGATCTAAAATATATACCTTAAAGAGATACGAACACTTTCTCATCATCGCTACAGTAAAACACACTGAATATACTGTGCATCTTTTCATTGTTTCGGTCCATACTACTTCCACTCAATATATGGAAAGCAAACAGCTTGTAGTAGAAGAGATGTGGATCACAGTATCGAGGATGAACAAATAGTCATAGCTCTTAAGGTATACAGTTTAGAGCCCATGTTAGAAGACTTTTTTCTTGTTTTGATGTAAGTGATTTGTCCTAAATTTTTAAAATGTCATTTTGAACCACGCTGTGTATTAATTCAATCTCTTCTTCATCAACCTAGCTAGCTCGAGTATAAATTGGTACTAGTGCGGTGGGTGTTGGCTTCGTGTCTATCTTGGGTACTGTTATGCGTTCACTGTACTGTTCATAGAACACGCATTCCTATTTGCCTTTCCAGTACTAGGCGTACTCCTTGTAACATCATAATAGATTAAGGGTCGACCTGCGACAGCAATCACACAACTTGCGTACGGGCCGCTAGACGCCGCCGCGAGCGCTAAGAGTGCATTGCGATCGCAGGTGCGCGTGTTGCGTACGGGCCGCGAGGTGCCGCCACGAGCGCAACTGCATGGAAGTGCCGACGGAGTTCGGCCAGCTCTCATTTTGTTTGGCATCTCATTTTTGTCTATTCTCTTATTTGCTTAGTTGCTTAGTTCTTATTCGTTTATGGCTCGTGTTATTGTGATCTCTTTCAGCTATTCCGATTGTTTTGATTTACTCCCAGTTGAGAAGTGCTCATTTTGGCATTTCACTTTTGCATATTTCTCATTTTGCTAATAATATGCTAACTTAGCTTTTTACAATTGAATTGATTGACATGGTCTCATGTACTGTTTGTTCATTTCAGCCTGTTCATATTTTGATGTTCTTTAAATACTGTAATAATTATCGCAAGGATTTCTTCCCTTAAACTTGTCTAAAGTACTCTCGACGTAGGATTTGTTCTGTGACACAGGTGTAAGGTTTTGAATATAAATTATATACGAAACTGTGCTTTAAAAGGAATTTATTTTTTCAGTTTGTACTACATCAGACGACAATTCTGTGATATGAGGGAGAAATTTGAGGGGCGAACTCATGGAAATCGTCTTAAGTGATCCCCTTTGAAAATAAAAATTTGTGTGACACCGAAAGACGTGACACTGTAGGCACCGAAAATTTATATATATAAAATTATACGTCACACTGGAGGCACCGGACGGATTTAGCTTAAGGCTATTTCTAAAGTAAGTTCACAATTTATTCATCAAAATAGGAGTTATATGTATATCTCTATTTTTCTGGTAAAAACTGGCATTCTGCTAATCTATGTCTGTTTTCTTTTTCGTGTAAACGAGTGTATGAGCAATTGTAATTATAAATCGATTCTTCAAAATCGACGATTCAGCTGGTTAAACGAGGTATTTGGTGAGCGACATACTTTATTTTGTCCTAGTGGTTTATCTACCTGTAGAACACCCAAGTGTACTGAATAGTTTCCAGCCGATACTCAGTGAACAATTTTCGTTTCCTACGGTACGTAGCGTAGCGGGTAGTGCTGTAGATAAGTGTAACCGCAGCCAAGTACACTCCTGGAAATGGAAAAAAGAACACATTGACACCGGTGTGTCAGACCCACCATACTTGCTCCGGACACTGCGCGAGGGCTGTACAAGCAATGATCACACGCACGGCACAGCGGACACACCAGGAACCGCGGTGTTGGCCGTCGAATGGCGCTAGCTGCGCAGCATTTGTGCACCGCCGCCGTCAGTGTCAGCCAGTTTGCCGTGGCATACGGAGCTCCATCGCAGTCTTTAACACTGGTAGCATGCCGCGACAGCGTGGACGTGAACCGTATGTGCAGTTGACGGACTTTGAGCGAGGGCGTATAGTGGACATGCGGGAGGCCGGGTGGACGTACCGCCGAATTGCTCAACACGTGGGGCGTGAGGTCTCCACAGTACATCGATGTTATCGCCAGTGGTCGGCGGAAGGTGCACGTGCCCGTCGACCTGGGACCGGACCGCAGCGACGCACGGATGCACGCCAAGACCGTAGGATCCTACGCAGTGCCGTAGAGGACCGCACCGCCACTTCCCAGCAAATTAGGGACACTGTTGCTCCTGGGGTATCGGCGAGGACCATTCACAACCGCCTCCATGAAGCTGGGCTACGGTCCCGCACACCGTTAGGCCGTCTTCCGCTCACGCCCCAACATCGTGCAGCCCGCCTCCAGTGGTGTCGCGACAGGCGTGAATGGAGGGACGAATGGAGACGTGTCGTCTTCAGCGATGAGAGTCGCTTCTGCCTTGGTGCCAATTATGGTCGTATGCGTGTTTGGCGCCGTGCAGGTGAGCGCCACAGTCAGGACTACATACGACCGAGGCACACAGGGCCAACACCCGGCATCATGGTGTGGGGAGCGATCTCCTACACTGGCCGTACACCACTGGGGATCGTCGAGGGGACACTGAATAGTGCACGGTACATCCAAACCGTCATCGAACCCATCGTTCTACCATTCCTAGACCGGCAAGGGAACTTGCTGTTCCAACAGGACAATGCACGTCCGCATGTATCCCGTTCCACCCAACGTGCTCTAGAAGGTGTAAGTCAACTACCCTGGCCAGCAAGATCTCCGGATCTGTCCCCCATTGAGCATGTTTGGGACTGGATGAAGCGTCATCTCACGCGGTCTGCACGTCCAGCACGAACGCTGGTCCAACTGAGGCGCCAGGTGGAAATGGCATGGCAAGCCGTTCCACAGGACTACATCCAGCATCTCTACGATCGTCTCCATGGGAGAATAGCAGCCTGCATTGCTGCGAAAGGTGGATATACACTGTACTAGTGCCGACATTGTGCATGCTCTGTTGCCTGTGTCTATGTGCCTGTGGTTCTGTCAGTGTGATCATGTGATGTATCTGACCCCAGGAATGTGTCAATAAAGTTTCCCCTTCCTGGGACAATGAATTCACGGTGTTCTTATTTCAATTTCCAGGAGTGTATAATGAAAACAGGCCGCCGCGTAAGCGTGAGGAACATGCGTCCATGAATATTTATCCGTATTTCGTGTGACGACAAGTCTAAGATTTGAAATTGATGTGTGTAATCATGGCTTTAAAGGAAGTAGGTGAAGTACAATTGTAGACTAGTGAGACTGAGGAATTAGAAGTTGCTGAAAATCTTTCCAGTATACAAACGCAATTACGAATCATGACGAGTACCATCTCCGCTATAGTTTTTCAAGTAGGGGAGATGAATAAAAAACAGGAAGCCATGTCGATACGAGTAGATGACATAAATACACGAGTAGATGACATACATAAAAGTCTGGAATCAGTGTCGGTACAAGTAGGCGAAATGTCTCGTAAGATAGGACAAATTTCTCAAAATCCAACACAAATGGCTCAAGAAATAATAAATCTCAGACGCTAACACGAGGACGCGGTCAGAGACTTAAATTCGGATGTAAAACAGTTAAAAGGCAATCAAGGCGCTCTCGAGGTCATAGTAAATCAGTTGTCTACGACACTCGACGAATTGCCATTAAAGCATAAGGAAATACCTGTAGAAATAGATTCTCGGGTAAAGGAAGCCGTAAATTACATTTCAAAAGAACAAGAAAGACAATCGATAGATCCAACTGCTCAGATTTCTGAAGTAAAAATGCAAATTACTCAGGAATTATCTCAATGGCGAAGGGGAGTAAATGAGCAAATAAACAAATTTAGTAATGAACTTACCGATATTAAAGAGGTAGTCAAGTGTGATGTTTCCATCACGTAGTAGATGCTAGTACACAAAAGCGGGGGCAAGCCACCGAAGTAAATTCTGAGGTAATTCGGGATCAAGAATCATATTCATCACCGGGGGCTACGACACCTTATGTAGATGTCATTATGGACGAAAACATTATCAAACACAGGAGGGGTCAGTCATTCTCACCTGACATGAATGGGGTGCATCCAGTAGTATTTATTCGTTCTTTTCGTGGCGTGTTACCCACAAAATGGACGGAATTACAAAAGATGCGTTACGTAATTGGATTCATGTTAAATGATGCGGCCTTGTGGGCCACTGAAGTCATTGAAGTATGTTCCACATATGACGAGTTTGAAAAAAGGTTTCTCGCGAAATATTGGTCTTTAGAGGTACAGCAACGACTTCGTGAGGCTGTATTGAACCCCGAACAGTCTAGTTATAGCAAAGGAACGCTCCGAAAGTATTTCGGGAAGTATCTGAATAAAACGAAATACTAGGACGAGCCAAATTCGCATGAAGATTTGTTGTGCATTCTTAAAAGTAAGATGCCTATTGGTATAGGCGAAAAATTAATTCACGCCCCAGACGCAAACATTGATGAGTTTATTCCCATCCTAGATGCAATTGATTTGATGCAGGGGGATGTGCGGGCAAAATCTCTAAATCACAGTCAGTCGTGGAGGAATGGAAATATTCAGCGTCGCGAGCCGGCTGGCAGAGAACCCTGCTCGGCGTACCAAAGCCAAGACAATAACAACGCGTAGAACAGGCCGGTGGGAACGAGGCACTGCGGATAGGAGGCAGGACCGTAGGTTCACTCCAGGATACCACAGTAATAAAGAAACGACACAAAACAGAAATCAAGGGAGACAGAATACCCAGACACAAAACCCAATAAATCAAAACTGGCGACAGCATTCGGCACCAGCAGTAATCGATGAAGTAAATGATACCGAAATGCGGCCGATTTCTCAACCAGCAGAAAACAAATTACCGCCGCATTAAGTCTCGAAGTGCAGGCGGGTGGGCGAGATAGGGGCGATTCTGATTTAAAATAAAAAATGTTAAGGTACAATGATGGCACTGACATGAGAAATGAATTGTATAAGGAGGACACTAAATACAGCATCAATCATCCAGCAGTTATAAAACCTACCTTTAAAATATTAATCGAAGGTATTTCAGTGAATGCAATATTTGATACATGCATGTTAATGTGATTTCTATGCACTTATTTACCGGGTTCGATTCCTGGCGGGGTCAGGGATTTTCTCTGCCTCGTGATGACTGGGTGTTGTGTGATGTCCTTAGGTTAGTTCGGTTTAAGTAGTTCTAAGTTCTAGGGGACTGATGACCATAGATGTTAAGTCCCATAGTGCTCAGAGCCATTTTTATGGACTTATTTAGACAGATCACTAAAGCAAAAGGGTGCCAATATTGCCGGTTAGCAATTGTAAGGTTTTGGGAGCGATTGGAGGGAGAAGTAGAAGCGTGAAAATACAAGCCCAATTAGAGATGGAATTTGGAAATGTAGCGATTGAATGCACGTTCCTCATAATTGATGCGCTGATAGTGGACTGTATTTTAGGGTTTTATTTTTTGCAAGAAAAGGACGCAAAGATCGACTTTTCTAATGGGATATGTGAGTTGAAGGTCAAACAGAAAATCGTCTCTCTAAAATTACTGAGGAAACCGACACACATGGAAGGTTTTTCCTGGGTATACAAATGAAGTTCATTTCAAAAAATAAAACTACAGGCTCAGGGAATCAGGTTCAAGAAATAAAATCTGACGACATGAAAAAATGTTAAAAATAGTCTCTGAAGCTGCTCAGCTGTCCTCAGAGCAGCGTTCTGAATTGTTTAAGGTTTTCGTGAAATGCGAACCAGTATTCGAAGAAAAACCTGGTGCGATTGGGGGATATGAATATAGGATGAATGTCATGCCACATAAAACCTTCTGTCATAGTTCGTACCAAGCACCATGGACAAAAAGAAACGCAGTTAGTAATGAAATTCAAAAGATGCTTGCATGGAACATCATAGAACCATCTGACAGTCCTATTGCCACACAATCTAGGAAATATACAGCCTTCAGTCACACAGGAAGAAGTTATCAATTCAAAGTTTTACCATTCGGTTTAAATATAAGCTCAGGTGTCTTTATTGCGGCACTTGCTGAAGCTTTGGGTCCCGAACTTGTGAGTAAGATATCACTGTTTGTAGACGACATATGGAAATACTGGAGAACGTATTAAATAAGTTTTTGCATGCTGGTATTACAGCTAATCTGTGTAAATCGAAGTTTGCACTAGAGAAAATTAAATTTTTGGGCCATATGATGGATTCGTATGGTATCCTCCCAGATAGTGAAAAATTGATGCCATAGCGAAATTTCCAGTGCCGATATGTTCCAAATCAAATACTAAATGCGGAGCTGTTATTACGTCTTCTCAAAAAGAATACGTACTGGAATTGGTCTCTGGAATGCCATTCGAATTTTGAAAAAAATCAAGGAGGCTTTATTAAATGCAAAATTATTCTATCATCCTGATATGAGTATTGAATTTTGTTTGTATGCAGACGCATCCAATGTGGGATTAGGATCATGTCTGTTCCAAGTTCAAAATATTGATGGACAACCCACCATTTGCATAATTGCATTCGCGAGTAGGACTTTAACCTCATGTGAACGATCTTACTATACTACAGAATTGGAACTACTTGCCATTCTGTGGTCGTTCCAAAAATTCCATTATTATTTAGCTGGTGCACATACCAAAGTCTATTGCGATCATAAGGCGCTAAGCTTTTTGCATAGTTGTAAACTCCTACATGCACGACTTGCCAGGTGGTCTCTTGCTTTGCAAGAATACGGTTACGAGATAGTGTATATTAGTGGTAAGGACAACATTGTTGCTGACGCCCTATCTCGGATGCCCCAAGTACTAAACGAATATTCCCCATCCTCAGATCTAACATTGGAATTTAACGTGAAAGATGAGGCAAATAGACAGTATTTTGTTGAAACGGTTCAAATGGCTCTGAGCACTATGGGACTTAACTTCTGAGGTCATCAGTCCCCTAGAACTTAGAACTACATAAACCCAACTAACCTAAGGACATCACACACATCCATGCCCGAGGCAGGATTCGAACCTGCGACCGGAGCGGTCGCTCGGTTCCAGACTGTAGCGCCCAGAACCGCACGGCCAGTCCGGACGGCGTGGGAAACGAAAGGAATCAATAATGAAATATTGCAATAGCTTCCGGTAGTAAATAAAGAAATAATTTTATTTTATTATCATACTCTTCCTTAAAAAATGAGCCAAACCTGCAAACACTCACGATATTAACGATGTACAGTCAGATGTAGTCGGCACAGTATAGCACACGGTCAGTTTATAAACTGCATTCTTTACCAAAGATTCATGGTGACGAGGAAACCGTTTTACACCACATTCATGGCTCGCTTTACAACAGGACGAGAATACAAAAAGAAAGGAAAGCGAAAGAAGAGAAGAAGATAATCTAGATGAATCAACGACAGAATTAGAGGTTGAAGACTCAAGGCGAGAAAACATACTTGGAGTTGAGGACTCAATAACAAAAGAAGGCTCGATTTAGCAGGGGTGGGGGGAGGAATTGTTCCTTTAACACAGGTGATGATTAGTGGTTGTAGTTGGGCAAACATTGGAGGCATCCAACAGAAACCAATACTAAGTGTAACGCTGATTCGATGCGAGGGCAACAAACAGCTAGCGCGGGGCTGTCCAACCCTGGGGCCCGATGCGGCCCAAAGCAAGTATCAGCTCAGCCCAAGAAATGAGCATGTGTCACACGATCTATAAAAAAAAAAAAAAAAAAAAAAAAAATCGATTTATGTAAAGTTATGAATATCTTCAATCTGAAACTGCGACACACGATGCTATTTTCTGATCTTCCAATGTGGCCCAGGTAAGGTAAAAGGCTGGAGACGCCCGCGCCGGAGGGTGGTTGGAGCGTTCCATGGGCACATTCCAGCAATTGTCGGCAGTGTTTACGGCAACAAAAATTTACTTCGCTAAATAACTAGGTGAGACAGATCAGTTGCCAGAAATAAGGCTTTTTTTAACAAATTCATTGAAAGTGAAGCGGTTGTTATAATACCGTTGAAAAACTTCTTTGTGAATGAATAGACTATGCTATAGAAGTTGGAGAAAAAGGATGCCAACAGCTGTAATTCTTCTTGAACATTTTTTATTATTTAGCCAACCAATTTCGTCGCGACATTAATGTCAGGCTCCCGTACATCAGAAATGAACAAACATACAATATAGTGTAAGTCTGGTATACAAATGTCGGTGATATTATAACGAAAAAGTAAAGACAAGAATAGTTTTTAAATCATACACATGAACATACAGCATATATGTAGAGTTGAATGTACAAACGACCGATAATAAACTAAACATATAATCAGAGATAGGTTGGCATTAATGAAACAATACAAGAAAATTATAATAAAAATGAGTCAAGTAATACACAAAATCAAAGGGACACAATGGTAAAAAGTAAGTAATACATTCTAAGAAAGAGGTAAATATGTTAGTACGTGTGGTCTCTATACAATGAGTCATCACGAAATTACACATGAGAAACAGAAAACATATAGATGTACAAAAGAATGCAATGTTTTTTAATTATAAAATACGGAATATGTTGATACCTTTGAAGTTAAATAGAAATATATACCAATGAGAACAACCATATTTCTGAAAGAAAATAAAACTGTCTTTCTTAGTGTAATGTACAAAGTGAGCGAACTTGAAGTATCATGCGGTACGAGTAAGTGCCTATCACATAATAGGAAACAATTCATGAAAAAATATCAAAATATAGCTCTATTACAAAACAATGTGTCCAACCTGAGAAAGAACCCAACAGTCATTAATTACTGTGAAAGGTAGAGTCTACAATGACGAAGTGAAGAGTAAAACATTAAAAGTCTAGAAGGTTTGAATGTTAGTACAAAGTGAATATGCACGTATTACATATGTCCTTAATAATGAATAATCCAATATATTGCAGTACTAGCATGTGATAGGGGTCGTCAAATGGAACTTCAAAATTTGTATCTAAACAGAAAGAATATACATCAAAAATATGTCAATTACCGTGCCATCATATGCAACTTACTAAAAAGTGAGGAAACGTAGCTATGAAGGAACCTATGTCACAAAGTAAGCAGTTAAGAGAATGGATGTGTGTGGAACGAAAGGGAAGAAGGAATGAGGCGGGTCGGGGTCGTGGGTGCTTAAACCCATCTAAAGCAAACAAAGCATTAACTAGGGGGAGGCACACAGCAGTCAGTCGCAATACCATTAGTTTTTATTATTCTTGCAAATCCAGATTTCGGCTATAAATAGCCAACTCCAGTGCTACAATATAAGGAAAATTACAGAATCAAAATTAATTTAGTTTACATAGAACAATAAGTAAAGACCATGTTATTACACAACAGCAATCCATTCTGGTCAACATACCATTAGCGTTACAGTTGAACAGAGTCACGGCAGTTCATGTCACCACACCTGATGGAGTGGACCGAGGTGCTTGTGAGCTTACAGTATGCTCTTCCTAGCCAATTCCTGTATAGGTATAGTACAATTTATTTATTTCGTATTTTTGCGTTAGTGCAATTAGTCATGCTTTACAAAAGCTTTACAATATTATGTTTTCTAGTAAAATAAAAATTTAAATTTACTTTGTGGTTTGACATTTAATAAGAACGGAATTAAATTGAAGGTTCATTATCTAATATATTGTTAATATTACTCTTATTGTACAGATTATAGAGATATTAAGTTAATGTATATGAAGGTGCCTTTTTTGTTTAGACGCTTGAGATTGATAAATTATTTACACAGATAAATGTTGTAACTTAATTAAGTCGAGTAAACGTATACAAGGAATGAATAGGTTTAAATAAATTATTGCTGGATAAGTGTATCATTAAGTAAAGTGGGTGCGACATCTTTGGACGTTGGTGCTATATTAGAGGGTACAATCACAGTTGCTCACTCAGTGATGCATTACAATTGGTAGCTACTGGTGTCGATTAGGTGAGGACTGTTTCCATTCAGCTTATCCACTTGTCACTATGGGTGAGGAGCAGTATTGGGGCACAATCCGAGCTGGTGCTCCATCTCTAATGACCTCGATGTAGACGGGACGTTAAATTCAATCTTCCTTCCTTCTTGGTTTTATACCTGTCTTATTTCTAATGTTTACAGTACAGTAGTACCCGCTGGCTGAAAGTATCGGAATTTGGGTCACCTGATTAGTCGTGATCTAATTGTCAGAATTTCTTCCACGTCTGATCGTTTAATGAGAATGTGTCTTCCGTAGTTGGCTCTGAGTTTGGTTAGTCGTGTTTGCAAGGGTTCCACTGCAGTGATGCCGTACACGTCATTACTGGGTGTAAATCTTGAGAGTTTGGTGATGCTTCGTAGAAGTCGCCTTTCGTTCGAGCATAGTCGTTCTGCTACTGGTTTTATTGCATGCGTCCGAGGGGCGCTGCGACATGTTCTGTTACTGGTCTTATGTACTTCTTATATGTGTGTATGGCTGTTTGGTCGTCACTCCGTACAGTCGTCCTTGAACCTATCTTATTAAATTTTGTCTTTATTTGGTCCTGTTGAGTAGATATGTTAGGTGTGTTTTCCAGTTCATGTGTCTGTGTAGGAACGCGCCAAGGACCTAACTGTGTCGTTAAGTTTTAGTGACGGGTCCCAGAGTGTCAGCTGTACGTTGTCGTTGTTTTGTTGTCGTTTTTTTAGTTAGGTGTCTGTGTCTGAAAGAGGATTGATCAAAGTCATGGATGGGTTTGGCCAAATTCTCCATATAGCCATCCAGTCTTGAAGTCGTTGTAGGTAGCAGGCTGTGTTCCATTGTATAGTGGTTGTTTTAAGTTCTGTACACCAGTAGGCAGTGCCGTCAACGTAAAGTCCTACTGTCTCTGAGAGAGTTGTTACAGTGGGTATGTCGGCAGTGGACAGCGCGTACAGTAGCGGTGACTGTGGTAGTCCTGCCTGTGGTGTGAATTTTTGGGACGTTGTAACGCAGACATGGGCCTTGCATAGCCTGTCTCAGATGTATGCCCGTATTAGGTGTACAACTACTTTGTTCGGGAGACCCATTTGTGTAAGCTTGTGAAATAGTGTGGTGTGCCAGAGCTTGTCAAAGGCATTTTCTGTGTCTAAAAAGACTGCGAGCTTGCAGTGACCTCTATTGAGACCCTTCCGTCAGTCAGTTTGAGCGGCGGGTCATTTGTCGAGTGGTTGTATCGGAAACCTGATTGTGTCTTTGAATACGTCTTTAGGTGGTCGGTTACAATTCGTTCGTATGTCTTTCCCAAGACGTCGAACAAAGATATCGGCTGTAGGAGCGCGGGTCTGTCCTTAGTTCGTTGGGTTATGGTATCATTATTTCTCACTTGTTCTTCAGCTAGTCGGTATGGTCTCATTAGTCAGGCATTAATTGAAGGTGAGGATGGGTGTGTGGAGGTGTAATGGTGCTTTCTGTACGTGGAACCGTTTTATGTCGTTTTCTCCAGGGGCTGAGTTCCGCTCGGAGTGGATTCCTGTCTCGGTTATTTCTTTAGTTACGACATGCCCGTCTTCTGTTTCTGTTTTTGGGGGCTCAGAGTCTGTGCTAGTTGGTTTTCCACTTGCAGTTTGAAGTTTTCGTCAAATTTGTTTGAGCCGTGGTAAAATTTACTGTTCTCAAGAGCGCGCCGCAGCGCGTAGTGTAAAGCAGTCGCCTTCCGTTTCTGGCGGTGGCGCCGGTGTGGCGATAGCAGCGTTGGTGTCTCCTTCTGGTGAGAAAGGGGAAAAGTTGCCTGTTCACGTGCATTTAAGGGGCTCTATGAGCTCCGAAAAAGGTCAGTCTGTCAGTCTCGGTGAGTCTCGTCAGTTGGTCAGCCGGGTCAGTGTGGGCAGTCAGTGTCTGTCGTCGTCCGGAGTGCTAGTATGTGTTAGGCCGCCAGTCTGCTCCAGTTTGTTCAGGCAATGACCATTGGCGGTTGGATCGATCGGTTGGTCGGTCACGTACTGAGACACAAGTTGACTTGCCCGTCTTGAGCGTCGGCGCATATGAAGTCGCACGTCAGTCCAGTGGCCCGTGCCGTATAGCGAGGGGTAGTGGCTTCGTGGCCGACACGAGAGCAACAGGAGTCAACCCACGACATCGGTCTGGCCGGCGCGAGCTGCGACGCCGAGAGACGGGAGATCGGCGCTCCTTCCTGCGTCCGTTGAAGCGGCTGGCAGCGGACGGTTCGGGAGAGCGATTTGGGCGTGCTGCGCCAGGTCTTCGACAGACATCGCAGTTTATTAAAAGTTAAGTGATTCGTGATATGTTGTATCATTTACTTGTTAAATTCTACTTGTGTTCTTGGTCAGTCTCTCGTCCCCAGCTTGCTCGTCTGTCTCTCGTCCGCATTTGTTAGGCAGTTAGTGTCTGTCTGTCAGTCTGCCGTACGTTGATAGCTGCCTCTGTTATGTTTGTCGGATTCGGTGTTAACGAATTTATACAATTAAGGTAAATGCCGAATTCCTGAAATATGTTTTTATCTTGCCTATCATCTTGAGAGGCGGTATATGTGTAATGTAGAGCATGTTTGTACATTTTACGTAAGACTGCATTTCATGGATTTTTATTTAAATGGTCATTTTAGTGTATAAAGTTGCCACCCTTCCACCGTAAGAGTTTTCTTTTAAAAACAAGTTGCAATTTCGGTGGCAAGTAATTTTTTTTTTAATGTGAGTGTTTTGTACCATTTCCATCCCTCCTACTGGGTGCATAGTTTATGTGTTTGTGTGAGTGATTAAAATTTTTAGTTTAAAGTAATCTGGTGTGTTGCAGATTTGCACCAGTGTAGTAGTCTTTCAGAGGTTGTTGTGAGCGGTCGTGACTACGGCTGTGTTAAAAGGGAGCGGCAAGGTTCTCAGCCCGAAAGCTCATACTGTCAAAAAAAGAAAAAAATTGTTATTTCTGCCTCTGAATAAATTGTAACTTGATATTTAGAGGGTGCTTTGTGATTATAATTTTTAAATCTTTTTTTGAAAAAAAGGGTTTTTGGGAATAAAATTTCCATTTGTTGAAAGAAATTTGTTGTCATCAGTTACCCAGTGGCAACTACTTCCACGCTCAAATAGTGTGATTAAATGTGTTAATGTTCTTGATGAATCACTAGTAAATAAAGTAAATTCTTTAAGAAAGGATTTTGAAAGTAAATCCACGGTTCATTGTTGTCTTGTGGGAAGCAGTAAATCTGTTGTAATACCTGTCTGAAGGCTTCCTCTTGTTCCGTTTTGTCTGTTGTTGTTTCGTCATTTGTTAGTAATGTCGTGTTGTCCTTGGCATGTCAGTTTTCTGAAGCGCTTCCAGAACGTGCCTCCCAGTCTGTAGTTTAGCTGTCTGCTCTTGTCACCCCACAGTATTTGTAGGTGCACGGAAATGGTTCGTTTTGTCCTCGCGTTTAGTCTGTTCCACTGTATTTTAAGTTCTGTGTTTTCCGTTCGTCTTTCTGTCGCATTAGGTTGAGGGCGTCCTGAGGGATTGCCTGTGTCCAGATCTCTATGACTGTGACGCCGCCGTCTCTAGCCTGTTGTACGACTTTCTCGAGTCTGTTAATGGCCTGTTGAAGGCCATCGTCGTCTGTTACGGCTATGGGGAACGCTAAGCTTTCTGAGAAGATAAATTGTATCTATCCTGTTGTGGATTGGCAAGACAGCCAACCCACTAGGAGGAAGCTGAAAGGCACGCGTTTAAACTCACGCAGGCTGGCGTGAGGTCTGGAACAGGACAAGGAATTGAGACTAGCAAAAAACGTACGTATCTTCTGGAATACTTAACCTTAATCCATAATTGGTGAACATCGCTCTTGACGGTACATGTTTTACAGCATCAATAGTAACTGGTAATGGCGCCTTGCTAGGTCGTAGCAAATGACGTAGCTGAAGGCTATGCTAACTATCGTCTCGGCAAATGAGAGCGTAATTTCTCAGTGAACCATTGCTAGCAAAGTCGGTTGTACAACTGGGCGAGTGCTAGGAAGTGTCTCTAGACCTGCCGTGTGGCGGCGCTCGGTCTGCACTCACTGATAGTGGCGACACGCGGGTCCGACGTATACTAACGGACCGGGGCCGATTTAAAGGCTACCACCTAGCAAGTGTGGTGTCTGGCGGTGACACCACATATCCCACACAGCGCTGGCGTATTTTCGTATTATTCGTCTTGTGGACTGCTGGTCTGTTGGTTGGGTGACACTGGTCGCGAAAAGGATAGGAAGGTGGTCTCTTGTGATAGAATTACCGATGCTAGGTGCTGACATTTTGTCGCTGGTGTTGGGGCTGTGCAGTATGTGGTCTAGTATCTAATCTCCATCGAAGCCGAAGAAGAGGTTGACTTACTGGGATTCTGTTGATTGGTTCTGTTGTAAGGACGTCGAAGAGTCGGCGTCCGTTTCCATTGCCTCCTCTGTTCCCTAGCATATCGTGTCTTACATCTAAGTCACCCAGTATTAGAAACCTGTTGAGTGACGTTACGTATCTAAAAACTGGGTAAGTAGGCGCCGTTCTGGAGGGTTGTAGATGCCGAACATGATGAGCGTGCAACTGTTTCTATCTCTTATTTGGACTATGATGGCTTCAATATTTTGATGTGTTGCCGGAACAGGGACTTCTTTCGCTGCTATTGAATCGCGTGTATATTCGCCACTCCGCCTCAGCTGTCTCGCCTATCTTTCCGGAAAGTGTAGTATTTGGGGAGGTCAAATTTGTTTCTGGCCGTTATCCATATTCCGGCGATTCTTGCCACATGAATATCAGCCTGCTGTTGCTTGAGCATCAGGATGGTACGTGTTGTCCCAACTCCTTGCGCATTGACAAAGAGGAGGTTTAGGCTGGGTTTCCACCCAGGGATGTGTGTCGACGGCTTCTCTGGTGTTGCGAAACCTGGCCCGCGTCGGTTCGCTGTGGGATCTGGTTCCCAGGTCTTATCAAGGTTATAGTCACTATCATGATTGATCAGCTGTTTATATTCAACACGTCTAAAAGGAAACAGTACAGTTATACTAGAACCAGAAGTGAATGTTTGTTTTTATGGCGGTTGAACACAAGATGAACAGCAAAATAAGCAAATGAAAGAATGAAAGTTGATTGGAGTGCTTGTGGGCAGCTGAATACGATTTTCAAAAATTAGCTTCTGATGCACCTCAAAGAGGAAGTTTGCCTTCCATGTGTGTTTACAGTGTGAGATGGAGAATAAATGAGTGAAGTACTGCAACACTAAACGTAGTTCAGTCAGAAATGGAGGAGTGCATGCTGGGAGATCTACAGGAGACAAGAAGGCAAACTGACTGGGGAATAGGATGCTGAGGAAAATTTTATTATGACTGTAATAAGCTTGAAATACCGGTGGACAGGATTAGTTGCTGAGAGAATGGATTTAGGTATTCCGTGATTTCCCTAAATCGCTTCAGGCAAATGCCAGGTTAGTGCTTTGAAAGAGCACGGCCGATTTCCTTCTATTTCCTTCTCGATGCCTCCCTAACCCGAGCTTGTGCTCCGTCTCTAATAACCTCGTTGGCGACGGGACATTAAACACTAATCACCTTCTCCTCCTCCTCCATTTAGTTAAGTAGTGCAAAGCGTTGTGGCTGTCCAACGTGCAATGCGCCTTGGAAGAGATCGTCATTTCAGTGTTCCATACACAAGCACAGAATCCAGGCTGGTAAGACAGTGGCGTTAGACGGGTTCGATCTCCGATCCGGCACAAATTTTCAACTACCGCCATTGCATTACGACACTGCCCTGTGGCACCCAAAGTGATAAGGAAATATGCTTTTTGATTTTAGATATTATATTAAAAAAGGCTTTTTAAAGTACTGTACTGAAACAAAATTCTGTTAGTTAATTCGTAACATAGATGACGTTAGCTGTACTACATGACGTAAACTAAGGCTGTTGTACTTGCTGTGAACAAACGCCTCAGTGTCCTTGTGCCTGTACACCTGCACATCAAAAGCACTTATTCTTTCCTTCACTGCCGAAGGATAATCACCGGCAGACACCCATGGGAGAATGAGAATGCATACGGAGCAGTATGTCTGTCGAAAAGTGTCGACGTGGAATGGTGCCACAAGTACCAAAGAGGTGCTGCTGCTTCATGACAATCCATGTCTCCAAATCGCAAATGTCGTAATGCGAAAGACGCGCCAAATCAAGTGGGAGACACTCGAGCTCACGCCCTACAGTCCTCGTCTGCCCCCATGGGACTATCATGCCTTCAGTCACTTAAAAAAAAAGGCCTTTTTTACGGACTTCTTCACAGAGCAAGACAATGCTTTTTTTTTTTTTTTTAACCAAATGGTTATCTTCCACCCGGTGCCTCAATGCTCACGGTGATGTTGTTTGATTGGCATACCAATTTTGGACTACGGCCTTCGAACGAAAACTTTTTGATTCTTCTTCTTATGCATTATAAATTATTTTCAGTCCTACTTTCACCTTGGATGTCATATCCCCTTTCCAAACAATACTAGCTGTATTCGTATCTTTACACATAATACTGCCCTGCAGATCTTGAGAACGAGATAGACAAGGTAACATAACATATTAACTAATCGGTGAAAATAACTGAAAGTGCAGGAGCATGTTGCCAGAAATCTCCCAGTCGCACACAGAACGTAGGACGTTTCGTGGCGTGACTGTAGTGCCAGATGGGGCTGGCTCCGCAACAAGAGGAAGTGAAGGAACGGTAGCAGACAGTGTGTGTCAATCAAATAGATGTTATGGTGCACTGTGGTGGTGTTTTTTTATTATAACATGACCTTAATGCTACATTTGGATGACTCCACGCGAGGAAGAATTATACGGAAACTGCAAGGAGGACAAAGTGTGACAAGTACAGCTCCGAAGTTTGATATTGCTCTCAGCATTCTGTGACGTGCATGAGGAGCGCTTCGAACCACAGACACTGCTGCCCGAAGGAGAGGAGGTGATCGATCACGGTCAACATCAGAGTCAGATGAATCCTGCATTGCGCGACTGGTAAGATGGGGCCCACATCAATGAGCGGGTGCAGTTGCAACCTGATTTAACAGGACTGCAAGACACAATCTCACGTTCCGCAGTGGCACGGCGACTGCGTGGAGTGGTCTCTTTGCGTAGATACTAGACCAACGAGGAGTGGTGTCGCGCCCTATTCTCGAATGAGAACATATACAGGGTGGTCCATTGATTGTGACCGGGCCAAATATCTCACGAAATAAGCGTCAAACGAAAAAACTACAAAGAACGAAACTTGTCTAACTTGAAGGGGGAAACTACACTCCTGGAAATTGAAATAAGAACACCGTGAATTCATTGTCCCAGGAAGGGGAAACTTTATTGACACATTCCTGGGGTCAGATACATCACATGATCACACTGAAAGAACCACAGGCACATAGACACAGGCAACAGAGCATGCACAATGTCGGCACTAGTACAGTGTATATCCACCTTTCGCAGCAATGCAGGCTGCTATTCTCCCATGGAGACGATCGTAGAGATGCTGGATGTAGTCCTGTGGAACGGCTTGCCATGCCATTTCCACCTGGCGCCTCAGTTGGACCAGCGTTCGTGCTGGACGTGCAGACCGCGTGAGACGACGCTTCATCCAGTCCCAAACATGCTCAATGGGGGACAGATCCGGAGATCTTGCTGGCCAGGGTAGTTGACTTACACCTTCTAGAGCACGTTGGGTGGCACGGGATACATGCGGACGTGCATTGTCCTGTTGGAACAGCAAGTTCCCTTGCCGGTCTAGGAATGGTAGAACGATGGGTTCGATGACGGTTTGGATGTACCGTGCACTATTCAGTGTCCCCTCGACGATCACCAGTGGTGTACGGCCAGTGTAGGAGATCGCTCCCCACACCATGATGCCGGGTGTTGGCCCTGTGTGCCTCGGTCGTATGCAGTCCTGATTGTGGCGCTCACCTGCACGGCGCCAAACACGCATACGACCATCATTGGCACCAAGGCAGAAGCGACTCTCATCGCTGAAGACGACACGTCTCCATTCGTCCCTCCATTCACGCCTGTCGCGACACCACTGGAGGCGGGCTGCACGATGTTGGGGCGTGAGCGGAAGACGGCCTAACGGTGTGTGGGACCGTAGCCCAGCTTCATGGAGACGGTTGCGAATGGTCCTCGCCGATACCCCAGGAGCAACAGTGTCCCTAATTTGCTGGGAAGTGGCGGTGCGGTCCCCTACGGCACTGCGTAGGATCCTACGGTCTTGGCGTGCATCCGTGCGTCGCTGCGGTCCGGTCCCAGGTCGACGGGCACGTGCACCTTCCGCCGACCACTGGCGACAACATCGATGTACTGTGGAGACCTCACGCCCCACGTGTTGAGCAATTCGGCGGTACGTCCACCCGGCCTCCCGCATGCCCACTATACGCCCTCGCTCAAAGTCCGTCAACTGCACATACGGTTCACGTCCACGCTGTCGCGGCATGCTACCAGTGTTAAAGACTGCGATGGAGCTCCGTATGCCACGGCAAACTGGCTCACACTGACGGCGGCGGTGCACAAATGCTGCGCGGCTAGCGCCATTCTACGGCCAACACCGCGGTTCCTGGTGTGTCCGCTGTGCCGTGCGTGTGATCATTGCTTGTACAGCCCTCTCGCAGTGTCCGGAGCAAGTATGGTGGGTCTGACACACCGGTGTCAATGTGTTCTTTTTTCCATTTCCAGGAGTGTAGATGGCGCTATGGTTGGCCTGCTAGATGGCGCTGCCATAGGTCAAACTTATATCAACTGCGTTTTTTTTTTTTTTAATTAGGAACCCACATTTCTTAACATTTTCGTGTAGTACGAAAGAAATATGAATGTTGTAGTTTCGCTTTGCGATAGATGGCGCTGTAATAGTCACAAATATATGGCTCACAATTTTAGACGAACAATTGGTAACAGGTAGGTTTTTTAAATTAGAATACAGAACGTAGGTACGTTTGAACATTTTATTTCGGTTGTTCCAATGTCATACATTTACCTTTGTGAACTTATCATTTCTGAGAACGCATGCTGTTACAGCGAGATTACCTGTAAATACCACATTAATGCAATAAAAGCTCAAAATGATGTCCGTCAACTCAGTGCATTTGGCAGTACGTGTAACGACATTCCTCTCAACACCGACGTTTCAGAGATTCCCGATTCTCGCGCAATTTGTCTGCTGCTGATGTGCGGATTAGCCGCGACAGCACCTAAAACACCTACTTCGGCATTATCATTTTTTGGAGGTCTTGGTTGACGTTTCACATGTGGCTGAACACTTCCTGTTTCCTTAAATAACGTAACTATCCGGCGAACGGTCCGGACACTTGGATGATGTCGTCCAGGATACCGAGCAGCATACATAGCACACGCCCGTTGGGCATTTTGATTACAACAGCCATACATCAACACGATATCGACCTTTTCCGCAATTGGTAAACGGTCCATTTTAACACGGGTAATGTATCACGAAGCAAATACCGTCCACACTGGTGGAATGTTATGTGATAGCACGTACTTACGTTTGTGACTATTACAGTGCCATCTATCCCAAAGCGAAAAAAGTGGTCCTAAACATTCATATTTCTTTACGTACTACACGAACATGTAATAAAAAATGGGGGTTCCTATTTAAAAAAAACGCAGTTGATATCCGTTTGACCTATGGCACCGCCATCTAGCGGGCCAACCAAAGCGCCATCTGGTTTCCCCCTTCAAGCTAGACAAGTTTCGTTCTTTGTAGTTTTTTCGTTTGATGCTTACTTCGTGAGATATTTGGCCCAGTCACTATCAATGGGCCACCCTGTATAGTCTGAGTAGTGATTCTGGACGTACCGTGACATAGTGAGAGGTGGGAACACGTAATGCACCCAGGAACACGATCGTTTTAGTGGTCCATGTTTTATGGTGTAGAGAGGCAGAATGTTGCACGGGCGTGCTGACCTCCAAATCTTTGAACGCGGTACACTCACCAGTCAACGTTATCGTGGCACTGTACTCCTTCCCCGGCGTGCATTCTATCCAGACTTAATTATGAACGACGATGTGAGACCCCGTCGAACAGTGCAGGTGGAATGAGAGGATATTCGGCGTATGGATTGGCCTACCCTTTCTCCCAGCTTCAGTCCCACCGAGCACGTGTGGATGCATTGAGTAGACGTACTGCAGCATGTCAACATGTACCAGTGGCCATCCAGCAGTTGTCAACAGCGCCGGTGGAGGAATGGAACGCTTTTCCACAAGAACTGCTTACCAACTTTGGTGTCAGCATGGGAGCACGTTCCAGAACACGCATTGCCGTCAGCCGTGATCAGATACACCCTATTAAAAACCATGTCCCGCTTTTTGTAATGTCAGGGGGACCACCATGAATCCAGTCACTTAAAGCATTTGTAGTCAAGTCATTTTAATATTTGGGCATAACGCTGCAAAGCAATATCAAACGGAACAAACATGAGAGGACTATGGTACGGAAGGAGAATGGTCGACTTCGCTTTATTGGGAGAATTTTAGGAAAGAGTGGTTCATCTGTAAAAGAGACCGCATATAGGATACTGGTGCGACCTATTCTTGAGTACTGCTCGAGTGTTTGGGACCTGTACCAGGTTGGATTGAAGGAAGACATCAAAGTAATGCAGAGGCGGGCTACTAGATTTACTACCGATAGTTCGAACAACACGTAAGTGTCACGGAGATGCTTCAGAACTCAAATGGGAATCCCTGAAGGGAAAACAATGTTCTTTTTGAGAAAATTTTAGAGAACCAGCATTTCAAGCTGACTACTGAACGATTCTACTGCCGCCAACATACGCTGCACATATGGAGCACAAAGATAAGATACAAGAAATTACGGCTCATATGGAGGCATAAACACAATCATTTTTCTCTCATTTTTGTAAATGGAACTGGAAAGGAAATGACTAGTTGTAGTATAGGGTACAATCTGTCACACACCGTACGGTGACTTGCGGAGTGTGTAGATGTAGATATTTCTTTCAATTACCCTCTGTACTATAATGTAGAAATTCTTTCTCTGTGTGGTGCAAGTTTCATCGAAGTATGTTACTTGGCACTTACACATCATCCGAAAGTTACTTTCGTTTTCTCACCAGTGTATTAATTAATTAATTCATTCATTTTTCAATTAACTTTCTTGAGAATAAAGTAGCATGAAGAATCTCGACAATGGCAAGAAATCCTAAAAAAATATAAGCATTATTTATCCCTGGGTACTTTTCAGTTGCTTTCCCGAGGGCTCGCTCACGTGATTTGATATGCATTCTGACTGGCTGCAGAAAATATTCCAGCCAGGAAAAGCAGGGCAAGATACCCACCCATAGACTGACGATGCCTGTCAGGGATGATTCGCAAGTTCGCAGGTGGAGCCGGCAAACCACAGGTAGTTCGCAAAACCCTTCCCTTTATTTTCTCGCTGGATAAAATTCTTATTGTCCTCTGAACGTGCGGCCTGCATAGGGAGCGAGCTACCAAACTTTAATTGTTAGTAGTATCCTGTTCCGAAAGTCTCAGGAGAGGTCTGTAGCTGTCGCAGGTTAGTAAATAAGTTATCAAATACGAAACAGTGTGTTTAACGGTTCCGTCTCATTTGCGCAATACATACATCGTGATAGTAATTCATTTCTTTAAAAATTGCATGTCAGTAATATACTGATAGCCCTGCACTCCATATAGATCATACTATAGTCAAGTTGGCATAAGACGATGCCTGACAGCTAGCAGGGCTATTGTCAGCAGTGCTGCCAGTTCTAACAAATATTTTATGCCAAATCCACGTTTAGAAAATGTCAAGAACATGCTAAAGATTACGGAAAATGCTAAAAATGCCAACACAATTATCTTAGCTGCCAGAAAATAATTATTCTAATAAACAATTCTATCTAATATTATATCTATCTAGTAACATCTCTACCAGTTTACGAACCCTACCGCTGAATTATTTTAATTTGGTAAAAAGTATTTCTTTATTAAATCTTTTGGTGGAGATGCTTTACACTCGTAAAAAGTTTAAAATAACCAACTTAAAAGTAATAATTGTTAATAACAATTCTTTGTCATAGATTATTCTAATAAATAAACAAATAAATGAGTAATACTAACACTTTAACTCCAAGTAAATAGGACTTACTTGTTAAAGCCCAAGATTTTTTGTGTACATGATTTCAATTGTCATCAGCATTTCGTATTTAAAATAAATAATTTTCTGTTAATATCTTAGTGTACGCCTGTGGTGTAAGTTTCAAACAATAACGTCAGTCATTTTGTAACACAAATGAAATATTTTGTCCCTCGTTTGTATATTCTTGATGCATGTGTGTTGTTTATTCCTCTCTTTAAGACGAGGCCTGGGTCATCTTAAGTGGGACAGCATTTGTTCCTCCTTTCCAATCCATAGCTTACTAATAAACTGCATCTGATGTTGAGAATGACAAACCGTTCCTGAGTTTAGTTTTAACTAAGTTGATTTGGTCCAATATCGGCTCGATGTCCGCATTTGAATTTGGTAAAGTTAATACAAGGGCTATTCGAAAAGCAAGGTCCGAACGGTCGCGACATGGAAACAACAGCGAAAATCGGGTGAAGTTTGCACAGATTTGTTGGAAAGTGTCTCTAGGATGCCAGTCGATCGCTTCACGTCGCTCTTTTCAGTTCTGAGGCAGTGTGACCACTTAAAGATGCCTAGAAAACAGTGTCTCCCGCCAACTTTGAATGCCTGATTTCATGCAGTCCACGCAATGTAACTGTTATGCATTTCCTTCTTAATTACAGTTCTCGGTCGCACAATGTGGATGCTCCTGTAGCGTTTTCGTTGGGAAGTCTTTGATCATCCACCATACAGCCCGGACTTGGCTCCCTTTGATGTTCGTCTCTGCTCACATGAACTGCTGGCTATGAAGACAACATTTTGTCACAGACAAGAAGCTGCAGCTCATTGTAGAGAATTGGCAGAAGGCACAGGCGGCTGCATTCTATGATGAGGATATTGGAAAGTTAATACATTGCCACAGCAATAATGTTTCAAATCGGAGCGGCAGCTGTGTAGGGAAGTAGCTGGAAGCTGCAGCTAACTGTCACAAACAAAACATTTTTGGTTTTTCAAGTGATTTCCATTTCACGACTCATCGAACCTTACTTTACGAATACCCTTTCTAATTTTGTTCCAAATCCAGCCAATTCTGAAAAGGATTGTTTCCAGCAGCGTCTTTATAGTTCAGTACTTACACCAAAATCCGATCTCGAAATGTTCAAATGTGTGTGAATTCCTAAGGAACCAAACTGCTGAGGTCATCGGTCCCTAGACTTAAACACTACTTAAACTAACTTATGTTAAGAACAACACACACACACACACACACACACACACACACACACACACACACACACACACACCCATGTCCGAGGGAGGACTCGAACCTCCGGTGGGAGGGGCCGCGCAATCAGTGACATGGCGTCTCTAACCCCGAGGCCACTCCACGCGGCTGTGCTATTTCGACAATTGATGCTTTAATAATCTTAAGAGTTTCTTGTGTGGAACACATTGACATTTTTTGTAGTTCATAGGCAGTTTTGCTTTTAATTCGCTTCAAAGTTTCGCAGGAAAATTTATGCACCGCTTTTTAATATTTGCGGCACTTCACGTTTTAGAGTATATTACTTAACTTTGTTTCGAAAGCGTACGTCACATACAACGACAGATCAAAGAAAATAGGAATATTTTGTTCCGGCATGCTAATTTTGGCTGTAGAGACCTTCAGGGAATCAGGTCTTCGTAAGGTTTATCCACTACTCGCTTGTTATAAATTAAATATAAATGGTTTTCAGGGTCACAATACATGCTGTGGAAGATTTCCACTTTGTAACGATGTTCATTTCCTCTGGAAATTTGTAAAACTGTTTTAAATGCTTCCACTTTCATAAAATGCGATACACAGCTGGTTCGATGGAGATTCATCTGCTGTTGCACAATTGTGGAATCATTAAAGGGTCTGACACACAGTTCAAGGTTTTACATAAATTTTTATAATAAATTTGTCCCTTCAATGAATGACTTAACTAATTACACATTTCACGAATTAGAAAATCAGTATTCCTCGGCGAAGTTTCTTCCGAGACCTGCGACGCAGTTAATTGCAAGGAATGGCAAACACAGCGTAGTAATATTAAGTTTTCATTATTACTTTCAGTTTCAAGAAACTGAGGAACACTGTTAATGGTTCCTACCATAACAGAGATGGTGTCTGTATCATTGTCGATTAATTTTGTGATGTTCAAATTTAATCTGGAAAGCAATGACTTCAAGCCATTCGCTATGCCTTTCACTGTTCCATCCTAAAATTCAACTAATCCAAAAAGTTGGTAACGATTTTCTTCTGCAATTTGTTGAAATATCTGACTGATAGGCCTAATAGTATGCTGACTGAAACATCCGATGATTCATCAGTGAATACACTGTACTCCTAACCTCCAATGTCCTCTACTAATTCTCGATAAAAGATTGGTACCAACGCTTTTTGATTATATTTGTGCATTTTATTCTGTGTAGTCAGAAGTCAGCACTTTGATTATGGCTCAGTGTTTTTTTTACACTCTTATTATAAATGGTCAGTGGTCAAAATAGAAGCATGCTTACATATAAACATAGAAAGTGTACTTTCAACCTTTTGCGTATTCATTTTTTAAAATTTTCGGTAACTCAGACTTTGTTTGACCGTTTAACAGTGAGACTAGGTCGTAATTATTTAAAAGACGCACCGAATTACGTGACATTGCACCTCTGACAATAATAGAATTCTGAGAACAAAAAGAAACACTAATGAATTACTATTCCCATAAACCCCAAAGAATTCAAGTCTCAAGTATCTGATTGCGTGTTTTAAAATATTCTCTAACAACTATTAACATATGCTCTGCAATGCTTCTATACGCAACAGACAACTTACCTCGTCTTGCCACTGCAACTACGTGATCAGTAACACGCTAAAAATAATTCAAAAGCAATACTGCGATCCATGCCGAGTGCAATGCAAGGTCACAATTACTGCGCTAACTAGTGACTCATTTTTTTATATAAATTGAATGATCAAGGAGGGTTTGGTCAACAAGCCTAGACAGTGTAAAAAAAAGGAAGAAACCAATAAAGACTTTAGTTTACTATATCTGCAAAAATAGATTATCTAAACCCTAACTAACTTTACACAGACCTTAATTATTCATACTCAGTAAACACGCCTCTGACCACAACAAAGGCACGGATATTACTCTCAATCTATGCATACACGAAATTAACAAAATCCCTCCAGTGCAAAAGGAAAACGTGTATAAGAAAAGCAAATTACCAAAAATCCTCCTTTAATACCATAGCCTCCTCCGGCGCTACTAGCATGATCACGGTGGGCTGCGACCTCTCATGTCGCATGGCTTCTCTCCATCGCAGGCTGTCCGAGCACTTCCAACTCCTCTCAACAACTGTTCGCTCGCTACTATTTGTGATAATAATATCTCAGACTCAGAGTTTGTGTATGCATACCGCAGAATCATCGATCAACTTTGAAAAGAAGTATTAGTCCATCTTTATTAACCCCCACCATCACATCAATAATTTTGTGAGGCGATACTTGCCAATATGTTGCAAGGAGCAAACACAAAATTCTTACATAACAAAATTGAGAAAAATAGCATCAGATACTTTACAAAAGTGGTAGAATACATAAACATAAGCATAATATTACGTAAGTTATGTACATGATAAGAAAATGATAAACTGTACAATGTAGCCAAGAAAAAATAATATGCAAGTATCATCTTGTGTATCTAAGTACTGTCTCCACCTGGCATTGATAGTACTTCATTTCAAAGGATAACGAAATGTTATTTATAGTTCTTCAACAGCGCAAAAAATGTCTCTCAGTTGTGTAGATACAAATATTACATACCATTGTTAATAGTGGAAAGAGAGAAGAAACAAATATACAAGTGTCATTCTGCAGGTAATCATTCATGTTGACGGTAGCCAAGATAAGATATCAAAATGTTGTTTACAGTTCTTTAAGAGAACAAAACTCATCTGGTAATAGAAAACCAGGTAAAGAAACACGTTTTAGGTGCAGCAGACTCAGTGACAACTCACACATTTCCACTGACAACCACACCAAAACAGTAAAATATTCATTTGATGACATGCAAGTTTGAAGTGTAAGCAGGCAAGGGACTCATTACACACAATATGTCCAATTATAATCAAACCAAAATGTTTTAGTGTGTCACTTATGTTCATATTCATTTAAAGATATTGAACAGAATCAGCAGTAGTAGCATAAGGCACAAGCACACCTTGTTGAGTACCAAAGAATTTGTGAAGATCATAAAAGCATTGACGTTGTATCCCTCTGAGAAAACAGCTTCTCATAATTGACATAAAAGATCAAAAGTCTCATATATGAAACATTAACAGATCTTAATCATACTGAAAAAATGAATAATAGTAAGTTATATACATTTTAATAAAAAAAGTCAATATGTGAATAGGCACATAATCTCAGTTCTCAGTAAATGACTCAAAATAGGTATGGCCACAAGTAATTATATAAGTGCGGCAAGTTTCTTGAAGTACAGTTGTAAATATGAAGTTTTGACCAACCAAATAGTGGCAAACTTGCTCTACATAAATTCATTTTCTGATGGTACAGTATACAGTGTACCATCAAGTGCATGTTTTGGTCTCTGGATCAAAATGTGACATATAACATCACTGAATGACATACAGATTTGTCCAAAGACATTAATGGTAACATATTGTTATAAAGTGGTTACAATTAATTATAGATCACAGAACTGAAGCATACATAGTAATTACATGTGGCTTAAATTATCATACAATAGAAAATTACTATGGTTTGAATCACATACATAATAAACTTGCAGATAAACAATCAAAATATGAAGTTCATATAATCCAATTTCTGTGGTAGATATTTAAGAAAAACTATATGTGAGTAAATATACAATTCCTTATGTAGCATAAGTGAGTCGAGCTCTAATCAACGTAAGTTAGTAAAGAATGTCATTTCTAAGGACTACATATTCAGTTTAGTTATTACACATACAATCATTGAGTAACGAGTCTGCGATTATCACAAGTACTTCCATATTATTACAACACAATTATTTCAATTTTTAAAATCATACTAATGTTTACATGATGATCATCGAATAGAAAATAGTAAATAGCATCACAAGGTCAAAATCATCAGATGTTAAATGTCAACTTTTCTGTGTGTGGAATCAGAATCGAACAGAGTCATAATCTTATGGAGTCAGAATCATATGGCTGTACATAGTTACTCACAACAGCAAAGTAAATACAACATTCAAAAGCCATGTCTTACAAAGCAAATAATAATGACATAACTTACTCTACAATGCAACACAAAAGAGATTAACCCTCGAAATGTTCAGTAGTAGCTGAAAGAAATGGTTTATTAATCGAAAATAAAGCAAGAAACTTCTTTTGAGCTTCAGTATTGTTTAATGACAATACAAAAAAATCATCATCTCTCAGTCATTAACTTAACATGATAGAATTGGCAGTGCATCACTGGTGTAGCAGAACAGTAAGAGAAAGTCAGAAATGAAATTGTTTAAAATGAAACACAGTAAAGTATTGAAGTAACTTACTTTATGCAATTATTTACAACATGCAAAAAAATTGTAGATGATCAACTTGCGTCAAGGTGGAAAAATATTACAAGCTGAAAAGAAAAAGTTGTCAAAATGCATGTTGTTGTTCTGGCCTTCAGTCCTGATACTGGTTTTAAGCAGCTCTCCACGCTTCTCTATCCTGTGCAGGCTTCATCATCTCCCTGTACCTACTGCGACCTACATCCTTATGAATCTTCTTAGTGTATTCATCTCTTGGTCTCCCTCTACGATTTTTATCCTCCATGCTGCCCTCCAATACTAAATTGGTGATCCCTTAATGCCTCAGAACATGCCCTACCAACTGGTCCCTTCTTCTAGTGTCAAGTTGTGTCACAAACTCCTCTTCTCCCCAATTCTATTCAATACCTCCTCATTAGTTATGTGATTTACCCATCTAATCTTCAGCATTCTTCTGTAGCACCACATTTCGAGAGCTTCTATTCTCTTCTTTGTCTATATACATAAATGAGCTGACAGACATGATGAACAGCAATTTGCTGCCATCATTGAGTGACTGTAGGAGGATGCAAGATTATGTAGATAAAATTTCTAGTTGGTGTGATGAATGGTAGCTTGACTTCAAATTAAAAAGATGTAAGTCACTGCAGATGATTAGGAAAAACTATTCCATAATTTTCAGATACAGCATTAGTAGCATGCTGATTAACACTGTTACATCGATTTAATATTTAGGCACAACCTTTAAAAGTGATATGAAATGAAATAAGAACAGGAGGATGGCAGCAGGGAAGGCGAATTGTTGACTTCAGTTCATTGGGTGAATTTTAGGAAAATGTGGTTCAGTTCTAAGGAAGAGCACTTCTCAAACACTAGCGTGACTCATTCTCGAGTATTGCTCTAGGGTGTGGGATGCTCATTAGGTCGGATTAAAAGAAGATTTTGAAGCAATTCAGAAGCATGCTGCTAGATTTTTTACTGGCAGATTCGATCGTCATGCAAGTGACACAGAGATGCTTTGTGAAATCAAATGGGAATCCCTGGAAGTAAGAGAGTGTTATTTTCGCAAAACATTATTGAGAAATTTAGAGAGTCAGCATTTGAAGTTGACTGTGATTTTACTGCTGCCAATGTATATATCGTGTAAGGACCACAAAGATAAGATAACAGAATTCAGGGATCGTATGAAGCCACATAGGCAGTCCTTTTTCCATTGCTCTATTTGGAAACTAAACAGGAAAGGAGATTACTAGTAGTAATATAACATACCTTTTGCCGTGCATCATATGGTGGCTTATGGAGTATGCATGTAGGTGTAGACAATACAGATCACATCATTATCATTCAGTATTTAATCCTTTATAGGTGGAATGTCATGGTGTAAGACTATGATCTGTTTGTGCCAATGTTTAATATTGTGCCAGTCGTGATTGACATATAGTTATTTGAAGTTTGTTTCGAAAGATCCAGATATTTCCTTGTAGTTGTTCTATGGAAGGTTGTACACCAGTTTCATATTTTTAAATTTATCCAATCTGCCTGTCCATTTGATTTGAACCATTCTTCTATCCACCTAAATTTGTTAACTAATGTGGTCTTTCCATGCTTCATTACTACACACTTTACTTCACTATGTCTAACCAATCTCTTGTTAGTACAATGCTGAACTAATCGAAATAATAATAATACCTAGAAAACCCCACTAACTGTGACAGTGATGGGCTTGGATGGATACTTCTCAGTGCCTTCAGTAACGATGACAAGATATAGAATTAGGATTGTTCATTAACATTTTCTAGTTGATGTTGAAAGAAATGACTTTTTTCACTTATCTTCTGTTCGGTGTTGACTTATTATTAGTTTTTGTTGGTGGCACAGTATATCGAGTAGAATGATCCTTCCAAAACAGATTTCACAGTTTCAATTTTTTAATATAAATTATTAAATGAAATGTTACAGGCCATTCATTGCATTTTTCGCATTTTATTAATAGCTTCTCACATATACCAAAAGCACAGAACCACTCCTTACAACAGTACTGCTACAATAACATGTCTGATATGACTCTCTCCTTCCCACCAATAAAATCCATAGGTATTACATTTATTTATTTATTTTCGATTTCCATGGATCCTTAACATGAATGTACAACATATCTGATTATTAGTAATAACCATATGTAAATGTTCCCATCTCCCCAGCTCGAGAAATCAAATCGAAAATGACCTGCCCTATGGACATTCCTGTATGCAGTGCATCATTGAATCCACACACCGTCACAACACACAAGTATGAACACAAAAACCATCAAATACAGCACTGAATCCTTGTAGGCACCAAACTCAAGATGGAGGCCACTCGAACTGCTTCTGTAGCCCAACAACAGTACATGACATATGATCTCGTCAGCGAATCGTAGAATACATCAGAATGAAAAGTGCTCCCATCACATCACATAAAGGCGAATATGTCATGGGCAGGATTAGAGATATAAAAGAAGAGAACTAGTTTTTCGATTTATCTGATAACTTCAAACGCATTTAAATCAAAAGAACTATACATATTTGCACTTTTATATTTCTAATTATTAGTACCTGCGACACGTAATATCATACATCATCTTAAGTAAAGTAACATGATACATGATGTCATGTTGTATAACATGACACATCCCATCATGTCATCTGACATTCATTTGTTATTAAATTTCAGGATGCATGCATCCTCACTTTGGGAGACTTTCTATTATAGATACACCCCCACTCCTGGATACTTCTTACTGTAATTGCAACCAGTTCTGTACAAGCACATAAATTTGTGTCTGTTTGTTCTTACAGCTCTCACTATACATGTAACAGAGTTTGCATTTGGGGAATAAACATTCCCCTTAGGGAAAAAATCAACCCCACCGCCCAGAAGTCAAAAACTATTTCAGTGTTCCCAAGAGCAAATCTACCCCAAGAAATATAGTCCTCCCTCGCAGTAAAACAATTTTGGCTGTTACATGTATGCCCTTCAGCCTTATAATGTTATATATTGTTTATTACAGCAGATGAATTTTCTAGTTTTTCGGTATGGGATCAGGGATTTTAGCTTATAAATTGCAAGGGGCAGATACACGAATACCTTGAAGCTAAGAGAGTTCACTGTTCTGGGAAAGTAGGGTTAACTCATAAAAAAGCGCAAATGAGTCAAGATGTTTTGATTTAAATTTCTTTGAAGCTACCAAATGAGTTGGAAAGCTAATTCTCTTCATTTATGTGCCTAATTCTGCGCAGGAGATATTCGCCTTTTTCGTGCTGTGATAGGAGCGTTTTTCAGTCTGGTTCCCAACTTTTACTCCAACATAGTTTTGGCATTAGACCACAATAGCATGGCAACTGATGTAGATTTTGTTGACTTGGGCAACAACTGACCTGGTATAGGATCTTTCATTATCTATTGAACTATGTTACTTGAGTTAGGCATCGTTAGTCTGGCTCTTCTATTGTTACCTACCTTGTATGGTTGAACCTGCCCAGTATAGCCTACTGTGTCCTCAGAGCATACAGGTCTCACCCCCTTGTAAGGGTCACATGCTCATGGGAGGCTTTTGTACCATTTTTTATTTTTTCATAATATTTATTTTTGTTATTTTGTATTATATTTTTTGATTTGTTTGTTTTTTATTATTTTGTTTTTATTTTTTGTTTTATAGTTATATACTTTATTTCATATACACATGAAGCTGTATATGCAAATATATGAAAAATAGCTGCAAATATTTTATACAGTGAACATAATAAGAGCAAACATAAATACAATATCAAATGAAATATTAAACACTGTGCAAAGTTTATGATAATAATGTATGAAAGTAGTTTATATTACATAGAGAAACTTATTGTATGACCACATTACATAGATAAACTTACAATGCGATCAAAAATGTGGAACTGTCATAAAAAAACCATTGACACTTGGTTCAAATCTTGGCAAATTGTGTGAATCTCTCCATACCCACACACTGCTGTCAAATGATGTCTGGATGGGAGAACACTTTCACCTAGTTTAACAGCAGCATGAGACTGTACATTATTGCGCTTTGTAGAAGTAGTTGCAAAGTATCCTACAAGAACCATGTGCCAGCCACATGATGAAATTGTACGAAATAATACACAGACGAAGGACAATCTCCCATTATAAAATGTGAAAGATTATTTATACACATCAAAAAAAGTTTAGCACCTCCTCGGTTCCGAGAGTTCCGGTACCTGTACAGAAAACTGGAATAGAGAACAACATAAACATCATTTAAATCCTTTTTATTTCTCATGAAAACTACACATTGTACCACCAAAAAGCGAGACTTTCAGAGGTGATGGTCCAGATCGCTATACACACCAGTATCTCTAATACCCAGTAGCACGTCCTCTTGCATTGATGAATACCTGTATTCGTTGTGCCATACTATACACAAGTTCATCAAGGCACTGTTGGTCCAGATTGCCCACTCCTCAACGGCGATTCGGCGTAGATCCCTCAGAGTGGTTGGTGGGTCATGTCGTCCATAAACAGCCCTTTTCAATCTATCCCAGGCATGTTCGATAGGGTTCATGTCTGGAGTACAGGTTTGACACTCTAGTTGAGCGATGTCTTTCTCCTGAAGGAAGTCATTCCCAAGATGTGCACGATAGGGGCGTGAATTGTGGTCCATGAAGGCGAATGCCTCGCCAATATGCTGCAAATATGGTTTGCACTATGGAGGATGGCATTCACGTATCGTACAGCCATTACGGCGCCTTTCATGACCACCAGCGGCGTATGTAGGCCCCACATAATGCCACCCCAAAACAGCAAGGAACCTCCACCTTGCTGCACTAGCTGGACAGTGTGTCTAAGGCGTTCAGCCTGACCGGATTGCCTCCAAACACGTCTCCTACGATTGTCTTGTTGAAGGCATATGCGACACTCATTGGCGAAGAGAACGTGATGCCAGTCCTGAGTGGTCCATTTGGCATGTTGTTGGGCTCTTCTGTACCACGCTGCATGGTATCGTTGTTGCAAAGATGGACCTCGTCATGGACATTGGGAGTGAAGTAGCGCATCATGCAGCTTACTGCGTACGGTTTGAGTCGGAACACGACGTCCTGTGGCTGCACGAAAAGCATTATTCAACATGGTGGCATTCCTGTCAGGGTTCCTCCAAGCCATAATCCGTAGGTAGCGGTCATGCACTGCACTAGTAGCCCTTGGGCGGCCTGAGAGACGCATGTCATCGACAGTTCCTGTCTTTTTGTATCTCCTCCTCTCCTCCACATCCGAACAACATCACTTCGGTTCATTCCAAGACACCTGGACACTTCTTATGAGAGCCCTTCCTGGCACAAAGTAATAATGCAGACGCAATCGAACTGCAGTATTGACCATCTAGGCATGGTTGAACTACAGACAACTTGAGCCGTGTACCTTCTTCCTAGTGGAATGACTGGACCTGATCAGCTGTCAGACCCCTCTGTATAATAGACGCTACTCATGCATGGCTGTTTACATCTTTGGGCCTGTTTAGTGACATCTCTGAACAGTTAAAGGGACTATGCCTGTGATACAATATCCACAGTCAACATCTATCTTCAGGAGTTCTGGGAACCAGGGTGATGCAAAACTATTTATAATGTATGTATAATGAATGACGAAATGTAGTCAATAATGCATTAGAATAGGCTGGCATTCGACATCTAATGATTTGGTAACCTGCACGATGACACATCATAAAATAGAACAAACTGACAATTTAATTAATTTGCATACTAGACAATCCACTCAACTATTTTCTAGTTGGGGATTTAACGTGTTGACCGAATAACTGATGGACCAAAATATGCCTAACTTATTGGGAATCTTACTGTTCAGTGGTTAAACGTAACTCACCTATCAGCTGAGCAAATGTATCATTTCGAAATATTTGAAAATTTCCTGAATGATGTTGTAAATTAAATGTTGAATCAGAAAAAAATCCAGAATAAAGGAGGCTGTGTAATGAATCACACACTACATGAACACCAAACAATTTTTGCAAACAAAAAATCAACTATTTGAAAGCACACATTCTTCTATTTTCTCTTATCTTAAAATTATTGCCATTTTTTATTTAAAGCAAAAATTGAAACTTAAGAAACTGCTGCTACAAAAACTCTCACAAATTATTTGGCATGAAACGTTACAAGAACTAATCGGAACTAAATATGGGTATGACTGGCTGAAATAAGCAGAAAAACAGTAAAATAATGTATACATGACAAAATACTATCAACTTTCCAATCCTGTATGAAAATTGACGAAATTAAGCTTCTTTTGTCCGGAAATAAATTTTATACAAGATAGCATAGTAGTTTTTGAAGAAAATGCAATAAAAATTTTTTGTTACTTTGAAATAAGGTTACCTTTTTTTGAAAATTATTTTTATGGCAATTTTCGGTTTAGTTATTTTTCTGCGTGATCATCTTTAAAGCATTAAATGCTTGGTGAAACACAACATTTTTGCAGGGATGGGCATATTTCTGGTTTGGTATATTCATTGTTTTGAACACTGAAGATTTTTAATGTTTTCAAGCCACTGAGGAACAAAGCTTTAACATATAAACAACGAAAAGATAATCAACTGTAACAGTTTTTTTAATTATATGCAAATGCTGTGGTTAAAATGCAACACATTTCTACAAAACGCATTTTCATCTGCAAATGTCTGGTATTTTACATGTAAAACCCAAATGGTGAAAAGATTTAAGTGAATGCTTCTTATAATTACTGTAAGACTATGTTTTTGTTATTATCAGCATCACTTCAAACCATCGCAGCGCATGTGATTCGCTTAAAACCGGATTTTACCCACATTATATGTGCAGCTTTAGACCACTGTATCGTGACAACGATTAAAGCTTTCACAAAACTACAGGACGACCATCAGTTACATGCATGTGTCTATTTTCTTACAAAATTTGAACTAATTCGCAGAAGTCTGAAATATAGAAGCAGCGTGTGGAAAGTTCTCACAAAAACATGTTTTTTGCATATGAAGTCCGAATGAAGCTCGTTGTGAAACGAGTTTTCAATTTTATTGTAAAATTTCATTTTTTATTTATTTGATGCAGTTTATACCGTTTCCACACATTCAAACCATGTTTTTGCATATAAAATCTGAATGAAGCTCGCTGTGAAAGTGAGTTTTCAATTTTATTGTAAGAATGCTTTTTTTATTGATTTGATGCCATTTATACCATTTCTGCACATTCATTTCACTTAAGAACGAATTTTATGTACTACATTTAGCTCGACTTTAATCCATCATATCTCGACAATGGGTGAAGATTATTGGACAAAAAATTTCATTTTGACTTTATCCATTTATCTACCTACATGCAAAGTCTGAATTGATTCGTATAAGTTTAAAGTATAGAAGTGGAGCGCATCTTCAAAATCTCAGAAAAACGTGTTTTGGAAAATTAATCCAAACAAAGCAAGATTTACTCTAGTGATTAAAACTAATGTTATAGCAGTGTCAGATACACTTATGGGCCAAATTTTAACCATGAGTCTCTCTCCAGTCTGGAATTATTTAAGAGTGACTTTTTTGCAAGTAAAATCCGAATAGCACACATATAAATTTTGCAAAAAAAAAGTTAATTGATTCACACTGTTTCCCTGGGCATAGAAATCTTGCTTAATATACTGCAACAAAGCTGCAGTAAGTCGGTTGTTTGAATGGCTATACAAATGACCAGCAGTAAGAACCAAGCACCAAGACCCCCCACCCCCAAACTGCCATTCTACTTCCAGCCTTTTCGTACGTATTTGTTACAGTGCTCCCACATTGTAATGGTTGTCACAAATATTTAGCTGTGTTTCCAGAAAAGAATCTGGTTGTCATGACAAACTAATATGTAGCTTGCCAGAGATCTAATATGGTTGGCTACCCAGACTATGCGTCCAGGTGACAGAAGCAAACTGAGCAGTCATCATCCTGAACCCAATGTCCGCAAAGCCAACATGCCATTCTCAGTGGCCCTTACACCCAAAAACCCTGATGCACCACAGTGGCATGAAGTGTGATCAAGTCATAGAAAACTGTTATCACAAAAAACTCGAGTCAGCTCCCCTGTGACTGATTTGACATGAACTGGAAGTTCATTCTATTCTTTTATGCTTGAATGATCTATATTTTTTCTGTACCAAGCTGAGATTTTTTGTATCTTTCTGAAGATCATGTTTAGTGCTTGCATACTTGCATTATGATCGTGGTACATGCTGTTTATTTTGTAAACTGTGTGATTCCTGTTGTCAAGTGAAAACATGTACTGGCATGACATCATGGGGATTCCTAGCAGTTTCGGTAAATTTCTGAAAGACCACCTACGGAGGGCTTTATTCATAATTCTGACTTCACTCTTCTGTGAAACAAAGAATCTGTATACTTGTGACTGGTCTCCTCAGAATATGATGCCATGTGTCATAAATCAATGAAAATGTCCAAAGTAGGCAGCTTCAATTGTTTCCAACCCACAAAGAGATGCAATTGAGCGAATGGCAAACACTGAGAAATTCGATCTTTCCACAGGTCAAACCGTGAACTGACCAGTTTGGGTTATTGTTAATATGCTGTTACAATAATATGGAAGATTCAACACTCAATATTTCGTTTTCACCACATTTTCTTTCAACATCTTCCTGTTTATTGTGTGCTGTGTGTAACTGAATAATCTGAGTGTTGTTAACATTAAGGGGCAGGCCATTTAAAGTGAGCTAATGTAGAGCTTCTTTGAATAAAATGGATGTGATGTTCTATAGACAGCAGTTGAGTATTGTTTGCACAGTGTTTATCCTCATCTCCAAATTGTCACTGCACTCATATGTGATTTCATTTCAGTCAGCAGCAGCGTGCCTAACCCAGTGTTCATGTGGCTGAAACCACTGTTAATCTGGGGCTGGTCATGGCACTGTAGGACCTCTACAAAACTCGCACATATGTGTGTACATACTGCATTTTTTGTAATTTTGTTAATCTTTCAATAATAATAATAATGACTGATAATAATAATAATAATAATAAAGAAGTTCACCTCAACACATTCACATCTAACTAAATTATTTAACAGTTACATTGCAGACCCATACACATTCCCTGATACACTTACATACGGAATAACATATCTGAAACCTAAAGATCAAGCAGACACAGCGAACCCAGCTAAATATCGCCCCATAACATGCCTACCAACAATATACAAAATATTAACTTCAGTCATTAAACAGAAATTAATGACACATACAACACAGAACAAAATAATAAATGAAGAACAAAAAGGCTGTTGCAAAGGAGCACGAGGATGTAAAGAGCAACTGATAATAGATGCAGAGGTGACATATTAAGCTAAAACTAAACAAAGGTCGCTACACTACGCATACATTGATTACCAAAAAGCTTTTGATAGTGTACCCCACTCATGGTTACTACAAATATTGGAAATATACAAAGTAGATCCTAAATTGATACAGTTCCTAAACATAGTAATGAAAAATTGGAAAACCACACTTAATATCCAAACAAATTCAAATAATATCACATCACAGCCAATACAGATTAAGCGTGGAATATACCAAGGAGACTCATTAAGTCCTTTCTGGTTCTGCCTTGCTCTGAACCCACTATCCAACATGCTAAATAATACAAATTATGGATACAATATTACTGGAACATACCCACACAAAATCACACATTTGCTATACATGGATGATCTAAAACTACTGGCAGCAACAAATCAACAACTCAACCAATTACTAAAGATAACAGAAGGAATCAGCAATGATATAAGTATGGCTTTTGGAACAGACAAATGTAAGAAAAATAGCATAGTCAAGGGAAAACATACTAAACAAGAAGATTACATATTGGATAACCACAGCGACTGCATAGAAGCGATGGAAAAAACGGATGCCTATAAATATCTAGGATACAGACAAAAAATAGGAATAGATAGTACAAATATCAAAGAAGAACTAAAAGAAAAATATAGACAAAGACTAACAAAAATACTGAAAACAGAATTGACAGCAAGAAACAAGACAAAAGCTATAAATACCTATGCCATACCAATATTGACCTACTCATTTGGAGTAGTGAAATGGAGTAACACAGACCTAGAAGTACTCAATACACTTACACGATCACAATGCCACAAATATAGAATACATCACATACATTCAGCAACAGAAAGATTCACATTAAGCAGAAAGGAAGGAGCAAGGGGATTTATCGACATAAAAAACCTACATTATGGACAGGTAGACAGTTTAAGAAAATTCTTTCTAGAACGAGCAGAAACTAGCAAAATACACAAGGCAATCACTCATATAAAAACATCGGCTACATCACTGCAATTTCATAACCACTTCTACAACCCTTTAGATCACATAACATCAACAGACATGAAGAAAGTAAATTGGAAAAAGAAAACACTACATGGCAAGCACCCGTATCATCTAACACAGCCACACATCGATCAAGACGCATCCAACACATGGCTAAGAAAAGGCAATATATACAGTGAGACAGAAGGATTCATGATTGCAATACAGGATCAAACAATAAACACCAGGTATTACAGCAAGCATATTATTAAAGATCCCAATACCACAACGGATAAATGTAGACTTTGTAAACAACAAATAGAAACAGTAGATCACATCACAAGCGGATGTACAATACTAGCAAATACAGAATACCCCAGAAGACATGACAATGTCGCAAAAATAATACATCAACAGCTTGCCTTACAACATAAACTTTTAAAACAACACGTTCCTACATACAAGTATACACCACAAAATGTACTGGAGAATGATGAATACAAATTATACTGGAACAGAACCATTATAACAGATAAAACAACGCCACATAACAAACCTGACATCATACTCACCAATAAAAAGAAGAAATTAACACAACTAATCGAAATATCTATACCCAATACAACAAATATACAAAAGAAAACAGGAGAAAAAATTGAAAAATACATCCAACTGGCTGAGGAAGTCAAAGACATGTGGCATCAGGATAAAGTTGACATTATACCAATTATACTATCAACTACAGGAGTCATACCACACAATATCCACCAGTACATCAATGCAATACAGCTACATCCAAACATATATATACAGCTACAGAAATCCGTAATTATTGATACATGTTCAATTACCCGAAAGTTCCTAAATGCAATATAACACATACCTTACAGTTAAAAGGAAGTGACGCTTGATCAAGGTCGGTGTCACTCCATTTTCAACCGGACTTAACGTCTGAGAAAGTGAAGGAAATAATAATAATAATAATAATAATAATAATAATAACAACTTCAAATGAAATTTGAATGTAGATCTGAATTATCTATTTATTAGACTTTCACACATATTTCATTAGATGTCATTTAAGTTATAAATTATTAATGTAAAAATAATTTGTATGACAATAGTAATAATAAAATAATAACAACAATAATAATAATTCTGGGAAGGAAACAAATGGAATTATGGTAAAGTGCCTGGCTTTTGAAGATGGTTTTGCAATACCTTCAGAAAATCTGACATAAGCAATTATTCAAATAAATCATCTAGAAGTAATAGAAAGTAGAACTAGTCTCTAAACTGCAGCTGAAGAAATAAACCTAATGGGAAATATAAATAATGCAGAGAGGTTCGAAGAAACACAAATAGTTAAAATAGAGTGAGTAAATTTAATTATCTTGAAGGAACTATAAAAAGGAATGGATATGAAAAACAGCAATAGATGTAAGAGTTAATAAAAAGGAAGGAGCACAAAGTCTGACAAAAACTATTTACAATAAGAAAATCACTATACCCCAGTGGTATAATAAGAATTTTTATGTGGATGTAAAAGTCTAATGATAAACTTTAAGCTGTACAGAATACAGATATTTGAAAGATAGATTATTAGAAAAATAATGGCTGCAATACAAACTACAGAGGGTTCAAATGGCTCTGAGCACTATGGGACTCAACGTCTAAGGTCATCAGTCCCCTAGAACTTAGAACTACTTAAACCTAACTAACTTAAGGACATCATACACATCCATGCCCGAGGCAGGATTCGAACCTGTGACCGTAGTGGTTGCTCGGTTCCAGACCGTAGCGCCTAGAGCTGCTTCGCCACCCCGGCCGGCAATAGAAACTACAGATGGCTAGAAAATGAGAAGTAATGAGATCAGTAGTGGAAGAAACTATATTCTACACCACTTTTGATATGAGATTGATATGCAAATTAATTAAATTTTAAGAGCTAATTGATTTATGACCTTAATCTATTGTTCTGCTTTGTGGTTTTTCATAACTCCACACCTCCCTTTAACGTATTGTTCTGTTAATTTGTTTACAACCCCCTGATAGTTGATTTATGACCCCCTGGGGATAATCCGTCCTTCTGAGTAACCCCCTCCCCTCCTCCTCCCACCTTGCTGGGAAACTTTCTTACTGATACAAGCATACTTTTGATAACAAATTAATTGACTAATTAATTTATCGATAATCTAATTAACCTCTCCCCATCTGGGAAATGCCTCAGGCCTTCAATCCCACCACCCACACCCCTCTCCCCTCCCCCATGTGGAAACTGGTGGGAAGAAGGCTCAGTTTGTGCTGGAGAGGAAGGATCTCATGGCAGGGAATTCAAATCGATATCAATTACATAGCAAAGGATTACTGTTTATTTATATAATTCAGTTTGCAAGGTTTGGATCTCTCTTTTATTTGGGGGAAAAAGCTAATCATTCTCTGCTGTTTGGGAAGATCCAGGTCTTGTAAAATACATCGAGTAATTAAATAGATCACTTCTTGTCCTATCGAGGAAGGAATACCGTCATGAAATCGACGTCGACAGAATGTAATTACACTGTTAAAAATCATCCGATCCCGTCTTCGTGCCGCCCGAAGTGCAGACCTGCCGGTCACTTCATGTATTCCCGCGTCTACAGGTCGGGAAGGAGGCCTGCACACAGGGCCGGATCACGTGACGCCCAGGACGGAAGTCGCGCTAATCCGCCAAGAAGGGTCGGGTGATGGCAACACTTTGTGCGGCAGTGCCGACAGATAAGAGCTGGTAGGAAGCACTAGCTTCCCTCTACCACAAACATTAGGTATGATGCCCTGCTCTGATTACAGTGCTACAGATTGGCAGTGTGAATAACATGCCATAAAAAATCGCTAATAAAGACCTAAACATTCCACTCCGCCTTCCATGTATACCGCGAATAGACTCTATAAAGCACACACACACTGACAGTTCTGAGCAAATGCATGGTGCAAGAAAAATAACTCCATCACTACACTTTGCTGGGACCCTCACAACAACACATCTGCTTCACATGGTGTCCCGAAGCTTTCTGCTCAGACCTGCAGACAACTAGTGGTTGATACCAGGGTCCCCAAGCGACATCTGATGGAACTACTGACTGGTGATCACATCACAAAGAGTGTCGTGGCCCTTCCCCACGCGTATAGATTGACGAAAGCAAATCAAGTAACTAAATTTGAAGAACACTCGCCATATATAGGGGCCTTGTATACAGAGCGGTATGAGAACACAAGCACACTCCACCATGTGCTGCCCATAATGTGCACGGTCAGGAAGCCAGCCAAATGCATACTAAACAGTAATTCACTATTCAACACCCAGGGAGCCCCTAGAATGTTGCCACGTGGACAGTTCAGCGACCTCACAGCAGAAGTCAGTGTCCTTTTGATATTTGATAGTTGAGAAAGCACCTTCGCCATTTCTCAGCAATTACTGCCTGTTTGTGTGTGAACCAACGTATGCAAACACACCCAGCCAAGGTGTCCTCCCCAGCCCTCCTCCCATCCCCCTCCCCTTCCCCCTCTCGCCACTCATGCAGGCCTGGAGCTGGTAGTCGGTATATTCAATTGTTCTCCCACTTCCACTGCTAAGAAAACCGGTAGCGGATGGGACAAAAACATTCAAGAAGAAGTAGGTAGTGTCTGTTGTGTGCCACACTAAACACTTCCTTGTAAATGGATGCCTGGGAAACTCCTAGTACATCCGAAAGTGATATCCTGGAAATATTCCTTCAAACTATCAGACTGATCGACTAATTGGTTTCGAAACCCTTTGTGTGCGGGCAGTTTTTCCTTGCATCCTATTGATAGACACTATAACTGGTATATTTGGTGGGGTTTCCTCCTGTGACCACCCAATTTCCAAATCCTTCTGTATTTTTTTTCCCCTTGCCTCTCATTGGTGAATACTGGCACTGTCAGATCATTTAGAAGGAAGTCCATTACATCAGAGGTAACTAAAAAGTGTCAAATTCAGCTCAGTTCCATTCTATATCCTTAAAAAATCTGTGGAGGGCATAGACTGGTGTGTATACTCGCATTACAACTATCGGAAACAACAAATTGATCAATCGGGAATTTTATGTTGCGAATTGGTTTTTAAAACACTATATAATCCCTAAGTTTGTTCTCTCAGCTAGACCAGGACAAAGAAGGAGACGGAAAGGTCTACCACGTGGTTGGATAGTAACAACAACGAATACGACTCCAAAAGCAGCATGCACTTCAGTGTATTGAGAAGCAGTAAACACATACTTAAACCACATTCCATTCCTTAGTAGTAGTAGCTTGTCATGCTTAGATGTCAGCTATTGCTGAACACTCAAGCATCCCACATGCTCATGTCCCAATGTCCGCAGGCAGTGCCCCACGGCACAGGTCGTGTATCGCTAGTTGATTCCTTCCGATCACTCACACACTCGCGGTCGTAAGCTCGCAACGTCCACCGACTGCCAGGTAGCCACGTCCGCTCCGGCCGAGAGAGACCCCACTTGTGCCGGCAGTGTCGGCAGCTGCATGTCCATCCCTTGGCCTCCAACGTCGGAGAGAATGTCACCAAGCAGTCAACTGATCAATTTACATGGAGGGAATAATCGTCCAGCGCAAACACCCGTCATGCTGAATCTTGTCATACAACACACACATCCACTTCTGTCACTGTTCTACCAACATACTGACTAGTTCTTTATTCAGCTATCCAGAGGGTACTGCGAGTGCCACCTCCAGGACTTGTCCCGGGGGCTGGGGGCAAGAGCCGACTAGCTGGACAGGTGGAAATTTCTTTGTACCCGCCGCTTGCGACAGCCAGAAATGTTACCGAGCTAAGTGGCGCAGTGGCTAGCACACTGGACTCGCATTCGGGAGGACGACGGTTCAATCCGCGTCCGGCCATCCTGATTTAGGTTTTCCGTGATTTCCCTAAATCGCTCTAGAAAAATGCCGGGATGGTTCCTTGAAAGGGCATGGTCGACTTCCTTCCCCGTCCTTCCCTAATCCGATGAGGCCGATGACCTCGCTGTCTGGTCTCCTTCCCCAAACAACCCAACCCAACACAGAAATGTCAGTTCGTTCCGACCACTGGCTACTTCCACTGCGTGCTACAAACGCCAAATGGTGTCGTCCTAGGAAACAAGCCGCGTTCTTATCACTGTAATTACAATTAAATATTACGATTGCACCCGAATCTGGCGATATTCGACAATGAGCGAAGTATCAGAAATACCTCCTCCTAATGCGTGTGACTCTGTAAATATCAATATCTACATCCTTCTTATGAGTGGACATCATTTGCCACGTAAAAATCTTTCATCCCCCTTACGGCTATCGGTGCACTGAAATCGTAATTTCCCATGTCAAATCCATATCTCTCTTATGACTGACTGGATGCAGTCATTTTCTTTGCACATGTCGGAACACTCACCACAATAACTTTACTCCCCAACACATACATCATAAGTCTACTGATCACAGCGAATCTATCCCCCCCCCCCCCCCCCCAAATAAGTATAATACTTCGCCAATAACTGAATGCTTATGGCAGCAACCGATACTGAGCGAAAATTCTAGAATGCATGGACGCGCACCATCTGTTTTCTTGCAAATGGTACCAGTGTGTTTTAGGAAGACAGACATAATCGTCTTATAAGTGAACAGACATTAAAAACACGATCGCAACGACTATGTTACTGTCACCTTGCATATAAGGAGGTCTTCGTTCTACAGGTGCACAGAAGTATTGCTAATGCTATCCATGTTAAAAGCTATACATGCTTCATAAACAGTGGTGTGGTATTGTTTCCGAATGAAGTAACCTTCCACACAAATACCGCGACATTGAATACAGATGGTGATCGCTGGGGTGTGTATTAACAGACCGAAACTGCCGGTGCACGTCGCCAGTGGTGTAAGCTCGTAATAAAATCACCCTTCTCACCGAAATTAGAAAGTGCCATGTAGGTGGTGTAACAGAGGTTCTGCGACATATCCATGGTCTTATAGGTGAGCGAGGATGATAATTGATTGAGAATGATCACATACAGTAGATGGTGTCTTATTTGAGGAATCACTTAAAAAATGCAACGCTAGAATGAAGTGGAAAGAAATATGCAAAATCCTATGACCAATACAGTGGTTTTTCGGGTTTATCGTGTTATGCTTTCTCGTAGAAATACTGTTTGCGATTTGGATTCAAGTGTCTCCGTTCAACCACACACTTACGTTGGATCATATGAAGAAGTCTTTTAATGATTACAGCTACTGGTGAATCATAGGCGCTCTCATATCTCGAAACGAGTCAGCTTTTCGATACTATCTGCTTAGCCCCCCATACAGCAGAACTCTAGCGTTGTTTTAGACAGTCTTCCTGCATCTTGTAACTGTTCCTGTCTCTGCCCCTCCCTCCCTGCAGCTTTGATCATGTGATCATTCCAATTTATGTTTGAACTGAGCGGAAGTCGGAGAGTGCTATGTCTACCAACTTCTGCATCCCGTGGGGAAACAGGGTGAGCTGAGTTAACTTGACAGCACGGTGTTCTTAACACTCGGTGGAAATGGAAACATTTTGTCATAGCTCTGCCAACCTTGTACAACGTGTAAAGCCAGCGCCAAACTAAGCTTACTCTTGCAAACGAGGCAGTAGAAAAGACAGTACAAGCAGTTACGATGGTGTTTCTTATCGGGAAAATTAAGAAGACTTCACATCATATGGGAACTGGAAGAAGAACGAGTATTTTGCTATTGCACAGCGGTGCGTTTCCAAACTACATACAGGTACTGCAGTCCAAAGAAGATCTGCGTCTCTCAGAGTGCATTCATGTCTGTCACCTAAACATCTCTCTCTCTCTCCTCGTTTTTTGTACCATCCAACAGAGAAAAACTACGGACTCTACGAAATATATGCAAACAAACTCTTAAGCTCCCTACCACTTCGCTAATGTCGCCTGGTAGAGAGCTCTATGAGATTTTACGATGTCTCTCCCGACATATAGAAAACAAATACAGACTGCGTGTCGGCATCGAGAATATGTTGTGATCCCGTTAAATATACACGTACTGATTCATTGGAGCAGGTGACGAGTGATCAAAGTCGCTCGCACAGACCTGTGTAAAGTTTCATCGCCCATACTGGAAGAAGATCATACTCCACAGACCGTCGTTCGCAGCAGAGGTTTCTTGTGTTATATCTTCATAAGAAGTTTCATACACTGTTTTTTCGCTGTAACACAGCCAAGCAGTGTATGACAGTAGGTGTTACAGCACCATACATTTTGTTTTCTTTTTCTGCCATGACTCGGAGGTCTCGGTCAGATGCTGAACCGACATTAATACATTTTGATCCATTGGCTATTACAGAATGCTGGACATCGGACAGTGCTGGGTAAGCTGCTCCCAAAACACACGCAGGATGGTAGAAAAAGAAGACAGGGGCAATGTTTCTTACTGACAAAATGAGTAAGATTTGCAACCTATGGGAAGTGGAAGAGGTAATCAATACACTCGGATATTCTGCTCTCGAAAGAGCATGGTATGTTTCCCTCACCGGCACAAACGACTGATGCCAGTGTTGCAGACTGGCGTTCTCATCCCAGTATCGTCACTACCATTGAGCGAAGACAGTTCCATTCACGGCATTAATACAAGTACACATCATCCTCTAGATGCATGCTTGCTGTGGAAGCTAGCACTCCTTAATGATTTGTAACAGATATGAGCCCGAAAGATTTGGCAGTGTTGTGGTGATATAGCTGACGGTTAAGAAGGAGAAGAAATGTGTGGTTTATGCATGGTGGAGCTACAGACAGACAGAGTATGAAACACATTACTTAAATCCCTTATCTTATAAATTTTCGAGTATCGTTCTAGTGTCAGGAGCCTGTACCAAGAAGGTATTGGAAAGAGAGAACTGATATTAAAATATAAACTCACATTCCAAGAGCTATACAGTTCTGTACTTAAACATGCTATAATGCCAGAGCTGTACAGTTTCCGATCTACTGGTCATATGGAGTGCAACACTGTTAATATTCCAATGTAAGAAATATATTTCCAGCGCATGATATACATTATCCCTGCAAGAGTCTCTCCAAAAAACTATGGTAACAAACTGTAAGGTGATAAAACAGCTACTTTGCACACAAAAGAAAACATCGATTCCTTGTAACACAAACACTACATAGGTTTCTGGAGATGATGACGCCTGCTGTCTATGAAGCTCAAGCCTGATTACAGTTCTGTAATTATGATGTATTCACAATGGTCTTATAAAATGATCATCGACAACTGAAATGAATGAAGAACAGTGGCACTTTACCAGGAAATAAACACCACGATCAGTAGCCAGTGAAAATGTAACACTCTTATCACAGTTTACCACCGCCCCTGGTAACCTTCCTCTTGCACACACAAGTCATTGTCTGATGATAGGTTGTATTGCTCATGTGTGGGGTAAGATGACCATTTTTCCTTGACACCAGGTCTCTAGAATGCCTCATCTTTCCATTATTAATCTATGTATATGTAGCATTGGTCCAATTTCCTCCAGAACACCCAATTTTGTTTATTTCGGTCAGTACACATTTCATGGTATTTTTTCTAAAATATTGTGTATTCTCAGCCAATGTTTGTAATCTTGTTAGGTTGACAGATGTTGACAGATGTGAAAATTACCGAACTATCAGCTTAATAAGTCACAGCTGCAAAATACTAACACGAATTCTTTACAGACGAATGGAAAAACTAGTAGAAGCCAACCTCGGGGAAGATCAGTTAGGATTCCGTAAAAACACTGGAACACGTGAGGCAATACTGACCTTACGACTTATCTTAGAAGAAAGATTAAGGAAAGGCAAACCTACGTTTCTAGCATTTGTAGACTTAGAGAAAGCTTTTGACAATGTTGACTGGAATACTCTCTTTCAAATTCTAAAGGTGGCAGGGGTAAAATACAGGGAGCGAAAGGCTATTTACAATTTGTACAGAAACCAGATGGCAGTTATAAGAGTCGAGGGACATGAAAGGGAAGCAGTGGTTGGGAAGGGAGTAAGACAGGGTTGTAGCCTCTCCCCGATGTTGTTCAATATGTATATTGAGCAAGCAGTAAAGGAAACAAAAGAAAAATTCGGAGTAGGTATTAAAATTCATGGAGAAGAAATAAAAACTTTGAGGTTCGCCGATGACATTGTAATTCTGTCGGAGACAGCAAAGGACTTGGTAGAGCAGTTGAATGGAATGGACAGTGTCTTGAAAGGAGGATATAAGATGAACATCAACAAAAGCAAAACAAGGATAATGGAATGTAGTCTAATTAAGTCGGGTGATGCTGAGGGAATTAGATTAGGAAATGAGGCACTTAAAGTAGTAAAGGAGTTTTGCTATTTGGGGAGCAAAATAACTGATGATGGTCGAAGTAGAGAGGATATAAAATGTAGGCTGGCAATGGCAAGGAAAGCGTTTCTGAAGAAGAGAAATTTGTTAACATCCAGTATTGATATAACTGTCAGGAAGTCATTTCTGAAAGTATTAGTATGGAGTGTAGCCATGTATGGAAGTGAAACATGGACGATAAATAGTTTGGACAAGAAGAGAATAGAAGCTTTCGAAATGTGGTGCTACAGAAGAATGCTGAAGATTAGATGGGTAGATCACATAACTAATGAGGAAGTATTGAATAGGATTGGGGTGAAGAGAAGTTTGTGGCACAACTTGACCAGAAGAAGGGATCGGTTGGTGGGACATGTTCTGAGGCATCAAGGGATCACCAATTTAGTATTGGAGGGCAGCGTGGAGGGTAAAAATCGTAGAGGGAGACCAAGAGATGAATACACTAAGCAGATTCAGAAGGATGTAGGTTGCAGTAGGTACTGGGAGATGAAAAAGCTTGCACAGGATAGAGTAGCATGGAGAGCTGCATCAAACCAGTCTCAGGACTGAAGACCACAACAACAACAACATAGTTCATCGTATTTCCTTCAATTTTACGTATTGCACATCAATTTTTCGTCATTATACCAGGTTTACCTCACATTTTACCGATGTTATGTCATTTTTCATATTTTCTCGACAGTTTCCCATATGTACATGGTCATATTGCTGACAGACCCACGTGTTGTTTGATTTTCTACGAGAATATTTGCGGATCTTATAAACGAACCTGCTAAGAATTTTGAGACCTCCTATATTCCTAGTGATCCAAAAGCATGCATTTTGGGAAGGACGATCATGAAAAGCAAACTAACAGTCACTTCACACCTATATGAGGCTCAACGAGTTATGCAGATGATGGATGTACTGGAAACTCGAAGTCAGGATACAATTCCATGTACTACTCCAACCCACATGTAAAATACATACAATTGAGGGAAGGGTGATGAAATATGTAAAATCGCGAAAAGGGCTAGTAATGATAAAGGACTTTTAAATAAAGTTTGTATGGTAAACTGTAGAGAAGTTAAAGTGTCGTTCAAACACTCCAAAATATGAGCATTTATTTTCTAGCATAAATATATATATATACTAACATATTTAAAATATTTATAACGCAATATGTAGAGCCTGCTTACCTTGCAGTTGCGATTGTAACTGATATCCTGAAATATAAACTCTGTTAAAAGTATTGATATATGTTGGATTAGTTACACTTATATATCTGTTTATCATATACACATTTTCGTTGAAGTACATGTTCATTCACTGCAGCTTTATTTTGTTGTGATGTAGTTCTGTGTAACAAAAGTGGTGCTAAATAAATAGTTATATTAACTAGATTCACAACTGGTGACCCCAACATGATCATTATTCAAACTTTATTGTGTTAATTTAAGTGCGTGATTTTATGACAAATTCACCATCCTGTAGATGTAGAAATGATGTCGGCATTGAATATCGTATGTGGCTATGAAAATATCACCTTTCTGGTAGAGAATTGTGAAACTATGTTTTTGCAAGTGGAATACATATTCTTTACAGTGAATATTAGCAAAGAAGTGCCAAAATATTATTATATTTTTCGATCAACAGATAGCGAAGTTGCTGATCTAATTTTGGATTTGATATTCAAATTAGGAACCAAAGCCCTTGCCAGGGTGGGTGGCTTAAATGCCTCAGTGATGAAGGATAGCTGTACAATAAATGCAACCACAATGAAGGTGTATCTACACAGAGGACAGACTAACCTACAGTTCCTGAAGTTTTAGAGCTGTTTTTTCAATAGTGATAGTGTCAAAAATCTGGATGATTGGCCGATTTGGCCTTGGTGACATTAGCCAATATTGTCTCACTATGCTATGCTCGTACTGTAAACAACTGAAAGCAAGGGAAAGCTACATCCATTATTTTCCTTGACAGCATGCAGGTCTACAACATTGTTAAATGATGATGATATCCTCTTGAGTAAAATATTCCAGAGGTAAAACTGTCCCCATTCAGACCTCCATGTAGAGACTCATCAGGAGAATGTTGTCATCAGGAAATCTGTACATTGGGCAAGGACACAAAAGACAAATTTGATGAGGGAATTAAAGTTCTGGGAGAAGAAGTAAAAGCTTTCAGGTATGCCAATGCCATTTAGACAACGAAGGATATGGAAGAGCAATTGAATGAAATGGACAGTGTTCTGAAAAGACTTTATAAAACGATAGTGAATGTTCCTCTTGTTAGAGACGACTACACAAAGAAAAATTTAATAACCGATTTTGACTTACTATTTTTAATGTCATAATTTTACCTAGGGAGCAAAATAACTGATAATGGGCGAAGAGGATATGAAATGTAGACTGAGGAAGAGAAATTTGTTAACATCGAGTATAGATTTAAGTGCCAGGAAATCATTTCTGGAAGTAGTTGTATGGAGTGTCGCCATGTAAGGAAGTGAAACATGGACAATAAATAGTTTAGACAAGAAGAAAATAGAAGCTTTCGAAATGTGGTGCTACAGAAGAATGCCGAAAATTAGATAGGTAGATCACATAACTAATGAGGAGCTATTGAACAGAGTTGGGGAGAACAGAAATTTGTGGCACAACTTCACTAGATAAAGGAGTCGGTTGATAGGACATGTTCTGAGGCATCAAGGGATCACCAACTTTGGTATTGGAGGGCAGCGTGGAGGGTAAAAATCGTAGAGAGTGGCCAAGAGATGAATACACTAAGCAGATTCAGAAGGATGTAGGTTGCGGTAGGTACTGGGAGATGAAGAAGCCTGCACAGGATAGAGTAGCATGGAGACCTGCATCAAACCAGTCTCTGGACTGAAGACCAGAACAACAACAACAATTTTACCTAATTTTCTGCTTTATGTGGGGCTACCTTAATATACTTTTGCTTTCACGTCATTGGGGTGATTCGGATATATGAATATTAATTTATTAGTTTTATGTAGTTTTTGTATTTTGTTAATTTGCCTTACGGCAGTCATGTGTGCCATTGGGTCTCCTCTTACTGCTATAAAAGCAGTGTTTACATTTTGATCTGTCACAGAACTGTTTGGGTGCACACCAAACAGGTATTGTGCTGTGTAAAGCTCTTACTTGATTTATTTTGTAAGTGTGGACCTGTTTCCTGCTGCTATAGCAGAATCAGCTCATGTTCTCAAGGTCACATCGAATAGTCATTGAAGTTTTCCGCCACCTCCTTGTACCTTCTTCATAATATATTGTTGTTTTTTCCCTTTTAACTAGGTTCACTTTGCATTTTATATGTTTTGTGGTGGATGAGTTACATATACTATTGTGAACATTTTCCATTTTGTACGGTTTTATGATGGATGGTTATATATCCGGGTAATTTTATGTAAGTTTCTATTACTTTTTGTTCCTTTTACCTGCATAGTCCTACAAGATAAAATCATGCCCCTTCCTCTGTTCGATTCTAATTATTTGGTTTAATGTTTTTACAGACAATCTGGTGATATCCCAAACTGTGAAATGGGTCATTAATATTAAATAACTTTGCACCCAAGACTGTTTTTGTTCTGAAAAAAAATCCTCCATGTAAGAAACATTTAAAGATACAAATAATTTAAATCATTCCTATATATTGTCATTTGGTACTTACTCAATTTTTTATTTATGGAACAATGAAGTCAGCAATTCTTATTTTAGTGTGACTTTTCATATGCAGAAACGTCAGGCACCAGAGATAGGAACTTTTTTTTTTACATAGCTAGCCTCAGCTGTTTGTTAAACAGTTCTCTTTTCTCTAAAATCATTAATTAACTTTTTCTTTATTACACTGATTACTTTCAAGCAACTACATCTTGTTTTGCGAATGTAGGCTTCACACCTACCTCAGTTGTCCATTTCTAGCTCTTTACTGGGTTATGAAAACTCAGGCAAAATTTTTTCCTCAAATCACTAATAAAATTTTTGTTAATTACTCTGATTAATTCCAAGCAATTAAACTTTTTTATAAAACTAGATCTTATTCTGGTCAATGTGATTCCATATTTGCCTGTTTTCCACATTTATTATGGCTATGAAAATTCGGAAAAGGATCTACTGTGTAATTTTTAAGAGGTCTTGTTTTCGTTCCCCTCAAATTTGTGACCAAAAAATAAAACAATGGTAATGGAAATGATATTTAGGTAGCAAAATAACTGATTATGGGCGAAGCATAGATGATATAAAATGCAGGATGCAGACTGGCTATAGCATGAAAAACATTTCTACAAACGAAGAACTGTGTAAAATATAATATACATTTAAGTGTTAATAAATTTTTATGAAGGTATTTGTCTGGAGTGCAGCTTTGTATGCAAATGAAACGTGGATGATAAGCAAGTCGGACAAGAAGAGAACATAAGCTTTAGAAGTGTGGTACAACAGAAGAATGCTGAAGATTAGTTGGGTAGACTCAGTAATGAATGACGCTGTATGAATCAAACTGAGCAAAAACTAAATTTATGGCACAACTTTACTAAATGAAGTGATTGGATGAGAGCGCATATCCTGAGGCATGAAGGAATCGTCAATTTGATAATTTAGGCAAGTGAGAGGAGGTAAAAATTAGAGAAGGAGACGAAACGATGAACATTGTAAGCAGGTTCTAGTTGATGTGAGTTGCAGTGGTTATTTGGAGACGAAGATGGTTTCACAGGACAAAGTAGTGTAGAGTATGGCATCAACCTGGTCTTCAGACTGAAGACCACAACAACAACATACAAAGCATTATGACCTTCTACATATACAGACTTAAAAACAAACCTTATCTCAGAGTCTGAAGATTCATAGTCAATTAAAGGAAAATAAATACTAACTGAATTAGAACTAGAAGACTAAAGCCATACACTTTGTTCAGAGAGATGCATGCTCTTCCAAGAAAGCAATTAACTGGCAGTTCTTAAGAGTTTTATTTTTTCAATTACTAGCAACCAATACATGTTGTACCTACGCAGCTAGTCACAATTTAAGTCTCAGTGGAATGGGTTCTACGACTCACAAAATCTCAGAGGTCACGACACACAGTCAGTTCATGCACTGCACTTGTACTGTTTCTCTACCATCTCAAGATAAGAAACATCCCCGTTTTGGAATGCAGGTTTCAGAAATAACGAGCCAAATTCAGGACCAACGAACCTGAAGACGATCGGAATCCAAATCGAACTCAGAGCACGGAAACATATCATTAGTGTTGGCATCATTATAAATCCAAGCAGAACGCGAAGAAATCCGCGCCACCATGTTCGTTTGTTTCTCAGCCGTCTCATAACGTTCAGACAGAAAATTAGGATGCTTCTCACATGGCGCCACACCTAAAGTTGTGGTTAAATCATCTTGCTGTCTGTACATAACAGACTGCAACACTAATATTCCTTTTTCTACTGATTTCGGAGCAGATGTTTCTGTACTACCAGCAACAATGGGCTACTAGATCGCAAAAACAGTGACTGTATGCCGCAAACGATTCTGTAACACGAATGTATGGTGATCACATACCGAAACACAAAATAAACTATCAGAAGCTTTCCATGGCCATTTCTGCTTGCAGATATTCGCCAGTCAGGTATCAGTGCTGATTTTTTGAGCTGTTGTGATGTATTGCTTGAACTTAAATCCAAGAAGTTACTTGACTAGTGAACACTAATCGCTACAACACGTTCTGAAAACGTACATACTGACAGTTTAGTCCTTCTAAGTGGCACAAAATACAAATATCAAGACTTGCTAGAAAGCTATCTTACCCTTCTCCCAGAGATTAGATTAGATTAATACTAGTTCCATAGATCATGAATATGATATTTTGTAATGATGTGGAATGAGTCAAATTTTCTAATACATGACATAATTAAGTTAATTTAACAATGTAATTAAGTTAATATAACAACTTTTTTATTTTTTGTTTTTTTATTTCTTTATAATTTTTTTGTTAGTTTTTTTTCTTTTTTTCTTAATTTATATCTAAAAATTCCTCTATGGAGTAGAAGGAGTTGTCATTCAGAAATTCTTTTAATTTCTTCTTAAATACTTGTTGGTTATCTTTCATACTTTTGATACTATTTGGTAAGTGACCAAAGACTTTAGTGGCAGTATAATTCACCCCTTTCTGTGCCAGAGTTAAATTTAATCTTGAATAGTGAAGATCATCCTTTCTCCTAGTATTGTAGTTATGCACACTGCTATTACTTTTGAATTGGGTTTGGTTGTTAATATGAAATTTCATAAGAGAGTATATATACTGAGAAGCTACTGTGAATATCCCTAGATCCTTAAATAAATTTCTGCAGGATGATCTTGGGTGGACTACAGCTATTATTCTGATTACACGCTTTTGTGCAATAAATACCTTATTCCTCAGTGATGAATTACCCCAAAATATGATGCCATATGCAAGCAATGAGTGAAAATAGGCGTAGTAAGCTAATTTACTAAGATGTTTATCACCAAAATTTGCAATGACCCTTATTGCATAAGTAGCTGAACTCAAACGTTTCAGCAGATCATCAATGTGTTTCTTCCAATTTAATCTCTCATCAATGAACACACCAAAAAATTTTGAATATTCTACCTTAGCTATATGCTTCTGATTAAGGTCTATATTTATTAATGGTGTCATACCATTTACTGTACGGAACTGTATGTACTGTGTCTTATCAAAATTCAGTGAGAATCCTTTTACAAGGAACCACTTAGTAATTTTCTGAAAGACATTATTGTCAATTTCATCAGTTAATTCTTGTTTGTCAGGTGTGATTACTATACTTGTATCTTCAGCAAAGAAATCTAACTGCAGCTTTCCTGAAGTTAATGTTCAACAAATGATCGCAACTATGGGACCTCCAGTGGATGCATAAGTCAGGCACTAATCACCAGAAAAATTAGCTCCCGCAAAACTTAATTTCACAAGACGATCAGCGTTGGCCTTAGTCTTCCTTTTGAAAGCTACTGGTCTATTCCTCTCCGATTTATCAGAAAGAAAGACGGAATTTGGCATTCCTGTGGAAATTTTCGAGCTTTATCTGCTTTGGCAGTGATAGACTGCTATCTAATACGTTACAAGATTTCATCTGTCAACTCTTCAACAGAAAGATATTCCTCTTAAATAGACCTTATTCTAGTATATCATCACACTCTTGTTGCACCGTAAAAGTCCCCAAAAGAGCCGTGATTATACCATTTGGATATTTAGAACTCTGCAAAATGCTGTTTGCTTTCTGCAAAGCAGCACAAACATTCATGTAATTTGTTCATAGTATTTTCCATGATTTGCTTTTTGTGTATTCGAGCTTAGATGATATTCTAGTAGTTTCAGCACCAGTTGAATGACATGCAAGGCATCTGCATGTTTTATGAACAGGTAGATAAAAATCACCTTAATGTTAATGTGGGAAAATGCAGTTCTGAAAAGAAATAAATAGTATTCTTAGGTTACAACGTCTAACGCCAAAGCTATTGATCAGTACAAGAAAAAGTGAAAATAATCAAATGCTTACTTCATCTTAAAACAGGAACAGAACTACACCCTTTTAAGGACTGGTGAATTCCTACAGACACTTGTTACCATCTACTGGATAAACCCAACAACCTTTGTTTAATTTGTGTGGGAAGCTTTAAAGCCTGTACATGTAACAGACAAATAATCATTATACCTTTAATATCTTGTCCAGAAGATGGAGCATGCTGACACAGGTTCCAGAAGTGTAATATTGATTGTGAATAAAATTTCAACACCAGTTGCTTATATACCACTTCTAGTAAATTAATATATTTGCAGAACCATAATAATCATATATCAATAAGAAAATGAGTGGGTGAGTCATGCAGGCTTAATGGTGTTGGGGAAATCAAAGAGCTATATTTTGATTAAAGTAAATGTTCACTACTAAAATTCACACATATGAGAATAGTGGCCTCACATGGGTTGCAGATTTAAAAAAAGAACGTAGTTATGTAGTTTGTAGTGTGAGGAGAGCATTGAATACAAAAATATGTATAAGCAAATTTCAATTAACTGCACACTAATTCACGAAAATTAGCAGCAAACATTCAAAATCCAAAAGTGCAGTTTCTCTCTGTCTGTCACAACATAAATTTAAATTCGTTATATCAAGTAAACACTATAAAAACATGCAACAAATCTATCACATATGAATATAACTAATCACTACAGTGAATAATCACAGTTCACAGCCACCTCAGATCTCATGAACCAAATTAAAGCCTGTTTTTTGGGCAAAATCAGCCAGCAGAATACACAGTTGGACAACCTAAGTCTCACAAGAAGTTAAAGTCCATACTCACAAGATTATTTTAAATCCACACGCATGCTTGAACTCTCTCTATGAGACTGGACACTACTGAGTCCAAGTTAATTGTTTGTGTAATGACCTCCATTTAAATTTAAAGCTAATTACACATGCCTGTATGATACTAGAAGACAGAGACTTCTTGCAATAATTTTGTGACCCCTCATTAAAACATCAACACAGTACCGAGCAAGCTATTAACAAAATTCAATATGGATGCTTATACCTGGTTTTGCAATGTGAGAATACTTATATTACATTTTAAATACTTGCAAAATAGTTCATTGTGGTTATTCATTCATTAGAAATATTAGATATTAGGATATGGGAAACTGATGTTGCTCTCATATTGCATGTAACTGTGGAAGACACATTTGCATGTCATCGTTTAATAAACTTACCTGTAATGTTCCATACAAATGCCTGATTTGAAAAGTAGCTTGTTATCATGATTATTGACATTATCAGCTTTCAACAAGGTCTGGCAAAAAGTCTCCCATATTTCAAAAGATAGTTACAAACAAACACAGAAAGATACAGAGAAAGTATTTTTATTTGTGAACGACAAATACTGTGGCATTTTACATTAGCTGGTTTTAAATATTGTGTCCAGTAAATGGCATCCTCCAGTGGTGACCTATTGATGAAGATTTTCCCACAAATTGTGCATAGTTCTTCCTATCATTTCCAGTAGAATGGCAGCCACTTCCTGAATGATTTCCTCTGTAAGTACTTGCAAGGTTATAGGGTGATATTTGTACACTTAAGCCTTTAAATTCCACAAATAAAAAAATCACAAGTTAATAAATCTGCTGACCTTGGGGACCAGACGATGTTTCGTCATGAAGAGAAAATATGTCAATGAAACAACATTCTCAAAGTTTCTAGAGAACACTGAGAAGTATGATTTAGGGGTCTATCTTGCCAGAACCAGACTTTTCCCTCTTCATGGTCCCCAACAGACTGGTTTAATATAGGTCAGAAGATGGTCTCTGTCATGTGTCAATAACGATCTGAATTAACTGTTACCGCTATGCCATGTTCTCTGTAAAAGTATGGATCCCACACACCAAATTCACCAATGTCACACGAGGACTGTGAAGTCAGAGGTCAGCCAGTAGATTTTCTTTTCAGTGCAGAACCTGATGCTCTAAGGTCAGATAGTTCATTTGTCAGGGACTGAATCATGCTGGCCAAGTTTAGACTGAATGTGATATATTTGCTGACTACTAATCACAGAATGACCATTATGAAAATAGTCCTCCACAGCAAATCCATGACACTCATCTAGCCTAGCCACTGCACTTACTGAAAACGTCACATACACCATTGTTAATTTATATCCCCCTCCACATCACTGTCACTACCACAACTCAGACAATGGCCTCTCCAAAGACAGGAGGTCTTTTTGCCAGACCCTGTATAAAGCATCATATTCTCAGATTCCTCCAATGATTTAGTAGCTATTAATTTTATAATATGTCTTATCGAAAACAATATTAATTTTTATAAAAATTATCCCAGAGTCAAGGTTGTAGTTGCAATCAATTTCTTTTCTCACTGCATCTTCTCAGGCGAACTTGATTTTTCTGTACCATGTTTGTAGGATTTGTAATGCAATTTTGTTGAAAAAACTCATTTTTAATTTCGTATGTCTTAGCTGTCACTGTCTCCTTGTAACGCCGGAAATGCATATCCTCCTATTTCCATCTATTGTACTATTATTTTTTTTTCCTTGTTTTGTTACCTCAAGATATGACATTTCTGTCTCTTTATATATTGTAATTGTTTTACTGTTTGTATATATATATTTATGCACTCATGTCGATGTATAATTGGTTTGTTTCGTAAATATTATTTGTATTTTTACGCTGGGTCTTGCCTAGGGAAAACTGCTATCGAACGATTACATCGATGGGTCGTGTGAAGAATCAATGTGTGTAGGATCTTTGGTAGTGTTAACTCTGCCGCGTGGAGCGCGGGCAGAGAGAGTCTGGCGGGAGTAGCGAGTGGAGCAGGTGTGTTGTGTGACGCTCCCGCGAGTTGCCGCGCTTTCGGGATTTGGCAGCATGTAATTGCGCTAGACTCGTGATGATAGTTTCTGACATGGTGTCGCGGACGGGAAGCATTAGCTGGCGCACATCAAGAGCCCGTTTCGCCTGGTGACCATGTCGAGAAGAAGGCGCGCCAACATCCAGCTTCTGCAACAGCGACGGCCGACAATGAGTGACTGTCGCCACCTCCTCGATCGACGGCTTCATACCTTCAATCAACCAACAAGGAAGACTAAAAGCACGTAAAGTTTCAGAACTGTATGGCAGACCTCAGCTTTTCAAATTGTTCCATTTGCCTCGCAAAATTACAGCAACTTAGCATGAACCTTTGTTGCTCATTGTCCCAATTGCATTGCCAAGCAGGGTCCCTTCCTTTTCCGAAATGAGCCCGAGGGTCGTTGAAATTCAAACGCCAGCATCATTCGATTTCACTGCTTTAATTTCAAAGTTCAGCTGGCTACAATATTTAGATTGCACAAGCACAAATTAAGAGTGCGAGTTTTGTTACCATATTTTAGTTACCTGTGACTGCAGCTCAGCTTAGTACGTACTAAATTTTACTATTGTTAATTGTTCAGAATCATTTAATTCAAGTTCAAAGTTAATTCTCTTATTTCTAAATTGCATAGATTCAAGTAGCTTTTGAAATGATTGTTGAGGTAGTCCAAGACTAACCTTATTTTACTGAATGTCGATGTGCTTCAGAAAGAAAGCTCACTATTAACTTCAGTCACTAAATTAACTTTCGATTTTCCAGTTTTATTAATTCTTTTGCTAAATTAAGTCAGAGTGTAGCGAAATTTATTACTTCTGACAAACTTTCAGTTTTCACACTACACGTGTCAACCTTCAGTTGCCACGCTTCTAGTGCTAATTATATGTGTAATTACCTTTCTTTTTCAGTTACTATAGTAATTGTCCTTAGGACTGGCGACCGTAATTTCCCCCAAATCTCAAATATCTAATTACCGCTAGTTGATTGTTAACGTAACGGCCGCACATTTACTTTCTTCATTAACTTTACCCCTTTTCAAAATTAATTTCCACCAGTTTCATTTGCATTTTTCCTTTCATTTAGATGTAACCCTTTCCTCCCTCTTTACCGACAGATTAACTTCGGTGACGATTGCTTTTTCCCAAATTTCCATTAGGTACACGCGGTTTAATTTTTCACTGTCATTAAGGTCGATAAGTGAGGGGGAGGTTACACGTGGCGACCTGGTGACAGGACAATCTTCAAATTTGAGGTTGTTCTGTACACGAATTTTGTATTGTACAAATCTCGTAACAAAGTACTGGTTACGAAATGGTCGATACGTCAGCGAGAATATTAATGTGAGGAATCCTAATTAGATTTGAGATTTGGCATTTATATTGAAAAATATTAAAATGAGTGAAGGCAACAATTGCCAAAATTTGGTAGACTTGGATACGGAACAATCGGTCGAACAGTGGGAAACGCGCACCACGGTACCCATTGTTCAGGGGCAGGCGGCTAGCATGAAAGACGCGACCGCCGAAACGCAACAAAGAGCAGAAATGAAATTCCAAACTTTAGAAATTGTTTCGGAATCGGAAGTGAAAATCATATCTGAATCCCTTGATGACGAATACGGGGGGAAAATTAAAGAGGAAGCCGCTGCGGAAGTAAAACCGGTAGTTTCAGGGAATTTAACTGATTTATTGAATGTTTTGATTAACGAAATCAAGAGTCAATCGGCCAAGCAAGAAGATCAGGCTGCCAAGCAAGAAGCTCAGTCTGAAAAATTTGAACGGATGCTAGACAATCAGAACAAAGCTATTAACGTTGTTATCAACAATGTTGGAGTTGTTAACACAAAAGTGATAAAATCAAAGAAGATATTGTTGTAATTAATACCGAAATCGGTAATCTTAAACAGGAAATGATAGGCGTTCAGGCGGAAATTGCGAGCATAAATACTCGTTTTAATTCTGAAATTAGCAGAATCGAGAAAAGTGTAGGAGAATCAGTTGCTCCGATCATCGAGAATAAGGTGACGGAACAAATTCAATTAGTGAAAAACGAGGATCAAAAGAAGGTGGAAACTTTAAAGGCTTTAGTATCCGAAGTAGATACCAAAGTGACGAAGCAGGCTAATACCTGCGAAGAGAAAAAAAGGGAAGTAGAAACGCTTGCGACAACCACTTGCCAAGTAATTACGAGAGTGTCGGAATTAGAAAAGAAACTTGACGAAAAACAGAGCTATGTGCCAATCTATGCACATAGTTCGGAATTGTTGACGAAAGAGGAGCGGTTCGACCCCTTGAAAAAAGGCGGTATACACGCGACGGATTTCATTAAGAATTGTGAAAGAGTTTTACCCAGATCATGGACTAATAAGAGAAAAATTAATGCGATTATTGATGTGTTGGCTGGTGATGCCAAGCGTTGGGGCTTAAACCTCTACATTACGGACCTGACTTTTGACGAATTTAAAAATTTGTTTCTGGCTGAATACTGGTCAGAGCAAAAACAGCAAAGTGTCTGGCGCAAATTTGTCGTATCGAGGCCTTTCGATGCGAATTCGCGCGGTTCGATGAAGGAGTTTTGTGAGGGCTGGATCCGCAAGTTGGAATACTTGCGTGATCGCCGCACGGAATCCGAAATAGTCTGGGAACTCTACAAGAAGCTTCCAGATGATACGAAACGATACGTAGGAAGCAATTACAGGACAATCAATGATTTCCTGGAAAGCGTGGAGGACGAGGACAATTGTCGCAATAATCGCGACAGTGGCAGAGGCCGTGGTAACAACAACGGGTACCACAGCAACCACAACAACGATAACCACGGGAATAATGCATACCGCAACCATGGCAGCAATAACAATAATGGTTCGGACCGTAATAACAATCGGTACAATGCAAATAATAACAGGAATGACGGAAACCAGTATCATACTAACGTGATACGGGCTTCACAGAATAGTAATAACGCCAGAGGGTGTGATCAGTCGCCTCAGCAACATCCGGGGACCGTATCTACTGGGACGAGACAGGGAAACCATTAGCCGCGCCGGTGAGGGGCCGACCGGGCGTGGAGAAATTTTGGCGGCCCAATAGCAGGAGAAAACCCAGGTGTCGTCGATATGAAAATTCCGTGTGGAGTAATCAACGGCGGGAGAGTGTGCCAGTGTTAGGAGAAAGGAGCGCGCCCACAAGTAGTAGATCAATTGTATACACGGCAGTAGAAAATACATTCACTGTCAGTGAGAACAATTTAAGTAGTGTTCCGGAAATCGATTATAAAGGGGCAGCATAATACCCACAGCGGAACTGGAGATTGAGTTTAAGAATGATTCGCAATTGTTGAGAGAAGATCAGATGGCGGATAACACGTCCGTCATTGAGCGAGGGGATGCAGAGAGGGATGAGGTCTGGTTAAGGCAGTTCGGTCGCTTATACGACGAACTAAGAGATTATAGGGGCCTGTACGGGAGAAGTGTTTATGGGGAGCGTGGGCAGGATTTGCCGCGTCACGTCCCGCAGGAAGATAGTGATTGTGAAGTGATAGAAAGTTCTGGCCCTAACCGGCAGACTTTACTAGAAATAGTTGATGTTAAGGGGGAGCACGAGCAAGATGCGTCGTGTTTCGTCCCGCAGGAGTTGAATGTTGAAGTAGTAACGGAAAGTTCTGGCCCTAACCGGCAGACTTTACCGAAAGTTGTAGTGGTAGAAGTAGCCGACCTATCCGACGCGAACATCCAGTTTAAACATTGCGAGAGTATTAAAGAGAAAGATTACGAAAATTTTATTGATAGCCGGAAACAATTGGTAGAAAAGCACCTAGATTACAGCGTGTATGAGGTTAGAGCTGACGTTATACGGTCAGACGGTAGCAATGTGGGTTGCGCAGATCCAGAGGAAGTAATTGCAGATACTACTGGGTACATTCCTCCAGGTAGATTGGCAGATGAGATCGATCTGGCCAAAGAGGAATCAACGAAGGTGACAATTAGTGAATTGATAGCAAAGCAACACTCACTAGTTGACGAGTTACAGGAAAAGGGTTCGGTATTGGAGGCGAAGCTACAGACTAAGCCTCAGAACAAACGTGTTGAAATTAAAACTGTATGTGAACAGAGGCTGAAAAAGCCGCCAGATAAACCGGATTTAGGATCAAAGCCGGATGGTTTTTTCTGGAATGACCTGGATATAGACGGGGATTTACTGTGGGAAAATAAAGAAACCGTCGAGGACAAGTGTAGACAGATAGTAGTGTCTGTTAAAATGCACGACCTACAACTTAACGTGTTGATTGACACTGGTGCAGAATTGAGTGCTGTATCTGGGTTACTGAAAGACAGACCTGGCATCGTAGTTATGCCAGTAACAGGAGTGAAAATTATCGGTGCTACTGGGAAGGCCAGTAAACCGGTCACAAAACAGATTTTTGTCAACTTCGAGATATGTGGGGCACGATTTGAACAAGAGTTTGTCGTCGTGCCAGACTTAACTACGGAAGTAATTATCGGGTTAGATTGGCTATTAAAGTGCCGTGCAGTGATTAACTGCGAAAGCAAAACTTTGACATGTATGTCACTAGATAAAACAATGGTAGTTGGTTTTGACGAGGCAGGAGACGGTGTGCATAGGCAATACCAGACTATACACATTGTTAACTGGCCGGATGACATTGACGTAGGAATGAATTTGAACTACTGTAATGTGAGGAATCTCGGCATTGACAATAGTGTAGAAAGTGATTTGGAAAGTATTGTAGACGGTGTGTCAAACGTAACACACGAACAAAGACGAGGCCTGTATGAAGTAAAAATGAGGAATAAGAGTGTGTTTTCAGACAAACCGGGACTTGTGGAAGGATATAAATGCAAGTTGCATGTAATTCCGCACGAACCATTCTTCGTGAGACCGTATGCTATACCGCTGTCCAAAAAGGAAGCAGTGCAACGGGAGATAGATAAGATGATCGAATGGGGAGTGATTGAAAGAAGTACGAGTCCATACAATAACGGTTTGGTCATTGTAGCAAAACGGGATGGTAGTGTGCGTATTGTGATTGACGCACGCACGTTGAATAGAGTCGTTCAACGCAAAACAGACAGACCAGAGAGTATGGAGGAGATTTTGCAACGTTTTCATGACGTTAAGTTCATGACTAGCCTCGATCTGACGGCTAGTTACTGGCAAATAGAACTCGAAGAAGAATCTAGGCCATATACCGCCTTCTTGTTTGCGGGCAGGTGTTATCAGTATAGAGTACTGCCGTTTGGACTTAATATATCTGTGTCCGTATTCATCAGGGCCCTAGATAAAGTGCTAGGACCGGCTTTGAGTTCAAGATTAACTGTATATGTTGACGACCTATTGTTGGCCAAGGCCACTTGGCATGACCATTGTGACCTGTTAGATGAAGTTTTTAGAGCATTGCACCGTGGCGGAATGACTCTAAAGCTAAAGAAATGCGAATTTGTGAAGCAGGAACTGAAATTTTTAGGGCATGTAATTACCACTGCTGGTATTACGAAAGACCCAGAGAAACTAGAGGCAATAAGGAATTGTCCTCCACCCAAGTCTAGGAAACAGTTAAAAAGTTTTCTGGGGCTCACAGGATTTTACCGTAAATTTGTAAAAGGACAAGTGTTTAATGATGAAAATTTGAATAACCTCTTACGCAAAAATGTTCCGTTTGTGTGGACTGACGGGTGTCAGACCGCTTTCGAGAGATTAAAAGACGAGTTGTTAAGATCTAACATACTATTTCATCCTGATTTATCGCTACCCTTCCATCTGGGAACGGATTCGTCGAATTACGGGGTGGGGGTAGAACTGTTCCAAGAAGTTGGTAAAGGAGAGGATAAGGAACACCGGACGATAGCGTTCGCGAGTCGAACTTTATCAAAAATTGAGCGAAACTACACGATTTCTGAGAAAGAGTGTCTCGCTATCGTGTGGGGATTCAAGAAGTTCAAGGGTTACCTATGGGACCGTAAGGTGATTGTTCATACGGACCATAAGGCGCTCACTTATCTGAAGGATTGTAAACTACTTCACGAAAGACTGACTAGGTGGTCGTTGTATTTACAGCAATTTAACTATGACATCTGTTACGTAAAAGGGACCGACAATTGCGTAGCGGATGCGCTGTCGCGGTTGCCCGAGTCTAATCAAGGTCTATTGAAAGATGAGGCAGATGGAGTGGTCAAATTGTACTATTTTAAAGAAGCTGAGGGACGTAAATTAATAATGAACATCTGTAAGAATCTACGTCGTCATCAGAACGAGGATGGTTGTTTAAATATGGTGAAAACCCGATATGATGAAAAGAGTCCAGAAGGAGAGAAATTAAGGAAGTATTACAAGATATACGATCATATCTTGTACATACGTAAGGGTGAAGATAGTAATATTTGGCGGGTATGCTGGTCCACCAAATACGTCACGGAAATAATAGACTACTACCATTTGGCGTATGGTCACTGTGGACCAAAGAAATGTACGGAAAAGCTGAGTGAAGTAGTGCATTTTAACAACATGTTAAAACGAGTTACTGACAGAGTGAAAACTTGCGATTTATGTCAGAAGGTGAAGGTTACCAACTGTACGAGTCGTGGTCCTATGCAAAGTATAAGGCCTAACGACACCTTTGAGTTACTGTGCGTGGACTTGTGCGGACCTTTGCCCAAGTCATCAGGAAACTTTGCCTACATTTTAGTAGTGCTAGAAGCTTTTTCCAAGTTCATCAAACTATACCCGATTAGGAAAGCTACAGCCAAAGCGGTCTATAGCAAGCTTGTGAACGATTATTTTGTTCATATTGGTAAGCCCAAGGCGATTCTATCAGACAATGGGGCACAATTTACTTCTAAGTTGTGGAATGAAGGCATGGAAAGTAATGGGGTCGAGGTGATCCATATTTCTGCTTATTGTCCGGCTGGGAATCCCGCTGAGAGGTATATGCGCGAGCTAGGCTGACTGTGCCGTACCTATTGCCATCACAACCATAGGGCATGGGGCAAATATGTAGCAGTATTTGAGAGAATTATGAACACCTTGAGACATGAATCGACGGGATTTTCTCCAGAGGAAATCCTGTTGGATGACAGAAGTAAAAGATTAGTGGAAGAGATAATCAAATTCCCTCCACGGATTGACATTAGTATTGGTGTGAAAAAAGATCGTTTGCGAGAAGTAATGAAGCTTAAAGCCGATGCTCGCATACGTCGTCATGACGCTAAAGCGCGTTTTGCTAAGTTTGCGATCGGAGACTTAGTACTTGTAAAAGCTCATGAGAAATCGAGCGAGATAGACAATGAAATCTCTAAATTTAGGTTTGTTTATAATGGACCATATAAAGTCATTGGTATACCTCACACAAATGCTTATTGCTTAGAGTATCCAAGCTCTGGAAAGCTATTAGGTATACGAAACATTGTAGACCTGAAATTGTACCAACCAAGGATTGATTAGTACCACAGATAGGGTAATTTGTACAGTATGTAGATATAGAGTGTAAGATTTAAGGATGTGCCATGTGGCGATGCTTTTGCCTGACCTAGAGGTCATTAAAGAAGTTGTAATTAATAAGTAATTTATGTTGATTAAATGATTTAAGAGTTACTGAATATTAATCAATTTAAAAATCCAAGCTGCTAGTTTAAGTTTTCAGCTGAGTCACAGTAGATTAAGCAATGTAAATATGATTTTGTAACTAGCTGTAAGATTCCATGAATATGTGTTTTACTAGTCATTGCCGATGTACTTAGATGCTGTTTTAAGTTTCAGGCTTGTACATGTGTGATGATGGACAGTGTTGAGTTATCCACTGTGATAGTGTTAATGGACTCCTTGAGATTACTCGGGAGTGAGTTTTTCCGAAAGAATTCAGTGAAACGGACGTTCTGGAAATGCCGTTACACAGGCGAGTGAGATCAAGCGTGCCGCACAGGCGGGCGCAACAATACTGGCGAGGCGGTGCCGCTGTCGGCTCTTGTGCCGCTGTCGGCATTCTTTGTACTTGCAAGTACGGAAGGCGGAATTGTTTTTCTTCCCGGACAGATGATGTGAAAGAATTCTGCTGTCAATACTTATGTTTTTTTCGATCTACTGAATATTATTTTCTTGTTTAGCATTAAGTGGACTCTCATGGCAAGCGTATTAATTACGAAAAGGTTATATAAAATGTGTATTCTATGTAATTAATAATTAATTTGCGTATTTTGATCTACCTGTTTTTATGACCATGTACTCTGATTAATTTTGTAAATAGTATTCCAGTTCATGATAGTGTTACGGATTTTGACGCTTTTGGAATAGCTAAACCATTTTCTATATCTTCTATGAATTTTAATATGTTGTCAACCTGTTTTATTTTGTGCAAGATGACAGTGTGGAATAAGATTAGGAGTGTCTCCACTCAATTATTATGGTCTAAAAATTGATTTATGATTAATTAGACGAATGCTAAATTTTGTTGATGTTTTGAGCATGTGCATTTCCGCTGTTTCTTTTTTGGGACATTTTCTGAGTCTGTTTACGTTACACGAACATCCTCAGACAATGTGGGGCACGTGTAACGCCGGAAATGCATATCCTCCTATTTCCATCTATTGTACTATTATTTTTTTTTTCCTTGTTTTGTTACCTCAAGATATGACATTTCTGTCTCTTTATATATTGTAATTGGTTTACTGTTTGTATATATATATTTATGCACTCATGTCGATGTATAATTGGTTTGTTTCGTAAATATTATTTGTATTTTTACGCTGGGTCTTGCCTAGGGAAAACTGCTATCGAACGATTACATCGATGGGTCGTGTGAAGAATCAATGTGTGTAGGATCTTTGGTAGTGTTAACTCTGCCGCGTGGAGCGCGGGCAGAGAGAGTCTGGCGGGAGTAGCGAGTGGAGCAGGTGTGTTGTGTGACGCTCCCGCGAGTTGCCGCGCTTTCGGGGTTTGGCAGCATGTAATTGCGCTCGACTCGCGATGATAGTTTCTGACATGGTGTCGCGGACGGGAAGCATTAGCTGGCGCACATCAAGAGCCCGTTTCGCCTAGTGACCGTGTCGAGAAGAAGGCGCGCCAACATCCAGCTTCTGCAACAGCGACGGCCGACAATGAGTGACTGTCGCCACCTCCTCGATCGACGGCTTCAAACCTTCAATCAACCAACAAGGAAGACTAAAAGCACGTAAAGTTTCAGAACTGTATGGCAGACCTCAGCTTTTCAAATTGTTCCATTTGCCTCGCAAAATTACAGCAACTTAGCATGAACCTTTGTTGCTCACTGTCCCAATTGCATTGCCAAGCAGGGTCCCTTCCTTTTCCGAAATGAGCCCGAGGGTCGTTGAAATTCAAACGCCAGCATCATTCGATTTCACTGCTTTAATTTCAAAGTTCAGCTGGCTACAATATTTAGATTGCACAAGCACAAATTAAGAGTGCGAGTTTTGTTACCGTATTTTAGTTACCTGTGACTGCAGCTCAGCTTGGTACGTACTAAATTTTACTATTGTTAATTGTTCAGAATCATTTAATTCAAGTTCAAAGTTAATTCTCTTATTTCTAAATTGCGTAGATTCAAGTAGCTTTTGAAATGATTGTTGAGGTAGTCCAAGACTAACCTTATTTTACTGAATGTCGATGTGCTTCAGAAAGAAAGCTCACTATTAACTTCAGTCACTAAATTAACTTTCGATTTTCCAGTTTTATTAATTCTTTTGCTAAATTAAGTCAGAGTGTAGCGAAATTTATTACTTCTGACAAACTTTCAGTTTTCACACTACACGTGTCAACCTTCAGTTGCCACGCTTCTAGTGCTAATTATATGTGTAATTACCTTTCTTTTTCAGTTACTATAGTAATTGTCCTTAGGACTGGCGACCGTAATTTCCCCCAAATCTCAAATATCTAATTACCGCTAGTTGATTGTTAACGTAACGGCCGCACATTTACTTTCTTCATTAACTTTACCCCTTTTCAAAATTAATTTCCACCAGTTTCATTTGCATTTTTCCTTTCATTTAGATGTAACCCTTTCCTCCCTCTTTACCGACAGATTAACTTCGGTGACAATTGCTTTTTTCCCAAATTTCCATTAGGTACATGCGGTTTAATTTTTCACTGTCATTAAGGTCGATAAGTGAGGAGGAGGTTACATCCTCTCCACCCCCATCAGCTAATGTGCATGATCTGATCCTCAAGGAAAAAACCGTTTCTGATGTTCAGGCACATGGATACTCTGCATTCCTGGCTCTGCTCACTTGGTCACCTGAGCTGGCTGAGCCATCAAATACTCACCACTTCCCCTCCTGAAACAAGTGATTTTCCCATAATATACAAAACGCTCTATTACACAGACTGATACAGCAGACAAATTATTCATGGAGCTAAAAGGACTACCTTATCCAACTTAGCTTGCTTGTCCCTCAATAGATCTTCCCTAAATTTTTATGGTTGGTGCTTCTCAATATGACTTTAGTGCTTCTTTAAACGAACTATGAGAAGAAACATCTGAACCACTTGTGTTTATCTCCATGTCGCTCAATGACATATGGAGTAACTATTGTACGTACAAGTGCGAATTGTTGGCAGCATGTTCATCAGTCAAACGCATCCATTTTCTTCTGAGAGGCATGGAACTGACAATATTCACAGATCACAAGTCATTTAATTTCAATTTAAACAGTGTCCAGGAAAAGCAACAGCCAGACAACTATACCGTCTGGAGTTTCTCATTCAGTTCAGCACAAATATTCTGTATCTTCCTAGAGGCGAGGATCTCCCCGGAGATACATGTTCCAATTATGCAGACATCATTTTTCAGCCAGAATTCCGTATGAAGATATTGCTAAGGCACAAAGCGATGATCCAGATAACCTAAAGAGAAAGACGTAGACTCCTGTTATTTAGCATTTGTAATTATAATGTTATGTGATGTTTCACAACTGGTCTGTGATGATGCTATAGATAAACTGAGGCCATATGTTCCTCCATTCTACTGACGACACATCTTCCATACACAGTATGACATGGATCATCCTGGTATGAAATGCACAATTGACTTGATACAACAGTGTGACATCTGGCATTCATTGAAAAGAGATGTAAAGCTATAGGTAAAAACATGTATTCATTGTCAATGAGCAAAACATACCATCAAAGCTTGTGAAAGTTTCAGTGAAGTTGACAATCGCTCCTCATATTTTCGTTTCGATCTATTGAGACCATTGTCTTGCTGTCAAGACTCTACATATCTCTTAAGAATGATCGCCTGATTTCCAGGTTGCCCAGAGGATATCTGTGCAAAAAGCGTTGCCAGCACTCTCTCATCACTGTGGTTTGCATATTTTGGAGTTCCAAAAATCAGCACCACCGACAGAGAACGTCACTTTGATTCTGTATTGTTTACTCGCCTCACAAAGGCTCTAGGCATAGACCACATCGAAGCTCCCCTTATCATCTGACATCGAACACCAAAACTGAGTTGTGTCATCACAATATCTAGGCAGCATTTAGAGCCCGACTTTCAAATGACTGGGTTGACAATTTACAAACAGCTTTAATGGGACTGTGTGCGTTGCGATCCCAGAATATAATGTCGCTATTGCAGAAATGGTCCACTTCGTGGTGTCACCGCCAGACACCACACTTGCTAGGTGGTAGCTTTTAAATCGGCCGCGGTCCGCTAGTATACGACGGACCCGCGTCGCCACTGTCAGTAATTGCAGACCGAGCGCCGCCACACGGCAGGTCTAGAGAGACTGACTAGCACTCGCCCCAGTTGTACAGCCGACTTTGCTTGGAAAAGTTCACTGAGAATTACGCTCTCAATTGCCGAGACGATAGTTAGCATAGCCTTCAGCTACGTCAATTGCTACGACCTAGCAAGGCGCCAATTATCCTTTGCTATGTATCTAATGACGCATATACTGTATCAACAAGACCAATGTTCACCAATTGTGGATTAAAGTTGAGTATTCCAGCAGCTACGTACTTTTATTTATAGCATTCATTACGTATCCTGTTTCAGACCTCACGCCAGCCTGCGTGAGTCTAAGCGCGTGCCTTTCGGTTACCCGTCACTGTGGATTGGCTGTCTTGCCAGTCCACAACACACTTCATGACAAGTAAGACTTCCATTTGATTTCACTGATCCCACATCAGAGGATTATGACATTCCAAATTTCATTTTCAACATGAATCAGCACGTTACATCAACTAAACCAGTTAATGTTGACATCATGCTCCAACGTCTGTCTTAATCGATCCTGAACCTAAGAGCAGTTTATATATATTCATAAGACTTGTTGCACATGGGAAACCTCTGGATTCTATCTACGTTGATCGTATCTGGTACATTCGCATTCTGGAAAGCACTTTGATGTAAATGCCTCATGGTCAGAAACTGTCTCCATCAGCAGATGGACTCACATTCAGGAGGGCGACAGGTCAAATCTGCAGCTGGACGTTCTGCATTAGATTTTCTGTGATTCCCTAAATCGCTTAAGGCAAATGCAAGGATGGTTCCTTCAAAAGCACATGGCCGCTTTCCTTCTCCATCTTCCCCTAATCCGAGCTTGTGCTCCATCTCTAATGACTTCGTTGTAGTTGGGACGTTAAACACTAATCTCTCTGTTCTCCTACAACAATAAACTAAACGCAGCCTTCATGCTGAAGAATTGGAGTTCGGATCACCAATATCAACTTCAAGTAAACAACTGGCTCCAGTCATCAAACCACCAGACTGTTACCACCAATCCTACGAAGTACACGTCTGGTCCCACAGCGCCAATTCCCAAAGAGGTACCTCATTTTTATCGCTGGGGAGGTAGTAGGATGGAGCTGTAAATGATGTAGTTGAAATATAAGCACCATTAAAAGTATCTGTACACTTTTGATTAGCTAGCATTTTGGTTTTATTGACGGCATTTGTTGATAGTATCGACTGTAACATTCTTCTTATCGTCGGGTTCAGCTAAACTGGTGGCTGTCCGACCTCTTGCTTAACGTGATTCAGAAGAATAAAGACCTTCAGTTCAGCAACAATAACTTTATTGTGAGTGCGTATCTGACGACGCCCGGCATGCATGGACTGATCGGAGTTACAAAATTTGCTTCCGGCCTCTACAGAAGGATCCTTAATCCTGGGAAAACTTCCGTAGTTATTGGAGAGAAAACAGTACTCGTCCAAACAAGCCAGGAGGCACGGAACCACCAATTAACTCAAAAAACAAGGAATAATAATAATAAAAAGAATGTATATAAGAGCTAGAAAACACAGCGCCTCTAGAGGTTGGCGCGGAACTACACAGACGTCGTGTACAGTAATTACGATCGCACAGCACTGCACTGACACACGCGCACACACCACACACAAACACTCCGGCGAGCTTGAATTAGCGCGCGGCAGCGTCGCTACATTATAATACATCTGCGTTCAGCATAGTATTGTGTTGATATTCTGCTGTGCTGGTAACGAACGTGGTGCAAAATAAATAGTTATTTTATCTCGAACGACAACCCCATCCATTAAGTTTCTTAAGTATCAAATAATATTTAAAAAAATGTATTTTTTTCCTTTAACGAAGCCGAATTTGTCACGGATTAAAAGGTCATGTAATGAAAATTGCTACATCACTTTGTGTTCTTCCTTTTAAGCACATAAGCTTTTTGTCGGTCCAGGTACTCTAAAAGTTATATCATTTTTCGCTTTCAGATATCGGGTCTCTCTTGTGGAAGAACTTCCAGTCGGAAAAAATGTCGAAGTTATCATGGGGTATTTCCAACGTGTAACGAAAAGAAAGAAAAATAGTAAAAATAAAGGCTAAAAGGCGCAAAATCGTGCACTCCACAAGTACAACAGGAGTGAACGCTAGAAAAATGGGTTAACTTCTAATATTAGCACTATTTTCAAAGTCCAATTTTCTTCCCGAGAAACCTTACAATTGACGTCGCGTTCCATTCCACAGTGTTGACAGCTTGTGTGAATATCGTCATTTGAAATGCATTGTGGAAAGTTTTAACGTTCCATTAAGTCAAGTGCGAATCGGGTTCTACGTGTTGTTTCTAATTTTATAGTTGTTTATCGAGATGAATATTCGTTAGATGCACATATTTATTGTCCATATTTAGTTATTCAAACGCTCACCTGTTTTTACTAACTTGATATAAACCTCTGAAATCTGCATTTTTTATTTCTGCTCCCATGGCAAAACCAAGCTCTCGTTAATGAGAATTTGGCGATAAGTGAACGAAAGGAAATATTGCGCAGTCATTAGCTGACGTCATACACCGTTCAGCGGAGGGACAAATTTACTTTCGTTTTTTTTTTTCACAAACAGAACTTCAACCACATTCTCTAGAAGAAAGGTTTAGACAAACAAAAAGTACTTACTGTGTAGTGAAAGAAATACTTGCGCGTATCTCAAAGTACCTGGACGAATTAATTTTGTTTTAGTGAGTAGTAACGGGTTAAGGAATTTGAAGTGCCGCTGTGAACTCCATAGACTTTAAGCTAAACTACCACAGACACTATGCCTTAATATTGCTCCAAGAATATCTTCGACATAGCAGTTACGTGTGATGAAATTCTTTGTTTAAATGTATGTAGCATAATCTGCGCTCTGTTGACACATACAAGTGATTTGTGTATTGTGGATGTACACTGTGGTTAGAAACTGTTAGTTTCTGTGTTTTGGCAACATCTTATTTTTTTATGTTGTAGCAGTTAATTTGCTGAGTGTGTCTGATATAAGTAGTGTTTTTTTGATTTTTCGTCTTGTCATTAATCTAGCGAGCGGAGATTCCCATCTGGCGATCTCGCCAGGACAGGATCTAATCTATAGGCAGATGGTAATGCAATATGATTTTATTTTAGTACTAAAATGTATCGACATTTTTGATGCGGGAGTGTGTTTCATTCCTGTGAACTGTAGTTGTTATCAGTGTAACTTGATATCCGACGCTATTTGTTTTTAAGTGGTGTATTTTATCTTTCTGTGTACATTTAACGCTATAGTGTTATATAGTGAACTTTATATTCGATTGGGTGTTTAGTTTGCTAAACAGCCTCAACTAGTGTCATTAAGTTTTATTGCAGTGTGACATTATGTGCATTGGTTCTCGGATGTATCAACCCTACCGTTTTGCGCTGTTTGAACTGCTAAAATAACTCACTGCTTTAAAGCTGAAACAAAAACCACCAGTCTATTTTCAATTTTGTTTTTAAATTTAAATATTGACCTATTGTATTGCGCAGAAGGAATGCGCCGCTTGGTTCATGACAGCTGTGCCGATATCCTGTACTGATGCATAAAAAAACAAGAAAGAAATGTTATCTGTTGTAGTTAAAGTGTTTAAGAAGATACATTATTATTTTGCAGTTGCTTGTGATCTCTTCTACTTTTTAAACTCTTTCAAATCACATTGCATCTTGATTTCATATATTTCATAAGCAGTTATGTTGTAATAGAAATGTTCGAATTTTCAATTAACTCATCGATTCATAAAAATGTAGTATGAAAACGTGTCCGCGAAATTATGAATTGACTTCACAACGAGCACTGTTCATTTCGGTTTTGTAGAGATTGCGACGAAAGTTGCGTCACGCGTAAACAACTTGCATCAGTAGTCTTTTACGATATTTCTCTCAATTTATTTCATTTGCCCCTTTTTTATCTCGTCCTGTTACGTAGATTTTCGCCACGTTTACATGATGTCGGTCAAGTTTCTTTCAGAGTAATTGTTATTAGGCCTAATATGACCGGAACACCAGAACTGCTCCCAAATGATGAAAAAAACCTTCGAAATATGTTGTAAATAAAAAAAATTTAAAATTTTGTGGCTATTTACGTTGTATTTTATTTATATGGTAAATAGTCAGTCATGGAAACAACCTACCAAACAAATGTATATTTAAAATTACTAACATTTCTTGCTAAATTCTTCCTCTGAGCTTCGTAGTTGAACCGAATTTTTTCGTATGTTACAGATTATTGTGCTTCTATATATGACACGGTGTCACATAAACATGACGTGAACAATCTACAGATAATGATGATTAATATTATCTGAAATTTTATGTGCGTGGAATGTAGTCAAAACTGATATTGAATTGTTAAAAACATGGCAACAGTCCTTGAACAGATGTCGGCAAAGCCAGAAGTTAGTGCAGATTCTCCAACATTGACAAATGACATGCCAATGAGTGAGCCTCATGATTATGCATCAATACGTGCCAAGGTAACTAACCCATTTTATTAACCATTCAGATTGGAAATTGAAAAGTGAAGGTAAACAATACAAGCCATTGGAATATTATTTGAAATATGGTATCATATATTTCGCAGATGGTGTCTGGGATGTTTTTGTATGTTTCAGTGGGTCAGTTGACCCTGACAATAACAGATGATGTCAGCTTTGATTCGTGATGCAATGATGATGTGACTTGTGGCATCATGTGTACACACAGACAGACAGAAAGAAAGCAGGATACTGCCAACATTAGTTTTATCTCTGTATTATTTTTTGAAATGGAGGTTGTAGTGACAAACTGATTTGTTGTGTAGCCCCACGTTTCAGTTAGGTTGAATGGTTACAGTTTATGGGTTGGCAAAGCCTATAGATGTGATTTTGTGAGAATAATTAAAATTCTTGTTGTGATGTGTATGTTATAGATATTGGATCTCACTACTCATTTACATCTGTCTTTTTCATGTTGTCACTGGTCAAAGCTGACAGTGTGAAATTCATCAATTAACCAGTTTCAATTCTATTACAGTAAATCTTATGTTTTGCTTAAAACATGTTGTTCACTTCCTGTAGGTGGTGGTGTGGATTGTATTGTTTATTATAAAGTTGGCAAAAGGTGATCACTGGCAGCTGCCTATGCTGTTGCGAAGCACAAACAGACATAAACAATAGTAATCTACAGAGGTGTGACACCATTTAGGTGTTGCCATGGAGATGTGTACAAAATTGTAGTACTTGATTGCTTGGGGTAGATACTCAAAGGAGCTGCACCAAGTCCCCTACAACAGTCAGGGATCTCCATTTGCTGACTCTACTGTAGACATACACATGTGTAGTGTAGATGGTTACTTATTGAGGGTTGTGTTGTATGCTAAACGTACATACATTTTTTTGTTTTTTGTGTTTTTGTGGGTGCAGTCTGAACTGTACCAATGCCCAAAGCCTAGGTTAAGTGGGAATATGACAGATGGGTTGTGACTTGGTGAACCCAGTCAATGTATCTTGACAATCTCGTGTTTGATTTTTTCTGTATATACATTGCACGTTCCATAGTTACATTTACAGCTCTGATCAGAATCAATGTTTTTCCAATGTGGCATGATATTTTCTAGTTTTTAACATGTTCAATAGAATTAACCCTTGATGCACGAGATGTGGTCTCTCAGACCACGCAACAATCTTTGACCTCACTCTCCAAGGTCACTTCAGATGGATTACATTTTATACTCCCCCTTCTTTCTGTAAGTTGAAAACAAACACAACAAAATTTTATTGCTTTGTCTTTGTTGACAAACAAAGATGATGCATTGTGAACTAAATGTCTGTTTTTTCCAGTAGAGTACAAAATGTGTTAACACAGATGTGTCAGTTTTAAGAATCCTAAGTTTGATGAAATTGTTAGCCGGTGGGGGTAAGAAGAGATCAGTGATATAGATCAAGAAATAGGGGATGACTTTGCAGTTGCCAGTGATCTCAATTCAGCTAGTGAACGAGAGTATGATTCAGAGGAAGAACTTCAGGACAGTGGTTATCGGGACATTCCTGTTTCTTCTGAGCTAGATGAGGATCATCTACACAGAAAGAATATTGCTATGACAAGAATGGTTTCAGGTGGTCAAGGGATACTTGCTGATATTGAATTTCAGGGACATTGAGGCATATTATTGTCTTGCAGCTTCCTGTTCTTCATACCCCTGCTAAAATGCTAAAATTAACATGGTTTCGGGCCATGGAGCCTGAAGAAATCTGAAATTTACTGATTGATGACACAGTGGTGGAGAGAATACCAGGATTCACTAGCCTCAAACTTGATTGGGAGTGAGTACAGTGGCGAAGTGCAAACGTCACAGGTATGAGAGATGTGGATATGATTGAATTCAAAGCTTTTTTTGGCCTCCTCATGTATACAGGGTGTTACAAAAAGGTACGGCCAAACTTTCAGGAAACATTCCTCACACACAAAGAAAGAAAATATGTTATGTGGACATGTGTCCGGAAATGCTTACTTTCCATGTTAGAGGTCATTTTATTACTTCTCTTCAAATCACATTAATCATGGAATGGAAACACACAGCAACAGAACGTATCAGTGTGACTTCAAACACTTTGTTACAGGAACTGTTCAAAATGTCCTCCGTTAGCGAGGATACATGCATCAACGCTCCATCGCATGGAATCCCTGATGCGCTGATGCAGCTGTGGAGAATGGCGTATTGTATCACAGATGTCCACAATATGAGCACGAAGAGTCTCTACATTTGGTACCTGGGTTGCGTACACGAGCTTTCAAATGTCCCCATAAATGAAAGTTGAGGTCAGGAGAGCGTGGAGGCCATGGAATTGGTCTGCCCCTACCAATCCATCGGTCACCAAATCTGTTGTTGAGAAGCGTACGAACACTTCAATGTGCAGGAGCTCCATCGTGCATGAACCACATGTTGTGTCGTACTTGTAAAGGCACATGTTCTAGCAGCACAGGTAGAGTATCCCGTATGAAATCATGATAACATGCTCCATTGAGCGTAGGTGGAAGAACATGGGGCCCAATCAAGACATCACCAACTTTGCCTGCCCAAACGTTCACAGAAAATCTGTGTTGATGACGTGATTGCACAATTGCGTGCGGATTCTCGTCAGGCCACACATGTTGATTGCGAAAATTTACAATTTGATCACGTTGGAATGAAGCCTCATCCGTAAAGAGAACACTTGCACTGAAATGAGGATTGACACGTTGTTGGATGAACCATTCGCAGAAGTGTACTTGTGGAGGCCAATCAGCTGCTGATAGTGCCTGCACACGCTGGACATGGTACGGAAACAAATGGTTCTCCTGTAGCACTTCCTGTCAGGATGTAACACTACGCTACTGCGCACGATACTTATTAAAGCCTGTGCTGTGGTAAGTTGACGGGCTTCACCTTATAAGAAAGGATTTTGGTATATATGTTGACCGCGTGTACCTGAATGGAGGCAAAAATCAGACTTCCACCCACTCAGTAACAACAATGATACGTCAAGCTAGTCTGAAGAGCAACTACACGTTAGGACGGACAAGAAACAACACAGCAGATGCTACCAAATTGTTAATAATACGGTCGCCAGCCTAATTAGGCATTAACTGAGTTTTTTCCCAGTACAAGTTGATGTACGTTCATACAAAACAACACGTAATGACACTGCATAATATGGTAAATTTTAGAACCCGAAAATCTACTGAACTAATAATTTCACTTTCTGTACTATTATGAACAAGCCATAAATACACAACATTACACTATAATGTTTACTACAAACTTCGTACTGTCTATTGATCTGATTAAAATCGGGCATAGGTTACCCTAGAAATAGCACTTTCGAAACACACATACAGTGTCAATTTTGAAAAAGGTAAAACACTGAGAAATTTTGGTTTTATATTGACTTTAACTTTGCTGGTCAAATCAGTTCAGTGCACTTCAGAATTCAAGTGAATAGAAAAGAAAAAAGGGGAGGGGGAGGGAACCCTGAAACTTTTATGATCACTGTACTGAAAATTTTGATTATGGAATCGTTAAGCACTCAAGATTTCCAATATATGAGTTACAACTCTTTTTGTCTTATTTCTTGCTCATTTAACTACCATTAATTTTGTCTCAAATTAATTAAACTTTATTACTAAACCAATTTCAACATTATCTTCCAACTTTGTCAGACCTATATTATTTGCCTATATATTCATTAACGACAAAGTTCTTTAAACATCATTCTAACATAGATAGGTCTGCAGGTAATTATTATTAACATAAACTTTAAATCTTCATCTCGGGACACTCGGATTGCACAACACGTGGAAAGGACCCTGTCTAGGTTAGTGATTAGGATAATTAAATGATAGGACTGTTCTGGTAAAAGTTAAGTTGTTATTGAACAGTAAGGAACAAACGTAACACTGGTCCTCACGAATACAGTACTAATAGTTTCAACCTGTTCGTATCGATGTGGCGGGCGGCGAGATGGCGAGGCGCAGAGCACACATACAATCACAGCTATGGCTCTTGATGTATCGGCACTTTACTTCTTCATAACGTCGCAATATTTTTCCATTTAGTGCCTCTGGAATATTTCCATGCTGTATAGGCGTCGGAAACGGCACATCCGAGGCTCAACAAAATCATGTTTTCCAGGAGAGCCTCTTCGACCCAGAACGTTGTTACTCAGACCAATGCCCAACTCCGACTACTACTGCTGAGCCCGTTATGCCGTGCCGCGCCCGTGTGCATTTTCCCGCGCTCGCCTGCCATCCACCTTTTACCGCTCCCCTACAGACTGGGTATTCACCAGAGGTTTTACATTCTACATATCCTAATACATTGCCTACGTATGGACCAGGCGCACAATTACAACTTTAACATCTTACAACAGTTTCAACATTTCTTACATTTCCATTTTGTTATAATATTGCTTGCAATTTGACATAAACATTAATACTCACATCGAAAATTGTTTACAGTTTCTTTAACATAATGGCATGAAACAAAAAAAAGAAATGAAATCAGAACATCGATTACACTAATTTATCGAAAATCAGAAGAAAAAATTATTATATGTACAATAGTATAGCGTTGGTGTTGTTACAAGGACACCTTCGTTCTGGAAATCTGTCTCGATACAAACGTACCGCACCACGGCTATTGCCCCGTGCTAATCCATACATCAAATGGGCATCTGCCAACTCCGCATTTGTAAACATTGCACTGACTGCAAAACCACGTTCGTGATGAACATAACCTGTTGATGCTATGTACTGTTGTGCTTGATGCTAGTACTGTAGAGCAACGAGTCGCATGTCAGCACAAGCACCGAAGTCAACATTACCTATCTTCAATTGGGCCAAATGGCGGTGAATTGAGGAAGTACAGTACATATTGACGAAACTAAAATGAGCTCTAACATGGAAATTAAGCGTTTCCGGACACATGTCCACATAACATCTTTTCTTTATTTGTGTGTGAGGAATGTTTCCTGAAAGTTTTGGCCGTACTTTTTTGTAACACCCTGTATATCTGTTTCTATATCGGACACTTCTGCTCTTTGGGTGACATATGAAGCAGGAAAGGATATTTTTTGCAGCGTTGTGAGCCAAAACTGATTCGGCATCCTGTTTTTGAACCTCCATTTCGATGACTGACAAGATAGAGCTGAATGAGTGGCAGTTGAATCAGCAGCAGCTAGCTATAGCTGACATTTTTGCAAAATTTGTAGAAAATTGCCAGGTGGTTTGGATGTGCTACCATTGATGAAATGTTAGTGCCCTTCTGAGGGAAGTGTAGATTCAAGGTCTGCGTTCCTAATAAATCTTGCAGATAGGCAGTAAATATTCAGAGCCTAGTTGGCTCCTAGTTTTCTGAATGGCTATATTTACAGAAGCAAGGATTCTAATAGAAAAAGACACTGCTTTCATAAATTCTAAAGAAAAACAGAGCTGCTGTACAGAAGCTGGAGTTTATTCAGTTTTGTAATGAAACTAAATGAGGAGTAGACAGCCTTGATGATAGGTGTCCTGTTTATAGCAGTATTATACGGGATAGTACTTATAAGTTGTGTCATCGCATATGTATTGTACAACAGCAATGCAGATGATGAACTTGTAAGCCGGATGAACTTTATGAAGAAACTTGGAATCTGGCTTTTTACTTCTCATATGGAAAAAGAATTCGAAATATCGACCTTACATGGAAACTGAGGGCTTGTGTTGGGAAAGTTGCAGAGTTAGTACAAGACAAGAAGTCTAGAAAAAATTTTGTGATCCAAAGAAAAGGAGGAAAATGTTGTTGTTGTGTAAAAGTGCAAGATTTCTATTTACTTTGAGGGCTCCAAGAAAATGTGTTTGCATTTCAGATGTGAAACACCAATCTCTTTAGTATTAAGTAAAATTTTCAAAATACTCGTTTCTTTGATGTCCCAAAAATTGTGGTAAAAAAATGTATGGCCCAGTACTGAGTGTCAGTTTGCAGGCTTTCTTTCTTAACCTAGAAAATGCAACTTTTGTGTGTGACTTTAAACCCCATAATTTAATTTTATTTGAAAATTCACTTATTACAGGGATTTACTTACTTAGCAGCTTCAGATATATATCTGTGGGTCACTCCAAGTAAATGTACATCTACCTTGATACACTATGTGATCAAAAGTATCTGGACACATGGTTGAAAATGACTAACAAGTTCGTGGCACCCTCCATCCGTAATGCTAGAATTCAGTATGGTGTTGGCCCACCCATAGCCTTGATGACATCTTCCACTCTCGCAGGCGTACATTCAGTCAGGTGCTAGAAGGTTTCTTGGGGAATGGCAGCCCATTCTTCACTGAGTGCTGCACTGAGGAGAAGTATCGATGTTGGTCAATGAGATGAGGCTTGGCATGTTGTTCCAAAACATCCCAAAGGTGTTCTGTAGGATTTAGGTCAGGACTCTGTGCAGGCCAGTCCATTACAGGGACGTCATTGTCGTGTAACCACTCCGCCAAAGGCCGTGCATTATGAGCATGTGCTCGATCACATTGAAAGATGCAATCGCCATCCCCGAATTGCTCTTCAAAAGTGGGAAGCTGCTGTAATAGTGCCAGACAAAACAACAAGGGGTGCAAGCCCCCTCCATGAAAAACACGACCACACCAATGCAATCACCATCCCCGAATTGCTCTTCAAAAGTGGGAAGCTGCTGTAATAGTGCCAGACAAAACAACAAGGGGTGCAAGCCCCCTCCATGAAAAACACGACCACACCATAGCACCACTGCCTCTGAAATTTACTGTTGGCAGTATACACACTGGTAGATGACATTCAGCGGGCATTCGCTATACTCACACCCTGCCATTGGATCACCACATTGTGTACTGTGATTTGTCATTCCACACAACATTTTTCCACTGTTCAGTCGTCCAATGTTTGCGCTCCTTACACCAAGTGAGGCATCGTTCGTCATTTCCTGCGTGATATGTGGCTTATGAGCAGCTGCTCGACCATGAAATCCAAGTTTTCTCACCTCCTGCCTAACTGTCATAGTATTTGCAGTGGATCCTGATGCAATTTGGAATTCCTGTGTGATGGTCTGAATAGATATCTGCCTATTACACATTACGACTCTTTTCAACTGTTGGCGGTCTCTGTCAGTCAACAGATGAGATTGGCATGTAAGCTTTTATGCTGTACGTATCCCTTCACGTTTCCACTTCGCAATCACATCAGAAACAGTGGACCTAGGGATGTCTGCCTATACACCCTGCACTCAACTTCAACACCTTACTATACAACATGGCATCATCAGCAAACAACTGCAGATTGCTGCCCACCCTGTCCGCCAGATTATTAATGTATATGGAGGATAACAGAGGTCCTGTCACACTTCCTTGGGGCACTCCTGACGATACACTCGTTTCTGGTGAACGCTTGCCATCGAGGACAACATACTATGTTCTATTATTTAAGAAGTCTTCTAGCCACTCAAATATCTGTGAACTTGCTCCATATGCTCGTACCTTCATTAACAACCTGCAGTGGGGTACTGAATCAAATGCTTTCCGGAAATGTAGAAATATGGGATCTGCCTGTTGCCCTTCATCCATAGTTCCCAGTAAGTCATATGAGAAAAGGGCAAGCTGAGTTTTGCTTTCTAAAACCATGGTGATTTGTGGACATAAGCTTCTCAATCTTAAGAAAGTTGATTGTATCTGAACTGAGGATACGTTCAAGGATTCTGTAGCAAACAGGAGTTAGAGCTGTTGGTTGTGGTTCCATTCTTTTACCTCTCTTATATACTGGAGTCACATGCACTTTTTTCCAGTCGCTTGGGACTTTGTACTGGGCGAGAGACTCACAATAAATGCAAGCTAGGTAAGGGGCCAATGTTGTAAAGTAATCTTGGTGAAATAGAACTGTAATTCCATCCGGACCTGGTGATTTATTTGCTTTCAAATCTTTCAGCTGTTTCTCTACACCAGGTATGCTTATTACTATGTCTTCCATACGGGAGTCTGTCTGCTGCTCAGATGACAGTATGTTTGTATGATTCTCCTGTGTGAACAATTTCTGGAACATGATATTTAAAACTTCGGCTTTCGTTTTGCTATCTTCAGCTGTCACACCAGATGGGTCAGCAAGGGACTGAATGGAAGCCTTAGACCCACTTAGCAATTTTACACACGACCAGAATTTTTTGGGTTCTCTGCCAGATCTTTTACTATGGTGTGACAGTAGTAGTTGTCGTGTGCTTCATGCATTGATCTTTTCATGGACGCATGAATCTCTCTCAACATTTGCTTGTAGTCGTTCATGCATTCCCTTTTGAACTGAGACTGCAACACCCTCTGCTTCCACCGAATTTCGTTATTAAACCATGGTGGGTCTTTGCCATCTTTTATCCACCTATTAGGCACATAACTCTCCTCACCACAATTTACAATCTGCTTAAACTTTTCCTTAATTCCTCTACAATACTCGGCAGGTTAAAGTCGCCTGCAACTAGTATTACATGATCTGGGTTTTTACGCGCTATTGACCATAGGCATTCTTCGAATAACTCTAGAACTACCACAGCAGAATCGGGTGGCTAGTAAAAACATCCACCAATTAACTTTGTTTCAGCTACACCTGTTATGCACGGCCAGATGACTTCACTGTCACACTTTCAACCTCAGTGGAGACACTGTTTTTGTCAGCTGCAGTGGACACTCCCTCTCCTGTGGCCTCTAACCTGTCTTTCCAATATACCATGCACAACTCACTAAATATCTCAGAGCTTTCCAATTCAGGTTTCAGTCAGTTCTCAGTCCCAAGAAAAATTTGAGCGTGAGAACTTTCCTGGAGGGCAGTAAATTTGGGAACTTTATTATGAATACTTTGACAGTTTACTGATGAAATTATAACAGTCAAAGTGTCTTTATCCTGAACACCATTTGAATTTCATTTCTGCATATTGACTGCCAAGGGTTCTTCAGAGCCCTTAAAATTACTGCCTATCCTAAGAAACCCTCATGTTCACTCCACAAGTTCTCTGCTACCCGAGTACTTGCTACCTTTGTGTAGTGCACCTCTGATCTACCAAGGGGGAGTACTACAAATCCCCACATGGTAACCCAGGTCTAGAAATCTGTAGCCGAGACCATCACAGAGTCGAAAAAGTCTTTGATTGAGACCACCCACTCGGCTCCAAACCAAAGGATCCCGATCAACTCTGGAAACAGTGTTGCAGATTGTGAGCTCTGCTTGCACCCCGTATTCAAGGCCAGCAGTCTTCACCACCTCCTCCAGCTGGCTATACGAACTGAAGATCGCCTCAGAACCCATGTGATAGTCGACGTTGGCACCAACGTGAGCCACAACATGCAGACAACTGCACACTGCACACTCTGTAGCCACAGGCATGTCTGCCTCCACATCTCGGATGAGTCCCCCCGACAGATGTACCGAATGCACATTGGCTTTTTTTCTGGCCCTGAACGCTATTTGCCTAAGGGGCTCCATAACACAGCTAACATTGGAACTTCCAATAACTAGTAAACCCCTCTCCCCGTGTGCCTGCTCAGACCCTGTTGAAGGAGCAGCCACCTGTCCACTCACAGGGTGAATGTGTGAGGCCAGACGGCCAGTCTCAACATTGGATCTTCGTCTCCGGCAATGTGAACTCATTCTCACCTGCCACTCACCCTGCTGTGGGGGCAGATCCACAGCATTGGATGCACTGGGAGGTACCTCGGAATCAGAGCCTGTGGGAAAAACAAGTGACACCTGAGGTGTTCCATGCAACATTCCAGATTCTTCACCAGTTCTACCCCCCACCCCCCAAGGCAGTATCCTGAAGGTGACTGATCATAGCCAAAAGCACATTAAGCTCTTTGTGACATGCAGGCAGCACTTCCTGCAACTGCACGCAGCATGCACACATCCTTGCCATCCTAGTAAGACTAACTGAAGATGTGAACTCAAAAAGCAGAGAATCCTAGATATACAACTTGCTACTCTCCCTGATGTGTCACCTATGGACCCTGATGCATTAATGAGCTATGTAGCTGGCTGTTCAGTGAGCAACCATTGCACCACAGACTGAGTGGATTTACACATGCAAAGATTCAAGACTAAACCTCTTAAAGCAGAGAAACATGCATGGAATTTAGTGATTTTACTTTGAGGAAAACACAGAAAAAGATAAACACTTAACTTGCCGCACTGTAGACATATTTGCAATGCAAGTTTAACACACTATTTTATGTATGAGTTTGAACTCTAAAATTTAGTTTTGTGTGAAAATTCTCGTGCTACAGGGATTTAATTATTTATTTAGCAGCTTTGGATGTATATACAGTGCGATCCACGTAAATCTGACCTACGTTAATGAGTTATATAACATTTGAACCAGTAGTGGGACACATTTGCAATTTTGGGAAATGATAATACACAATTGACACACACACACACACACACACACACACACACACACACACACACACACACACAGTACAAACATACAACACACTGGTTACAAATTGCACGAAAACATTAGACATATGACACATTAAGAACTGTAGTGTCTACGGTTGTCTCAAGAAAAATGGGGCCAGCAATCCTGGAAGCTGACAGCATGGACCACACTCCAATCTTTTTATCGGGCAGTGGTGTTTAGTGCATGATATGGGGGCCTACACCAGCCCAGTGTTTGCTGCTTTGTTTATTGATGTAACTGAAGGATCGAACCATGCCTCACCTGTAAACCATGTTGTGGGCAGAATGTCTGGACATTGTATGAGAAACTCCTGAAACCATTGACAGTAACACATTCTTTTCTCATGGTCTGTTACTTGTGAATTTGCATCATGTGCACTCTGTATTGTCACAATGCCATTTTCTTCGCATCTCTGTGACATGTGCCATATGAAATGGCTGCTATCTGGCTCAATCAGTGCAATGATTTTCTTGGAAAGTTCTCCAAGTGTCTTCTAGCCTTATCACTAACCACTGGACTTCTGGATGGTCTATCTTTACCGCTGTCACTGCTTAGTGCACCAGTTGTCTCCAGCTTCTGTACAATCAATAAAATTGTTGCCTTTGTTGAAAAATTGCACACACTGAATTCTCTTCAAAATGCCATTGTGTTGTAACCAGTCTGTCTGTCTTCATGTCATACCGGCCCACTCATCTAATATAGGGTGCCTAGGAAGCTCTTTTCTCGGATAGCTAGACAACAGTTTAAGCAAATCTTATTAATGGAGTTTATTACAGTAAATTAAATAGACAATACTTAACTTGGCATATTTACAAAAACGGGCTGCAAGCAAATGGTGACATGCAAATAATCAGTGTCCTTCAATATGTACAGTTTCCGTGCAAGCAAATAATAACAGTTCACAAGTCACTGGTATATAATTTATTTCGCGGCTTGTCTTCGTATGGGGGCCGCTCCTGTTGTGGTGTTGTCCTAGTCAGCATGCTATTGGCTGACGTTGTCCCACAGCCCTCTCTGCTGTTTCGTTCCAGGCCGATGTGCCAGTGCTTGATGTTATGCTGGAACACTTTCAATATATTTTCGGAATAAAAACCATCTCTTGAAGTGTGTACTGTATATTTCTGCCATCTGAAGACTGTGAACGATTCACTAGTTTGCTTGTTATTGTAATGCAGCCTGAACTACACACTTTCAGACTTCACAGACCATGACCAACGAGGCTATGAATGAGCTATCAGTAGCTGAGCAAATGCATCATTATACCAGACAGAGGGGATTATGTCCAGAAACAATAATCAACTTGCAACAACATGTTGCACTTCTGATTCTCCCAGAGCTACTCAGATCATTAAAACAGCTTTCCCATTTTTACAAGCTTTTGGAGGGAAATTATGACCCACAAGCTGTGATATGGTTGTGAATAAAATGTGACCCAAATATCGAATAAATTTCCTTTACTTTACGTCTATGGTCACAAATTTTTTTGTCATCAGACTACCGGTTTCAGTCTCTAGTGACCAACTTCATATCTGTTTTATAAAAACATGTAGCAATGTACTGCAGCCATAGTGGCATCATCAAATGTTAAATGCCACTATGACTGCAGTACATTAATATATGTTTTCATAAAACAGATCAGAAGATGGACATTATAGACCGATGACAAAAATTTGTGACCATAGATGTAAAGTAAAGAAAATTTATAATTATGACCCATTCAAGTAGCTGAGTTTTATGTTGGTCAGATCGGTTGTCAGTTCAACACACTATTTACATCATGGTATATCATTTTTAAATACAATGGCATCATGCATAGTTACACATTTTGTGTCTCCTGTACAGTCTACCTATACATTTTGTTTCTGTTCTATCATACGTAAGAACACATATCTTGAATTTACTACCTATCTGTCTGTGCTTATTTTAATTCTATTGCATTGGATGCATATTTCCTGTTTTTTGCATTTAATATGTATTCATTGACTGAATAGAAATGATTTTCTGTGAAGAATAATTTTATTGCTTCAAGCTAATATTTAAAATATGAAACAGTAAACAAGTGTACAGTTTTATTGTCATATAAGCGGTACTTCTTTCTACTTTAGCGGTGTTGTGCTCTGGAACTCATAACTTTACACTGTTTCTGGCAGCATGGCTATCTATGTCTTCATTTTTATTGAATGTGTTTTATGCCCCCATCCGAACAGTAGTATTTTTATTCCATAGGTCATGATACCATTACAGTATGAGAAATACCCCATTCACATAGCATCATTTGTTACTAGTGGTAGTGTTTTGGAGAACAAATATAGCTGAACTTAGTTCGCTTGTTAGGATAGCAATGTGGTCTTTCCATAGTAAATAGTTATCTGTAGTGAGCCCAAACTTTGCATACTGAACTACATTCATATCCTTCTTATTGCAATGGCTGTGTTGTTAGGAAGAATGATGCAGTGGTCCTTAGACATGCTTGCATCTCTGAAGGGACAGGCACTGCAGTGACTTCAACCATTATGAAATACATGAAATGTATTCTCAGTATGAATTTAAACAATCCTTTGTGGCTACTGCAGCTATTATGAAATGCATGAAATATGTTCTCAGCTGCAAATGTGGTCAACCATCAGCTGTATAAAGAAATGTTGACAACGAAAGCTTGTTCTGGACTGGACTCGAGCCCGGATATCCCACTTTGAGTGGTCATGGTAACTGTTTCGGCTATCTGTGAACTACTCACAACTATACCCACACTTCCATATGCCGTTGTTCGTGTGTCACACCCTGTACTCGTACTCACATTATGTAATTCCCACACAGGAGAGGACATTTTAAGTGAATGTTGCTGCCTGCTATTAGTGGATAGACATAGTATTGCTGTGCCTTTGTTGTTAGGGAGAATATTGCATTTATCTGCTGATATCAGGCAGTGAGTTTCAATTAAAATGTCCCCCTCTGTCTGAGAATTACATAATGCCTGTACGAGTATACAGTATGAGGAAGGAATGACGACGTGTGGAAGTCTGGATCTGGCTGTGAGTCATGCACGGATAGCCAAAACGGTTAAAGTGACTGCTTGCGTAAAGTGGAAAATCTAGGTTCTAGTTGTGGTCTGGCACAAATTTTCTTTTTTGTCCTTCCCTTATACTTGATGGTTGTTCATATTCACAACTGTGAATACATTTCATGTATGACATTCATATCCAGTTCTTGTAATTGTGGCGATTTCTCTATTGTTCATCATTTTAGTTTTCTCTTTATTGAGAATTAGCCTGTTACTTCCTAGCTATTGAGGGATAGGCTCATGTAGGTATCATTTTGCTTTTTTGCTATGGTATCATGTAAATTTGGGCCAATGGTTATGCTGTGGTATCATTTGCAAAAAGTATAATTTTACTTTCAGCATATACTGTATATATCTCCAAATACAAAATGATTCTAAATGAAAGGTCACCCCCCCCTCCCCGCCTTGTTCAGTAAGGAATTACAGAAAACATGTAGACACATACTACATTTATTTTGAAAGCTTACAAATTGTCACCTTTTTACAGGTATATGAAGGAGACTATAAATGTACCAGTACACAGAAAACAAAGCCAGATAAAGACCTCCCATAGTCAAATACTGATGCCACTTAGCCCTCCTGACTGGAAATTCCACAGAATCTCCCCTGTCACTACCACTGTCATGGTTATCTTGTATTCTTTCCATAGTACACAGTCTTCTCTCCCATCAAATGGATTTGTAAGCTAATGCAGAGGAGTAGGGGGGAACCCCATATAATGTTTGAATACGGCATCGGTAGTGTGCTACTTGACGCAGTCATGTTGATTAAATATCTGGGCGTAACGTTGCAGAGCGATATGAAATGAAATGGGCATGTAAGGATTGTAATAGGGAAGATAAATGGTTGACTTCAGTTTATTGGGAGAATTTTAGGAAAGTGTGGTTTGCCTGTAAAGGGCACCGCATATAAGTGCAATGCATTCTTGAGCACTGCTTCATGGCAGATGAAAGAAAAACATCAAAGCAATTCAGGTGTGGACTGCAAGAGTTGTTACCAAAGTTTGAACAGCTGCAAGTTTTACTGAGATGCTTTGGGTACTCATATAGGAATCCTTTGAGGGAAAGAGATATTCTTTTCGAGAAACACCATTGAGAAAATTTAGAGAACTGGCATTTTAAGCTGACTGCAGGACAGTTCTACTGCTGCCAATGTACATGTCACATAAGGACCACTAAGATAAGAGAAATTAGGGCTCATATGCAGGCTTATAGATAGTCAGTTTTCCCTCGCTGTATTTGTGGAGGGAACAGGAAAGGATGTTATTTATTAATAGTTTTTTGTTACTCTTGATATTAACTCTTAGTTATTTCTTAAAGCGATTATGTTTTGTTGAGTGTGCTTGATATTGTTCATATCAGACATCCATTTCTTTGTCTAGATATAGCTTGAGCATAAAACAACACCTGAAACACTTACAAGGGAACCTCCCCATTGCACCCGCCTCAGATTTAGTTATAAGTTGGCACAGTGGATAGACCTTGATAACCTGAACACCGATCAGTCGAGAAAACAGGAAGAAGTTGTGTGGAACTATGAAAAAAAATAAGCAAAATATACGAAATGAGTAGCCCATGTGCAAGATAGGCAACTTCAAGGATAGTGTGAGCTCAGGAGCGCCGTGGTCCCGTGGTTAGCGCGAGCAGCTGCGAACCAGATGTCCTTGATTCAAGTCTTCTCTTGAGTGAAACACTTACTTTCTTTATTTTTGCAAAGTTATGATCTGTCCGTTCGTTCATTGACGTCTCTGTTCACAGTAATAAGTTTAGTGTCTGTGTTTTGCGACCGCACCTCAAAACCGTGCGATTAGTAGACGAAAGGATGTGCCTCTCCAATGGGAACCGAAAACATTTGATCGCAAGGTCGTAGGTCAACCGATTCCTCCACAGGAAAACACGTCTGATATATTCTATATGACGCTGGTGACGGCACGTGCATCACATGACAGGAATATGTTGTCGACCCACCTAACTTGTACACTTGGCGAATGGGTAAAAAGATTCTTATACCTTTCCCGATTTAGATTTTCTTGTGGATTTGATAATCACTCCCAAAAAAGTGACGAAAACATAAGAGTTTGCCACGTAAACTGCAACAAATGAATGCAACAGTTTCATAGTCGCACACTTTTCCCTGTGCTCTGTGAAACATATGTTTTTAAGGTTTTAAAATTTTTCCGTGTGTAGGCCGTCAAATCCTGCATATGTCCAAGCAAATCTGAACATGTCCTGGAATTTTGGAGAGCGAAGTTGATTATGTGTGAATGGCTGAACTTTGGCAATTGAAACATGATCACGTAAACAATACTGCTCTGTGTACCTGTGCAGCTTCACAAAATCATAGAATGTTTTCACAACGTTACCTCGCATCAGATGGACGGACGGACGGACAGATAATAATTGCCTGAAAATGAAAAATTAAGCTTTTCACTTGAGGGAAGACTTGAACCAAGGATTTCTCGTTCCGCAGTGCTCACGCTAACCACGGGACAACGGCGCTCCTGAGCTCATATCATCCTTGATGTTGCCTACCTTGCGCATGGACTACTCAGTTTGTATATTTTGCTTATTTTTTCATAGTTCCACACAACTTCTTCCTGTTTTCTTGATTGATCTGTGTTCTGTTTTTCAAGGCCTATCCACTGTGCCAACTTATAACTAAATCTGAGGGTGGTGCGATGGGGAAGTTCCCTTGTTAGAGGAACTATCCATCTAAACGTACAGTCAGGGTAACCTCTCACCTTTCTCTTATCTCCTCCTGCCTGTTACTCTTACCTCCCTTGGGAAGGAACTCTCAGTTTCAAATGCTAGTCTAGTTTTATGTACTTTTATTTGTATGTGTTAGTCACACTTTGAATTTCGCTCCATCAGGGTATGTAGTGGCCAACTGTTTGGCCTTCTTGTAATTTTATTTCCTGTAGCGAATTTTCCTTTTGATACAATTAACCATAATTCCATTGTTTGTATCCAAATACTATGTTACGTCTAACTATTGTATTCACATTTTTCTTCCTTTTGTCTCCTAGACAGCACTGATAAGCCCAACAGAAGAACAGTATGAGCTTTTGTTGCAGAAACTCAAAGAAAGGATTGGCAATGGAAGAGGAGAGACAATATTTGAAGTTGGCATTGGTGAAGGTAACCTCATGAAAGAAATTTTTCTTACAGTGGAAACTTGGTAACCTGCATCAGTAATTATATTTTGTTGAATTCAGCTTGGCAGATGACAGGTTGTACCATTTATATTCAGTCTAAGCTTAGTAAGGACTTAGTGATTTCATGTATCTTTTGTGTCTGGCACAGTTTGCTGCAAATTATACACGGCCTCACAAAAAAGGTGAAGCATCCAGAAGGTGAGGAGGAAATGAAATGCAACTTCCAGTGTTGAAAGAGTATGTGATGTTGTCTCATTGATTACAAATTTGATCCAGATTTACAAAGAATTTTTCAAAGTGAGTGTGATTATCAGTATGATGTTGCCTGGCCTGAATGCATGCACTGATTTTGCAGCAAGGACATCATAAAGTGTTAAGTCTTCTTCTGAGGCAAGCAGGTCCACAGTTGTTTTCACTGGTCCTTGATATCCTTGGTATTGGCTTTGGGTTGAAGTTCTATGTTCTATCACGGGAAATCTGGGGTTCTTGCTGGGCCATGGGAGTTTCTCATTACTCAGAGTTCATTGAGACGCATGGCACGTGTGGACGAGTGTCGTCATTTTGAATAATGGCTCATTTATGCTGTCTCATGAGAGGTAACACGTGAGGACCAAGATGTCCATGAGGTACCGTTGTGCTCTCAGAGTTCCTTTAGTCCCTCTCAGTCATGACCTGAAGTCATACTCAATGGCTCCCCACACTAGGACAGACAGGAGTAATGCCACTGTGCCTTTCCAAAACATTGGGAAAATGGGACCTCTCCCTAGGTTGCTGCCAGTCTCTCTAAACATGGTCATTTGAGGTTGTGCGGAACTATGATTCATTGCTGAACACAATGTGACACCATTCCTCAGAAGACCGTGCCTGCTGGTCATGGCGCCACTCCAAATGCAGTCATTTCTGTTGTGTTAATGGCAGTCTGTGTGTGGGGCAGTAATTCCATAGTCTGGCTGCTGCTAGTATCTGACCAGCCATTAAGAATGACAGAATGCTGCTGAAGTGCTTCACTTATTCTCAGATTGTGCACAATACAGTGACCTCTCCTTATGGTGACCTTGGCAAGTATGTCTACCATCATGTCCCCCTGCAGTCCAACATTGGGTCATTGTCATATCCAAATGCCACACAAATCTGTGTATTGCACAGTTTGACCAACTGTCAAATGGAGACTTATAATGAGGCCCCTTTGAAACTCTTGTCAGATGCCAGTTATTCTGTCTCACATGAGAATGCAATATCTCCATGTTCTTTGCAGTGATCACTAAGCATCTGATGCTGTTCATCCTTCTTGTGTCACCTATAAAGCCTGGCAAGAACACTAAACATAAACAGCACTAATGAACTCTGGTGGTTTCATTGACATCCAGCCATATCTTCTAGGTGCTTCCGTTTCTTTGTTATTTATTTATTTTATTTTATTTTATTTATTTATTTCTTGTTCCGTAGATCCAGTTAGTGAGTCAATCACAAGGATATGGAACGTGTCAAATTGTACAGGTTTCAATTTAAACTTACAATAAATACAAGGGCAATTCAATGGCAAATTGTACATACTTTAAGTAAGACATACTATAAATACAGTAACAGATACAATGTCAGCTAGATAACATAACTACCATTTGACAGAAAAAGGAGTTTCAAATAAAGATTAAAGATAAGAGCACAAAGTTAAATCAGATATTAGGCCTACAAGAGTAAATACATGTACAGCCAATCTGTTGTTACAAAAAGTGCGCTAATGCCCAAATGCACAATAAAATTAATTGAACTACTTCTAGACACAATAAGTTTAGTGATGGTATACATTTTCTTTCAGGTATTCATCCACAGTATAATAAGATTTCTCTGTCAGGTAATATTTGAGAACTTGTTTAAATTTTGGCAGTTCTGTATGAACACATTTGATATGTAGTGGTAGAGCATTGAACAGCTTAATGCTGGAGTAGTAAACTCCTTTTTGTACCAGAGTGAGACGTTTCATTTCTAAATGTAGATTGTTTTTGTTTCTGGTGTTATAACCATGGAATTTACTGTTGTCTTGGTAGATGGAATAATTTTTGCACACAAAGGTCAGCAAGGAAAAAATATACTGTGAGGCAGTGCCTGCAAGAGTGTCTTTGATGGACCCCACACATTATTCTGATTGCTTTTTTTTGGATGGTGAAATTTTTTTTTGCAAGTGGTTGGTTCCCCCAAAATATGATAGCATATGACATCAATGGGTGGAAGTAGCCAAAGTAGGCAACCTTAATAGTGTCAACTTCAGCCACTGAAGAAATTACCCGTAATGCAAATGTTGCCGAGCTAAGTTTTTTACATAGATGAAGAATGTGAACTGACCAATTACATTTACTGTCTATGTAAGCACACAGGAATTTTGTGTCTTCAACTTTCTGTATTGGTTGATCTCTACATTTTATGTTAATTTCATCGGGATTACTTTGTGATGTATGGAACCTCATATAATGAGTTTTATCTGCATTGAGCGAGAGACCATTTGAGGAGAACCAATTTAAGATGTCATTAAAAACAGTATTTGTAGTTTTTTCAAGATCATGATCAATCAAATGGTCAATTAGAATTGTGGTATCATCGGCAAACAGGGTAAATATGCTGTTTGTCTCAGAACAAAGAGGAAGATCATTAATAAAGATGAGGAAAAGCAGTGGGCCCAAAACGGAGCCTTGATACACCACACGTTATCGTGCCCCATTCAGACGAGGCAGGTTCTCCAGAAGAGCCATTTAGCATTACAGTCTGCTTCCGATCATGTAGATATGATTGTAGCCACAAGCCAACAGTACCACCTAAACCATAGTATTCTGCCTTTTTCCAAAGAATTTGGTAGTTTACACAGTCAAAGGCTTTCGTAAGATCACAAAAAATACCCACTGGAGACATTTTTTTGTTAATGGCTTCCAAAACTTGGTTGCTGAAAGAGAATATTGCCTGTTCAGTACAAAGACCGGCACGAAACCCAAACTGATTTTTGCTTAAGATACTGTGGAAGTTGAGATGGTCTACAATCCTCCTGTGCATGAGTTTTTCTAGAATTTTCGAGAAGGTAGTTAATAGGGATATTGGGCGATAGTTTGTAACAATGCTTTTATCCCCTTTTTTAAAGAGAGGAATCACCACAGCCAACTTAAGTCTGTCAGGGACAATCCCATCTTGTAGGGATGCATTGTATATGTTGCATAAGACGGGACTGACAAATTTATAACAGTGTTTCAGTATTTTACTAGAAATATTGTCCACACCAGCAGAATTTTTATTTTTTAATGATCTAATTACTCTTCTGACTTCGCTTACAGTAACTGGAGGTAAGGATAACTGTGGGATTCTGTTGCTAATAGCTTTCTGTAGGAGGGACAATGATTCTTCCATAGAACCATTACAGCCTGTCTTCTCTGCTGCTCTCAAAAAATGGTTATTAAATATTTCTGCAACCAACTCAGGTTTCTTTATGATACTGTCCCCTGTATTAATCTCTACCTGAGACATGTTCCCTGTTGTCCTGCCAGTTTCCCTCTTTATTACATTCCATATAGTTTTAATTTTATTTTCTGAGCTTTCAATTTCTGATTTTATGCACATACTTTTAGATTTATTTATAACCTTCTTGAGAATGCTACAGTAAAGTTTGTAGTGTTGTTTTTTCTTTGGATCATTACAAGTCCTGAGAGAACTGTATAACATCCTCTTTGTTCTACACGATGTTATTATCCCTGTAGTGATCCAAGACTTCTTGGCATTGCCTATATGACTATTTCTAACTACTTTTTTGGGAAAGATGGACTCAAATACAGACATGAATTCATTTAAAAATGAATTGTACTTTTTGTTTACATCTGTTTCCCTATAAACTCGGCTCCAGTCTATCTCTTTTAGGCTATCATTGAATTTTTTAAGGCCCTGTTCATTTATTATCCTAAAAGATTTCCAAGAATGCTCGGAACTGTTGCATACACTGATGTAATTGAGCCTAAGCAACTGACCACCATGATCAGAAAGGCCAAGGATTGGATGTACAGTGATCTCATTGCATTTAGACTTATCTATAAATATATTATCTATCAGACTTTTACTGTTAACAGTAATCCTAGTTGGGAAATCTACTATTGCCATCAGATTATAAGACTCCATTAAATGTACTAAATCAGCTTTACTATTGCTCTCATTTAGGAAATCAACATTAAAGTCACCAGTAACTATCAAGTTCTTGGACTTTGAGTACAGTATGGATAATAAAGAATCTAAGTGCTTAAGAAATACATTCAAATTCCCTGAGGGAGATCTATACAGTGCTAACACTACAGCTGTGAAGTCATTTACAGTAATCTCAACACCACATACTTCAATTTGTTGCTCTATACAATGGCTCTTTAAATCTAATGCATTGTAAGATATGTTGTTTTTTACATAAATTACCACTCCACCTTTTTCCATGATGGTTCTAGAGTAATGTGTTGCCTGACAGTAACCACTTAGCTGTAACCTTTCAATATCCTTCACATGATGTTCACTAAAACATAATACATCAGTATCTTTTATTCCTTGTGGTTCCTCTAACAGAACAGTAATGTCATTTACTTTATTACCAAGTCCTCCCACATTTTGGTGAAAAATCGTCATTTCTTTGGAATTAGAGACAGATCTAAACTTTTGCCTAAAAAATTATCGGTAGCTACAGACACAATACGTTCATTACTAACAATTTCCTGAAACATTTGAGTTTGAAACCGAGTCTGACTTGATGGTTGGAGCCATTCAAGTGCGATTGGTTCCAACTTTGGGGTACATTTGTGGACTTCTTCCAATATTTTTGTTTTTAAGAGGGTACCTAATGCTTTTTTTTCCTGATCTGTTCAGGTGCATACCGTGTCTTGTAAATAATTCTCGTCCAAAACTGCTTACATCTACAACACAAATATTTTTAAAATGCTTACACAACTTTGCTAACTTAGAGTTCGTTTGTGAGATAGCCTCATTTACACAGGACTGTGGAATTAAGTCATGTCTCTTTGGAATGTTCACAACAAATACCTTAGACTGATGAAGCGCCGATATTTTCTTCCTGAGCGACTGTATGGCATCATTCCCTTCGTTGCAGGCAACGTTGTTTGAGCCACCTATTAAGATCACACACTCGTTTTTTACTTTTTCAGGATCACACCCCGTTACAACTTCTTGAAGTTTAGCACCTGGCTTCACAATTCCACAAACATCGGCAGCATTAAAACTGCTTTTCACTATATCAGCCATGCCTCTACCATGACTATCAGCGAAAATGTGAAAACGATTTGTTGATGTTTCACTCACAGCAGACTGGATCACACCACTGCCACTTTCATTGCTGTTAACTGAACGTTGTGGCTTTGGAAGATCAAACCTAACCTTTTTCCGATAGTTTATCGGCACACTCTTCTTACGATTGTTTTCACTTTCAGTGAGACTATTACTAGAACAAAGTACATCAAAATTGTTTACATTCTCGAACCTCGAAATATTTGCTGTACACGAATTTTTAGTGCCGATTGTTTGACGCTTGTTGTGTACTACCTTCCATTCTGATGATTTATCAGCGTCATTTTGCACCAATGTAGCCATGTTCTCGCGAAAGTTTTTGTCCTTCTGTCTGTCTTGAAGCAATGGATCCATGTTTCGCTTCGATTTCAGTTCCATATTTTCGGACTTCAGGCTGTCGATTTCTATTCTTAGACTGCTGATTACACATTGTAAACTAGCAATACGCTCATTATACTTTAATAATTCACTTTTGCAACTTACACACGAATTTTTAACGGCTTCACTGTAACTTATTTTAGGAGTAAAATCGCGGATATCTACACACGCAGCCATCTTGGGCAGTGTAATTCTCCATTACTAATTTACGGGTGTTAGTGGCACACCTTATAGTTTCACTTAGCTCTCACTTCTTGAACCGAATGAGGTGGTGTGGTGCAGTGGTTAAGATACTTGTCTCTCATTTGGAAAAACTGACTTAAAGACCCCTCTGTGGCCAGACAATTAGGTTTTTCTACAGTTTTCACTAAATCACTAGAGATAAATACCAAGGTGGTTGCTTTGCGATTTCTTGTCCTATCCACAACGCTGTTCAAAATGTTGACAGCGGACTTCATACCTCTTGGAGTACTAATTAACCAACCTGCAGTAACCTCACCAATGGGATGTTTATCTTCCTTCATTCCACTTCCCACGACACACAGTTGGTGAATGTACTTACTTTAGTATTTTCTGTATCTTGTATTTTAATTTTATAACATTTGCTTCGGTCAGTGAATCACATTGGCGAGAAAAGAACGTTATGGCAGAATCTGAGCTAAAGAAGGAATCCGTTGGTAGGGCACAACATAAAACATTAATGAAAAGTCAATTTGCTTATTAGAGAAGTGTGGGTGGTGAAGAGCTGCATCAAACTGGTCAGCCTGAAGGTGACAGCAACAACTACTGCTTCTTCTGCTGCTACTACTGCTATTACTACTACAGCCCTTCTTATTAAATGCTTTCAGATGTTACACATAACATATTATAAGCTTATGAATCCCACAGGAAATTGACTGCAGAATGTACAGTACTTTAGGGCCAGTTTAAAAAGTAACCGCCTCTTGTGGTCACTAAAATAGATATTTGCTGTTTCTTGAAGTTTGTGGTCTGGGTGTGTATCTCTTATCTCCACCTGTAAGAAAGTCTTAGGCTCTTCATAATATCAGGCTGTGGTTGCCCGGATTAGTCAGATCCACTGAGTAATGTGACCAAAACAAAAATGAGCTTAGCAATGTGTTTATTCGGACCACAAATATGATGTAACTTTGACTCTGTGAAACCTGAGATGATACTAGCTTTGCCTGGGCTACCACCACTGTACCTCATATATGTTTTAACAGTTGAAATATAAAAGAATTCATCATTTCAAACAGTAATTTTGAAGTTTTCAATTAAAAGTTGGTTAGTTTCCCAAAGCAAATTACAAAATCTGGATTTATAATTTGTCACAAACATTTCAGAGAAATAAACATACCAAATACTACAGTTATCATTGCCAAAATACATCAAATACCTTTTCATAACAGTATTTGATTTACAAATGTCATTAACATGAATCGTGGCTCTTTATGTATATGTGATAGAAACTACATGTCGTCATAATTTTGCTATATTCCATTAATTTTTAGACTCAGATACTTTAATTTCAATAATTCAGTCTACTAATGTAGGCCGGCCGGTGTGGCCGTGCGGTTCTAGGCCTTCAGTCAGGAACTGCGTGACCGCTACGGTCGCAGGTTTGAATCCTGCCTCGGGCATAGATGTGTGTGATGTCCTTAGATTGGTTAGATTTAAGTATTTCTAAGTTGTAGGGGACTGATGTCCACAGATGTTAAGTCCCATAGTGCTCAGAGCAATTTCAACCGTTTTTTTACTAATGTAGTTTCAGGAGGACGTCGTTATCAGGAAAAAGGAAACTGGCGTTCTACGGATCGGAGCGTGGAATGTCAGATACCTTAACCGGGCAGGTAGATTAGAAAATTTAAAAAGGGAAATGGATAGGTTAAAGTTAGATATAGTGGGAATTAGTGAGTTCGGTGGCAGGAGGAACAAGACTTTTGGTCAGGTGAATACAGGGTTATAAACACAAAATGAAATAGGGGTAATGTAGGAGTAGGTTTAATAATGAATAAAAAAATAGGAGTGCGGGCAAGCTACTACAAACAGCATAGTGAACGCATTATTGTGGCCACGATAGACACGAAGCCCATACCTACTACAGTAGTACAAGTTTATATGCCAACTAGCTCTGCAGATGATGAAGAAATTGAAGAAATGTATGATGAGATAAAAGAAATTATTCAGGTAGTGAAGGGAGACGAAAATTTAATAGTCATGGGTGACTGGAATTCGAGAGTAGGAAAAGGGAGAGAAGGAAACATAGTAGGTGAATATGGATTGGGGCTAAGAAATGAAAGAGGAAACTGCCTAGTAGAGTTTTGCACAGAGCATAACTTAATCATAGCTAACACTTGGTTCAAGAATCCTGAAAGAAGGTTGTACGCATGGAAGAATTCTGGAGATACTAGAAGATATCAGATAGATTTTATAATAGATCGAGTCGAGGGGCATGAAAGGGAAGCAGTGGTTGGGAAGGGAGTGAGACAGGGTTGTATCCTGTCCCCGATGTTATTAAATCTGTATATTGAGCAAGCAGTAAAGGAAACAAAAGAAAAATTCAGAGTAGGTATTAAAATCCATGGAGAAGAAATAAAAACTTTGAAGTTCGCCGATGACATTGTAATTCTGTCAAAGACAGCAAAGGACTTGGAAGAGCAGTTGAACGGAATGGACAGTGTCTTGAAAGTAGGATATAAGATGAACATCAACAAAATCAAAACGAGGATAATGGAATGTGGTCAAATTAAATCGGGTGATGCTGAGGGAAGTAGATTTGGAAATGAGACACTTAAAGTAGTAAAGGAGTTTTGCTATTTGGGGAGCAAAATAACTGATGATGGTCGAAGTAGAGAAGATATAAAATGTAAACTGGCAATGACAAGGAAAGCATTTCTGAAGAAGAGAAATTTGTTAACATCGCGTATAGATTTAAGTGTCAGGAAGTCGTTTCTGAAAGTCTTTGTCTTGAGTGTAGCCATGTATGGAAGTGAAACATGGACGATAAATAGTTTGGACAAGAAGGAATAGAAGTTTTCGAAATGTGGTGCTACAGAAGAATGCTGAAGATTAGTTGGGTAGATCACATAACTAATGACGAAGTATTGAATAGAATTGGGGAGAAGAGGAGTATGTGGCACAACTTGACAAAAAAAAGGGACCGGTTAGTAGGACATGTTCTGAGGTATCAAGGGATCACAAATTTAGCATTGGAGGGCAGCGTGGAGGGTAAAAATCGTAGAGGGAGACCAAAAGATGAATGCACTGAGCAGATTCAGAAAGATGTGGGTTGCAGTAAGTACTGGGAGATGAAGAAGCTAGCACAGGATAGGGTAGCATGGAGAGCTGCATCAAACCAGTCTCAGGACTGAAGACCACAACAACAATAATAACAACAGTTTCAGTGTGTGTTTGTTAAGTTACATAAGTTTGCGTATGCATCGGAGATAGTATCAAACACTGCAATCTGGTCTGTATCTCACTCTTCATTACGTATCGTCCCACTGTGTTACTTTTACAAGCTGTACCTATAGGTTGTTGGCTTTGACCCATGATGTTATCAAGATGTGGCACTTGGTGGCATACAGAACATGAAAATTATTACGAAAAGAATTGATTGTTACTCACCATAAAGAATATATGTTGTGCTGAGTTGCAGGATGGCACAGTGAAAATACTGTTTCACATTGAGCTTTCGCCCAAGGCCTTTTTCAGAAAAGAAAGTAAAAAACAAATATAGTTTGCCCAGAGTGCGTTAGATAGCGGTCATGCATGCGTGAGGTATGCTGCTCATGTGAATGTGTGTGTGTTTTCTTTTCTTTTCTGAAGAAAGCTGTAGCCAAAAACTCAGAGTGTAAAAGTCTTTTCATTGTGTTTGTCAGCAACACAACTTGTTATTTTTATGATGAGTAGCACTTTATCCTTTTCTAATTGTTGATATTCCAACGTGGACTTCCATTGTTAAAACATGACAATATTAATTTTGCTTCAAGTGGTACATAATTTTTCAAAATTTAGGTTGTTGTAACAGACTCATCTACAGCATATCTCTGGGCCTAAGTTAGGTTAGAAGGTGACAGTTTGATTGAGAGTTTACAAAACCGTACTGGTCTGTATTACAGTCTAGGATCCGGGTGAGGCTGAAACACGACAGTTCATTGTGTGTTGGTGAAGCCAATACATGCGATCTCTTGAGAGTAACTGAAATACTTTCTGTGGTGTCACCGCCAGACACCACACTTGCTAGGTGGTAGCCTTTAAATCGGCCGCGGTCCGGTAGTATACGTCGGACCCGCGTGTCGCCACTATCAGTGATTGCAGACCGAGCGCCGCCACACGGCAGGTCTAGAGAGACTTCCTAGCACTCGCCCCAGTTGTACAGCCGACTTTGCTAGCGATGGTTCACTGACAAATTACGCTCTCATTTGCCAAGGCGATAGTTAGCATAGCCTTCAGCTACGTCATTTGCTACGACCTAGCAAGGCGCCATTATCATTTGCTATTTATCTTCTGATGCATGTACCGTCAGACCGATGTTCACCAATTATGGATTAAAGTTAAGTATTCCAGAAGATCCGTACTTTTTTTTATTAGACTCAACTCCTTTAACTGTTCCAGACCTCACGCCAGCCTGCGTGAGCTTAAACGTGTGCCTTTCTGCTACCTCCTGGTGGCTTGGCTGTCTTGCCAAGTCACAACACTTACTGTGATCAATATTTTAAGAATAACTGATTTGATGAGTGGTCAAATCCAGTATTTTGATAGATTGTGTTGCATTGTTATGTGGATCAATCATTCATGTCGCCCTAGTACAAGAGATGAGCTTGTAATAACTACATTATCAAGCAAGTACAACTGAAAGACTGTATAGCAAACTGTCCAAGCTGTCAGAACTATTAGTTTGTCTATTTGCAGTACTAAGAATCTTGCCTCCTAAAAGTTAGGTACTGGCCAGCAATTCTGTCTCATAATTTTATAGTTTTTGTCAGTGAATTTTCCTCTTGATACAATCAACATGAGTCTTTGTGACATTGAGATTTAAACTCTTTGCTAGGAACCAATGGAAGGCATTTTCATCTATGGTAAGAGCTGTATGTGGTAAGGTTGAGTTTGGACCCTTGATTAGTATGCTAGTGTCATTAGCATTTCAGATGAATCCTGTGGGACAATGTTAAGTGCTACTCCTTATGAGTTTTTATGTTTGTGTACATATGGCACTTCAACAGTAATATTAAATCATAGAAATGTAAAAGAAACATTGCTCTAGCTCATGTCTTCTATCATAGCGGCTACAGTTAAAATGATAAACATAAATTTGTACACTCCAAGGCAGGATGACAGTATAAAATTACAACGATAGGAGTAGCACTTGAAAATGACACAATACTGAAATCAGCTGGTTGTGTAATATAAATGACAGTGATTGTATGACAACGAAGGTGAAATATGGAATTGTCTGTTAATATGTTTAGTCACTTAGATACATGCTAAAATTTGTAATAAACAGCTTTTTAGAGTGAGGATATTGCTGTCACTTGGATCGTTTCAGGCCTGGAGCAATTTATGGCTTTGTTTCATAACAACTCATGAGACAATTTTAAATTAATGTGGAAATTGGATGCCTGATTCGTATTGATGATCACAAACATACATGCAACTATCTCTCTCCTTCCCACATTTTTTCAGAAAATTTAGGACTTAACTGATAAATCTGCTGTATCCTTAATTGTTCAGCATCAGAGTTCGCACCGTATAGTAAGAGTTTTTTAGGGACAAGAGTGACAGAAATGCTGCAGATGATCCGAAGTTCATGTATTGATCTCACGTACGGAAAAAGGTGAGTCAGGCTTCATAGTTTGGGAAAATCCATGAATCCAGAATTCTAGACTACTGTTGGGACAAGCACACTACCCACAGGAAAAGAATACACAAAAGCACACAAAGAAAGTAATAGTGGGAGTTCATTCTGGACTTTACCGAAAATTACTGGATGTATTGATAGAGAACTAATCTGAAGGAAATAAGTAATAAATTAATGAGTCAGGAGAGTAATAGAGACGAGGGTGCAGGCACAGGTGTGTGTCGCTTACTATGAAAGTGTCGGCATCTTGGTTGTAAGGTTGCAGAACTGATTCCGAATGCGTGTTGTTAACAGCGATCATGTAAATTTCGAGCATCTTTTAGATATATATCCGGATCCTTGTTGTGAGTTTCCAGTATACATCTATCTTCAAGGCAATGAATTCAGCACATGTTGCTGCTAAAATGATAGCAGACTTACACACTAGTCTTCTCTATGAACTAAAACCGACCAACTTTGACCATGAACTGCTTCCAGGCAGGATTGAAGGCATGTCTTCATCTTTTTTTCATTATTCAGTGTGATTCCTCTGCAAAATGTAGTCCTTACTGCTGACCTTATAGGGTAGGAGGTGATAACCTCTCTTTGTGTTTGGTTGCTGAATGCTGCTAATCCAGAGATGCAGGAAAGAAGGTATTCTTCTATAGTGGGTAGTTGCCTTCTCCTTTTTTCCTTTGCAATGAACATACTATCATGGAACCATTTTAATAAATTGATTTCCGGCTAACTCAAAATTATGCAGACTTTCTCTTCATGTTGTTCATATCCTTGGTAACACTTCACTCATTTTGAAATTGTGCCAAAAATTACTTTTCCGGGGGAAATTTTCCTAATAAATTTACCATCTCATTGATATGGAAATAATCGACCCCTAATTGTGGGCATTTGGTTTGTAATCTCTTCTATATTTTAAATCTGTAGCTGGATTTAACATTAATGAAATATTTTGTAACTCCTTAGTAAGGGCTAGACAAAACAGTTATTGGGACCTCAGTTCATGTGTGTCAGGGCTACAAAAGTTTCTTGTTCATGAACACACACACACACAAATTTTGAAGCAATTAACACGGAAAGCACATATAAACAGTGGAAATTCCAGCATGGACTGTAACAATGTAATGAAAAGGATATTTGCTACTCACCGTACAGAGGAGATGCTGAGTTGCAGAAGGGCAATACAAAAAGACATATGCACACAATCATGCAAATGCAACTCACACACACATGACCACAATCTCTGGCAGTTGGAGCCAGTCTGGCTCCAGGCCTTGTTGGGTGAAAGCTAATTGTGTGACAATCTTTTTGTTGTGCCTTTTTGCAACTCAGCATCTCCGCTGTATATTGAGTAGCAGCTATCCTTTTCATTATATTTAAAAGCACATTGAAATTTTACATGATGATTTTAGGAATCTTTTAAGCTAATTTATCTGTTGTTGTTGTTGTTGTTGTTGTTGTGGTCTTCAGTCCTGAGACTGGTTTGATGCAGCTCTCCATGCTACTCTATCCTGTGCAAGCTTTTTCATCTCCCAGTACCTACTGCAACCTACATCCTTCTGAATCTGCTTAGTGTATTCATCTCTTGGTCTCCCTCTACGATTTTTACCCTCCACGCTGCCCTCCAATACTAAATTGGTGATCCCTTGATGCCTCAGAACATGTCCTACCAACCGATCCCTTCTTCTGGTCAAGTTGTGCCACAAACTTCTCTTCTCCCCAATCCTATTCAATACTTCCTCATTAGTTATGTGATCTACCCATCTAATCTTCAGCATTCTTCTGTAGCACCACATTTCGAAAGCTTCTATTCTCTTCTTGTCCAAACTATTTATCGTCCATGTTTCACTTCCATACATGGCTACACTCCATACGAATACTTTCAGAAATGACTTCCTGACACTTAAATCAATACTGGATGTTAACAAATTTCTCTTCTTCAGAAACGATTTCCTTGCCATTGCCAGCCTACATTTTATATCCTCTCTACTTCGACCATCATCAGTTATTTTGCTCCCCAAATAGCAAAACTCCTTTACTACTTTAAGTGCCTCATTTCCTAATCTAATTCCCTCAGCATCACCCGACTTAATTAGACTACATTCCATTATCCTTGTTTTGCTTTTGTTGATGTTCATCTTATATCCTCCTTTCAAGACACTGTCCATTCCATTCAACACCTCTTCCAAGTCCTTTGCTGTCTCTGACAGAATTACAATGTCATCGGCGAACCTCAAAGTTTTTATTTCTTCTCCATGAATTTTAATACCTACTCCGAATTTTTCTTTTGTTTCCTTTACTGCTTGCTCAATATACAGATTGAACAACATCGGGGAGAGGCTACAACCCTGTCTTACTCCCTTCCCAACCACTGCTTCCCTTTCATGTCCCTCGACTCTTATAACTGCCATCTGGTTTCTGTACAAATTGTAAATAGCCTTTCGCTCCCTGTATTTTACCCCTGCCACCTTTAGAATTTGAAAGAGAGTATTCCAGTCAACATTGTCAAAAGCTTTCTCTAAGTCTACAAATGTTAGAAACGTAGGTTTGCCTTTCCTTAATCTTTCTTCTAAGATAAGTCATAAGGTCAGTATTGCCTCACGTGTTCCAGTGTTTCTACGGAATCCAAACTGATCTTCCCCGAGGTTGGCTTCTACTAGTTTTTCCATTCGTCTGTAAAGAATTCGTGTTAGTATTTTGCAGCTGTGACTTATTAAGCTGATAGTTCGGTAATTTTCACATCTGTCAACACCTGCTTTCTTTGGGATTGGAATTATTATATTCTTCTTGAAGTCTGAGGGTATTTCGCCTGTTTCATACATCTTGCTCACCAGATGGTAGAGTTTTGTCAGGACTGGCTCTCCCACGGCCGTCAATAGTTCCAATGGAATATTGTCTACTCCGGGGGCCTTGTTTCGACTCAGGTCTTTCAGTGCTCTGTCAAACTCTTCATGCAGTATCATATCTCCCATTTCATCTTCATCTACATCCTCTTCCATTTCCATAATATTGTCCTCAAGTACATCGCCCTTGTATAGACCCTCTATATACTCCTTCCACCTTTCTGCTTTCCCTTCTTTGCTTAGAACTGGGTTTCCATCTGAGCTCTTGATATTCATACAAGTCGTTCTCTTATCTCCAAAGGTCTCTCTAATTTTCCTGTAGGCGGTATCTATCTTACCCCTAGTGAGATAGGCCTCTACATCCTTACATTTGTCCTCTAGCCATCCCTGCTTAGCCATTTTGCACTTCATGTCGATCTCATTTTTGAGACGTTTGTATTCCTTTTTGCCTGTTTCACTTACTGCATTTTTATATTTTCTCCTTTCATCAATTAAATTCAATATTTCTTCTGTTACCCAAGGATTTCTACTAGCCCTAGTCTTTTTACCTACGTGATCCTCTGCTGCCTTCACTACTTCATCCCTCAAAGCTACCCATTCTTCTTCTACTGTATTTATTTCCCCCATTCCTGTCAATTGCTCCCTTATGCTCTCCCTGAATCTCTGTACAACCTCTGGTTCTTTTAGTTTATCCAGGTCCCATCTCCTTAAATTCCCACCTTTTTGCAGTTTCTTCAGTTTTAATCTACAGGTCATAACCAATAGATTGTGGTCAGAGTCCACATCTGCCCCTGGAAATGTCTTACAATTTAAAACCTGGTTCCTAAATCTCTGTCTTACCATTATATAATCTATCTGATACCTTTTAGTATCTCCAGGGTTCTTCCATGTATACAACCTTCTTTCATGATTCTTAAACCAAGTGTTAGTTATGATTATGTTGTGCTCTGTGCAAAATTCTACCAGGCGGCTTCCTCTTTCATTTCTGTCCCCCAATCCATATTCACCTACTATGTTTCCTTCTCTCCCTTTTCCTACACTCGAATTCCAGTCACCCATGACTATTAAATTTTCGTCTCCCTTCACAATCTGAATAATTTCTTTTATTTCATCATACATTTCTTCAATTTCTTCGTCATCTGCAGAGCTAGTTGGCATATAAACTTGTACTACTGTAGTAGGTGTGGGCTTCGTATCTATCTTGGCCACAATAATGCGTTCACTAGGCTGTTTGTAGTAGCTTACCCGCATTCCTATTTTCCTATTCATTATTAAACCTACTCCTGCATTACCCCTATTTGATTTTGTGTTTATAACCCTGTAGTCACCTGACCAGAAGTCTTGTTCCTCCTGCCACCGAACTTCACTAATTCCCACTATATCTAACTTCAACCTATCCATTTCCCTTTTTAAATTTTCTAACCTACCTGCCCGATTAAGGGATCTGACATTCCACGCTCCGATCCGTAGAACGCCAGTTTTCTTTCTCCTGATAACGACATCCTCTTGAGTAGTCCCCGCCCGGAGATCCGAATGGGGGACTATTTTACCTCCGGAATATTTTACCCAAGAGGACGCCATCATCATGTAATCATGCAGTAAAGCTGCATGCCCTCGGGAAGAATTACGGCTGTAGTTTCCCCTTGCTTTCAGCCGTTCGCAGTACCAGCACAGCAAGGCTGTTTTGGTTATTGTTACAAGGCCAGATCAGTCAATCATCCAGACAGTTGCCCCTGCAACTACTGAAAAGGCTGCTGCCCCTCTTCAGGAACCACACGTTTGTCTGGCCTCTCAACAGATACCCCTCCGTTGTGGTTGCACCTACGGTACGGCTATCTGTATCGCTGAGGCACGCAAGCCTCCCCACCAACGGCAAGGTCCATGGTTCATGGGGGGGAGGAAATAAAATGTTGGAAGTTGGCTTCTGTGTAAATAAACATGCACTATGCACATATTTTGCACTTCCAGTTGGCCAGTTTTGTGACACATTAATGCCATTATTTGTCATGAAACAGTGAAAGTAGTTGAGAACATGTATGCAAGTGTTTTGCATGAGGCAATGCAATACTACTAAACACTGCAGGCAAAGGCATGTGACAGACTGACTTTTTTTGAGTCACTACTTGCTGATGCCAGCCATAGGAATTAAAATAGGAACTGCTGTCAGTAAAGGATGTCTCAGTTCCCACCATTTCATACCAGACATCAATCAAAATTACTCTTCATTGGTGTTTTCAATTTGTACACACAACAAACATAATGAAATTACCTTTATAAGATCTGAATGTTGCGTTAGCCCAATAGTGAATCCCTTAATATACGTCAGCCCAATAGTGAATCCCTTAATATACGTCACTTGCACCAGTGGCTGAAGTGTTAGTCTATGAAAGACACAGTCAGATACAGATAAATTCATTATTGAAGGTGACAGTGACCACAGTAGTGTACACTCACACATTCATAAGAAGAATGAGATCAGATATGAAAACTGAGGAAATATTTATAATAATAATGTACACTTTAGATGGAAAAGAGAGTCCATTGAAGAGAGTGGTTTCACATAGTGGTGGGAGCAGTGGAGTAAGATTATGTGGTTAGAGACAATGTACTTACGAAATTAAGAGTTAAGCCAGTAGAGTCAATTTGCCAGCATCCCCCGACATCATTGAGGAGACAGCACTGCTGCAGATATAAATTCTCCCTTCCACTAAATGGTGGTAGGAGATATTGTTTCCATGTATATTTATTGCATCAATTGTAAACAATTATATTTTTTTAGCTCAGGTACAGTTCTGAATAAAAACTGTTCTAATTCCCAGTCTGAAAGAGCCAAATGGCAACAGGTAAAGTTTTATAATAAGGCTGATCAAAATAGCAGGATGCTCTGTAGCCAACTTTACTGTCCCTATCAGTTATGGACATTTAAAATATCAGCTCAACATGATACAGATTTTATAACTTTATTTTATCATCTGCTATGTCACACAAGTAAATTGAGGAGTGTAGATCTCACTTTAAAACTGTAAGGTGTTACAGTAAACCTGTTGCTGCTAAATTCAGATGCAATAAAAATCTGGTTTCTTCTTCCTGCATTTTTTATAGCATCCCATTTAACCCTCCTGCTTAGATTCCTGATCCAGATGAAGGCTCCTGTTAGTATGTATCAACAATATTTTAATTATATATAGTGTTTAAAAATTTAGACTGTACTATGGACATCAGTGTTCCCGTCACCTATTTAATAAAAAAACTCTTTCTCCATGGGAAACTGCAAAAAAGTTTTTTGTGTGTGCAGTTCAGGTACATGCCATAGATTTTTCATGAAAACATTGGGATGAAATCATAACAGTGTTTCGTATTAACATGTAAATTAATTACAAATCTCTTTAATATAACGGTTATACAGAAAGTATAATAGTTACAGGGTAGATAAATCAGAAGTTTGGCTGCAGTATGTTCAATGGGCCAGCTACTTAACCGTATTTTGCAGTTTTTTCATTTCCTTTTTAATACTGCTATATCTCTTGCATTAACTTGGCACTGGACATTTTTCGCTTTTGGATTCCTTTTCATGTGAGATTTCTGCTGATTGTATATTTTCTATAATGGTGAGTTTATTTATGAGTCTTACATCTTTCATTATTTTAAAAAATTTTCAGTTTAATATTGATTTTCACTTATGTTCTGCCAAATATTTTTATTGTATCACTTTGGTTCCTAGCAATATTGTGCAAGCTCTTCACAGTGACACCTGAATTAATGCCCTAGCTAAATGCATTTCCGCACTACACCAATAGTCTATAACTACTAACAAAGCTAAATTGCAACAATCGTGTGCATGTACTTACAATGGTTGGGGCCAAGACACTGAGACGACGACATAACAGGCAAAACAGATACTACAGACATGATCTATCCATTGTGGGATCAACCATTGTTCTTGCATTATTAGTCTCTTAGTTATTGTGATTCAGATCACAGATTTTGTCACACAAGAAAGTTTGACTGATGAGTGAATGGATGTTTTCATATCAGTATTCTTGAGCTTTTGCCACTGCAATCAGCTATTCAAGTGATGGCGAGAACACCTTTAAAAATCAGTGACGCAATCATGATTCACAACTTCTTATGTAGTAGACTGTTTGATTTTCCGGTGAAGTGTCAGTGTTTGTGAAGTTGAAGACAACGTAACCTACTGGATTCTTCTGTGCAGTGCGCCATAAGCACCATAATGCCATTAGTTGCTGATTAAGTTAGTGTCTTGACACACAGGTCACAGGAAAGTAAATTTTAAGAACCTGCGTCTGTTTCTGCTGCAGGCATTAAAACATCAGCTTAGGATAGAGGAAGAAGATCAACTTCTATCTTGAGCTATTACAGTACCATCAGTCAGAGAAATTTGTTCACCTTAGTAATGAATATTAAAAGGTGAATCCCATCCTTTAGTTTAAGTATTATGGAATCCTTGTAGAACGCACTAAGGATTAGACCTCTGGGAAAGTAATTCTGTAAATGTAATTGGTTCAGTCTGGATGCCATCACAAACTATAACATTCTAATGTTTCTTATATTGTTAAAGAGGCCAATGACTGATTACAGTGACATTAAAAATCTTTTCTGAAACTGAAACAGTACTAACATACACCACGGCAAAAGAGATAGACAAGACACAAAAAAACTGTGGGCCCGTTATTTTCCTCATCGCTTCATATTCACCAAAAATATCACCATCCACATAGAAAGCTCTTGTACTTTTAATCAAGCACCAAGAAAAGTTAGCTTTAGAAGTGGATATACCACAATGAAAATTTTCTGAGCAGTGGACAAAGCTATAAAATGAAGCAGTGTGTATGAAGTACTTTCTCTTCTGGGATACATTGATTTTGAAGTAGCTTTTGACTTGGTTTCAACAACATGTATCCTAACACCCATTGAGAAGCAACATATTAATGCAACCTATGTTAGTGTACTGAAGAATGTCTATGGACCAGTGCTACAACCTGTCTTAGACTTCACTGTAATTGAAAGCAAATAAAAATTAAAAGAGGAATCAAGCAAGGTGACTCCATGTCATTGAAATTGTTCCAGTGCAGATAAACTTCAACAGTGAGTGAACAAACTTAATAGAGGAAGTTTGAAGTAGATGTTTATATGTACTACTCTCAGACTAAAATGATGTATAACTAATTGACTGTAAATAAAATGACGCAGACAAACTATATATGGTATGTGGGAGAAGAACTTTCACCTATAGGTAAAGCCAAAGCCAACAAAGTAATACATGTGCGTATTACATTATTATCTTTGCCTATGTGTATGTCTTATGCTTGAAAGTGGCTTAATACTGAAACTGCAATTAAAAAATAAAACTCTTAACAGCTGAAAGCAGGATGAAATTCTTTAACAGATTTCTACAAGCTGGGGACCCACACTACAAGAAAGTAAAAACAGTTCATTTCAAAAGACGCTAAGGTATGATTTTGTACTTTTTGTCTGATTTCTGTTTACATCTGGACGTGTCATCTGTATGCATATTTTCCAAGTATTCCGATGTGTGGTATTGATGATTTTCTCCAAATTACTCTCTGGCTTGCAACACTGCACATTTCTTGACATGTGACGCCGCGGCACTAATGTTTGTTTACATTTGAAATATCTGAACTATTTAAACTTTTAGACACACATGTGCATTGTGTCAATTATGTACATGGTATGCAAAGGACCTACCCCCATGAACCATGGACCTTGCCATTGGTGGGGAGGCTTGCGCGCCTCAGCGATACAGATGGCCCTACCGTAGGTGCAACCACAACGGAGGGGTATCTGTTGAGAGGCCAGACAAACGTGTGGTTCCTGAAGAGGGACAGCAGCCTTTTCAGTAGTTGCAAGGGCAACAGTCTAGATGATTGACTGATCTGGACTTGCAACACTAACCAAAACGGCCTTGCTGTGCTGGTACTGCGAACGGCTGAAAGCAAGGGGAAACTACAGCCGTAATTTTTCCCGAGGGCATGCAGCTTTACTGTATGGTTAAATGATGATGGCGTCCTCTTGGGTAAGATATTCCAGAGGTAAAATAGCCCCCCATTTGGATCTCCGGGCGGGGACTACTCAAGAGGATGTCGTTATCAGGAGAAAGAAAACTGGCGTTCTATGGATCGGAGCGTGGAATGTCAGATCCCTTAATCGGGCAGGTAGGGCAGAAAATTTAAAAAGGGAAATGGATAGGTTAAAGTTAGATATAGTGGGAATTAGTGAAGTTCGGTGGCAGGAGGAACAAGACTTTTGGTCAGGTGAATACAGGGTTGTAAATACAAAATCAAATAGGGGTAATGCAGGAGTAGGTTTAATAATGAATAAAAAAATAGGAGTGCGGGTAAGCTACTACCAACAGCATAGTGAACGCATTATTGTGGCCAAGATAGACACGAAGCGCATACCTACTACAGTAGTACAAGTTTATATGCCAACTAGCTCTGCAGATGATGAAGAAATTGATGAAATGTATGATGAGATAAAAGAAATTATTCAGGTAGTGAAGGGAGACGAAAATTTAATAGTCATGGGTGACTGGAATTCGAGAGTAGGGAAAGGGAGAGAAGGAAGCATAGTGGGTGAATATGGATTGGAGGAGAGAAATGAAAGAGGAAGCCATCTGGTAGAATTTTTCACAGAGCATAACTTAATCGTAGCTAACACGTGGTTCAAGAATCATAAAAGAGGGTTGTATACATGGAAGAATCCTGGAGATACTAGAAGGTATCAGATAGATTATATAATGGTAAGACAGAGATTTAGGAACCAGGTTTTAAATTGTAAGACATTTCCAGGGGCAGATGTGGACTCTGACCACAATCTATTGGTTATGAACTGTAGATTAAAACTGAAGAAACTGCAAAAAGGTGGGAATTCAAGGAAATGGGCCCAGGATAAACTGAAAGAACCAGAGGTTGTACAGAGTTTCAGGGAGAGCATAAGGGAGCAATTGACAGGAATGGGGGAAAGAAATACAGTAGAAGAAGAATGGGTAGCTCCGAGGGATGAAATAGTGAAGGCAGCAGAGGATCAAGTAGGTAAAAAGATGAGGTCTAGTAGAAATCCTTGGGTAACAGAAGAAATACTGAATTTAACTGATGAAAGGAGAAAATATAAAAATGCAGTAAATGAAGCAGGCAAAAAGGAATACAAATGTCTCAAAAATGAGATCGACATGAAGTGCAAAATGGCTAAGCAGGGATGGCTAGAGGACAAATGTAAGGATGTAGAGGCTTATCTCACTAGGGGTAAGATATATACTGCCTACAGGAAAATTAAAGAGACCGTTGGAGAAAAGAGAACCACTTGTATGAATATCAAGAGCTCAGATGGGAACCCAGTTCTAAGCAAAGAAGGGAAAGCAGAAAGGTGGAAGGAGTATATATAGGATCTATACAAGGGCGTTGTACTTGAGGACAATATTATGGAATGGAAGAGGATGAAGATGAAATGGGAGATACAATACTGCGTGAAGAGTTTGACAGAGCACTGAAAGACCTAAGTCGAAACAAGGCCCCGGGAGTTGACAACATTCCATTAGAACTACTGACAGCCATGGGAGAACCAGTCCAGACAAAACTCTACCATCTGGTGAGCAAGATATATGAGACTGGCGAAATACCCTCAGACTTCAAGAAGAATATAATAATTCCAATCCCAAAGAAAGCAGGTGTTGACAGATGTGAAAATTACCGAACTATCAGTTTAATAAGTCACAGCTGCAAAATACTAACTCGAGTTCTTTATAGACGAATGGAAAAACTAGTAGAAGCTGACCTCGGGGAAGACCAGTTTGGATTCCGCAGAAATGTTGGAACACGAGAGGCAATACTGACTCTATGACTTATCTTAGAAAATAGGTTAAGGAAAGGCAAACCTACATTTCTAGCATTTGTAGACTTAGAGAAAGCTTTTGACAATGTTAACTGGAATGCTCTCTTTCAAATTCTAAAGGTGGCAGGGGTAAAATACAGGGAGCGAAATGCTATTTACAATTTGTACAGAAAGCAGATGGCAGTTATAAGAGTCGAGGGGCATGAAAGGGAAGCGGTGGTTGGGAAGGGAGTGAGACAGGGTTGTAGCCTGTCCCCGATGTTATTAAATCTGTATATTGAGCAAGCAGTAAAGGAAACAAAAGAAAAATTCGGAGTAGGTATTAAAGTCCACGGAGAAGAAATAAAAACGTTGAGGTTCGCCGATGACATTTTAATTCTGTCAGAGACAGCAAAGGACTTAGAAGAGGTGTTGAACGGAATGGACAGTGTCTTGAATGGAGGATATAAGATGAACATCAACAAAAGCAAAACGAGGATAATGGAATGTAGTCGAATTAAGTCGGGTGATGCTGAGGGAATTAGATTAGGAAATGAGACACTTAAAGTAGTAAAGGCGTTTTGCTATTTGGGGAGAAAAATAACTGACAATGGTTGAAGTAGAGAGGATATAAAATGTAGACTGGCAATGGCAAGGAAAGCGTTTTTGAAGAAGAGAAATTTATTAACATTGAGTATAGATTTAAGTGTCAGGAAGTCGTTTCTGAAAGTATTTGTATGGAGTGTAGCCATGTATGGAAGTGAAACCTGGACGATAAATAGTTTGGACAAGAAGGAATAGAAGCTTTCGAAATGTGGTGCTACAGAAGAATGCTGAAGATTAGATGGGTAGATCACATAACTAATGAGGAGGTATTGAATAGAATAGGGGAGAAGAGGAGTTTGTGGCACAACTTGACAAGAAGAAGGGACCGGTTGGCAGGACATGTTCTGAGGCATCAAGGGATTACAAATTTAGCATTGGAGGGCAGCGTGGAGGGTAAAAATCGTAGAGGGAGACCAAGAGATGAATACACTAAGCAGATTCAGAAGGATGTGGGTTGCAGTAAGTACGGGGAGATGAAGAAGCTTGCACAGGATGGAGTAGCATGGAGAGCTGTATCAAACCAGTCTTAGGACTGAAGACAACAACAACAATGCAAAGGAAATTCACATAAAGTTATGTAATTTTAGTCTGTTGTTGTTTGGCCTATTTCTCATGTGTTTATTTTCTCTGGAAATAGTTGGGTCTCTCCAGTAGTTTGTAATGTGAGTTCCTTTATGAGATGTCTGCTCCCTTACCACTACTTCACTTCATTTGTTATTTGATTTGTTCTGCAAAGCATTCCGTGTGTGAATTTCAGTATTTAGTTTCTGTGTATTTTCTATAGTTGTTTACCACAGTCACCTGAAAAATGCAGTTTTCTTTGAGTCTTTGTTCATAAATCAGATTTTTATGTGGATTGATCATTATTTGCTATGAAAACATATTTTCTATGGGAAATCTTAGTTATAACATTGGCCCATAAAATAAGCAATCATGATGTATCTGAACAATTAAATAATTGTTCAGACCATGTGTTTTTTAATCATTGGCAGATGCATGTTGTTATCCACGACCTTTTCATCTTTCAACAAGAGAGAATCTAATTGTTAAGATTACTTGTTTTGTTCAATGCAAACTAAATTAGTTTTGTTTGCAAAACGTTTTAAAAAGTGTTATTAAGCTGGTGACAGTCTTTTGTATTATAATCAGATGCATATTCTTTATTCAGAAAGAGTCACTTTGAGGTCTAGCTTGAGTGCATTTGAAAGTTAAGATTCAAACTGGAACCTATCATGCGTGGGCTTAACTCTGGGGAAACAGTGCCATTCAAAAGAGAACTTTTTCAAAGATGTAAAGTGTATTAAAAAGGATATGAATTGTCGATCGTTTTGTGCACATTTACACATTTGAGAACTGTAAACTAACTTGTTTCAGATGGAGGGGAGAGTGGTCTTGCACAGAATGATTATGAAGCATCTGTTGCAACACTGAAATCCCTTGCAGCTACACTGGATGCAGACTGTGTCCTATTAAGGGAACGTAAAGTGGAGAAAGGACTTACTGGCCAGTACCTTGTAAGAAGGCGAATAGATCAGCAGGACTTCTTGGAAATACGGTATATTAGTCTTACATCCTTGGTCTGGAAAATTCTCCATTGCTGTGTTATGTACTAGAAGCAAGGCCAATTAAACTTTACACTCTCTCAAGAGACCACTGTTGTCCAGCAGAGTAATGTCATCTCAGAGTAACTGTGATGAAGTTTTAATTTTGTAGCCACTAAGACCATATGAGCATGACTTCATTCCATTTTTCAGCATAAAATCTCAGCAGGAACATTGGTCACAAGTCCTGTGATGGGCATTATTGATGCAAGGGAGTTTGGGGAGGGGCATATTTTCAGGGTAACACACCAACAAACATATGTAGGTGCATTTGTCCCGTATTTTCTTTCTGTTTATCGGATGCTGGCTGCCAATATGTAATGAAAACTAGCTACATTCAGAATGTGTTAATGTGCAACTCCACACTGCTTGAGCAGAATGCTCAGAGAGTGGATTGCTCATTCTGGTTGTATCTGTATTAGGGCACTGTGTCTGTGGGGGGAAGCTGCATATGCAGCACTCATTCCCTTTCACTTGCTTTCCTTGCAGCTTGCCCTCACGTGGCTGGCAGCACTCATTCCCTTTCACTTGCTTTCCTTGCGGCTTGCCCTCATGCGGCTGGCAGTTCTTTTTATTGCCTTGTGGATGAGTAATTGCTGAGTGTGAACTGACAAGGGTAGATCTCCCACCAACTGAGGGAACATTCAGAGGTTTACAAATTCTCCTTTGCGTGACCCGTTTAGCTTGCTGCACCTGATGACAGGTTGCACTGTTGATCCACTTTGACTACAGAATAGCCACCTCATTCATCATAACAGTGGATGCAACAGAATGAAAAAACCAAACTTAAAGGAGACGGACATAAATTAAGAATTGGGGAATATATCCCCGACAGGAAAGAGAGCCCAAATCCAGAAGGGAAATGTTATTGTGGGTTTATGAGGCAGCCTCAATTGGTAGGTGTTTCACAATGCAAATTGTGTAAAAAGTTACTAAACACCCATTTGCGAATCTTGAGTGTGTTACGACATGTTTGTAAACTTGACCAGCAGTTTCCTCTCTCCATAAATATTGTGAAAGAGGACAAAGACTTAGTGACCGAAAAGCATATGGAAATGTGTGCTAAGGACTTGAGGCCATTTAGTGGTATATAGGCTTTCTGAATTGAGAGTATACATTGATTGAAATAGGCTCAGTGGATATTAAAAACCATGTTCTTGTGGGTAAGCAACTTAGTACAAAGAAAGCTTAGTATGAAAGAAAAGTTTCTTGTTTCAGATATGTACTTTTTAGATTAACATGATATGAAAAACAGACTTCATGTTTGCTAAAATGCATTTTGTGAATTTAGAATTAACTATTTTGTCCACATAGAATGAATTCAGTGAACCCATAACACACACCCTGGAAAAAGTAATTAAAATTGGTGTAGGTGAGGTCATATTTGGCTGGAACCCACAAAGGTTTCAGAAAGTAGACTTCTGAAACCTCAGTTCAGTTGGTGTTGGAGTACAATAGGCACCTTCCAGTTCTTAGGTACAAATGATCTTGACTTGCAGAGGTGTTTCTGCATACTGCAGAAAACAGTATTACAGGTGACCTGATGATGGTTCAAATGGAGAGTAACCAATACTAGTCGAAAGAGGATGAAGTTGCAGAGAAAACAGTTCATATCGAAATATATAAATAAGCCAGAAATATGCCGGAGAGGAGAAAAAGGTCAAATAAAATCCACCATTTCCTCGACTACAAGTACCTAAAGTGAATATATCTTTCATTGAGACACACCTTGCAATACTTGGCTAAAAAAGACTTGTCATCATCTTACGAAACCTACTCATAACACTACAATAAAAGCGTGCAGAATTAACTGCTATGTAGTGTAGTGCAGTGGGAAGACAGGGAAGCAAACAAGACTCCTGCAGCCTGCTTGGGTTGGGCGTAGCTTGGCTTGGATGGGAATAGAGCAGACTACCCATTTTGGTGATAACGTGCGTCAGCTTGCCTGCTTGGCTAACAGGCAAACTTGGGCAGGTTAAAAGCAAAATGTGTAAACCTCAGGCTACATCCCAATGTAGCACTAAGTGTAATAGTGAATAATGGAAGTGTATTGTGTGTGATCAGTCTATGACTATGCAACTTAGGTGTGAGCCAGCACTGAGCTGTATAGTTGCCACTTGACGATATGTGCTGACCATACTGCTATTTCGTTAGATGAGGTACTATTGGTCATTGGCAAATCTTGGTGACCTGTATCAAGCTGATATGTTCTCCATCTCACCCTGCAGCCGAGTGAAGAGAATGCGACTCTACCACGAACTTGTAGCCCTCTAATTTGTATGATGCAGCGATTGGAGAATCTAAGACCAAAGACAAAATTAGACTTGACAGACATTTTACAACTTTTCGAATCCTTTTTTGTATTTGGTTTCAGTATGTTTCATGGGAGCATGAATATTCTCTTGTTTATTGCCCACTTAATTTTATTTTATCTCAGTCATCACTGTATTAAATAACACTGCTGCTGAACGGAGGGAAGATTCAGCACTGCTGAATACCATAGAAGCCTTGAAGAAGGAAGGAACCCTCTAAAGAAGGTTTCCAGTTAATAATCAGACCATTCCCAGCTATCCTGAAGTACTTCCGCAATGTTCCAATGTCTGGTTGTCTACGGCTTACGAAGACTGTAGATAGATCTCTACCAATCTGTTAGACACTATGTGAGCCATTATAAGGAATGTTAGTGACAAAAATTGCTTCAGGGCAACTGATACCAAAACCACTTGCAGCATCATCATTCCACCAGCTGAGAAGCGACCTCTTGGTGATGCCCTGAAATCATCAAACGAGGGTCGACGGACAGTAGTCTGCACTGATTCTCTCACCCACTATGCTGTCGCCAAAGCTATGCCGATTGCCAAAGCTCCAGAAATTGTGAAGTTCCATATGTAACACATCATTGTGACAACTGGACAATACCCAGAATGACTGTGTAAAACACTTCACTGTGATTGAAGAAGAAGACAGCTAGCTGGCAAATGGTCCCTGGACACCCACGAGAATGATTGAGAGCACTACAACACCAAGGACCAGTCAGTGAGATACAGTCTCATAAACTTGGTATGAATTTTTATGCCTGTGCAGAAAATGGAACTATCAGAAAAGTAACTAAAATACTACTTTGAGCTGTATTGTGTCCTTTGTTGCTCGTTGGACATCTCATATGAAGTCATTGATTATGACCTGTCATCAAGAAGACAAAAGCACATAGGCATCATCCGTATCTTCTGTATGCAACCCCACTACAGTCTTGAGGCACAGTTAAGTAATTATTGTTGAAGGAAACGGAAGAGCCATTCAGTGATCATGAAGGTTTGACCGGGTGAGGTGGCACAGTCATTAGCATCGTGGATTTGCGTTCGGGAGGACAGTGGTTTAAATCCATGTCCGACATGGCCAATTTCCATCCCCATCTCTGAATCATTCTGAGCTTGTGCTCCACCTCTAATGACCTCAATGTCTGTTGAACATTTTCTTTCCTGCCTCCTTCATGAAGTTTTGATGGGAGGCACTTCTTTTGATGCCCATCATAGCCAAGAGGATGTAAAAACATGAGAAGAACATGAGTGTCTTCCAGCACTACCATACAGAGGATGCCTGACAAGATCTAGATTCAGGGTGCTGTAGTTGGCTCCAGTGAGAACTTCTGAAACACAGGGCCACTGTTCCTCCAGGAGCCAGAACAGTGGTGTGGGGTGTGTTGTATGCAATGTGGAGTAGCAGGTGGTGTTGCCTGTTCAAATATTGTCACCAGGAAATATTTGTTATTTGGTATTTATCATTTTTCGTTCCCAGAATTTTTTATTTTGCAATGTTTGCATATTCTGGAATATTCAATGTTCATATAAATAACAGCACTCTCTGTTAAGAGGGAACTATGATCCAATGAGACAGAAATGGTATCTTGTCATCCTAGCTCATCTGTGGCCAACTGTTCTGCGTTTTCCATTGTGTTCACCAACACTTTTTCACCTAGGATTTGTGAAGACCATACAGAACCGGATAGGAACCAATCTTCTGGAGAGGTTCCTAATGTCATTAGTTGGGAAGAGACAGGTAATAGGGGACTGACTGTCTCACCCACTATGTTATCGCCAAACATGTGCTGACTGCCAAAGCTCTGTAAATTGCCAATTGATAGGAGAAGACATCATTTTGAAGCAACAATACAAGAGAAGGAAAGTTGCTACTCACCATATAGTGGAGACATAGAGTAAATATCTCTGAAGTGAGCATTCACATGCGCAGGACAGATTTTGTGTTGTCAACATACATTGCCGGCCTGGTCACGTGTTCTTGGGATGTCATGTGTTTGTCCGTATAGTACCCTGTATATTTAGAATGTCACTGCATCCCTAGTACAGACGGATTCTTTTCATACGTGTCGTGGATTATTTATATATGTTGCGCAGACATTTTAACAGTATCCACTTGATACCGGGAATAAACCAGCTATGTATCTTTTAAGAGCAAGTGATATTGCATTCTGCTTCTTTGCGATAGGCGTCACAGTTCAGATGCACTCGATTTTTGGTAGTTTTTGGTATGATACAGCACTTTATAGTATTACAGAGCCTGACGCACATTTTTGCAGCGATAGTCTTGCAAAACGACTTGACAGTACGCTAGTAGTTTTGCAGGTGTCCGAAAAACACCGAATTTGCCACACATTAGCGATTATATCCCTGCTAATTCGTCCTTTTTTTCTGCTATTTCTGCGTATTTATTTTCTCGTTTTTATGACCTAAAGCACAATTTTTCTTACTGGTGGTACTTTGAAGTATTTATTTAACGCATTTTACATACTTGCTCCCAGTTTATTAAATAAATAATAGACTGAGTAAGAAGGGGGGGAAAAAAGGCGATCGGAGAATAAATGTACTGTAAAGCAAATACAGTTGGTCATGTAATAGTCAATCCATATAACACTATTAAGGGAAGTGGAATTGACTCAAATGAAAAAGTTTGGGGACATGTTTACTAATATTTTACGCTTCTTAATCAAATGGTGAAGAAAATAAAATGAAGGTAAAATACAGCAAAGAAGATGAATGTGTACTTCGATTAGCTACCTTCAGCCACACGCATGCAAATTTTTCTCTGTCTAAACATTCCTCTTTGCAGTGTTTTGAACATACTTTGGAATATTTTGTGGGGACAAAATTACTACTCCTTATTTTCTGGAGCCACATCTTTACTAAAATATAAATGACAAATAATCATTCTCCATGTCCTAGACACACTTAACATGGTCTCCTACTGTAACTTTCTAGTAAACAAAAAGGTTTGGACACATATTATACGGAGACAATTACAGACTCCCACTCTATTGAATTTTTCTGTCTCCCGTCTTTCAAATCTATATACATAATCAACAAGTCACTGATAAATGCATGGAGGATAGTATTTGCTGAAACAACTAACCACTCCCTTTCCCGTTCCACTAGCAAATTTACGAGAGGAAGTGATTGTTTGTAAGCTTTTGTACGAGCCGTAGTATCTATTATATAGTCATAAAGTTGTAGAAAAGTAGGTCTACAGAATCAAGCCTTAATTATAATGCATCTCGAAATTTTTAAACATATACAGTGTCTCTTACTAATACGATAACTATAATTAGAGCTACATGGTATGTAGCCATGAAAAGTTACTATCCCTCCATTCACATATTTTTCTTTGCATCCATAGCAACAACAGTAATTCACCATCGCTATTACACTATCAACAAATGGTGAAAACACAACAAAAACTCAATATTATAAACTTCAAACTCTGCGGAAAGCACACACGCATAGCAAAGTCCTGAAAACACGGGACAATCCTGGTTTAATGTTGACAACATGCGCAGAGCACAATGCTCACTCCAGAGATATTTACTCTATGAGCGGAGGTGCTGAGTCGTGATAGGCACAATAAAAAGATTCACACAATCATAGCTTTCGGCCATTAAAGCCTTTGTCAGCAGTAGACACACACACACACACACACACACACACACACACACACACACACACACACACACACACTCACGCAAGCGCAACTTGCACACACATCTGCAGTCTCAGAGAGCTGAAACTACACTGTGAGCAGCAGCACCAATGCATGATGGGAGTGGCGACTGGGTGGGGATAAGGAGGAGGCTGGGGCGGGGAGGGGGAGGGATAGTATGGTGGGAGTGGTAGACAGTGAAGTGTTGCAGTTTAGACGGAGGGTAGGAGAGAAGGTGCAGAGGGGGGAGGGAGGAGGGGGTAAGTAGCGGAAAGGAGAGAAATAAAAATAAAAATAAATTCAAAGACTGGGTGTGGCGGTGAAATGACAGCTGTGTAGTGCTGGAATGGGAACAGGGAGGGGGCTGGATGGGAGAGGACAGTGACCATCGAAGGTTGAGGCAAGGAGGGTTACAGGAACGTAGGATGTATTGCAGGGAAAGTTGCCAGCTGCGCAGTTCAGAAAAGCTGGTGTTGGTGGGAAGGATCCACATGGCACAGGCTGTGAAGCAGTCATTGAGATGAGGGGTATCATGTTTGGCAGCATGTTCAGCTATAGGGTGGTCCACTTGTTTATTGGCCACAGTTTGTCGGTGGCCATTCATGCGGACAGACAGCTTGTTGGTTGTCGTGCCTACATAGAATGCAGCACAGTGGTTACAGCTTAGCTTGTAAATCACGTCCAGAAGACTATATCATTGGTTGTAGCTGAAAGTTAAATAAGAATAGATGATATTGTTTAAAAGAAAATTAGACCAAAAGAGGTGAAAAAATTGAAGACAAATTAGGATTGCAGAAGATTAAGGTTTGCGGGACAAAAAAAGAAATATTGGAAAGAGAGATAGAGATTTTGTTGTAAAAGGCATTGAGAATGAAGGAGAAGATCAAAGGGGAAATAAATTATGGCATAGTGAAGAGTGAGAGTCAAATACTTGGGAGAGAATCAGTTCCTATATTCAGATTTTGGAATTAATGGGACCTTGAAAAGGGTGTGGGAGAGGGGTCAAACAGTATCCAGATTTCTACAACAAAGAGAGGCCCTATAAATTCAAAAGCACAAAAAGAACTTTTAACAGAAAAGAAAAAGGTTTGAAATTATGCAAGTTGTAGACCTTAGTGCTAAATAAACCAACAGGACCAACTGTTCTACATTATATGTTCCATAACACACGTTAGTGTGAATCTGCTATCTTAGGCAGGGGTTTGATGACGTCATGAATTGACCATTGCATGGGTACATATAAGCAGCTCGGCATGCTGCAGTGTTGTAGGTTTGAAACTGTTGTGTGAGTCTTTATGGCCTCTCTGACGTTGTCTCCAGCATTGGAAGATGAAACATTAGACATAAATTAATGGCCAAAAGTACTGTAAACAATTCAAATACATTTGACAGTGAAAATAATAGGCAAAAGAGCAGGAATAATTGAAACACACTTTCCTTATCTCTAGAAATGACAAACAAAGTATGGCCGTGTGGTTAAAGGCGCTGCAGTCTGGAACCGCAAGACCACTACGGTCGCAGGTTCGAATCCTGCCTCGGGCATGGATGTTTGTGATGTCCTTAGGTTAGTTAGGTTTAACTAGTTCTAAGTTCTAGGGGACTAATGACCTCAGCAGTTGAGTCCCATAGTGCTCAGAGGCATTTGAACCATTTTTGACAAACAAAGTAATTAAAAAAGTGTCAGCTCATCAAATAAATCTAATCTCATGTGCACAAACAGGTTCAGTGTGTTGGCGGGAAACAGCAATAAGTCTGTAAACATTGAAAGTGAACATTCCAGCCAACGTGAAACTCAAAACAAAATATAAGCTTGTAAATTTAATGTCGGCAGCAATCACAAACAGCATACAAAGAAATGCAAAGTTATTTGTCGTGGACAGCCATAGCAGAAAACTAGCTAGTATTGTATGTGACGTGAATATGGGCTTTTGTGCAACTGGCATCATGACACCTGGCATGAGGATGAAAAGTGTTAATAGCATTGTCTTTGGAACATAGGAATATCCTGAAGGGCAGTGAATTTGTGCTTGTGTGACTGGTATAAATGACATAGAACATAAAGAATCCAAAACATGTGTAGCAGGTATGAAGAATTTGTTAATATGAATGAGATGAAACACACACTTGTGACTATACCACAGAGATCCGACCTGATCTTTAATTCACATGTAAACTAAGAGCGCCATAAAACCATTATCAAAATCAGATTGCTATGCTCCACTTGTGCAAAATGCAATGTGGTGGGTACTAGTAGACTCGAAAAAATTTGCACACTGAACATTATGAGCATGGAAAAATTTTCTGTGCCAGGAGGTAAACAAAATTATAAAACTGCAGCAAACTAATTCATTCAGATAATTGTGCTGCTCTAGATCACCAAGTGAAAATAAACAAGCATGCAAGACTCAGTGAAATCTAAATGCACTTCTGTACCAATATTCTTCTTCTTCTTCATATAAATGTAAAACCTTGATTTACATACCTGAATCATATATTACCAGAATATGCCTTGAAGGCACATTTGAAGTGTTAATACACACACATAACTTGTGATTGTCTCAGTTTTTTGTACTCCAAGCTCTGATGAGATAGCATTTGTAGAAAAAAATTACCACTTTAATGTTGCAGTTGTCCAAATTTAAACAGCATAAAATTGTTGATGTACAGTAGGTGATATTAATGTGGATATAATAATGCAAAGAGAAAAATGTGATTCACATGGTTAATTCTCTAAAGTCATTGAACTATTACTGTCTCAATGAAAAACACATTGGACTGAATACATGGTTTAATAACATAATTAGTAATGTACATAGATACTCTCTTGAATGTCATGTTATAGAAATAAGAATATCAGACCGTGCAGGGCTGTGGCTTCCGATAGAAAATTCAGCTCTCAGTACCACAGAAAGACAAGTGACGTACAGAATTGTAGATGAATCTATTGTAAACAATATGATAGATTAGTTAAAAGAAATGGATTGGTCTCATGTAAAGGATAATGATAAAACAATTGATGAATGCTTTTCAATTTTTGTGGCAGAGATCAAATGCATGCTCCACTGTAACCAAAAGATGTACTAATATTATACATAAGCAGCATCATATCAACAAGTGCTACACTACACAACTAATCAAAATCAGGATATTATTACTTATTCTGAGAGGTAAGCCTCATGGAAGTGATAGGGACAAGGAAAATTATGTAAATATGAAAAAACTGTACAGATGATGATGATGATGATGATTTGTTTGTGGGGCACACAACTGTGCGGTCATCAGTACAAAGTCCCAATTTTTACACTGTCTGATCTAGCCACTGTCATGGATGATGATGATGATGATGATGATGATGATGATGATGATGAAGAAGAAGAAGAAATGATGACAACAAAAACACCCAATCCCCACACAGAGAAAATCCCCAACCAGACTGGGAATTGAATCCTGGACCCCGTGTTCCATAGGCGGCAGTGCTAACCACTAGACTACGAGCTGCGAACAAACTCTACAGATCTGAAATAAAAAATGCTAAGTGCAGTGCAAGTGATATGTTGTTTGAAGTCCTAACAATAAATGTAAAGCAGTGTGGAAGGTAATTAAAAGGAAAATTAACAATAACAGTAAAGAAAGTACACTACTGGCCATCAAAATTGCTACACCAAGAAGAAATGCAGATGATAAACGGGTATTCATTGGACAAATATATTATACTAGAACTGACATGTGATTACATTTTCATGCAATTTGGGTGCATAGATCCTGAGAAATCAGTACCCAGAACAACCACCTCTGGTCGTAATAACGGCCTTGATATGCCTGGGAATTGAGTCAAACAGAGCTTGGATGGCGTTTACAGGTACAGCTGCCCATGCAGCTTCAACACTGTACCACAATTCATCAAGAGTAGTGACTGGCGTATTGTGACGAGCTAATTGCTCAGCCACCATTGACCAGACATTTTCAGTTGGTGAGAGATCTGGAGAATGTCTGGCCAGGGCAGCAGTCGAACTTTTTCTGTATCCAGAAAGGACCGTACATGACCTGCAACATGCGGTCGTGCATTATCCTGCTGGAATGTAGGTTTTCGCGGGGATCGAATGAAGGGTAGAGCCACAGGTAGTAACACATCTGAAATGTAATGTCCACTGTTCAAAGTGCCGTCAATGCGAACAAGAGGTGACCGAGACGTGTAACCAATGGCACCGCATACCATCACGCCGGGTGATACGCCAGTATGGCGATGACGAGTACACGCTTCCAATGTGCGTTCACCCCGATGTCGCCAAACACAGATGCGACCAACATGATGCTGTAAACGGAACCTGGATTCATCTGAAAAAAAGACGTTTTGCCATTCGTGCACCCAGGTTTGTCATTGAGTACACCATCGCAGGCTCTCCTGTCTGTGATGCAGTGTCAAGGGTAACCGCAGTCATGATCTCCGAGCTGATAGTCCATCCTGCTGCAAACTTCGTTGAACTGTTCGTGCAGATGGTTGTTGTCTTGCAAACGTCCCCATCTTTTGACTCGGGGATTGAGATGTGGCTGCACGATCCGTTACAGCCATGCGGATAAGATGCCTATCATCTCGACTGCTAGTGATACGAGGCCGTTGTGATCCAGCACGGCGTTCCGTATTACCCTCATGAACCCACCGATTCCATATTCTGCTAACAGTCATTGGATCTCGACCAACTCGAGCAGCAATGCCGTGATACGATAAACCGCAATTGGGATAGGCTACAATCCGACCTTTATCAAAGTCGGAAACGTGATGGTATGGATTTCTCATCCTTACACGAGGCATCACAACAACGTTTCACCAGGCAACGCCGGTCAACTGCTGTTTGTGTATGAGAAATCGGTTGGAAACTTTCCTCGTGTCAGCACGTTGTAGGTGTCACCACTGGCGCCAACCTTGTGTGAATGCTCTGGAAAGCTAATCATTTGCATAACACAGCATCTTCTTCATGTTGGTTAATTTTCGTGTCTGTAGCATGTCATCTTTGTGGTGTAGCAATTTTAATGGCCAATTGTGTAATATGCCTGTTGACTGTGATACTCTCATTGAATATTTTATAAATATTGCCAGCACCACGATTCCACTCAATAATTCTACATTAGATGCAGAAGCCCTCCTTACTTATGCAAAACAGACAAGAAGTGAGGAATTACTTGGATATTAATCACTTTAAATGACATTTACAAATTGGTAAACAAACTAAGGAGTCCTACTTTGTATTCAGTAATCTCATTTCCCATATATACTATAAATGCAAGAATTTGTGTGTATGTTTGTTACTGCATCAGGCTAAAACGGATGGACAGATTTGGATAAAATTTGACGTGGACATAGCTTATACCCTGGATTAACATACAGCTTGTTTTTAAAAGTGTGTGATACAAAGTATGTATTTGTATGAAGCATATAACATTAACTATGGAACAATAATTGAACTGTGAGCAACAGCCAATGAAAAGTCACAGCAGGAAAGCCAATCAAAAAGCGCGCTGCTTAAATGCTAATTTCCAGATTGGAAATTGTGTTACGACAATATTGCATTTCAAGGCAACACAGCATTGAAGATTTAACACAAACTCAACATCCTTGGTATGATTTGTTCTATTTAAATATCATTTAAAACTATATTGGCAGTAAGTCTTAACAGGCTGCTATTACATCATTAGAATGTTTTGCGTAACCACGCTGTTAGAGACGTCATGTTGCCAAACTGAATTATGTAATACCCAGGTTCACACCCTGCTGCAATCTTTTTTCCTTATTTCATATGTTTGGAAAATGTTCTGGGACTTTCTTATTAGAAATTGGTACAATTACAACATTGCTTCCCACTAATATTTGCTTTTTATATTACGATTGTGTCAGAAACTCCTGGGCATCTATGAAGTCACCTTGAAGGCTCACAATGATCTCGTTATGTAAATGCTGTGTGACAAACAAAGAGACATCCTTTACATGTAAAGGTTCCTAGAACTTTATTGGGGCTGGATTATGATATGCAAGCTTATCTGCAGGTAACAGGCACACACATGAGGGCTCATGACATTGCTTCACAAGCAAATGTTATAAAGTTTGTGATGCACTGAATCAAAAAATTGCTTATTCTCCTTCTCTATAGAGTTAGTATGTTTGCTACCCATTCATGTTGAAGCAGGTATATGGTTTTAGAGGAACTTTGGAATGTAGATAATCTAAACCCTGAATTAACACACAGGCTGTCTTTTATTCTGAAGCAAACAACTGTTACCATGGGATGGCCAGCATGACTACTGTTCCCATGTGATGGATTATGTGACTAAAATGTCATACGTGGAAGTTAAGCATCAGGCAAGTGCACGAGTGGCTGAAACTCCTGAGCAGACTTATGCTTGACATCAGCAGAATACTAAATGCATTGCATCTCAGCATGTTTCCGGGACCACTGAAAATGGGGCTTCTTGGCGTCAGGTGAATGCAGCATGCATAGCATCTGTGTGTGCCACTGAAACAGTCAAAGAAGCAGCTTCACACTGACACACTGTTGCTCAGTGACAAGTTGAACATCGGCAAATATTTGCAATGAATACCTGGGGTTTTGTATTAAAAAAAAAATAAAATAAAATAAAAAAAACATGATTTTGACCATAATGCAACATTGGATTACAGTGACCACAGGCTCATAAAAATTGACAGTATGAACAAGGTGTGCAGATTTTGTGGGACCTTGAAATGGAAGTAGGAAACAGTGGGAATGTGTTGCTCTGGGGGCAAGGTATCTGTTCCTACATTAGAAGAGCTGGTGGATCCTTTAAAGGAATTATTTTCTGGATAGACTGATGAGGCACAGCAGTTCCTAAACTGTACAAAAAATATAATTCATGTTTTCACATGAGCGCCTTTGAGGTCAATAGAATTCTCACTATGCCTGTTTTTTCATTTACCTTTACAGTGCAGGGGCAAGAGCACCATAAAATCGGGTCGCTTTTCCCTCTGTCCAATGGTGAAGCACAATTTTTGCTAAGCAGGAGACTGAAACGCTGTGTCAAATTATTCAGGGAGTTGAACAGGTGACTGGACTGAAAATTCAGAAAGTTCTTCAAAATCACAATGTATTGGTACAGCTCTGGAGAACATGCCTGACGAGAGCTGCAAGTTGGTGATCCATGTAGATAATGTGCCAAGCGGGCAGCACACATGCTGCTACAGCACAATGGCCGTGACCAATGGCACAGCTGTGGTCACGGATGATAACCCAACTGCCCTGGGGACATTGTCCTGCGCAAGCATGACAACTCCATCACCAGGAACATGAGCACGATGACTCTGTCACCAGGATCATTGATATGCACCGCTATTGTGATGCCCTGTTTTGGAATGGCCAGGAAGGGATTAAAGTGCAGAAGCTGGTGATAGGGCAAGATTTTGGTGAAACAACAGTGTTTCATGTATTCCATTGAGTGGCAAAAGCATGACTTCCTCCATGTGCACTTGCTTCTTGGTTAAAGCACAAATTGTGGCTGAAATAAATGTATGATGTGACATTACCAGAGTTGCCTGACCCCAATGTGGACAAAAAGCTATAGGACACAGTCACTAAGAGTCTATGCTCCACAGTCCTTGCAGAGCATTGAAACCTGTGCCGCCAGCCATGAAGGACAAGAAATTCACCAAAAAGTATTCTGGGCCACTTTTAAAAGAGACCCAAATGAACGACAATGTATGGTTCAAATGGCTCTGAGCACTATGGGACTTAACATCTGTGGTCATCAGTCCCCTAGAACTTAGAACTAATTAAAACTAACTAACCTATGGACATCACACACATCCATGCCCGAGGCAGGATTCGAACCTGCGACCGTAGCAGTCGCACGGTTCCGGACTGAGCGCTTAGAACCGCTAGACCACCGCAGCCGGCGAACGACAATGTATATCCATTGTACAGACCTTGAGTGTACAAGAACAAGGGATGTACGGTCACAATGAAAGTGAGAGGTATGGCACAAGAAGTTGTACTGGACAGCAGCTGCATCATTCCATGCTCACCACTCCTTTCCATTATATTTATTGCTCACATTAATGTAGAGATTTGTAACTTGGTTAAGGCAATTAAATATATTTGCAAATACATAAACAGAGGCAGTGACCAGGCAATATTTATTGTGCAACAGCAGGACTGTGCTAATATTGATCCAAGAGACGATGTGCGGATGTTTACGGCAGATCGATTTGTGAACGGCAACAAAGCTACATGGTGGATATCGGGCTTGCTGTTTCACGAGAAGCACACGACATGACACATCTAGTGGCGCACCTTCCCAACAGTAAGTGTGCGTACTTCATGGAGGCAGTTTGCACAATTGAATAGCGACACTGCCCACTACTACCCTCACCACATTTTCCCATGTATGCCAGATGGACGACTTTGGCAGAACTTTACTGTACGCCTATGTGCCAAAATATCACACATGGAAAGTGTCACAGAAAGAATGGAAAAGTCATGTGCAGGACACCCTGGTTGAGGGCTGGCAAGCTGTGAAGGTGTCTGAGGCCCTGGGTAGAATTTACACCACACCTGTAATACACTGAGTGTTATTGTGTATAGTTGCTTCTGACCCGCATCCGGGCCCCCATCAGTTTTCAGACCCTGCAAACAGTTGACAGAGATGGAAAAGCCATGTTTGAGGAAGCATATGAGGCGATAGGAGTTTTGGAAGATGACGCTACAATGGAGGACACCATATTGTGCTGGTCACCAGCGAAGTTGAGAGAGCTCTTTGCTGTCATGTTGAACACCTGTGGACTCTTGAACCCGAATACATTTTGGAATAAATATAAAACATTATCCGAAGAAATTGAGCATTATTACCAAGGTTCAGCACAGTCCAGTTTTGACATATTTTAATGAAGTGCTGAAGCTTATTGAGGACAAAGCTTTCTTGGTGGTGGGAAAACAGCTGTCTGATTTCAGCATGCCTACACTACAATGGGCGGGAGGGCTGTCCACTGATTTGGTCAGGGAACTCATAGTTATGACACAGCAGCCTTGGAGGCCCAAGTTGCCCAAGCTAATCCCTTCCTATTACCAGAGCAAAGGCACGTTTTCAATAAAATTTTGAATAATGTGGAGATCGGATGAGTTCATTTCTTGTGCACACCTGGGGGCAATGGCAAGACATTTCTGTTGAATTTGCAGCTGGCCCAGTTGCTCAAGGACAGGAATGTTGTGCTATTTATTGTGTCCTCTGGGATAGCCACAACCTTGCAGCAGGGGAAGAACTGCCCATTCAGTGTTCAAGCATCCTGTGAACCTTGCGAATGAGGAAACATTCACTTGCAATGTCAGCAAGAGCAGTGGTCGTGCCACTCTGTTTCAGCAGTGCAGATTGATTGCATGGGGTGAATGCTGGATATCACACAAGCATGCGATTGAGGTGCTCGGCTGAAGCTTGCAAGACATCTGCAATAACTCAATGTTGATGGGTGGAGTCATTGTCTTGTTCGCAGGCCATTTCCGACAGGTGCTGCCAGTCATCTATTGAGGCTCTATGGCAGATAAGGCAAACACATGCCTCAAATCATCGCCACTGCAGGTACACGTAGAAAATTTAGAGCTGACAACTTATACCATAACTGCCTGATAGTGATGGAAATGTTACCAATGATGGTGCCACTAAAGCAGAGTCACTAAATACAGTTTTCTGTAATTCCTTCATGAAAGAAGACAAAGTAAATATCCCAGAATTCGAAACCAGAACAGCTGTTAGCATGAGTTGCATAAAAGTAGCTATCTTAGGTGTTGTGAAACAACTTAAATCACTTAAGAAAGGAAAGTCTTCTGGTCCAGATGGTATACCAGTCGGGTTCCTTTCAGAGTATACAGACACAGTAGTGCCTTTCTTAGCAATCATACACAACCGCTCACTTGGCAGAAGGTCTGTTCCTGAAGACTGGAAAGGTCACACAAATATTCAAGAAAGGAAATAGGAGTAACCCATTGAATTACAGACCCATATCACTGACCTCAATTTGGAATAGGAATTTTGGAGCATATGCTGTACTTGAACATTATGAATTGCCTTGAAGAAAATGACTTATTGATACATAACCAACACGGATTCAGAAAATACCATTCTTGTGCAACACAGCTAGCTCTTTATTCCCATGAAGTAATGAGTGCTGTCAACAAAGGATTTCAGATTGATTCCATATTCATAGATTTCCAGAAGGCTTTTGATACCGTTCCTCACAAGCAACTATTAATCAAATTGCGTACATCTGGAGTATTGTCTCAGTTGTGTGGCTGGATTCGTGATTTTCTCTCAGAGAGGTCACAGTTCATAGTGACAGACAGTAAATCATCGAGTTGAACAGAAGTGATATCTGACGTTCCACAAGGTAGTGTCATAGGTCCTCTGCTGTTCCTGATTTACATAAATGATCTAGGTGATAATCTGAGCAGCCCCCTTAGATTGTTTGCAGATGACACTGTAATTTACCATCTAGTAAAATCATCAGATGATCAATTCCAATTACCAAATTATCTAGAGAGAATTTCTATATGATGCGAAAAGTGGCAATTGGCACTAAACAAAGAAAAGTGCGAGGTCATCCACATGGGTACTAAAAGAAATCTGATAAATTTAGGGTATACGATAAATCGCACAAATCTAAGGGCTGTCAATTCGACTAAATACCTAGGAATTACAATTACGACAACTTAGATTGGAAAGACCACGTAGATAATAGTGTGGGGAAGGCGAGACAAAGACTCCGCTTTTTTGGCAGAACACTTAGAAGATGCGACAAACCCACTAAAGAGACAGCCTACATTACACTTGTCCATCGTCTACTGGAATATTGCTGTATAGTATGGGATCCTTACTAGTTAGGATTGATGGAGGACATCGAAAAAGTGCAAAGAAGTGCAGCTCGTTTTGTGTTATTGCGCAACAGAGGTGAGAGTGTCACTGATATTATACAAGACTTGGGGTGGCAGTCGCTGAAGCAAAGGCAGTTTTCTACATCTACATGACTACTCTGCAATTCACATTTAAGTGCTTGGCAGAGGGTTCATCGAACCACAATCATACTATCTCTCTACCATTCCACTCCCGAACAGCGTGAGGGAAAAACGAACACCTAAACCTTTCTGTTCGAGCTCTGATTTCTCTTATTTTATTTTGATGATCATTCCTACCTATGTAGGTTGGGCTCAACAAAATATTTTTGCATTCGGAAGAGAAAGTTGGTGACTGAAATTTCGTAAATAGATCTCGCCGCGACGAAAAACGTCTTTGCTTTAATGACTTCCATCCCAACTCGCGTATCATATCTGCCACACTCTCTCCCCTATTATGTGATAATACAAAACGAGCTGCCCTTTTTTGCACCCTTTCGATGTCCTCCGTCAGTCCCACCTGGTAAGGATCCCACACCGCAGAGCAATATTCTAACAGAGGATGAACGAGTGTAGTGTAAGCTTTGTGGCGAGATCTATTTATGAAATTTCAGTCACCAACTTTCTCTTCTGAATGTGAAAATATTTTGTTGACACCCACCTACATAGAGAAAAATAATCATCATAATAAAATAAGAGAAATCAGAGCTCGAACAGAAGGATTCAGGTGTTCCTTTTTCCCACACGCCATTTGAGAGAGGAATGGTAGAGAAGTAGTATGAAAATGGTTCGATGAACTGTCTTTCAGACACTTAAGTGTGCAGAATAACCATGTAGATGTAGATGTAGATGTTAGGATTAGGACTTGAAATTACAGCAACGACACATGTTTAACGAACAACTTTATTCATAAAGGACCACACACTGAACAAGGAACGTAACCATGTAGATGTAGATGTAGATGTTAGGATTAGGACTTGAAATTACAGCAACAACACATGTTTAACGAACAACTTTATTCATAAAGGACCACACACTCAACAAGGAACACACACAGACAGAGAACACACACTGCTAGGACAACTGTGTACATAACAACATCTGTGGACGCCAACAATATTATGTGGCGGTAAAATTTGAATCTCAAGACGCCCCCTCAATTTTTACACGCAGGTGTAAATCGATGAACTTGAGTGCTTAAGTTTGTGGTTCTAGGTTCGCAGTCCGAGTCCAACAACACACATCTCATGCTTTGGTGCAGGAAGGGCCTTCATCAGCATGTCTGCTACCATATCTTCTGTTGACCGATATTCCAGTTTCAGTGGATAATCTTGCAGGGCCTGGTGAATGAAGTGGTACTTTATGTGAATATGTTTTGTCTTTAAGTGGAAAACTGGATTATTTGCTAATTTTCCAGCTGACTGGTTGTCATTGAACAGTACAATGTTTGATAGCTCCACTAAACGCAGCTCCTTCACAAAGGTTGATAGGTGAATCGCCTCCTTCGCTGCTTCGGAGATACTCATATACTCAGCCTCAGTTGATGAGAGAGCGATGGTCCTCTGCTTGCGCAAACACCATCAGATTGCTGACTTGCACAAGATGAAGTATACGACTTCCTGTCAGCATCAGAATTTCCACAGTCAGCATCTGCAAAACCGAATATTCCCTCTTTATCATTGACGTAGGTTTATTTCTTATCAATTGTTCCCTTGAGGTATGTAAGGATTCGTTTAGCTGCCTACCAGTGAACAAGATTATGGCTGTTGTTGTATTGGCTTAGGTTGTTGACTGCATGGCACATATTAGGGCGAGTGCCAATGGCGATGTACATCAACACTCCGAGCAGTTCCCTGAATGGATACTGAGTCCCATTCACTGTACTTGCAGCTGCAACATTCAGTTTGATCCCGGTCGCCAACAGGGTTCTTACAGGTTTGCAGTCACCCATTCGGAATTGGTGTAAAACTTCTCTGATGTAGCCACTTTGACACAGCGTGAGTTTGTCAACAGACTGATTTATGTCAATGCCCAGGTAGCATTTCACAAGACCAAGATACTTGACGTCGAATCTGGCAGATAACTTGTCCTGGATCTGCCTTGTTCTTTCCGGGTCTGATGACGCAATTACGATGTCGTCAGCATAAGTGAGCAGGAAGACTTTAGAATTTCCCATACTGTCCACATATACACAAGGATCTGCACTAGTGGGCTGCAATCCGATTGACATCAATGTGGCATTTAATTTGGCATGCCACTGTCTGCCAGTTTGGCGCAATCCGTAGATGGCTATCGTAAGCTTGCACACTTTGTCACCAGATTTTAACTTCTGTAGCATACCATCTGCCTTTTTGGCGAGCATATCATCTGCCTTTTTGGCTATGTGATGGTCCTCCTCTACATCTCTCATCTTCTGTAAGAACTTGGCTAATGAGTCCGGCTGTTCCATGAAGATTTCAGTATCAACTTCACCTTTGAGGAATGCAGTGGTGATATCCAGCTGTGAGACATGCAAGTTAAACTTCACTGCTAGAGCCATGAGGAGTGTGAATGATTCGATTCCTGCAACTGGAGGGAATGTTTCCACAAGGTCAACTCCAGGTCTTTGGTTGAATCCTCATGCAACTATTCTGGCCTTTCTTTGTAGCAAGGATCCATAACTGCCGCTTGTGTTTCTGAAGACAGTTCTGCAGTCAATTATTTTTCTGTTTACTTGTCTGTCCATGATGTCCCAGGTTTCATTCTTGACTAGCGATTTGACTTCATCGTATATAGTGCTAAACAGTTCTTGACTATCTGGACCATTCAATGCATCCTCAACATTGATTTCTGTTGCTTTAGCAGCAAAGTTGATGTCAGGACTTGAAACATCTGGTGCAAGCTGTGGAGCAAGTGTGACACTTGAGGAATTGCTGTCCTCTTCATATGACAGGTTAACATTTGAAATGATATCGTGTGGTAGCGAGGTGACTTCTTCTTCTTCAAAACCGTAAAGTGGTTCTTCATCAGAGAATGATTCTGACTCACAGCTTCTGTTGTCACTCAAATCTCATGGTGAAAGGTCCATGCAGATGCTTCTTCTTTGGAAATAATGATGTTCATCTGCAGAGAGGTCTACATAGGTTTGCTTGGGTTCAAAACTGTTATGATCAAGGAACCTGACATCTCATGATGTGCATATCTTGTGGTCTTTTGGCACACACACACAATAGATACTTGAACAGTCTGAGTAGCCTACAAAGATTCCTTACTTGCCTCTCAGATCAAACTTCCCCTTATTTGGTGATTTGTCCAGTATGATCACACTTTCACCGAATACACGAAGGTGTGACAGGTCTGGTTTCTTCTTCATCCACTTTTCATATGGAGTTCCACCTGAAAGTCCTTTGGTTAGGCAGCGATTTTGGATGTGGTTGGCTGTGTTAATAGCTTCGGCTCAAAGTGATGGTGGCTGTCCAGACTCCAGCATCATGCAGCGAGCCACTTCAACCAAGGATCGGTTCTTTCGTTCAGTAACACCATTCTGTTGTGGTGTATAAGGAACTGTGTGACGTCGCTGTATTCCTGCCGCTCGGATGATGGAGTCCATCCTTTCGTTGCAGTATTCCTTGCCGTTATCTGACTGGAAAGATTTTATTTTACGTCCAGTCTGATTTTCAGCAAAGTTCTTGAATTCAACAAATCTGTCCACAACTTCCCCCTTGTGTCGAAAAAAGTAGACTTGACACCATCTGCTGTGGTCATTCATGAAGGTTACAAAATATCTTGCACCACCTAGAGATTTTTCTCTCATTGGCCCACAGACATCTGAATGTACTAACTCCAGAAGGTCACTTTTGTTTTCATCCCGCCTGGTGAAGTGGGTGGATGTGATCTTTCCTTCGAGACATGTAGTGCACTTGGTGAAGTCTGCATCACTGAATTTTAAGCCTTTCACATACTCATCCTTGAGCATTCTAATCATATCTCCAGAGTTCAAGTGTCCTAATCAAGCATGCCAGATTTGCGTGTCACTTTTCGTAATTTTTGTCTCGGCAGCTGTACAGGCTTTTGGGCTGTTTTCATGCAAGTAAAACAGGTTACCAACTCTGTTTGCAATCACCTTAACCTTATCGTTAGTGTCCCTTATAACTGCACGATTTTTCTCAAAGGTTACAGTGTGATTGCTGTCCACAACCTTTGTAACTGAGATTAGATTGGTTCCGAGTTTTGGCACATACAAAGTGTTTTTGAGCGTAATGGAGTTGGTATCACTGGCTGAGATTTTGATGCGTACGTCACCTTCAGCTGTCACTTGCATAGCACTGTTGTCTGCAAGCGTTAAACTTTCTTGCGCTTTTGTTATGCTTGTGAACACTTCAGGGTCGTTACACATGTGTGATGTGCAACCACTGTCTATACACCACAAAACGTTTGGTTCACGAGCTTTCGGAGCATGTTCGTTAATGGAAAAACATTAATGATCTTCATCAACTTTATTTGCAGCTTGCGCAAGTAGCTTCCTTTCGAAGAAACACTCTTCTTCTTTGTGGCCTTTCTTGTTGCAAAAACTGCACCTGAATGATGATTTTTCCCTCCTTTGCTTCTGTTTTGATTTTTGTTTTGATTTGTCACAGTCACTTAATGTACCTTTTGATTTGTTTATGAAATGTTTAGGCCTGACCAGTTTGACAAACATCGCAGCACTTGCATTTTCACTGTCTTTCTGAACTCTCGTGTTGTTTTCTTCCAAGATTTTCACTTTTAGTGTCTCAACATCGGGTAGGTTATCACGAGATTCGATTGCACACCTAAAATTATCATAACTATCTGGCAAACTGTAGAGCAGCATTATCGGCAATAAATCACTGTTTATATCGATGTCCATTGCTTGTAATTTGTCCACTGCATCGAAGAATTCATTAAGATGCTGTGTTACATCATCACTAGCTTGCATCTTGTGAAGAGTAAGCAGCGATGTTTGGCGAGCAGATCCTTTGGATGCATAAATTGATTCAAGTTTGAGCCATACCTGACGTGATGTGCTGCAGTTCTTCACTTGCTTCAGTTCCGTGGGGCTGATGGATAGAATGAGGTCTGCATTCGCCCTCCTGTCTGCAGCTAACCACACTTTGTGTGCGGCTTGTGCAGCAGCAAGTGCGGCGCCTTCACCAGTCACTTCAGGTTGCGGTATGTCTCCAGATACATACCCCCACGTGTCGTTCTTGATGAGTAGTGCTTCGACTTGAATTCTCCTTGTGTCATAGTTATCGCGTGATAACGTTTCCACTCGAACTCTGTGTGCAGCAGCCATGTGCGCTATATTAGTCGCATTAACAGACTCAGTTTATTCCCGCACTTCAGCTTACGAATTTCTGTTTTTGTGTAAACGAAGAGTATCGCTTTTACCTATCGTGTGACGTGGGCCTGTAACCTGTTAGGATTAGGACTTGAAATTACAGCAACAACACGTGTTTAACGAACAACTTTATTCATAAAGGAACACACACAGACAGAGAACACACACAGACAGAGTACACACACAGGCAGAGAACACACACTGGTAGGACAACTGTGTACATAACAATGTCTGTGGACACCAACGATATTGTGTGGCAGTAAAATTTGAATCTCAACAGTAGATGTAGATGAGACAATGACCAAGAGTCGAGATTGGTGAGGGCAGCATGGCAATGGATGCGGAAGACTTAACAAAATCTGAAAGCCACTTCTACAATGTTGTAAAGTCAGAAGATAATCTAATTAACGAGGTTTTTCAAGCTTACATGAAAACTTGAACAATGAGGAGTGGTTATGTGAAAGAGTTATCTTGCCGCCTAAGAATGAATTGGTGGGAAACATCAATAAAAAAATTAATGCTCAGGTACATGGTGAGGTGACCACCTACACATCAATCGATACAGTGATGACAAGAGATGATGCAACTTCATATCTTGTAGAATTTCAAAACTCATTAGAGCTGTCGAGGGTGCCATCCTACAAGTTGGAGCTAAAGATGGGTGTGCATGTGTTATTGATGCATAACCTGGATGCACCATAATTGTGCAGTGGCACCAAGTTGTGTGTCACGGACCTGAGAAGGCATATCGTACAGGCCTCTATCATCACCAGCGGAGCCAAGGGAGGGAGAGTATTAATACCATGAATTCCCATTATCCCAACAAGCTTGCATTCCAGTTTAAACACCTGCAGTTCCCAATGACAGTAGCCATTTTGATCCCTGTAAATAAGAGTCAGGGACAATCTTTAAAAGTGGCCGGTATTCATCTGAGCACCTCATGTTTCTGGCACGGACAGCTCTACATTGGCTGCTCACACGTATCGATAGCTCAAGATCTGTACACATTCAAGGAAGACAAGAAGTCTTGGAATGTTGTTTACAGAGACTTATTGCAGTAGATCGTGGCTCCCCATACATACCAAGATAATTATGATATTTTCCATGCTAGACATTTCACAGATGGTCATGCAGTTATTTGCTCCTTTTCTTGGCACATTTTGTACTTTGCTACTCAATCACGTACAAATTTTTGCTTAAGTAAATGAATGAATTTTGAGGGATCAGTTTTCTGCAACCATTTTGCTGGACCGCAAGTAGCTGATGTCGCAGTATCTCCAAGAGAACTTTTTTGATAGCGCATATATGTGGGTAGCGAGTTTCAGCATTAACATTTTCTTACAGCTGACTGTTTATCCGTGGGTTACATTGTAGGTTGCAGCTAGTTTCATCATAAAGCAAAGGAAGTCAAAGTGTCACCTCTCTCACTATTGATTTAAGCAAACCACTTGACTCAGTGTTACATGATGTAATCATCAAAATGTTAAAATACTGTGGTACTGAGGGTAAATTAGCCAGTTTATTCAAATCTTATTTAAGCAGTAGGTTGCAGCTTGTATATGCAAATAAGCTGGAATCTGCATTATTCCCAGTTAAAAGAGGAGTACCCCCAAGACTCTACTCTTGGACCTTTCCTTTTCATTGTCTACATTAATGACTTTTTGAATTATGTACTCTGCAAGAATATACTGTATACTGACGATACGATGCTAGTAACCGCTGGAGAGAATTTACTAAGTGCACCAGATAACAACAGATAAATTATGTAAATTACTGGTCACTGATGTCATGCCAATCAGCTATGCGTGAACCAGACAAAAACAGGAGAAATAATTTTTGATCTTGAGGTAACTAAAATTTAAAATAAAACAGTGAAACTGATCTCAGACCAGAAACTCTCTTGTGACACATCAAATATCTATGCAGTAAACTAGCCCATGTACTTCTTTTATTGTATAAGTTAAGAAATAGTGTGAGCAGACAGTTGTTACTCCAGTCATACTTCACTCTCTTCTGTTTCCATTTGCAGTATGGAACATTGCTTTTGGGCAATTCCGCAGGACCTAAATGTATTTTCAGGTGCCAGAAGAAAGCAAAATGAGTCGGCATTATAAAGGTGCTTAGCCTCTGTTTATACAGGGTGGTCAGAAACAGTCTAAAAAGCTTGTAAGAGTGTTGCAGGGGAGGTTATGGGAAAAAATAGTTTTAAAAAATTGATATGTTGCACCATTACTGAGTCTGTTTAGCATTGAAGTTACGAATCAAGTCGATGCACATGCAAATTCAAGTAGTCTCCCAGAGACAGTGTTGCCAAACTTGTTCCACATTTGGTTTCCTCAAACCGAGTGAACATAGCTGTTGCTCACCTAGCTTAAATTTATCACTTCCAAATAAGGCACATTTTAACTCAAAATGAGCGTTTCAACAAGTGTTAACTCACAAGTCCACATCTGTGCATCACTGATCTTAGCGCACACAATGCTTGAATTTGCATACTCAATGACCAGATTGGCTAACTTCAATTCTAAATAACTTGCAAATGATGCAATGTTTCGAATTTGTTTCTTAACAGTTATTTCTCAGCATGTGACACAAGATGTTCATGTACACAGTACCAGAAACAGCCACTTGGTTGATTTTCCTTCCTTGCTATAGTCAATAATAACTACAAGTACTTCAGCACAAAATTTTTCAGTGAGTTGCCACACTCAGTTTGTGCAGTACTACTAAATAAATGAATTTTATTCAATTGAAGAATTCCTAAAAATTGTTGTAATAATATATTATGAAAAGGAAAGTTGCCACTCACTATATAGCGGAGATGCCGAGTCATAGGTAGGAAAAACAAAAAGACTGTCACAAATAAGCTTTCAGCCAGTATGGCCTTCATCAAAAATAGATCACACACACACACACACACACACACACACACACACACAGTGTTGCATTTAAATTCACATAATTTGTTGTCAAATGTTCAGTTTGGTTTTAGAAATGGTTTAACAACTGAAAATGCTATATTCTCTTTTCTCTGTGAGGTTTTGGACGGATTAAATAAAAGGTTGCGAACGCTAGGTGTTTTCTTTGATTTAACGAAGGCTTTTGACTGTGTTGACCACAAAATATTACTGCAGAAGTTGGACCATTATGGAGTAAGGGGAGTAGCTTACAATTGGTTCTCCTCTTACTTTAAGAACAGAAAGCAGAAGGTAATTCTCCGCAATATTGAGAGTGGTAGTGATGTTCAGTCCCAATGGGGCACTGTTAAGTGGGGCGTTCCCAAAGGGTCAGTGCTGGGGCCACTGCTGTTTCTTATTTATATAAATGATATGCCTTCTAGTATTACAGGTGATTCAAAAATATTTCTGTTTGCTGATGACACCAGCTTGATAGTGAAGTATCTTGTGTGTAATATTGAAACAGTATCAAATAATGTAGTTCATGAAATAAGTTTGTGGCTTGTGGAAAATAATTTGATGCTAAATCACAGTAAGACTCAGTTATTTCAGTTTCTAACTCACATTTCAACAAGAACCGATATTTTGATCAGACCGAATGGGCATATTATAAGCGAGACGGAACAGTTCAAGTTCCTAGGCATTCAGATAGATAGTAAGCTGTTGTGGAAAGCCCATGTCCAGGATCTTGTTCAGAAACTAAATGCTGCTTTATTTACCATTAGAACAGTATCTGAAATAAGTGATACTTCAACACGAAAAGTAGTCTACTTCGTATATTTTCATACGCTTATGTCGTATTGAAATATGGCTTCCCGGCTAAGACACAAGTTGAAAATATGGTCACTATTTTTTATTTACTAAAATTTGCCATATTTCGTGACAGTACCTTTTCCGTTAGACGTTTGCAAGGCGATATTAGTCTTGGCTTCAGTTGTCTAAGTATGATTCCACAATGCATCTATGTCAGCTGCAGAAATGACGTGGTTCAACGTGTTTCTCTCATTTTGGCGTTTCAAATACAGTTTCTTCAAATGTAGTTTCTTCTTTTTAGTTAATACAAAAATAATAGTAACATAATTCAAAATTATTTATGACTGCAACCTTCACATTGTTCTTCCGTCAACACACACCAAGAGTTAGCTGCCGACTGACTATAGTCAAAGACGACTCCAACGTCAAAGATATTTTACACAATTCACAAGTTTCCACTTGTTATCAGTCTCTTTGCTATTCTTCGATACATTTTCTAATAGTAATCAATATGCTTTTACTCTCAAAAACAGAAGTAAATTAACATATAATAAGACAAATTATAATAAATTCTGACAAAAATATAAGAAAACATTTACAATTCGGTATCGACAAATACGGTAAAAAAATAACATCTCCCAGATCCATTACAACTGCTCCCCAGGGCTTTTGTTGTTATGGACATATACAACAAAATCCCGACCACACTCAGTGATGGATCTGTATTACACAATTAATACACTAATGATGCAGTCTGATAACCTCTTCCAAATTTGGACTCTTTGAATCTGTGGACTTGTTACTGGCTGTTGTTGCAATGATACTTCCCCATCAATCTCATACACAAAAAAAATTCAAGTAAAGAAATTATTTGACATGACAAATTTACATGGTATAAAACATACATGAGAAATATTCTAACATACAGATTGAAAATAATAGGAAGGTAAAACTCATTTCCTAGAATAAGATTTAATTAATTTTTTTTATATTAATGTTAATTTCATTATGCTTACATATTGTAACAGTAAAAATGATACTGGACATATATAGTGTAGTGTTTTTTTTTCTTTTGTATATTTTTTTTGCTTATGATTTTCTTTTTAATTTTTTTTACTCATGTTTTTTTTATTTTGTATTTTTTAATGATTTTCTTCTTTTAGTACCGCTAAAGATACATCAGTATTATCTAATTTTTTTTTTGCAATTATTTATGTACACTTGCCTCTCTACTACAATATTACTACAAGTCACATTCTTGTGAAGTGTACTTTTGCTCCCCACAACATCGGTATAAACAACAATAAACTGCTCATATATCATGAGACTTTATCTAAAATTAGTTTTGAAACTTATACCTTTGCATGCATGTCCTCACATGCATGCCTTCACCCACAGGGAAGACTTGGCTTCCAAAAATTAGAAAACTTCAGAAATGCTCACTATGGAGACTTTTTTTTTTAAAAAAAAGTAAAAATAAATCTTTCTCTCATTCTTTGTTACAACAGTGTTTTTTCATCAGTTTCAATTAACATGTAACTTCAAATTATTAATTTATACATGCAAATATGCACACTTGGTTGTACAGGCAGTTTTGTTCTAACAAGCGTATTCCAGTGGAGGACTTTTGTTTTAGATGATAATAGGTTATTTAAATTTTGAAATTATGATTTCTGTTTATACAGTTTTAAAGAGACAACATTCCTGAGGCCAAATAATTTCTTTGACTTAGGATACACCAAACGATAAGCATTAGGGTGTGGATTTTCTATGACTTCAAAAGGCCCAATATAGATATCAAAGAATTTTTTAATTTCTGAAGTTAACATTTTTGATCTTTCATGAGATTTGACCAGAACAAGATCCCCAATTTTAAAAGTGGTTAATCTTACCCTATTGTTATGTCTTTTATTCCTCTTTTCCCCTTGTTCCCTCATAGTTTCCCTGACAATATCTTCTCTCTCTTGCATAGTTAAAGGTGTACATTTAGGAAATTCAATAAGTTCTGATATAAGATTTGGGGGTCTAATATTAAACATAATCTCATACGGTGAAAATCTTGTGGAACTATGTTGTAGGCTATTCATAATATCTTCAAAATTTCGAATGTGCTCAAACCAGGTTGGATGTTTATGGCTACAATAGGTTCTACAAAGTCTCCCAATTTCCCTCATATATCTTTCTGCAGGATTGGTGGACGGAGAATAAACAGATATAAGTATATGCTTCAATTTTGATCTTTCAATAAACTTTTTCCAAATTTTAGAGGTTAACTGTGAACCATTATCTGATAATATAGCTTTTGGTCTACCCACCTGTGCGAAATAATCTCTTTCAATTTTTATTATAATTTCATGGCTAGTAGCTTTTTTCACTGGATATAGTTTAATTAATTTTGAAAATACATCTACCATAACAAATACGTAACAGTGACCACCTTTACTCTTTGGTAACATTCCATATAAGTCCACTGCGATAAGATCTAAAGGTTTTTCCGGAATAATGTTTTGCATCTCTCCACCACATCTTTGATTGCTCACTTTAACTCTCTGACATTTGTCACAGGTTGCCAATTCTTTTCTTACCTTCTTTCCAATATTGTAAAAATAAACATTTTCTTGTATCTTTTGAATGCACTTCTGTATCCCACAATGACCAAAACTTTCATGTATGTAAATGATCATCTTATCAGCATCTGCCTCTGGCCAACACAGTTTCCAATTATCAGAATCTACATCTGTTCTCCGAAATAAAATCCCCTTATGCAATTTGTAAAATTTATCAAGTTTCTCATACCCCTTCTTGCCTAAACATTCTTTGATTAATTTCCAACTCTGATCTAAATTTTGATTTTTTCTAATTTTGTTACACATAGCTCTAATTGTTTTTTCACTTTCCACCCCTTTCAAGTATCTAATTTTAAATTGTTTTTCCTCCTCTTGTTCAAAAATCTCCTTTTCTCCCCCAATTGGTAACCTTGAAAGTGAATCAGCTACTACATTCTCAGAACCTTTTATGTGTTTGATTTCAAAGTCAAACTGTTGCAGAAAAATTGCCCATCTGGTCAATCTACTGTGGTATAATTTGCACTCTTGTAAGTAACTCAAAGCTTTGTGATCCGAAAATACTATGGTTTTATGTCCAATAAGATAAATTCTAAATTTTATAAAAGCCCAATGAATTGCCAAAAGTTCCTTCTCTGTGACTGTATAATTTTTCTCATGCTTGAGCAACATTCTGCTTGCAAATGCTATGGTACAATGTATCTTAACTCGATTCTCTACTCTTTCTTGAAATAACTCTGCTCCAAGCCCATAATTACTGCTATCAGATTTCAAACAAAATGGTAAATTAAAGTCAGGTCTGTGTAATAAGTGTTGCTTCCTCAACTCTTGCTTAATTTTATCAAACTCTTCCTGACAACTTTTATCCCAAACCCAAACAGTGTTTTTCTTAAGTAATTGACGTAAACATGGTGCATTCAGACTCTGATCACTTATATGTTTTCGGTAATAACCGCATAACCCAAAGAACGACTTTAATTGTTTTTTAGTCTTAGGAATAGGAATTTCTGAAATTGCTTTAATTTTTTCTGGATCTGCCAAAATTCCCTTGTCTGTGACAACATGACCCAAAAATTTTAGTTCAGAAACTGCAAATTTACATTTCTCTACTTTCAATGTCATCCCTCCTTTTCTAAGTTTTTCACAAACTGACTTCAAAATCAAAAAATGTTCCTCCCAATTTTGCCCTGTAACCAAAATGTCATCTACATAAATTATCAGTTTAGACGCAAGTTCTTGCCCCAGTACATGATCCAAAGCTCTTATAAATTCGGAAACAGAAGAATTTAACCCAAATGGCACAACACAATATTGGTAACTCTTACCATTGTACAAGAAAGCAGTATATTTTCTAGAATTAACCGAAAGTGGTACTTGATGAAAACCTGAAGTTAGATCCAAACTTGTCATATATTTTATATCTGTAAATTTATAGAGTAACTCATCAATATTTTCAGGATGGTCTGTCTGTCTGAACAAAATTTTGTTTAAGTGTCTAGAGTCCAAAACCAATCTTACTCCACCATCGTTTTTCGAAACTACTACTAGAGGATTATTATATGCACTGATACTCCTTTCTATTATATTACATCCTTCCATCTTTTTCAGCTCTTTCTCAACAGCAGGTCTTTTTGATATTGCAATACTGTATGGTTTTATGAAAAATGGTTCATGAGGTTTTACCTGAAGCTCACACTGATAACCCTTTACCCTTCCAGGTATGTCACTGAAAACATCACTATATTCCCACAGCAGATTTTCTAACTGTTGTTTTTGCTCCCCAGATAAATTTAGCGTTTCTGAAATTTTCAAATTTACTAAATTCCCAAATTCATCTTCATCAGTATAAAATCTATGAGTTTCAATATTCTCCAATCTATTTTCTTTTAGTAAATTGATACTGTCAAAATTTCCATTACTCTGATCACCAAGTGTGTTCACAAAATTTGTCTGAATGTATTCCCTTTCACTAGTTTCTATCAAAAGTTTTCTTCCAACCCAATCAAATACTGTATTTACTTTTACTATCCAATTCATACCCAAAAGAAAATCCTCATTAAATTCCTGAATTACAAAACATCCATGTGTGAACAACTTGCCTTCAATTAAAAATGTCACTAAAGCCTGGCTTTTTACCAATTTACTGCTCTTCCCAGTAGCACCTTTTATCTTTACCCCAACAACTGGCATTTCAACATAATCTTTCCCCACTTTCAATTTCTTGCTTAACCTTTCAGATATTCCCGAGATCTCACTTCCTGTATCAATTAAACATTTACCAATCCATGACCCAATTTGAACTTTTATATATGGACTGCAAAATTGATCACTTTTCTCAGAACCTGTATCCTCATGTACTAAATCACTTTCAATTTCCCTGAACCTATACTTATCAGAATCATATGGTATATCATTACATGTATTATTTGTCACAGTTATAAAATTTGCACAAGACACAAAATTGTCATTAGTACTCTCTATTATCTCAAATAGCCAAGAATTTTCATCCAAATCACATTGTATACTACTGAAGTACTTATCCTTCAGCTTTTCAAAAATAAAATATCTCATCTTTTTCCACCACTCAGGACAAACAGTTTCACATACATTAATAAGCATCTTTCTAAAGTTTTTGTCAAAAGAAATAGTTTCACTGTTCAGCCATATATTCATAAGAAATGTGTGTGTATCATTAGCATCTGTAAAAGTTTCACTTAGGTTAGAAGTTATACATGTGTCATCGTTATTTGTGTAGTCAGATTCTTTACCAACAACATCAAAATTCACACTTTCACATACATCCAGCTTGTGAGCTTTATTCATCCTGGTAACATCCCTGGGAATTTCTATAATATTCTCACTATTTAATCCATTTTCAACCATGTGTATATCCAACTCCCTATTTAAACTAATGAAATACCTTTCCTCAACATCATCATCAATACCATTACCATCATTATCAACTTTATCAACAACATCATTATCATTACACATATTCAGGTCATACACATTCAAATTATCCCCCAAAATATTATTTCCCCTTTCTAAAGTTACCAGATCCCTTTCACCAACATTTTCATTCTCGCAGCGTGCATTCTCTCTTTCATTCACACACATCTCTGAACTACTACAAATTACATCATCTGACAAAGTGTTGTTCTTTTCTGCCCAAGTGTAAAACTCTGTTAAATTAAATGAATCACAATTACTTTTACCTACTGTATGTTCTTGTGTACTGAAAATGTTATCTTTATCATCATTATTTTCCTCTTGAAATTTCTTCAATAAGTAACAACTAATGACCTCATGTGATAGCTTAGGTTTGGAACTGTCATGTTTGGGTTTATGATAGTCACATCCATTGGTCCTTTCATCATGCTCACCTTCTGCCTCAACCTTGCGGACCTTCAAGGGGGCGTCTACTCGTTTTTTATTTCCGGTTCCTGTTTGAACTGCTGATTGTGGTTCTGCCAATTTCTCTGATCAACATTTCTGATCCCATTCCTATGCCAAACATTACCTGATTGTTGGTAGTTTCTATTGTACTGACCTCTATCAAAATTTCTGTGATTTTGATCCCTAAAGTGTTCTCTATTTTGTTGATTATTAACGCGAAAATGTTGTTCTTGTTTTGGATAAAAATTATGGTCCTTCTTTTCAAAATTGTTATATCCCCCTGAATTTTGACTGACACCATGATAATTGTTTTGTTCCCTTTTTTGAAAGTTATCATTTCCCCAATTTTGACCATTACCTTTCTGAGTAAACCCACTGTGTGTTCTTGTTGTTAGCCTATCCAAATTTTCAATATAATTGAGAAACTGCTCTACATTACTATCAGGACAATGAACTAAACTCAACTGCATTGCTGATGGCAATCTTCTCTTTAAGGTATCAATTTTGATCAAGTCATCCAAAGGTTTTGTTAAATGAATAAGTTTTTGAAGTTCACTTTTGCAAAATTGTTTCATGTTCCCATCTGATTCTCTATAGTTTCGCCCATTCAAAAATTCACTTTTGATTCTAGTTTGTTTAAGATCATCCCAAAACTTTTCCAGAAATTTTGATTCAAATTCTAAAAAGGTCATCCCCAAAGTTACAATCTGGTTTGCCCAAGTCAAAGCTTCCCCTTCCAAGAATTTTTTCACAAATTTAATTTTTATTTCATCTGGTGAGTGAGGTAAAAAACAATCCTTTCAATACTGCATAAAATCAACGGGATGTAAGGGTCCATCTACCGAAAAGTGCTTCACTGGAATATTAGATACAAGATTACATGTGTTGACATTGTAATTTTTGCTTTGAAATTCAATGTCAAAACTTTCAATTTTTTCGCTAAGTTCTTTGACAGATTTTTTGTTTTCTAAATCATTGCATTCTACTTTTTCTTCTAGAGTAACCAAACGATTGTCAGTTTTTTGTTCTACATTTTTTACTAAAACTTTTGTATTCTCATCCAAATTTTTAATTTCCCCTTTTATCTCATTAAAATCAATTAAATTTCTTTCCCTATCTACCAGTAACTCATTTTTTACAGTATTAATTTCACCGCTCAATTTAACATCAATTTCATTCACTTTTGCTTCCACGGATTCAATTTTTTCCTCAACACTGCCAACTCTGTTCGAAAGCTCACCCACTTGGGTATTGACTGCTTGGACTTGCAACAAAATGTTATCAATTTTTTCATCCCAGTAAGTCTTATTGTCGTCAACTGATTGTTTAATTTCTTTTGTGAAATTTACAAGAAAACTTTTTAAATCAAATTGATCGGTTCTTTCTGTTTTATTTGACCTGTCCTGATGTTTGAGGTCTATTAAATTACTACTTTCTACTTTAGGCACAATACTCTCGAAAATCTCATAAGTCATTGTGAAGAACAAAAATTTATACACAACAATACAAAACAAGATAAAAATATTGTTTTAACAAAATACGAGGGTTTCGTGACTTATCTGGAACACTCTTCTACTGTTGCAAAACCACATTTTCCATCCATGTGATTGTTGACCAAAATTCTTGAAGTATTTTCTTCTGTCGAAAATTATATTTTTTGCCGAAACATTTCTTCTCCAAAACTTTTACTTCCCGATTAACACAAACACTGTAACACACATTCTGAAGAAACTGGTATTAACACACAAAAATTTTCTTCCTCGTAGCACTGTTGAAGATCTCGTGAACACAATATCCCGGCTACAGTCCCCAGTTGAAATATGGCTTCCCGGCTAAGACACAAGTTGAAAATATGGTCACTATTTTTTATTTACTTAAATTTGCCATATTTCGTGACAGTACCTTTTCCGTTAGACATTTGCAAGGCGATATTAGTCTTGGCTTCAGTTGTCTAAGTATGATTCCACAATGCATCTATGTCAGCTGCAGAAATGACGTGGTTCAACGTGTTTCTCTCATTTTGGTGTTTCAAAACAGTTTCTTCAAATGTAGTTTCTTCTTTTTAGTTAATACAACAATAATAGTAACATAATTCAAAATTATTTATGACTGCGACCTTCACATTGTTCTTCCGTCAACACAACCAAGAGTTAGCTGCCGACTGACTATAGTCAAAGACGACTCCATCGTCAAAGATATTTTACACAATTCACAAGTTTCCACTTGTTATCAGTCTCTTTGCTATTCTTCGATACATTTTCTAATAGTAATCAATATGCTTTTACTCTCAAAAACAGAAGTAAATTAACATATAATAAGACAAATTATAATAAATTCTGACAAAAATATAAGAAAACATTTACAATTCGGTATCGACAAATACGGTAAAAAAATAACATCTCCCAGATCCATTACAGTATGGTATTGTTTTTTGGGGCAATTATTCTGATTCAAAAAGGGTATTTTTGGCTCAAAAACGGGCTGTTCGAGCTATATGTGGTGTAAGTTCGAGAACCTCTTGTCGACCCCTATTCAATAGTCTGGGAATTCTGACATTGCCCTCACAGTATATATTTTCATTAATGTCGTTTGTTGTTAGCAGTATTACCCTATTCTCAATATTCTCAAGAGTTAGCAACTTTCATCCAGTTAATACTAGGCAGAAATCCAGTCTGCATTTGGAATGCAGTTCCTTGACTCTTGCGCAGAAAGGATTGCAGTATTCTGCTGCATCCATTTTCAATAAGCTACCACAAGAACTCTAAAATCTTAGCAATAGCCCAATCTCTTTTAAGTCTAAACTGAAGAGTTTCCTCATGGCTCACTCCTTCTATTCTGTCGAGGAGCTCCTGGAAGAGCTAAAAAAGTAAGCAAATTCCAGTGCTACATTGTTGATTTTCTTTATTTAAACTTACGACTTGTCACCTGAATATGTTTTTTTTTATATTTCATTTTATCTGTTTCTAATATCGTGTTATAATTTCATGTATTGACTCGTTCCATGACCATGGAGACTTCTCCTTAATTTGGTCCCACGGAACAATAAATAAATAAATAAAAAAACCACACACACGCACACACACACACACACACACACACACACACACACACACACACACACACACACACACACACACACACGACTGCAGTCGCTGGCAACTGAACCACACTGCAGAGTGTGTGTGTGTGTGTGTGTGTGTGTGTGTGTGTGTGTGTGTGTGTGTGTGGGGGGGGGGGGGGTCTATTTTTGGCGCCAAGTGAGTCTTTTTGTTGTGCCTATCTATGACTCGGGATCTGCGCTATATGGTGAGTGGCAACTTTCCTTTTCACAATATTGTTACATTCCATCCTGGATTTTCTGTTGTTTAGTTATAATAATATATGTTTTTTCTAAGTTATAAAGAAAAGGTTTTAACTGTTAAATGAGCTTGTTATTTTCTGCATATGTAATCGATTATTGTATACAACTTGATTCCACTGTAAATATTGACAAAACCAATTCTGTGATACATACTGAAAGGTGAGTAAGGATACTATTCTATTCTATGACTTTGATCCTATATAATGCGTATAATACAAAAGTTACCAAGGACATAAGTACCGAGTTTGTTTAGTATATCAAATACTGTAATGTTTCTCTCATATTTTTGCAACATACTGGGTTTTTATTTGTTCTAGGTACATAGTGAATATATATAATTTAACAGTAAGGCATCTTTGCTTTGTTGTGTTGCCATGAAATTAAAAGAAATGGAGTAATATCACAATAAAGTAGAACAACCAGTTATAACTAAAATAAAGGATAGGTTTCTATTTTGTCATTATTTCGTTGCATAATTTTAAGAAAATTACTGGGTCATTAATGTGTTATAAACTATTCTATATAGTGTGATTCTTGAGTTTCTCCTGGCGTATTTGATAATCAAAATATCCACGGGTCTGCTGCCGGTCTACAGTGTCCAACGGGCACAATATTTCGGCGACCATACATGTCGCCATCATCAGGTGAACTGACGGACTGAGCTCCTGTGAACGTGCCGGCACGGAGATCCGTACACTATGGCTGCTCAGGGGGAACTGGGTTCGGTCGCCGCGGCGGCCGATTTAAATACTCTCTGCCCGCGGCGCGCTCCCTCTGCTGTCCGCGCCCTGCGCCACGGTCGCGCGGTGGAACAGATAGCAACGGCGTCTGAAATGACGTCGGTGTGATGGCTCTGTCCGCTGTGGTAGTCACAACTATACGTTTGCTCGATTTACTCTTGATTAACCCAATCGCTGGTTCCCAAGCCTTGCTAAGATTATAGCCACAGTCGTGAAACTTGTCGTGCATTGACAAAATCCAAGCCGATGAAGTCAAATATCACCAGTAAAGAGAGGGCGGCCATTCGTGATCTGAGGGAGCGCTCTGAAATTGTTGTCTTACCGGCTGACAAAGGCAATGCTACAGTTGTTGTCTCCCATAAGGACTGCACTGATAAGATGCAGAGCCTGCTAAATGACGATTCCTACCGAAAGATAGGCATTGACCCTAGAAAGAAGGTGGAGAACAAGATGAGGTTGCTTCTCAAGGACGCAGATTTACCGGAGGGTGACGCTAAGAAATTGTTACACCAAGGTCCAGTACCGCCTTGACTGTATGGACTCCCGAAGGTTCACAAAGAGGGGGTACCATTACGCCCCATTGTCAGCAACATCAGGGCACCTACAGATTTGTTGGCCAAATACCTGTTGGGAATATTAAGTCCTTATGTGGGTAAATGCCCTCATCACATCCGTAATTCCATTCATTTTGTTAAACGCCTTGATAGCTTCAGGTTGGATGAGTCAGATATCATGGTGAGTTTTGACGTCGTTTCCTTGTTTACGAGGGTACCCCTGCGAGAGTCACTAGAACTGATTAGTCAGAAGTTTGACGAGAAGACCACTGAACTTTTTAGGCATGTCCTGACTTCCACGTATTTTCTTTTCAATGGAGAATACTACGAACAAACGAAGGGAGTCGCCATGGGTAGCCCACTCTCACCGGTGATAGCGAATTTGTACATGGAGAACTTCGAGGAGGAAGCCCTGTCGTCATCCGAATGGAAACCTACTTGCTTTTTCCGTTACGTGGATGACACGTTCATCATCTGGCCACATGGTATGGATAAACTCCTTGACTTCCTTACACATCTAAACTCCATACACCCCAACATCAAATTCACTATGGAGACTGAAACAGAGGGTAAATTACCTTTCCTTGACATCTTGGTCAAGAGAAGGGCTGACGGCACCCTAGGTCATGGGGTGTATCGGAAGACAATGCACACTGATCTGTATTTGCACGCAGACAGCTGCCACCACCCTTCACAGAGGAATGGGGTACTTAAAACTCTAGTACATAGGGCGCGCACTATCTCTGACGCAGAGAGTCTACCCCAGGAATTGGAACATCTGAGAACTGTATTTCAAAAAAATGGGTACTCAGAGTGGCAGATTCAACGTGCTCTCCACCCAACCACTACAGCACAACCTGTGGAGATGGATGAAATCACGAGGGAGGAGGTAGACACTGCGTTTATTCCATGTACAGGTGCACTCTCGGGGAAAATCGCCCATGTTTTGAAGAAACACCGGGTCGGAACTGTGTTTTGTCCTCTGAATAAAACTCGTCCACTGGTGGGGAGCGCCAAAGATGACCTCGGTTTGAGGAAGGCCGGCGTGTACCAGATTCCGTGTCAATGTGGCAAGTCGTGTATTGGTCAGACGATGCGTACCGTCGAGGATTGATGCCGTGAACACCAGAGGCACACTCGACTGATGTATCTGAGCAAGTCGGCAGTTGCTGAACATTGTTGGAAAATCACGCTATGGAGTATGACACATGAGGATTCTGGTACAGACGTCGAGCTACTGGGACAGCGTTGTTAGAGGCGCCATCAAAATTCGCACCAGTGATGACCTCATAAACCGTGACTGTGGCTATAATCTTAGTAAGGCTTGGGAACCAGCGATTGGGTTAATCAAGAGTAAATTGAGCAAACGTATAGTTGTGACGACCGCGGCGGACAGAGCCATCACACCGACGTCATCTCAGACGCCGTCGCAATCTGTTCCACCGCATGACCGTGGCGCAGGACGCGGACAGCGCGTGCCGCGGGCGGAGGGTATTTAAATCGGCCCGCTGCCGCGAGCGAACCCAGTTCCCTCTGAGCAGCCATAGCGTATGGATCTCCGTGCCAGCACGTTCACAGGAGCTCAGTCTGTCAGTTCACCTGATGATGGTGACATGTATGATTGCCGAAATATTGTGCCCGTTGGACACTAGACCGGCAGTACACCCGTGGATATTTTGATATCCTATATAGTGTTCTTGAATGAATTTTCCTTTTGATATAATTAATTTATTGGCAAACATTGTGCAAAAAATTACACTGGATAATGTTGTTACCTGTGCCAATGCCATTTGTTTTGTTTACACAGGGTAGCAGTTGTGGGAAACGTCGATGCTGGGAAGTCGACGCTTCTGGGAGTGCTGACACATGGAGAACTGGACAATGGGCGTGGACATGCTCGTCAGAGGCTATTTCGACACAAGCATGAAATGGAATCCGGACGTACGAGCTCAGTTGGGAATGACATATTGGGTTTTGATAGTTTAGGTAGGAGCAAACCATTTGATTGTTATATTTAACATATATGTGGTCAAATAAATTGACCAGTTTACATATGTATTATTTTATATTTCTGCTATCATTTTTAAAATAAGTTTTTTTTTCCTGTCATTTGTAAATTATGGCTTTTTAAATGAATAAAATAGTTTTTAATAGTACCTGGATCTGTTCCCTTTATTAATGTGAAATGTTGTCGCTGGCCTGTAATATGCCACTAAAATTGATAAATGCATTGACATTCGAAATTCTGAAGCAGTACTCACAATTGGTTTCCAGTGCTGCACTTGCTTTTTGTCATAAAATAACTTTTATGTCTTGTTACCTATATTTTTTAAGCCTTACTAAGGTTACCTACTATTTAATCCTGTTGTTGTTATGTCTAAAATGTGTTGGACTTGCTCCTGAGTTGATTTGGTGCTTCACTACTGTGTGTTTGTGTACCACTGGCATGCATAGTTCGGTGTTTATAGTGTAATATTAATAGTTTGTATGTATGTTGTTTTGTTTTCTAATTACTGGGAGCCAAATGGCATTTCCAGCTGTCTAGTGGATTTTTTGTTGTATTTTGTTTTTGGTTTTATTTCAAAATGTGGTGATCTTTTGTTGTTAATATGGGATGCGGGTATACATCACTTAAATTGGGTATGGTTGTGAGGGAGGGGCAGGTGTTGCCAGACGGAGCAACTGGTATTGGTTTTTGTTGTGAGAGTTTATGTGTGTGTAGTGTGTGTGTGTGTGTGTGTGTGTGTGTGTGTGTGTGTGTGTGTGTGTTTTCATTTACTTTTTTCATGAACACAATAATTTTCTTATATTGTTACGAACTTCATCTGATGCTTTTCTTCGTACCCTGTTCTATGCTAGTTTGTTCGTAATATATTTAATTAAGTGAACATGGAATGGCAGGTGTTGTTCTCCCAACTTCTTAAGCGTACTTTGTAATGTGTTTTGATAATGTCACCTGTAACATTCAGATACACTGATCTGTAATTTTGACGTCTATCTGCAGAGATATTGTGGGACTGTTACTCCACCTTTTCCAGCTTGTGATAATCATTACATACCCGAAGAACACTACAGTCAACATTTTCTGCTATCTATTTTGCATATTCTAATCTTTCAAACTTCTGGGAAGATTAAAGCTGTGTGCCCAGCCACCTCACCTTTTGCAGGCAGTACTCTTACTGCCTCCTGATCCACCATCACAGCTTTACTTCAGCCAGTACCTCATCTCCTACCTTCCAAACTTCCCAGACGTTCTCATGCTTAGGTTGTGGGATAGCAATCGTATAAGAAAGTATATTGCGGAGAAATGACTATGCCATGTCACGGGATATCATTTCTAGAATGAATCTTTCATTCTGCAACAGAGTATGCACTGATCTGAAATTTCATGGCAGATTAAAACTGTGCGCCAGACTGGGACACAGTGAAACTTGTGTTGCTCCAGAAAGGAATGCAATGTATGGAAACTTTAAAAAGACATTTAGTGTTTTCTTTGAGAGAGAAACAACATGTGACAAAGAAAATGAGTTTTATACAGAAGCTGTTGTGTTTAATGTGTACATGATGTATTCTCTTCTATTCTAAACATGTGATTGTTGTGTAGTATGACACTACTGTATTGTGAAGATTGACTCCATTTTGTGTTCCAGTCTCTCTCTCTCTCTCTCTCTCTCTCTCTCTCTCTCTCTCTCTCTCTCTATCTCTCTATCTATCACTATCTCTTTCTCTGTCTCTATCTATCTCTCTATCTTTCATATTATTAGGTTATTTTTTTAAAATTATTTTTTAAGGAATTTTATTTCACGTAACCCCAAGACAAGCTGAATGTTAATGAGAAAATAAATTTAGTGACAATATACAATGTTTACTATACTGTGTTGTGCATCTTGTTTATACATCTGTGCTCTATCTAATCATGAAAGTTTTCATTATGGTCATTGTATATGGTGTCACTGTATTACTTCTTGCTGGAACTGACTACCCCATATGCTGTGTGGTAAAGTGTTGAATCACTGGAACCTTTTTAACACAAATGAAATTTAGTTTATTATTGCAGGAAATGTTGTAAACAAGCCCGAGCATGGTTCACTTGACTGGGTGAAGATCTGTGAACGTTCTTCAAAAGTGATAACATTTATTGACTTGGCAGGGCATGAGCGTTACCTCAAGACCACAGTATTTGGGATGACTGGTCATGCTCCTGATTTTGGAATGCTGATGGTGAGTTTCAGAGTACATAAAATGAATGCAATATGAAATAGTAAGTTTATTTGTCCTTGGGCTGTGTGAAGTGGTGCGGTAATGAAGACACTGACAGGGCTGAGATTCTCATCCAGAAGTTCAGATATAAATTTTCTATGGCTTCCCTAAATTGCTTATGCCAAATGCTTGGATGATGCTGGACACTTCAATGTATATAGAAAAAGACAATGTATATTACAGTTACATCTACATTGTAGTTTGTTGACCCATTAACCCCGATGCTCGATGCAGTTTGCCATTCCTAGTGTTTGCTAATTATGTTTTGATCCAGAATAAATGCTGTATACTACGTCATCAGTGATCTGCCTTATACAGTCATATCTAAACCTGCCTCTGTAATTCTTTCCTTCTGCCATCCCATCGTGTAATCATTTAATTTCTGTTTTCCCCAATTGTCCATGTTTCACACCTGCATAAAGCTATGTTCCAAACACAGCTCTTCGTGATTTTGTTTCTGGTTCCAAGATTTATATTTTTGTAACCTGTCAGCTGTTCCTTTCCATAGAAAGTCCTTTTACTTTGTACAGACCTTGACACTCGTATCTTTTTTGCATCATCATTCCTCATTTATTCTATTTTACATCATTAATGTGCTCCTGGAAAGTCATAGGTGGAGCACAAATAATGGAAGGCGTAGAGGTATCAGTTCATCTTATGGTTGAGGTGTCGACTGGTTGACAGGCACAGCAGCAAGATTAAAATTGTCACTAAGGTTTTAAACAATGTCCTTTCTCTGAGCAAAGAGGTCTAACTTTTTTTCAGTTAAAACTGACAGCTCATCTTTTTTAATCAGACGTTCACTCTGGCTGCAGTAATTTTAGTTCGATAACAGCAGCATCATAATTTCCAAAATAAATTTTCATGTCTTGAAATAATAAGTTGTATGCTGCATGTATTACTCTGGTGTGTTATTTAAATAGCATATATTGGCTTTTTACATTAAATCATATTAAGATTTCAGCTTACTGAAGAAGTTGTTGTCTTTTTGAACATCTATTCAAGAATAATCATTCCACAAAATTTTTTAGGATTATTCTCTTTTGTTCATACATTTTGATGTAAGTGGGATCTTTCACACAGAATAACGTGAAGCTCTCGGGATTCTCAAGACGAACAATGTATGCTCCTGCCTGTGAAAATAAAATTAGGCCAGCCTGCAAACAAGGCATCTAATAGGTGCACCCTACTTTCTATTATCACAGAAATTGCAGGATTACTTGTGACATTTTTTATATGAAAAAATTAGAAAACAGTTGAATCTCACAAAGTACATAAATAATAATTCCATTAATTACATTTATTAAATTTTGTCATAATAAAGATGTTAGTTTTGCATTGGTCATTGATCAGTGGTAAAAACATTTGTTAGAAGCAGTGTGGGAGGCTTGTCTCACAACAGTTAACAGATAAACAAACAAATCCCACCCACAGCATGTCAGTCTGTCTTCATTTGCGAGGCTTCCTCTGCAGGGTGGTCTGTATGTGGATGTGGATATCTTCACTCGCACCATTTCACTAATTATTGCTTTGTGAAGCTCATTTCAATTGGTTGGTATATTACAGATTTTACTGAAACCTTCAAGCAGAAAAGCAACAGCAGATTTTTCATTTCTTTTACATACAAAGAGCACAGTAAATAGAGTACTACAGCTAATTAGTAAAATGGTAGACTTCTGCTAATTTGAATAGTTGTAATCCGAAGTGCGTTTTGATGTCTTTAAGTCCTTTCACTGTTCTTTTGAAATGGTGGCCTGTGACAACATTGTTATACCACCAGCTGAGCCAAGTGTCATAATAATGGTATGATTGTCAATTCCATTTATGTAGTAAATAATTTTCAATGAAACTGATGGCCAGTTTTCTACATGATTTAGAACGCTAGTGAAAATGGGAGTACCCCTCAGAGTGTCAGTTTTGAAGGCGTACAAATCATGTTGATTGTACAGGACTGACATGAGGATGGTAGATGGTAGTTTTATGAATATTTTTGTTCATAATGTGTCATCTTGTGTCACAAGTCCAATTCGTTTTAGTACAACGTATTTTGGAGCTACAACTCCATTTTTGTGGACTCCATTCACGTTTTTTTGGCATTACATCTACTTGTATCACCTCACACTACGTGAATGACATAGTTGTTCATTTTACATGAAAAACATCTTAAGCTAGATAAACAGAATGAATGAAGTATTATTAATGTTAATCTTCATTTGACTACAAAATGTTGCTCTGCTTCTGTGAGAAACTAATAGAAGTATTTAATTTATTTTGTTTCTCTTGCCTGAGATGTTTCTTCACATAAAACTAAAAACTGTTTCGTTAATATACTGCTAGATGATAAAATGAAGCAGCTTAAATACCCAAAAATATCATGAAGACCATGAAAATTGAGCTATAGCTTTGAAACAAATTGGATTAAAACAGGAAAATAAATAAAACGTTCTGACTGAAGATGACACATTACTAACAAAAATATTTTTCTCTTGTAAATAGTCGACTCCCTCTCATGGTCCCCTGAAATCAGGAATGTGCTGCCCACTATCCTTCCCACCCCTCTCACAGAGGTAATCCGCTGTCCGCCAAGCCTACACAATATTCTTGTCAATCCCAACACAACCCTTGCTTGCTCCCAACCCCTTGCCGCATGACTCATATCCCTGTAATAGACATAGATGCAAGACCTGTTACAAACATCCTCCCACCAACACCTAACCCAGTCCCATCACAAGCGTCACCTATCCCAACAAAGGCAAGGCTGCTTGTGAAACCAGTCATGTGATCTACAAGGTAAACTGCAACCACTGTGTTGCATGCTATGCAGGCATGACAACCAACAAGCTGTCTGTCCGCATGAATGACCACCGACAAACAGTGGCTAAGAAACAGCTAGACCACCCAGTTGCTGAGCATGCTGCCCAACACAGTGTTCTTCAGTTCAATGACTGGTTCACAGCCTTTGCCATCAGGATCCTTCCCACCAACACCAGCTTTTCTGAATGTGAGAACTGTCTCTACAATATATCCTCTGATCCTGTAATGCTCCTGTCCTGAACCTGTCTTAGTTATTTTTCTTTACCCATATCCCCTTCCCTGTTCTCATTCCAGCACTACACAGCCCTCTATTCCACCAAATACCCACAGTTTTTGTACTTCTTTTCCCCCTTTCCTTTCCCTCTACCCCCCTCCCCCCACTCTCTACCCCTCCATCTCACCTCCTGACTGCACCTAGCTGTCCTACCCTCTCCTCACCTCATTCCTGTATGCTCCAAGAAGCAGCACTTCACCATCCCCAATCCCTACCCTGCTATCCCCCTCACTCCTTGCCCCAGCCTTCTCCTTGGCCAGATACTGTGGTCAGATGTATGTGAGGTGCATTTGTGTGTGTGTGTGTGTGTGGGGGGGGGGGGGGGGTCTAATTCTGATGAAGGCCTGTGTGGGTGAAAGCTTTGTTTGCCAGTCTATTTGTTGTGTCTATCTGTGAGTTATCTCCACTGCATGGTGAGCAGAAACTATCATTTCCATAATATTGTCAAAATGTATTGTAAAATTGCCATGATAAAAATGGAGCAGAATCTCTCTGTTATATTGTGTGTGAACAGGAAATTTTGGTATTAATTTTTACCAAATTAGGTAAATTTTTTGTCAGTTATGGTGTTATTTTCTGACTGCTTGTTTTTGAATTAGTTCTTTAGTTTTTCTTTATTTCATTATTTTTCATCGCTGATAGAAAGAAATCGAGAACATATCATGTTGATTAATGCCTTTTCAGAGTCAAAATGCTGTATTTGTTGTTTATGTTTTTATAGTCCTGTAGCAGCTTAATTAATGCATCACATTTAAGAACACTCCAAAATATGTCATTTTTGGTATGATTTGCTGCCTGAAAGTCTTGGGAAATAAGATTCTTGAAATAAAACTGTTAAGAGACTGCAGTTCATTGCAAGTAGGGCATTTTTGTCTGACACCTAAGGCATCTGTTATGCTGTGTGAGAAATGAACGGGCGTTTTAAGGTTATATATAAACCACAGGGTTGAGAAAAGAATTAAAATGAAATCTCAATATTAAATAACTGTCAGTTGTCAGTGTTAGTAAACTGCTGCCCTCAGAGTTATGAAATTTTGTTGCGGGACTGGGAAAATGACAAATTTTATGAAATTTCATAAAAACCACCATTTCTCATTACAGTGTAGAAAATGCTGATTGTGTGATATTTACATGGCCCTAAGTATATCAAATGATGACCTTTGATTTAGGAAGCACAAACTTGCAACCAGATTTTTTTTAGGGCAATGCAATTGCAAAGCAGTTAATATATTCTTATTCATGTTTTATTAGCATATCATCATCATCTACTATTTCCAGCTCCTGTCTGAGCCAGTTTGGAACATAGGCCTCTCCATTTTTTCCTGTCCCCCCACCATTCTTCTCTCTCCACTCTGTTCCAGTCTTCTCTTCTCTTCCTCACACATTCCTCCACTCTAATGTCCATTGTCTCTTGCCTTCTGCTGTCATTTCATAAGCATCTCTTGGTATCCAGCCAACTCCCATTCTTTTAACATGTCCATAGCATCTTAATCTTGTCGTTTCTATGATCTCTTACATGGGATTCACTTTCACAATTTCTGTCACTGTCTCATTCCTTACTCTGTTCTTGTTAATCATATCCTGCATCTCTGATTTCGTCTCACAAGCCTGTATCTTGCTCACCTGCCTTCTCTCCATTACCCATGTTTCTGAAGCATATGTGATTATTTGAGCATAATATGTTTGGTATAACATATGTTTGCATTTTGGTGGTACATCAATGCTCCAGACCAGACTCCTTACATTCTGCAGGAGTCCATGGCTTGTCTTCCCCTTTCACCAATCTCCTTATCATTCCTTCTGCTGTCACCTAGGTTACTGGAAACATTCTGCTTTCTTTAGTACTTGCCCTCTGAAACTTATATCCATTGCCACTGTACTCTTATTCCTCATTGACACCATTACTTCACCTGTCTTTGCATCAAAATTCAATCCATATGTTGTAATTAATTTTTAACTAAAATATAATCTGTTACGAGAAACTAGTTGTCCAAATTGAGGTATTTTGGCACATGTCTTTTTATGAGGTAACTTAATTGTTTCAGAAGGCTGTTTTTAAAAAGTCTCAGAAAACAAGTGTAGCAAGTAGCTTGGTGGAATTAGCTCAAGAAAACTGTCACCCACAATGCCTATTATCTCCCTGTGAATAAATGGTGGTTTTATTAGCGATGTTGAGGGTTATTTCTAAAAAGGAAACCAAAAGTGAAAATTGAATCACACCATGACAGCTGATATAGTAAATATAAGTTAAGTAATTGTTATAAAAATGAATAATTTCAAGCACTTTTATGTTTTAGCCAAAATGTCTGTTACATTACATCGGAATCAACTTTTAAGACATAAAAATTTTGGTAAAGATGAACAACAAGCTTGCATTTGGGAGCAATTGATTAGATGGCAAAAATTAAGTTCTTACAGTCAACGTGGTGAAGAACAGAATTATATCACAACTGAAATTTTTGTGTTGGAGAGCTATATTTTTACGATATAAGGCATTGCAATGAACATCTTTGTGGAAATCCTTCCCACTTTTAGTTTCTGAGTTATGAACTAGACTGTTTAATGCTGAAAATTCTCCATATGATTTAGTGCTCTGTGTCACATCATAACCAAATCCAAAAACAGGGTCATAAGTGAAGTACAACACTTAGCACTGAAAGCATGTTTATCACAGACCAAAATTCAGGCGGAATAGGACTGACTCCTGGATGGAGAGTGCTGCTATTTATACACATGTTGCATATTCCAGAATATGCAAACACTACACACGTAAGAAATTTTGAAAACCCTCCACAAATAATAAACACTAGATAACAAATATTTTTTGGCTATTGGGTTTGGTCTGGTGACCCCCAGCCCACCAGTCAGTGACACTAACCACTACTCCACCTGCAGCTGCAGCTGCATGCAGCATTGCTTCCTGCATTGCTCCCTCTCCAGGAGAAACAGTGACCTGACCTGCTGTTTTATTGGAGCTGACAACAGAATCGCAGCTCTAAATCTTGTCAGTGATCCCCTATATGGCAGCGGTGAAGATTCTTCGTGTTTAGGTGATGTTGTCATATCTTCTTTATTATGATGAGCATCAAAGGTAACCCCTCCCATTGAAGCTTTGTGATCATCAAGAAAACCTTCTTGAATGAGAAGTTCCCATTTTTGATTTGCATGTTGTGACTAAAATATGGCTTTATAATTCAGACATAGGCAACATATCTGCTCTTTTGTCTTTTGACGAGGGATCATAATTTTCTACTTTGTATGTAATGTCCGACAAGTGATGAGGGATACAGTATGGCCCCAAGTAGTGTTTTAGTAATGTTTCCTGTAAACCCACATTCCACTTAGCTGTGAAAATCCATACTAAGTCTCCAAGACTGTATATCACTGACCGTGCTTGGTGTTACAGCACTCTCAGTCCTTGTACTGGGTGTTTGGAGAACATACGCAGGCCAACTGTCTTGCTTCTTCAGTCCTAGTGATTAGGTGTTTCACATTTGCATCCTGAGTATCATCTAGTTGAATCGGGTACAGTGTATCCACTCTATTTAGCCTCACAGCCATGGAGCAGGAAGAACCATGTGAAGCCTGTAGTGTCTTGCTTCACTGTGTTATATGCTGTGTCATGGATGATAGTGTTGCATCTCAATCTGTCTGTCTGGTATTGTTATACACTGAGAGCATACCAGCCAATTTTTTATTAAAACATTCTGTGAGACCGTTCATCTGTGGATGGTAGGCAGTTGTTACCCTTTGGGTTATGTTGCAGTGTGAAATTATCTCTGCTAATAGTCTCCTTCAGAAACTTTTGCGTGATCAGAGACCATTGCACAGGATGCTCCACACTTCAAAATAATGTCTTCTACATGTAAGCTTGGATTTAGGGATCCTTGGTAGTCAGCTCAGCTTTGGTGACAGCGTAACTGGTGAGGTAGTCAGTGCAGACTGTTTGTCAACTTCAGGAGCTTTCTTCCTCCTTCCTCAAGGCTTCTATTATTCTCAGCAGTGCTGGATCTTCTTTCCATTCAGCAGCAGTGCCACTTAATGCAGTGGTAATTGTGATTTCATCTACACTGCTATATGCTGCAAAGGATTCCTTGTAAAGCAGTTATTCTTGTGTTTTCATCAACTTTTGTGTACCACTATGATGTCGTACTCCCAAAGTCTCAGTGCCTGTCTTGCCGTTCAACCCGACAGATCCTTCAGGATAGTCAATCAGCAGAGTAAACAATGGTCTGTTATAGTGATGAATGGTGTGCCAAATAAATATGTCAGAACTTGTTGACCTCCAGAATGGTTGTGAGGCACTCTTTCTCAGCTGTAGAGTAGTGTCTAGTTCGTTTCGGAGTTGTAGAGTACCCTGAAAGTGTAAGCTATCACCTTTTCAGTGCCTTCCTGAATTTGCACTAGAACTGGACTGATCCCAAAACCGCTAGTGTCGCTGTGAAGTTCTGCCTCATCATTCTTGCCATATAATGCTAGGACTAAAGATGATGTTAGCTTCCCCTTAAGGACAAAAAGAAAAAAAAAATCTTTCTTGCTCCTTGTTCCAAGAAAATTTGACATCTCCCTATAGTAGTTCTTGCAAGGGACATGAATTGGTACAGAAGTCCTTTATGAATTGCCAGTACTATGAGCACAGTCTGTGAAGACTTGTCACATCCTGAGTTTGCAGAAGAGTCAGAAAATCTGTGAGCGATCTTATTTTCTTCGGATGGTGACAGACTCTATCACCATTAATTAGGTGTCCCAAAGTTTTTATTTCACACTCAGGCAGAGGTGTGCTGTCTGAATACCCTTCAGCACAGTTGTCAGGCACCTTACACGTTTTTCACATGTCTTCAAAAAATGACATTGTCATCCAGTTAGCAAAGAAATGGTGTCCATTTTAGGTGACAAAGCGCGTTGTCAGTTATACACTCAAATGTGACTGGAGCATTACGTAGCCTAAACAACATAACTTTGAACTCGTAAAACCTGTTGGGTGTTATTAAGGGAGTCTCCTGGTCAACCTCATCAGCCTTAATTTGTAGTAGCCTGTCTTCATGTCCATAGTTAAGAAGTACTTTATTCCTTTTAAACCGTCATCAATGCATGGCAATGGGCAGACATCTTTTTTCATCACTTTTTTCCCTCATTATTAGTCAACGCACAAACACCGTGTGCTGTCCTCCTCCTTCACAAGGACCACAGGAGGGGACCAAAGACACTCTGAAGATACAGCTTTGTCATCCAGCAGCATCTTCTCAACTTACTCTTGAATTACATACTGTCCGTACAGTGGCACCCTATGCAAGCACTGCAGTATTGAGATGATGTTTTCTTATGAATCATGTGGTCTGTCTTTTTCTCCACTTTGGATATGAAAAAATCTGAATATTGATACAGAACAGCTTACACCCAATGATGTTGCTTGGTTTGATCAGATCCTATTGGCAATTTGATAGTAGCTTTCTGTACTGCATTATGTGTAGTGATAGCAGTGCACAGTTCTTCACTCATGGCACTGAGCTGCCCTTCCTACACTGGTTTAGCTGTTCCAATGCACATACATTTAGCACTGAATTATGACTGTTTATGACAAATAATGATCCAAAGTTCTCCAATGCTTATGATAATTGCTGGTGTGTGTATTTATTTCGTGAGCTTTTTGCAACCTACTAAAGCCTTACAGTGTAACTGAGCATCTAGATTGATGACTGTAACACATCTAATTGATGATAGCTGGATAACAATGTTTTCAGTGGCACACAACTGCCCAGAGCAATCTTTGTTGTGTGTCCTTATTGGAATAACTTTGTCAGTCTGAAGCTATGACCTTCCACAGTGTATGATTCCCTGTGATACCTGTATGCAGTCCCGTCTGAGAATATCATGACATTATTCTGTATGAACAATAAAGTCAAAGGGCTGTGTTCTGTTGTTGTTGTTGTGGTCTTCAGTCCTGAGACTGGTTCGATGCAGCTCTCCATGCCACTCTGTCCTGTGCTAGCTTCTTCATCTCCCAGTACTTACTGCAACCCACATCTTTCTGAATCTGCTTAGTGTATTCATCTCTTGGTCTCCCTCTACGATTTTTACCCTCCACACTGCCCTCCAATGCTAAATTTATGATCCCCTGATGCCTCAGAACATGTCCTACCATCCGGTCCCTTCTTTTTGTCAAGTTGTGCCACAAACTCCTCTTCTCCCCAATTCTATTCAATACCTCCTCATTAGTCATGTGATCTACCCATCTAATCTTCAGCATTCTTCTGTAGCACCACATTTCGAAAGCTTCTATTCTCTTCTTGTCCAAACTATTAATCGTCCATGTTTCACTTCCATACGTTGCTACACTCCAAACAAATACATTCAGAAACGACTTCCTGACACTTAAATCTATACTTGATGTTAACATATTTCTCTTCTTCAGAAACGCTTTCCTTGCCATTGCTAGTCTACATTTTATATCCTCTCTACTTCGAGAATCATCAGTTATTTTGCTCCCCAAATAGCAAAACTCCTTTACTACTTTAAGTGTGTCATTTCCTAATCTAATTCCTTCAGCATCACCCAACTTAATTTGACTACATTCCATTATCCTCGTTTTGCTTTTGTTGATGTTCATCTTATACCCTCCTTTCAAGACACTGTCCATTCCGTTCAACAGCTCTTCCAAGTCCTTTGCTGTCTCTGACAGAATTACAATGTCGTTGGCAAACCTCAAAGTTTTTATTTCTTCTCCATGGGTTTTAATACCTACACCAAATTTTTCTTTTGTTTCCTTTAGTGCTTGCTCAATATACAGATTGAACAACGTTGGGGAGAGGCTACAACCCTGTCTCACTCCCTTCTCAACCACTGCTTCCCTTTCATGTCCCTCGACTCTTATAACTGCCATCTGGTTTCTGTACAAATTGTAAATAGCCTTTCGCTCCCTGTATTTTACCCCTGCCATCTTTAGGATGTGAAAGAGAGTATTCCAGTCAACATTGTCAAAAGCTTTCTCTAAGTCTACAAATGCTAGAAACGTAGGTTTGCCTTTCCTTAATCTTTCTTCTAAGATAAGTTGTAAGGGCAGTATTGCCTCACGGGTCCCAACATTTCTACGGAATCCAAACTGATCTTCCCCGAGGTCAGCTTCTACCAGTTTTTCCATTCGTCTGTAAAGAATTCGCGTTAGTATTTTGCAGCTGTGACTTATTAAGCTGATAGTTCGGCAATTTTCACATCTGTCAACACCTGCTTTCTTTGGGATTGGAATTATTATATTCTTCTTGAAGTCTGAGGGTATTTCGCCTGTTTCATACATCTTGCTCACCAGATGGTAGAGTTTTGTCAGGACTGGCTCTCCCACGGCCGTCAGTAGTTCCAATGGAATATTGTCTATTCCGGGGGCCTTGTTTCGACTCAGGTCTTTCAGTGCTCTGTCAAACTCTTCACGCAGTATCATATCTCCCATTTCATCTTCATCTACATTCTCTTCCATTTCCATAATATTGTCCTCAAGTACATCGCCCTTGTATAGACCCTCTATATACTCCTTCCACCTTTCTGCTTTCCCTTCTTTGCTTAGAACTGGGTTTCCATTTGAGCTCTTGATATTCATACAAGTCGTTCTCTTATCTCCAAAGGTCTCTTTAATTTTCCTGTAGGCGGTATCTATCTTACCCCTAGTGAGATAGGCCTCTACATCCTTACATTTGTCCTCTAGCCATCCCTGCTTAGCCATTTTGCACTTCCTGTCGATCTCATTTTTGAGACGTTTGTATTCCTTTTTGCCTGTTTCACTTACTGCATTTTTATATTTTCTCCTTTCATCAATTAAATTCAATATTACTTCTGTTACCCAAGGATTTCTACTAGCCCTCGTCTTTTTACCTACTTGATCCTCTGCTGCCTTCACTACTTCATCCCTCAGAGCTACCCATTCTTCTTCTACTGTACTTGTTTCCCCCATTCCTGTCAATTGCTCCCTTATGCTCTCCCTGAATCTCTGTACAACCTCTGGTTCTTTCAGTTTATCCAGATCCCATCTCCTTAAATTCCCACCTTTTTGCGGTTTCTTCAGTTTTAATGTACAGTTCATAACCAATAGATTGTGGTCAGAGTCCACATCTGCCCCTGGAAATGTCTTACAATTTAAAACCTGGTTCCTAAATCAGTCTTACCATTATATAATCTATCTGATACCTACTAGTATCTCCAGGATTCTTCCATGTATACAACCTCCTTTCATGGTTCCTGAACCAAGTGTTAGCTATGATTATGTTGTGCTCTGTGCAAAATTCTACCAGGCGGCTTCCTCTTTCATTTCTTAGCCTCAATCCATATTCACCTACTACGTTTCCTTCTCTCCCTTTTCCTACACTCGAATTCCAGTCACCCATGACTATTAAATTTTCGTCTCCCTTCACTACCTGAATAATTTCTTTTATCTCATCATACATTTCATAAATTTCTTCATCATCTGCAGAGCTAGTTGGCATATAAACTTGTACTACTGTAGTAGGCATGGGCTTCGTGTCTGTCTTAGCCATAATAATGTGAGCACTATGCTGTTTGTAGTAGCTTACCTGCACTCCTATTTTTTTATTCATTATTAAACCTACTCCTGCATTACCCCTATTTGATTTTGTATTTACAACCCTATATTCACCTGACCAAAAGTCTTGTTTCTCCTGCCACCGAACTTCACTAATTCCCACTATATCTAACTTTAACCTATCCATTTCCCTTTTTAAATTTTCTGCCCTACCTGCCCGATTAAGGGATCTGACATTCATGCTCCGATTCATAGAACGCCAGTTTTCTTTCTCCTGATAACAACATCCTCTTGAATAGTCCCCGCCCGGAGATCTGAATGGGGGACTATTTTACCTCCGGAATATTTTACCCAAGAGGACGCCATCATCATTTAACCATACAGTAAAGCTGCATGCCCTCGGGAAAAATTACGGCTGTAGTTTCCCCTTGCTTTCAGCCGTTCGCAGTACCAGCACAGCAAGGCTGTGTTTTGGTTAGTGTTACAAGACCAGATCAGTCAATCATCCAGACTGTTGCCCTTGCAACTACTGAAAAGGCTGCTGCCCCTCTTCAGGAACCACACATTTGTCTGGCCTCTCAACAGATACCCTTCCATTGTGGTTGCATCTGCGGTACGGTCATCTGTATCGCTGAGGCACGCAAGCCTCCCCACCAACAGCAAGGTCCATGGTTCATGGGGGGCTGTTATTGATAGTTATTCTTGCATGTTCCAGTTGGTTGGGCTTATTTCCCATTTGTGTCCTTTAACATAATTGCTTTTATATCATGGAACTTAATCTTCATTAGCTGACGAAGATAAGCCTTTGATTCTAATTGCACCTGGAAAGATTGGCCATCAATAACATCATCAGTGAGATTCCTTGACATCATGGCAGCTGTTGTCCATGGAGCGTTTTCATCTGTGGTGACCTCACCTTCATAGTCACCTTAGTTTTTGTGTATTGGATGTGTAGATGAACAGTTGGTAATTTTATATGACAGGGAATGGCTACAGCATTTTGGGCAGTGACCTCATCCGGGATAAGGCTAAAGGCTTCATCCCACAGATAACCTATAATCATACGCAGTTGTTTGGCATGAATAGCAATGTGCTGATGCTTGACATCATCCAGTGTAATAGTTGTCAAATACCCGTCTGCTTTATCTGCAGTAGAGTACGTGCCCAGGGAGTCCTCAATGGAAACATACTGATTTGTAGTTCTCTGTCTTCCAAATGTCTGTCCTTCTGTGGGGTGTTATACCTGCACAGGAGCTGATTGTACCAATGTAGGTCCGATGCTTGGTTGTTGTTTGACAGCTGCATCATAAGTTCGCATTGGCAGAGTCTATTCTTCATGACGTATTTAATTGGGTATGAAAATTGGCACATTAGATTTAACCACTTCTTCTTCAACATTATCTATTGCTTCATGGTGTATGAGTCAATATTCGTGGCTTATTTCTCTTGTGTACTGGGTCCAACAGTTCTGGCTGCCATAAAATACGGTATATCCTCTCTTGCTAGACCTCTTTTGTTAGACTCTTATATGCTGCATTTCCTTGATGCGGTGGCACCAATTGATGAATTCGTGTGTTGTTGTGACATCTATTACAAGAAGACCTTGTTAAATGTCTTCTGTGACTCCCTTCATAAAGTGTGAGATTTTGTCAGCTTCTGTCATATTCAGATTCACAATGTGGCATAGGGCCAGATCATTCTGTATGTAAGGTGTACACTTTCCCCATGATTGTGGGCATGTTCTTTAATTATTCTTGCAGTCAGCAGACTTACTGCTGATCATAACCAATATTTTTCTGCAGTTCACCCTGGAATTTGCCACAGTTATTGAGTTTCTCTTCATTATTCTCACGTGGTGACTCAGTTGAATTCATTTAACCATTTTGTTGGGTCCTGGCAAGTGTCTCCAAGAAACTTTGATAGATGCGTGCTGTACAGCTGACTTACTGCTGTTTTGAAATGGCTTGGTCTCCCGAATAGAAGGACCTTATGAACGGTATACTGCTTTTATTCTGGTTCCTGTCCTTGTAGATGATGGCTTTAAAAGTTGCCTAATTGGAGCCTCGCTGATGCAGATTTTTCGATTTATTCGCCATCTCCCCAAACCGTTGTCACATCATAACCATAATTGAGTCCAAATCAGAAAGTAGAGCAATCAGTGAAATAAAACACCCAACACTGAATGCACAGTTATTATGAACACAAAAGTACACACCAAACAGAACTGCTCCTGGGCTGAGACTGCTGCTATTTATAAAAACATTGAATATTCCAGAATATGCAAGCTTCACAAACATAAAAAACTTATGCAAACCTTCCAGAAATGATAAATACAAAGTAATGAATGTGTGCTGGTAGTCCGCTTTGAACTATCGACCCACTGCATACCAGCCAGCAACACTAACCGCTACTCCACATATGGATGCGTGCAGCACTGCTTGCAGCAATATGTAGGACCAGTGAATCAGACTTATGGTAAACTAACAGCCATCTCAGACAGATTGTAGTGTAGTTTTACAAGTTCATATTAGTCTTGTCATTTTGCAAATGAGTGTTCTTTTATCAGGGCCCAGGAATAAAATCAAAAGGAAAAGGTTTGCAAATATAATGCAGTGAGAATAATATGTTTAGCAAGTGAGGATGATGGACCTGAAGAGAAAAGTATAGTAGGAAAAGAGAGTGTGAACAGTGGACTTAAATAGTTGGGAGTCATGTTCCAGATTGATTAATAATATATTATCCTATTTTGATTGTGATATATCCATTTAACTATACATTCCAGTCTTCACAAACAATGAAATTTTCTTTGTCATCACTATTTATTTCATACAGAAGGCAAAATTTTTCTGTAGTTAGTGGGAAATGTCGAATATTGACCTTTCACAAATTTAGCATTGGAGGGCCGCGTGGAGGGTAAAAATCGTAGAGGGAGACCAAGAGATGAATACACCAAGCAGATTCAGAAGGATTTAGGCTGCAGTAAGTACTGGGAGATGAAGAGCTGCATCAAACCAGTCTCAGCTCTGAAGACCACAACAATAACATTGAATAAAGTTTGCAGACCATAGATGTTATAACCTTTAATCACTAATAAAGTGCGTGGAGATACAAAAGTAGAAACACTAGCGGGTTACATGTTACTAACTCCGTATCAGTCATTCGACTGCCGGGCCGTGACATGCGGCCGGCGCCGTTCATAACCAGGTGGCGCTCCCGCGCTCGGCCGAGCTGCGGAGCGCCTCTATCGCCGTGTTCGCGTACTAACGTAGCGGCACTTTTGAATGTCGTGGCACTGTCACAACACTTTTCCCCCCTTGAAAAAAGAAACGCTCACTTTTGTGGAGACACGGACAGTGCGGAGACATCCATGGCCTCTTGGGAGGTCCCGAGAAGATCCCGCGGAGAAACACGAGAGTATGGTCGAAAATGTCCAGGACGGAAGCTGGCGCGTGGAACGTGCCTCCTGGACGAGATGATGGGTGAAAACTCCGGAGCAGCATCCATAGGTGTCGTGGACCTGGGGGTGTGCTCCAGCGAGATGGGTCCTGGAGAAGGCGGCGTCGCGACTGGGGCCGGTTCCGGCGTACTCGGAAGCGGTAGCGACGGCGGCGGCAGCAACACGCCCGGAAGATCGGCAGCAGCGACAGGACTGGCTTCTCGGGCTGGTGGAGACGAAAAAAGGGGCGGTGGTACCGGCGTGGCCACCACTCGTGGGCGCATCTGGTCGTAATGGCGAACAACCATGCCGTCGTCCGTACGTATTTCACAAAGCCGGCGGCCGCGAAGAGCCTGGACCACCCCTGGAATCCATTTAGGGCGAGATCCATACCCCCGTGCCCACACGTCGGCGCCCACCGGGTATTTTCCTGCACTAGGGGACACAGTACAAGGCCTGACAGGGTGAAGCAGATGCAGTAGGGTGCGCGGTTGGCGGCCATGCAAGAGTTCAGCAGGGCTGCGATCACCCAGAGGCGTGAAGCGATAAGAACTCAGAAATTGCAACAGAGCGTCATCTGTGGAAAAATCACTAAGGAATTTTTTCATTTGGCTTTTGAAAGTGCGGACAAGGCGCTCGACCTCCCCATTCGATTGCGGATGGAAGGGCGGTGCTGTAACATGACGAATCCCTTGTCCAGTACAAAAATCACGGAAGGCCTGCGAAGAGAACTGAGGGCCATTGTCCGTGACAATCGTGGATGGAAGACCTTCTAGCGCAAAGATTTTTGACAAAGCCAGCGTCGTCGCCGCAGTGGTGGGCGACGGACAGCGAACAACAAACGGAAACTTCGAGAAGGCGTCAATCAACAGTAGCCAATAAGTGCCGAGGAAGGGGCCGGCAAAGTCAGCGTGCACCCGTTCCCATGGCTGCGCCGGATCAGGCCACGGAGAGGGCAGAGTACGAGGCGCAGCCAGTTGTTGAACACACTGATCACACGCAGCGACCATGTGGGCGATGTCCGAATCGATACCGGGCCAATAAACGTGCCTGCGGGCCAGGGACTTAGTCCGAGAAATCCCCCAATGGCCCTCATGCAATAGTTTGAGAACAGCTTTGCGAAGAGAGGCGGGCACCACAACCCGTGGAGATGCGCCATCCGTGGCCAGAAGAACAACACCCTCACGAACAGACAGACGAAGGCGCAAGGCATGGTAGTTGCGAAGGGGATCCGACGCCCGGCCCTTGGTCCTGTCCGGCCAACCCCGCTGAACAAAACCGATCACCTGACGCAGGACCGGATCCCACGCAGTAGCCGACGCGACCTGCGAACCTGTAAGTGGAAAACCCTCGACCGCACGACGTTCTTCCTCATCAATGTGGAAACAGAGGAGTTCATCGCGATCGAAAACCGGGTCGGGGCCCATCGGCAAACGCGACAACGCGTCAGCGTTGGCGTGCTGGGCCGTGGGGGATAGTGAATCTCATAGTGAAAACGAGACAAGTATAAGGCCCAACGTTGCAGGCGGTGAGCTGCCTTATCCGGAAGCGACGCCGAGGGGCTGAACAGAGAGACCAGCGGCTTGTGGTCGGTGATGAGGTGAAACTTAGAACCATACAAAAAAACGCTGAACTTTTTCAGAGCATAAATGATAGCGAGCGCCTCCTTTTCTATTTGAGAGTAACGCCGTTGGGCATCGTTGAGGGTCTTGGAAGCGTAGGCGATGGGTCGTTCCGACCCATCCTCATACCGATGGGCGAGAATAGCCCCTAGGCCATACTGTGACGCGTCAGTCACCAGAACCAAGTGCTGACCCGGACGGAATGTGGCAAGACAAGGCGCCGACTGCAAATGAGCCTTCAGGCGGACAAAAGCCTGCTCGCACTCGGCGGACCAACAGAAAGGAACGTTTTTGCGTAACAGCTGATGCAGAGGATGAGCCACCGCCGCCGCGGAGGGAATGAATTTGTGATAATAAGCAACCTTGCCTAGAAACGCCTGAAGTTCTTTGACCGTAGACGGCCGGGGTAGAGCGGTAATGGCCGCAACGTGCTGTCGTAGAGGGCGTATACCCTCACGGGACAAGTGGAAACCAAGATACACAATGGAGGGTTGGAAGAACTGAGACTTGTCCAGATTGCACTTCAACCCTGCTGAATGCAGAACCCGAAACAGTGAACGCAAATTGCGAAGGTGCTCCTCAGTGGAGGCCCCCGTGACAACAATGTCATCCAGGTAGTTGATGCAGCCGGGAACGGAAGCCGTGAGCTGTTCCAAAAACCGCTGAAAAATGGCCGGCGCGCTAGCGACACCAAATGGTAACCGCTGGTACTGATACAACCCACAAGGAGTGTTGATGACGAGAAATTCCTTGGAAGATGCATCCAACGGCAACTGATGGTACGCCTCCGATAAGTCAAGTTTGGAAAAGAACTGGCCCCCAGCGAGCTTGGTAAATAACTCCGCAGGACGGGGAAGAGGATAAGTGTCAATGAGGCTTTGAGCGTTGACAGTGGCTTTAAAATCACCACACAATCGCAGACTCCCGTTTGGTTTAGAAACCACCACGATGGGCGATGCCCATTCGCTGGAGGTAACAGGAAGGAGAATCCCTGAAGCCGTTAACCTGTCTATCTCAGCTTTGACAGGCGCACGCAACGCCATCGGAATAGGGCGTGCCCGGAAAAACTTGGGGCGAGCCGTAGGCTTAAGAGTAATGTGGGCTTCAAAATCCTTGGCACGACCCAGACCAGCAGAGAACACGGACGAGAATTCAGAACACAAGCCATCCAGCTGTGGATACGGAATGTCCTCAGATATGAGGTGCACATCATCATCAATGGAAAACCCGAACAACTGGAAAGCATCATAACCGAACAGGTTTTCAGTGCCCACATGATCCACCACATAAAACGTGAGGGGCCTAACAACAGACTTGTAGGCAGTGGAAGCATCAAACTGGCCAACGATAGGAATTTTCTGCTTATTACAAGTTCGTAGATTTCGCGTAACGGGAGACAAGGGAGGGGAGCCCAACTCCAAATACGTGCAAGAATTAATGAGAGTTACTGCAGAGCCAGTGTCCACTTGCATGCGAATGTCTTTATCCAGAACACGAACAGTAACAAACAACTTATTCGTTTGAGAAAGCACACAGTTAACATCCATGTCCGATGCCTCGTCCTCGTCGACAGGAACTTTAGGGGACTGACACACAGAAGCAATGTGGCCTTTTTTCCTACAGGAATTACACGTGGCCCAACGTTTTGGACACGCGGCCCTGTCATGCTGTACGAAACAACGTGGACAAGAAGGAAGGGCGGAACGAACCTGCTTCTGTGGTTGCTGTTTTCGCTGCGAGCGTGGTGGCCCAACGCGACATTGTTGACGCGAGTGCACCGCCACCACATCGTCGTTTCCCTGTGAAACAGGCACATTGTCTGCGTCGAAAGTGGTCTGGACAGCGCCTACATCACACCACGCGTCTATTTGCGCACCAGCAGCGTGAGACACTTCAAACGATTGAGCGATGCTGAGAACTTCCGACAACGACGGGTTTGGCAATTGTAAGGCACGTTGCCGAACTTCTTTATCAGGAGCAAGCCGTAAAATAGCGTCCCGAACCATTGAATCAGCGTAAGACTCATGATGAGTGTCCGTGACAAACTGACATTTCCGACTCAGACCGTGTAGTTCCGCCGCCCAAGCCCGGTAAGATTGATGGGGCTGTTTACGACACCGGTAAAAAGCCACGCGGGCGGCAACGACATGGGTGTTTTTTCGGTAATAGTTAGACAATAAGTCACACATTTCTTGGAAGGACAGAGAGGCAGGTTCCCGCAGAGGGGCTAACTGAGATAGCAGCTGATAGATCCGTGGGGAAATCCAAGATAGAAATAACGACTTACACATAGGAGCGTCGACAATGCCGAAAGCCAAGAAGTGTTGCCGCAAACGCTTCTCATAATCCTCCCAGTCTTCAGCGGCCTCGTCATAAGGAGGGAACGGAGGCGGAGAAGAGGAAGACAGACGATGAGTAAGCGACGTCGACAACGCCTGAATAGCAGCCGTCAGCTGTGTTTGTTGTTCAATAAGCGCTTGCATAAGCTGTTCCATGGCTGCCCCGACACGAACACACAAGTCCACAACGCAGGAAAAAAAATATCCGACCTCGTCGCCAAAAAGTGTTATAACCTTTAATCACTAATAAAGTGCGTGGAGATACAAAAGTAGAAACACTAGCGGGTTACATGTTACTAACTCCGTATCTGTCATTCGACTGCCGGGCCGTGACATGCGGCTGGCGCCGTTCATAACCAGGTGGCGCTCCCGCGCTCGGCCGAGCTGCGGAGCGCCTCTATCGCCGTGTTCGCGTACTAACGTAGCGGCACTTTTGAATGTCGTGGCACTGTCACAACAATAGAATAACTGTTTTGTAAATTGTTCTTTCTGTCAAGTTTTGAAATTTATGTAAGTTTAAAACACAAGATACGGAAGACAATTTAATGAAAAGCTAACTTTATACTTGTAATCTTATGAAATAATGTACAATTGACATAATTGTCACAGTGGGAAGGGTGAGTGTTATTTTCTTTCCTATAATATTACCATTTCTTCAGCTAGGTCGAGATTTTTGATTTTGATGACACTTTAAGGATGTGTATTCAAAGTCAACATTAAGTTCTTAGCCAAGCCACTGTATGTTGGCCTAGCTAAGAATATTATGTTGAATCTATGGTAACTACAAGAATTCCTAAAATTAGTTCTGAAATGTGAAAAAGGGCAGAAGAACTAATTAATCAAAATTCAATTCCAGTGTTTTTAAGCGGTCTGAGAAAAAGAAGTAAATGCATTATTTTATGCTGGAAACTGCAATTTGCTTGTCAAAATGTAACTAACTTATTCTGTGTCATGCAATTTTTTCACATTTATTATTGTTTTTATTTAAAAGCAATATAGCATTTCATTTGCTGTCTACACAGTTGAATCAGAAGTGAACATGTTGGTTGTTTTGTTTTTGTAATGTGACTGAACAACATGAAGATCGTGTATACTGTTCTGTTTTCATTTTGGGTACTTTTATTTATCATCATCATCATCATCATCATCATCATCATTATTATTATTATTATTATTATTATTATTGTAATTTTGTTCCATTTTGCCAGGTTGGAGCCAATGCAGGGGTTGTAGGAATGACGAAAGAGCATTTGGGTCTTGCTCTTGCCTTGAGTGTTCCAGTGTTTGTAGTTGTGACAAAGATCGATATGTGTCCACCCAATGTTCTTCAGGAAACCCTTCGACTCCTAGTTCGAATACTAAAGTCGCCAGGTTGCAGGAAAGTACCAGTGATGGTCAAAACAAATGATGATGTTGTAATTAGTGCTACAAACTTTGTTTCTGAAAGGTATGTTCATAAAACAGTACGAAACTTGAAGGAAAATATATGTATACTATTTGTCTGTACAGCAGGTCTTCCATTTTTGAAACAAATTTTTATATGTCTTGCTTGGTTATCTAGCTATAGTTGAGATGATAGATTTCACGTCTTAGATTCATGCAACATAAAGGTTTCTCTCGTTATTGTGATAGCGAATGTGCAGACTGATCTCATCGGTATTTTAATGTTCCTGGTTACACTCACCTACCACCAATTGTTTTTCGTTAATGTATGGACTGTAAAGAATGTTAGTACTTTGTGTGTATTGCTTGGGTCAGGTAATTAAAGTAATGAAAGCTGTAGGTATTTGATCACTTGACAAATCTAGTGGATGCCTATTACAACAAAAAATACTATTGAAGTCAGTAACATGATTATTTTTGTGGAAATTTTCAGCGACTCAGTTAACTTTGGAAAATGTTACAATAATTGAAATCAGTTTTCTTATTGTACATCACTTTCTAAGTAACAGCATAAATGAGAAACCCACGCAGATGCCAGATTATGTATATCCAGGGTTTGAAGTAAGGGAAGGAACTGGGTGTTTCAGTAATAATTTTTGAGGCTGGAGGGAAAATTAAACAAAAGCATTTACTGAATGTTTGTGAGAGAGGACAATTCCATAAAACTGGAAAAATGCTGTAGTTAGCCTCCTCCATAGAAAAGGGGACAGTCTATAGACATGTCACCTCCTACCTAGTAGTAGTAGTAGTAGTAGTAGTAGTAGTAGTAGCTTTATTCATCCATAGATCTCTTTTTATAAGGATATAGGACATGTCAAAGAATTTACAAGTTTAGATCAATTTAAAATAAGCTAATTCGTATACATATATATTTGCAGACTTCTAGGTAGACATAATCATTAGTTTTACTCCTGGTATATAATACTTCTTGTACAAATAACTTGTTAAATAATTTAATGCCACACCGTTCACTCATATCTCACTATCAGTCACTGCATGCACTATACACACATTGCTTCATAACACTGCACTCACTACACACTCACACACACACACACACACACGCACACACACAGAGACACTGGTGATGTATGGGCCATTTTCTGTACCGCAACTTCCCATTTGCTATCCTGAAAAACTGAGTCAGCATCCCTTCATAATGAGTGACATGTTGATCTCAGAAAGAGGAAGAGGTGTTAGTATTGTGCTATGCATAGCTGGGGGGTAAGTATTTCTAGAAAGTAAAAAGGAAGGAAAGAAACATAAAGTGAAGGTGCTATGTGGACCTGTAATCTACAAGATGCTCACTACAATTATCATCAACCACATGGAACTAACAACTAGGGTTTCATCAGAGAAAGGAAAATGCTAGCCTTAGAAGTGGATATAGGAAGATAACTGTTTGCAAGTAGAGAACAGTGCAATGAACGTAAATTACCGTTTTATCTGATATACATGAAGTTTGGAGAAAGCTTTCGACCCAGTTTAACAATATCTATGCTGACAGCCCTTGAGAAATGAGGCAGTGACTGAAAATACATTAGTATATTGAATTATATATAAAAACAAAGATGAGGTGACTTACCGAAAAAAAGCGCTGGCAGGTCGATAGACACACAAACAAACACAAACATACACACAAAATTCAAGCTTTCGCAACAAACAGTTGCCTCATCAGGAAAGAGGGAAGGAGGGGGGAAGACGAAAGGAAGTGGGTTTTAAGGGAGAGGGTAAGGAGTCATTCCAATCCCGGGAGCGGAAAGACTTACCTTAGGGGGAAAAAACGACAGGTATACACTCGCACACACGCACATATCCATCCACACATACAGACACAAGCAGACATATTATATGTCTGCTTTTGTCTGTATGTGTGGATGGATATGTGCGTGTGTGCGAGTGTATACCTGTCCTTTTTTCCCCCTAAGGTAAGTCTTTCCGCTCCCGGGATTGGAATGACTCCTTACCCTCTCCCTTAAAACCCACTTCCTTTCGTCTTCCCCTCTCCTTCCCTCTTTCCTGATGAGGCAACTGTTTGTTGCGAAAGCTTGAATTTTGTGTGTATGTTTGTGTTTGTTTGTGTGTCTATCGACCTGCCAGCGCTTTTTTTCGGTAAGTCACCTCATCTTTGTTTTTATATATAATTTTTCCCACGTGGAATGTTTCCTTCTATTATATTAGTATATTGAATAATATATCTGTCAGTGTTACACTTCCAACAATGGAAAATCCAGTCACCACTCCCATCATGCACTGGTGCTGCTGTTCGCAGTGTGGTCTCAGCTTCCTGAGACTGCAGATGTGTGCGCAAGTTGCATTTATGTGTGTGTGTGTGTGTGTGTGTGTGTGTGTGTGTGTGTGTGTGTGTGTGTGTGTGTGTGTCTACCGCTGACAAAGGCCTTAATGGCCGAAAGCTTTAATTGTGTGAATCTTTTCATTGTGCCTATCGTGACTCAGCATTTCTGCTATGTGGCGAGTAGCAACCTTCCTTCTCTGGTAGTGTTACACCTCCATTATAGTTCTAGCAACTCAGTAGCGTACACTTCCATGCCAGGGAATCAGCAACTTAAGGGCACAGGCTTACCGTATGCTACCTGCTGTAAGAAAGCCAGTCAGCACCTAGTGGGTGGCCAGGCTGGGCAGTAGTTGTAAGTACTATTGTGTGTGGAGTTTATTGTCATCATCGTCGTCATTGTAGATAATAACCTTAGTGCTGCACTTATTTCTGTATTTTGGTTTTGATCTTGTCTTGTGCATCCTGCTTCATGTCAGAGAAACCTTATTTCTGCATGCTGTGAATTGTTATTGTGTCTTCTATTGTTGTTATTCAGATTTTGTTTATTGTGACTTGGAGTGACAGTGTTTTGTAAAATTTCAGATGTGTCTCTTTCCTTTCTTTCCTTTGTAAGATTTTTTTCTAGTTGTACCATTCATTAAGTTAAAATTTCTCTTATCTTACATTGAAAATCAATTTCAGCTTCATGTGATGTATTTCTTTACAAGTATTTGAAGTTTGCTACCTTTCTACTATGTTTCCATTTGTTACAGTTTTGGATCTAATTTTATTTTCCCATAAAATGCTATCACCCTTGTTTTGATGTAAGTTGTCTGCAAGTTGTATGAAGCACAGAGTCTTTGCAGTTGATTTGTTACTCTTTGTACATTATTCTCATTGTTAGCAATAATTACCTGGTTGCCTGCAAATAGCATTATCAGTGTGTGGTCTACATTTTTAAGATTGGATTGGATTGTTTTTGGGGGAAGAGACCAAACAGCGAGGTCATCGGTCTCATCGGATTAGGTAAGGAAGTCGGCTGTGCCCTTTCAAAGGAACCATCCCAGCATTTGCCTGGAGCGATTTAGGGAAATCACGGAAAACCTAAATCAGGATGGCCGGACGCGGGATTGAACCGTCGTCCTCCCAAATGCGAGTCCAGTGTGCTACCACTGCGCCATCTCGCTCGGTCCTTTTAAGATTAAATAGTAGTTCATCAATCCGTTCCAGAAAACTTTCGTAAATTTTAAAGGGCACAGAGGATAAACTGCAGCCTTATTATAAACTAAGGATGATATTTCTCTATTTTAATTAATTTTGCATGCACTTTTTTTATGATTTCTATTTAATGTTGAGTGAAGCTCTGGTTGTCAAGTATACGGAAGAGCGTGTCTCTTTTTAACTCAATCGAAAGCTTGAAATGAAATCAGTGATAATTACATGTGTTTCCTTATTGTTCTGCCCATGTTTTCCAGTAAGCCCCCTTCAAGCTCGATATTTTATCAATGCAGCTCCTTCCCCCACATGATTTCTGATATCTCAGACAAGTTCAGCAATTTTGTTGATTCACCTTCTAATGATTTTTTGTATACCTTGTAGACTGTTTTTGTAGAGGGTACACCTTGAGCAAAACTCAATTTTTCTTTTTCTTTTTATTACCTCAAGGTAGACCCTCTCCAAAAACAAATCTATTTGTAAGCAGACAGAGACAGAAGAGCTTCAACCTCAAGATGATTATTTCAGTGCCTTGCCAGGCATTTCCAAGCAAATTCTACAACAAATTCCAGACACCACAGCAAAATTACATCAAAGTATTTTAAATATAAAATTCACTGCATTAAATTGCATAAAATCAAGGAAATCCATGGAGTGGTAACAAGAAGATAACTCGAAACTGAGTGATGATGCTGAAACTTTTGTGAAACATGTGGGGAAGAAAAATAAAAATAAAAATGGTGTTTTGCTCAAGGCGGACCCTGTCCAAAAACAAATGTTTTTTTTTAAGCAAACATTGACAAAGATCTTCAACTTCAAGATGACTTGCAGACTGTTTTCAGTAAGCATATTCATCAGCAGTTTGACTAGTCTCCTTTCTTGCATATAGGGAGGGCCTGTTGCTTTGCAGTGGAATATATCTGTTTGCCCAACACACATTTTTAAATGTTATAACTATTTTTAGTATTTTATCTGATAGTATTTCAGTAATTTAGCATTATGTTGTGTATGCCAGTAAGTTTTTTATGTATTTCTTATCTGTTTTAAAGCTTGTACTATATTTTACTGCACTGTTATCCACTACAGCAGTTTAGCAGTTTCTTCCCTACTTGCAACTTACTTATTCCTGTATAATTGTCCACAGGTCTTTGTAGTACCACTGTTCTTCTTGTATTATCTGGATTGTTGTTGTTTCTTTTACGTGTCTCGAAAGAAGTTTCAATATCTTATAAGCTGATGCTGCAACCCTGTATGTTTGTTTTAATATTAGAGATGTTTACATCGCAGCTTTCCTGTTGATGTTTTCTAATTATTTGATTACTCTCATTTAACAGTCCTCTATATAGTACTTTGCTCTCAGGTGGTAGCATATTTCTGAAGCCCTTGATCTTTCTTTCTACTACTTTTTATTTCGTAATTCCACAATGTTACTTTCAGGGTTTTTTTATTTTTTTTATTATCTTTTTTTAAAAAGTCCAAGGGCTTTTCCAGCTGCTGTTAAATTGTGTTTCTGATATTGTTCCATTCTTCTTTAATGTCATTAACTGACTTCATCTGAACTTTCTGTTTTTGTTATTTGTTTCTGATGTACTTCGTTTATTGATTATCCTTGCAGAAGATATTTTTTCCACTGTCAAATTGAATTTCAGTTTATGTTCATTTGCTTTTTGGAACTATTTAAGTAGTAATTCATATCTGAAATCATGAATTAGTGATCACAGTAAATTTCATCTCTGAGCCCCTGCATCTGTGAACAGTTCTGCAGTTTTCTCATTGACTAAGAAGTAGCAGGTAGTGCTCTTCTGGCCTCTCGCTATCCACATCACTTTATGATCTATTATTCCTTAAATTACGAGTTTATAATTACCAGTTTATTGGAAGCTACAGAATCATACGAAACTCTTTCATTTCTATTTAGTGTAGCTTCTATATTGTTCCCTATTAGCTTATCTAATCGTTTATTTCCAGTTCTGCCATTAACGTCTGCAATCATTGTAACTAGCTTGAAACTAATCTGAGTTGTAAATCTTTATAATATTTGTCTGTTTTGTCCTTTGTAACTTTCTTCCAGTGCAAATGCAGCTATTATCAAAAGGCTTCTTCTGGTGACTTTGAATCTTGCAGCAACAGTCTCTCATTTGTCCAGATATAAGATGAAATTCTGTCTCCATTTGTTGCTCATTAATATTACCGACTCAGCTGTTATTCTGATTTCTTGTTTAACTCCACAGTGTATCATAGTGTAGTTATTATCTACTGTTTTCATTCCCTGGAGTTTTCTCCTTGGCTTGAGTGCTTGGCAGAAGTTTCACAGAATCACTTTCAGACTGTCCCTGGCCCGTTCCACACCTGAATAGGAAAAATAAACACCTCTGATTTCCACCACTTTATTATTATGGTCATTCCCCCCTATGTAAGTTGGAGTCAACAAAATATTTTCACATTTGGAGGAGAAAGCTGGTGATTGAAATTCTGTGAAAAAATGTTATCATAATGCAAAATGCCTTTGTTTTAATGATTGTGATGCGAGCTTGCATATCATAGGCGTGACACTCTCTCCAATATTTTGTGATAATACAACAAGAGATGCCTTTCTTTGAATTTTTTCAATTTATTCCATCAATCCTACCTGCTAAGGATCCCATACCATGCAGCAATACTCTAGTGGAGGACAGACAAGTGTTATGTATGTAGTATCTTTAGTAGATTTGTTGCAGCTCTTAAGTTTTCTGCCATAAAACGCAGTCTTTGGTTTGCCTTCCCACAACATTTTACATGTGATGATTCCAATTTAAGTTGTTCGTAATCGTAATCTCTAGGTATTTAGTCTAATAGGCAACCTTCAAATTTGTGTCTTTTATTAGTGTAACCAAAATTTAATGTTTATAAAGGTAGCGACTGAAGACGATTTTTGTTCTATAAATATGTTCCTCAGCTGCAGATATTCACTGGATCAAATGTTTTGTGTGCAATTTGATGGATTTTTTATTTTTTTTTATTTTTATTATTATTATTATTCACATGGAGGACCTCACAATTTTTATTGTTCAGGGTCAATTACTACTTTCCACAACATGCAGATATCTTGTTTAAACCATTTTGTAATTTGTATTGTTATTCTGATGACTTTACTTGATAGTAAACAACAGCATCATCTATAAACAATGTAAGAGAGCTATTCCCATTGTCTCCCAAATTGTTTTATTAGATTACAAACTGCTGAGGGCCTACCTTGTGTAGAAATATGAAACCGGAATTTCCATGTAAATGGTGCTAGCCATCAGAGGAGGGCCTATGAGACCACGTCTGCAGCGCCTTTTGCTTCCTGTAACGGTTGACGACGAATGTCAATGCACAGTAACCCAAGTTCCATACATTGATATCTGTTTCAGACCCGTAAACATGTTGAGTTTTGTGCCTATGAACTACTATTTGTGGACAGCATTGGTTTTCTGTTATCATCTGAAGAAAACTGCTGTAGAATTGCGTCACATACTTGTTAAAGCTTTCGGTGAACATGCTCTTGGGTGAAATGCTGCTCACCAGATACAAAAGAAAGTCGTTTCTCCATCGAATAGTGACAGGTGATGAAAAATGGATATATTTTGAGAATTCTATGCATCGTAAATCATAGGTGAATCCAGGCAAACTATCGACATCCACTGCAGAACCAAATTGCTTTGGAAAGAAGACAATGCTATGTGTGTGATGGGATCAGAAAGGTATAATCTATTATGAGCTGCTAAAATCTGGTGAAACCGTTAACACTGGTCACTACCAACAGCAAATGATTCATTTAAATCGAGCATTATGTGAAAAATGACCAGAATATGGAAAAAGGTAACAAACTAATATTGCTCTGTGATAACACCCCATCACACACAGCAAAACAGGGCAGGGAGATACTAGGGCATGCGACTTATTCTCCGGACTTGACTTTGTCTGATAATTATCTGTTTGCATCACTTGAGCACACTCTCACTGAACAATGCTGCAATTCGTATGAAAATGTACAAAAATAGCTCACTGACTGTTTCGCTTCAAAAGAAGAACTGCTTTCTGGCGTGGCATTCATAGCCTGCTGAAGAGGTAGGAGAAATTTATAAATAGCAATGGAGATTATTTTGAATAAAGACATGTAAGTATTGCAACCAAATTCCGGTTTCATACTTCTACAACTGGTATAACACTTCCTGGGGGAATGCCAGATTTTACTTCCATTTCACTTGATTATTTCCCATAAGTTACTGCAAACTATGTCCTTTTTGACAGATAATTGTGAATCCAGTCCACAACTAAGACAGTGCTCCATATACAAGCAATTTGATTGGAAGCTGTTTTTGAGGAGTGATGTTGAAAGCCTTTCGGAAATGTATGTATAAAATGAACGTGAAATCCCCTCTCGATAGCATTCATTACTTCGTTATCTGAGTCCTTGCTGACTATGTGTCAATAGATTGTTTTCTTCGAGGTATTTCATAATGTTCAAACAAAATATATGTTTCAAAATCTTACTGCAAATTGATGTCAATGATAAGTGTCTCTAATTCAGCAGATTACTTCTGTTTCCTTTCTTGAGTGTTAGTGTGACCAATGTAATTTTCCAGTCCTTAGGTTCAGATCCTTGATTGAGCTAGCAGTTGTACATTGTTATTAAGTATGGAGTTATTACATCAGCATACTCCAAAATGAACATAATTGGTACACAGTGTGTACCAGAAAACTTGCCTTTATTTACTGAAATTGCTTTGCTACACTGAGAGTATCTACTTCTAGGTTACTCATGTTGGCAGCTGGTCTTGATTTGAATCCTGGAATGTTTACTGCTTCTTCTTTGGTGAAGGAAATTCAGAAAACTGTTTTAAGTAAATCTTGTATTAGTATTGTTGTAATTGGTAACATTACCATTGCGCTCCTGCAGCAGTGTCCTGACCTGAAAAGTGTAACATGGAAAATGTGTTCTGACTCTTATTAATTTCCTTGGTAAGAAGCTTTCAGTTGCCAGCAGCACTACTTCTTTGAATTTAAACTACATCTGGTCTATGCCTATGTAATAGGGTGACAATTATTGAACTACATGAAAATCAATGTAAATTAGTTACATACTATGGCGTGCACACACTTTATTCAACATTTAAATGTCACTATAGATATTGGAATTTAGGTTATGACATGTTTGACTTGCCTACAATCATTGGAGATGATTTAAATGTCACTACAGATGCAATGCGAGAGAAGGAAAGTTGCTACTCACCATATAGCGGAGATGCTGAGCCGCGATAGGCACAATAAAAGGATACACACAAACATAGCTTTCGGCCATTAACGCATTTATCAGCAGTAGACACACACACACACACACACACACACACACACACACACACACACTCTCACGCAAGTGCAACTAGCACACACATCTGCAGTCTCAGAGAGCTGAAACTATACTGCGAGCAGCAGCACCAGTGCATGATGGAAGTGGCAACTGGTGGGGGTAAGGAGGAGGCTGGGGCGGGGAAGGGGGAGGGATAGTATGGTGGGAGAGGCGGACAGTGGAGTGTTGCAGTTTAGATGGAGAGTAGGAGCGAAGGTGCGGAGGGGGGAGGGGGTAAGTAGCAGAAAGGAGAGAAATAAAAATAAACATGAAAGAAATTAAAAGACTGGGCATGGTGGTGAAATGACGGCTGTGTAGTGCTGGAATGGGAACAGGGAGGGAGCTGGATGGGTGAGGACAGTGACTAACGAAGGTTGAAGACAGGAGGGTTATGGGAATGTAGGATGTATTGCAGGGAAAGTTCCCACCTGCACAATTCAGAAAAGCTGGTGTTGGTTGGAAGGATCCATATGGCACAGGCTGTGAAGCAGTCATTGAGATGCGGGGTATCATGTTTGGCAGGGTGTCAGCTACAGGGTTGTCCACTTGTTTTTTGGCCACAGTCTGTCAGTGGCCTTTCATGCGGACAGACAGCTTGTTGGTTGTCATGCCTACATAGAATGCAGCACAGTGGTTGCAGCTTAGCTTGCAGATCACAAGACTGGTTTCACAGGTAGCCCTGCCTTTGATGTGATAGGTAATGTTAGTGACCGGACTGGAGTAGATGGTGGTGAGACGATGTATGGGACAGGTCTTGCATCTAGGTCTATTACAGGGGTATGAGCCATGAGGTAAGGGACTGGGAGGTGTAAGGATGGACGAGTTTATTGTGTAGGTTCAGTGGATGGCGGAATACCGTGGTAGGAGGGGTAGGAATGATAGTGGGTAGGACATTTCTCATTTCAGGGCACAACAAGAGGTAACTGAAACCCTGGCGGAGAATGTAATTCAGTTGCTCCAGTCCCGGATGGTACTGAGTTATGAGGGGAATGCTCCTCTGTGGCCAGACTGTGGGATTTTGGGAAGTGGTGGTAGACTGGAAAGATAAGGCACGGGAGATTTATTTTTGTACAAGGATGGGAGGATAATTACGGTCAGTGAAGGCTTCAATGAGACCCTTGGTATATCTAGAGCGGGACTGCTCATCACTGCAGATGCGACGATCACCGGTGGCTAGGCTGTACGGAAGGGACTTGTTGGTATGAATTGGGTGGCAGCTGTCGAAGTGGAGGTATTGCTAGTGGTTAGTAGGTTTGATATGGACGTAGGTACTGATGTAGCCATCTCTGAGGTGGAGGTCAACATCTAGGAAGGTGGCTTGTTGGGTTGAGTGGGACCAGGTGAAGCAAATGGAGGAGAAGTTGTTGAGGTTCTGGAGGAATGTGAATAAGGTGTCCTCACCTTCAATCCAGATAGCGAAGATGTCGTCAATGAATCTGAACCAGGTGAGGGGTTTAGGATTCTGGGTTTTTAGGAAGGTTTCCTCTAGATGGCCCATGAATAAGTTAGCATAGGATGGTGCCATGTGGGTGCCCATAGCCGTACCGTGGATTTGTTTGTAGGTAATGCCTTCAAAGGAGAAGTAATTGTGGGTGAGGATATAGTTGGTCATGGAGACTAGGAAGGAGGATGTTGGTTTGGAATCCATAGGGCATCTGGAAAGGTAGTGTTTGATAGCAGTAAGGCCATGGGCGTTAGGAATGTTAGTATACAGGGAGGTGGCATCAATAGTGACGTGCAAGGCACCGTTTGGTGAAGGGAGAGGAACTGTGGAGAGTCGGTGTAGGAAATGGTTGCTATCTTTTATATAGGAGGATAGGTTCCGGGTAATAGGTTGAAGGTGTTGGTCTACGAGAGCAGAGATTCTCTCAGTGGGGGTACGGTAACTGGCCACAATGGGGTGTCCTGGGTGGTTGGGTTTATGGACTTTAGGAAGCATGTAGAAGGTGTGAGTGCAGGGAGTGGTAGGGGTAAGTAGAGAGATGGACTCTGGGGAGAGGTTCTGGGATGGGCCTAAGAATTTGAGTGCTGACTGGAGATCCTGTTGGTTTGCTGGAATGAGATCACTGTGGCATGGTTTGTAGGTGGAAGTATCTGATAGCTGACGGAGTCCTTCTGCCACGTAATCCTTGCGGTTCAAAACTACGGTGGCGGAGCCTTTGTCTGCAAGTAGGATTAAAAGATTGGGATCAGTTTTTAGATGGTGGACTGCAGTTCTTTCTGTGGATGTAAGGTTAGTGTGCATGTTGAGGGATTTGGGGAATGATGGTGAGGCAAGGTTCGAGGATAAGAAATTCTGGAAAGTTAATAGAGAGTTACACTATTTTGTCGAAAGTCGACATGTTAAGAAACGTGGCTGTTGTACTTAAGGTTTATAATTTATATAAAAAACAGCTACCAGCCACATGTGGCTGGTAGCTGTTTTTTATATAAATTATAAACCTTAATAGAGAGTGGTTTGGAGGCAGTGGGGGTGGATCACGGTTGGATGGAGGAGTGAACTGAGTTAGGCAAGGGTCAATGTTGGTCATTGGTTGAGTCTGATTGGTCGGGTTGGTGGCGAAAAAGTGTTTCCACTGTAGGGACCGGAAGAAGGAGAGAAGGTCATTAACTAGTCTTGCATGGTTGAATTTGGAAGTGGGGAAAAAGGTGAGGCCTTTGGAAAAGACTGATATTTCTGTGGGACTCAGGCTTCTGGAGGAAAGGTTCATGACTGTGTTGCGGGTCTGTTTAGGATTTGAGTTCTGTGTGGTGGTAGGAGGGAGTTTCAGAGGGTGGGGTAAGTGTAGTAGGTCTGCGAGACAAGGTTTGTCAGCTATGAGAGGGTGTGGGGGAGGTTTGGAGGTGGTTGTAGAAGTGGTGGACAGTGGTACTCCGAGACGGGAGTAGCAAATGAGCAGGATGGAGAGCTTTTGAGGTGGCGTTGTGCACGTTGCTCAAGTTCCTGCAGGGCAAGAGTTTCAATCTGTGTGATGGGTTCCAGGAATATGGGATTACATAGGAGAATTTTGCGGATGGAGAGAAGGTACTGCAAAGAGGATTTGACTTGGTTAATATGGTTTTGCAGGATTATGTTGGTGAGGGCTAAGGATTGGCGGAATCTGAACAGGTGGAGGTCATTGTGGAAGGAGGGGTGGCAACCAGTGATGGGTAATTTGATGGTAAGGCCATTGGGGGGATTTCATGAGCAAAGCAACAATGCAGGAACAGAATGTGGGCCTGGGATCTGGCTAGGGATAAGGAAACTTTTCTGTATTGATGCAGATGGAAGGAGCAAGGATACGTGGTGGTGCAAAAATGCAAAAAAAAAAAAAAAAAAAAGTAAGAAAGTAGAATTACGTCCGAAAAATTACGCAGAAATACCCCCAAATACATGTGAAAAGTATGAAATTGATGCACAGGGGGGAATAAAGAGAGAAAATCTGAGGAAGACGCCAATAGAGGAAGGTGAAAATGCACTAAAATTGGCGAGAGTCACAAAGGTCAAAGTAGAGAATAACTAATCATTAATAAATATAAGTATATTAATGTGGGTAGCAGATTTGAGGGCGGATAAGCATAGAGAAGGGGGACGGCAGATGTGACTGGATGAGGTGGATTTAGTGGGTGCGAACAGGGATAGAACGGAGAAAGTGTGGGGGGTGGGGTGGGGTTCGTAGTTAGAAACGTAAGATCGCGTGGCACTGGAAAAGTGCAGGAGATAACACGCAAAAATACGGGAACCGACACAGGGAGCGTGATCAGTTTGGAGGTATAGGCTTAATTATATTGTCGGGAGTAATGTGGGATGCTACACCAACAATCAGCGTGTTCTTGATGCCGTCTGTTGCGCGCGGCCAAGTCTGTTGATACAGTGCGGCTCATAAGTAGTGCGTGTAGTGCAGTTCATAAGGCGACAACAGAAACACAGGAAAGAAAAGAAAGAAGGATGGACATTGAGTATAGTGATGCAAATGAAAGTAGTTACAAAGGAAAACAGCACAGGGTTCGGATCGAAGAAAAGCCGTCAGGCAAAAATCAAACAATGGAAAATCCATGATGGAATGTAACAATACGAGAGAAGGAAAGTTGCTACTCGCCATTGAACTGTGAATTTACTTTCAAAATCTTTTCGTAAGCAATTTACTTTATTCACTAGCAATTCATCAAGAACATTAACGCATTTAATCACACTATGTGAGCATGGAAGTAGTTGCCTGTGGGGAAGTGATGGAAACAAATAAAATTTTTTTTTCAATAAATGGAAATTTATTCCTAAAAGCTCCCCCCACCCGTTTTTTTTAAAATTATAATCAGAAAGCGCCCTGTAAATATCAAGTTACAATTTATTCAGAGGCAAAAATAACAAAAATTTCTTTTTTTTTGACAGTATGAGCTTTTGGGCTAAGAACCTTGCCACCCCTTTTTAACACAGGCGTAGTCATGACCGCTCACAACAACCTCTGAAAGACTACACTGCTCCAAATCTGCAACACACCAGATTACTTTAAACTAAAAATTTTGACAACTCACACAAACACACAAACTATGCACCCCGTAGGAGGGATGGAGATGGTACAAAACACTCACATTAAAAATTATTTGCCACCGAAAGTGCAACTTTGTTTTTAAAAGAACTCTTACGGTGGAAGGGTGGCAACTTTATATACTAAAATGTCCATTTAAATAAAAATCCATGCAGTCTTACATAAATGTACAAACATGCTCTACATTACACATATACCGCCTCTCAAGATGATAGGCAAGATAAAAACTAATTTCAGGAATTCGGCCTTTACACCTTAAGGAATAAATTTGTTAACACCGAATCCAACAAACATGACAGAGGCAGCTATTAACGTACAGCAGACCGTCGGACAGACAGACAGACACTAACTGCCTAACAAATGCGGACGAGAGACAGATGAGCAAGCTGGGGACGAGATGCAAGACCTATCCCATACGTCCTCCTACCACCACCTACTCCAGTCTGGTCACTAACATTACCTATCACATCAAAGGCAGGGCTACCTGTGAAACCAGTCATGTGATCTACAAGCTAAGCTGCAACCACTGTGCTGAATTCTATGTAGGCATTACAACCAACAAGCTGTCTGTCTGCATGAATGGCCTCTGACAGACTGTGGCCAAAAAACAAGTGGACCACCCTGTAGCTGAACACGTTGCCGAACATGATATCCCTCATCTCAGTGACTGCTTCACAGCCCATGCCATATGGATCCTTCCCACCAACACCAGCTTTTCTGAATTGCATAGGTGGGAACTTTCCCTGCAATACATCCTACACTCCTGTAACCCTCCTGGCCTCAACCTTTGTTAGTCACTGTCCTCACCCATCCAGCCCTCTCCCTGTTCCCATTCCAGCACTACACAGCCATCATTTCACTGCCACACCCAGTCTTTTAATTTCTTTTATGTTTGTTTTTATTTTTATTTCTCTCCTTTCCACTACTTACCCCCTCCCCCCTCCGCATCTTCTCTCCTACCCTCCGTTTAAACTGCAACACTTCACTGTCCGCCACCCTCCCCATACTATTCCTTCCCCTCCCAGCCCCAGCCTCCTCCTTATCCCCACCCAGTTGCCACTCCCATCATGCACTGGTGCTGCTGCTCGCAGTGTAGTTTCAGCTCTCTGAGACCGCATATGTGTGGTAGTTGTGCTTGCGTGAGTGTGTGTGTGCATGTGTGTATGTGTGTGTACTGCTGACAGAGGCCTTACTGGCCGAAAGCTATGTTTGTGTGAATCTTTTTATTGTGCCTATCGCGGCTCAGCATCTCCGCTATATGGTGAGTAGCAACCTTCCTTCTCTTGTATTGTTACATTCCATCCTGGATTTTCCATTGTCACTACAGATAATCGAATTTAGGTTCTGACATGTTCAATATGCCTGTCATCATTGGCAATGATGTAGTGCAGACAAATAGTGAACATCTGCATAACCTCCTGATAGGTCGAAACATCAATGCTGTCGATAACCTCCTGAATGGCTGTTTTCAACTCACTAATGGTTTTGGGGTTATTGCTGTACACCTTGTCTTTAATACAGCCCCCACAAAATGGAGTGACGTGTTCAAATCCAGAGAATATGGTGGCCAATCAAAGCCCATGTCAGTGGCCTCTGGGTACACAGAGTCAGAATGCAGTCCCCAGTGTGCTCCTCCAGGACTTGGACACTCTCCTGCTTTGATGCGGTCAAGCTCTTTCTCGTATCAACCACAACTTGTTGAAATCAGGGTCACTTTGTATAGTGGGGATAAAATTATCTTCCAAAACCTTCACATACTGTTCTGTAGTGACTGTGCCATCAAGGAGTATCACACCCATTATTCTGTGACTGAACATTGCACACAACACAGTCACCCCTTGAGGGTGAAGAGACTTCTCATCGTGAAATGTGGATCCTCAGTCCCCCAAATGCACAAATTTTGCTAATTGACAAACTCATCCGAATGAAAGTGGGCTTCATCCCTAAACCAAACCATATTCATATCAAAGTTCTGTTCATCAATTCTGTGGACAATAGTGTTGGCAAAACACAACCACTATCCCATGGCCCTGGGGCATAATGGCTAATGGGAAGAGATGCAGGTCTTCAACAACAATTTGTCACAGTGTCTCCTGGTTGGTTCCCACATGTTGTGCAGTCTGTCTGATTAATTTCCTGGGGCTGGTTTGAAACACAATGTGTGTCTTCTCAATGTTTTCAGGTGTTTTCACCCTCTTTCAGTGACTTGCATTGCAACACTGTCATCACAAACATTACCCATTCTCTTAAACTTGTGAATCAAATTCTTGACTGTGAGCACACTTGGACCGGTTGTCTTCAGCTTGAACTCGTTCGCAAACTACCTTTGAGCTGTAGTTGGGTTGCTATCGCTCACAAGCACTATACGCTCAGGCACACTTTACTGTGACTTTTTCACATGCAAATGGCCAACAACAACAAGGTGCGTACACAAGTGCATACTAATTCCCATCATGCCCCATGGCCAATCATGCAGTTTGAACATCCTGATGCAAACTGTTCAGAAGTTATAACAATTTTATTTCGTATAGTTCAGTAATTGTCACCCCGAAGGAATGGAGACTGTCTCCTAAGAAGGCATCAGGTGAATTTTTATCTGCTTTTTCAAACAAATATATTTTATATTTCTTTTTAATGGATTTGGGTATTATGGTATTCAATCTCGCTACAAGCAGTGCACTTTGGTCACTTATCTTTGTCTCCATCATGATGATTTTTTGCTTTGTTGCTAAGAGGTTGTTTGTTGCTAAGAGACCTAGTATGTTATTGCAACTGTTTACACTTTGTGTGGAAGCTTGGACTAACTGCTCAAAATAATTTTCAGAAAAGGCTTTTAATACAGTTTTGGATGATGTTTTATGCCTATCACCACCTTTAAACATTCATTTTTGCCAACATATCAAGGGTAGATTGAAGTCATCTCCAACTATAATAGTTTGAGTCACGTATCTCTTCGAAATGAGACTCAAATTTTTCTTGAACCCTCGATCATCTGAATCATGGGCTCATCAAAAGGAACCAATTATTAATTTATTCCAGTTGTTGAGTATGACCTCCACCCATGCTGACTTACAGTAACTATCTGTTTCAATTTCATTGCAAGATGAACTACTTCTAATAGCAACAAACATGCCACCATAAACTGAATTTAATGCATCCTTTCCGAATATCATTAGGTCCTTCATAATTACATCAGTACTTATTTTCCTAGTTGCTAGTATATTTATTAACTCATGTCCTTTTCTGTTTAATTATGTAACATTCCATGTGGACATTTTTAGTTTTTCTGGGACCCAAAACTGTTTGCATTTTTATTTGCCATTTGTTGTCATTAGAGACTCAATCTAGTTATCCAAACTTGGTAATATTAGGAGTCTTTACCTGTCCCTGTATGAGGGACCAACCTGTAGCAGGAGCGACATTAGCCGTCCCTGAGCTTGGTATCCAAGCCCCTGATCTTAAGGAGTGCGTATAGCATTTTCTCTGCTCCAGATTATTAGAGTTATATTGCCAGTATCAGTTGTCTGGGCCTCATCATCTAGGCAGGGCAGGTGAGGTTGACACAAAGGTGAAAGATGCTATATATTCATGTCACCACCCAACCAGTAAAGTCATGCAAATACGAATATGTGCTACCAGTATATAGTACGAGTGTATTTGTACCCAACAGACTTCAGCATCATAGTGAGAAATATAAAATGGAAAAATGAGTCAAGCAAGAAGATTGCATATTATCAAGACTATTCTTGGAATTCCCAGAGGAAATTTATATATAGTTAAATGGAGTACACAGAAAAGGAGTGTATGTTAATGGGATGTACGTGAATCATTGTCAGTTATGGGCTTGAACAGTTTTCCTCTAGTGAAGATAAACTTCAACAATGAGTGGAAGAAATTAATATAGCAAGTTAGAAAGCAGGCCAGAAACTCAGTTAAAATATAGCTAAAATTATGTCTAATCAGCATACTGAAAAGAAACTAATCATGGGACCAGTTGATGACATTTATATTTAGTGCAGTTGAAAACAATAACTGGACAAAAGAAATAATCATGAGAGTGTAAATGGAGTCAACTTTTTGTGGTAAACTAAGTAAGGTTCCCAAAGTCAAGCTCCTGATGTATATGAAATGGGAAGCTTCCAATCAGTGGGTATTGCCAGCCTTGACTTACAGCACTGAGCCATGGGCGTTTATAAAGTGTGGATTGCTCAGCAAACCATTGAGTGATGCATGCAGGGCATTGTTAAGAAACACAGGAAAGCAAACAAATGGGTATGAGGACAGACTGGCTTGGAAGATGTAATTATGAATGTAATGACAATGAAATTGAAGTGAGGGAGACATGTAACTAGGGAAGCAGATGGTATGCGGACCAAGAAAGTTCTTTTTCATCAAAAGAGACTGAGGGGCTAACCTAATGGAAAGTGGGTACATAATATTAGAAAACATTTGGTAGCAACGTGGATGCATATAGCTGAAGACTTCAACGTATTGAGAGCCTGGAGGAGATCTCATCCAAAACTAGATGACAAATGGCTGGTGAAGATGAATGTTCTGGTTACCTTGTTGACACCGTTGCTTGAAAGAGATGTGCGAGACTTTAGTAGACAAAATATATCAATGCTGAATGGGAAACTGTTGGAAAGGCATAAAAAGAAGGAAATTAGGCTCTGCAAATAAGATATAAACAAAGAAAGGAAAAAAGGGATGAAAGTGAAGAAATAAAGGACAAAAATAAAATATTAAAAAAATACAAATTGACATTAATAGAGATATAATGTAGAAGATTAATAGAAAAAATGTAGAAGAAAGATCTTGGGAGAGAATGGAGGAGTAAAAGAAAGATGGGAGCCAGTTTTGCATTCAAGAATGAGTTCTCATAATGAGGAATTTCAGTTATTGGTTTTGGGAAGAGTGATCCAAATGACCTATACTGTGAGGCAGTAATTAGATTACACCTTATGTTGTCCATATTGTACTGCAGTTAGGAACTTTCTAAACCACCATGAGAAAAAATTATTTAAAATCATCATAACATGTTCACAAGATATTAAGTTTGACACAAGGTATGTGGATGATGCATTGTTAATAATAGAGGGGGAATAGAAGTAAGAAGTTGAGGCACTAATTCCTACCGGTAGAAACATTCAAGCTTCTTTGTGCCATGCTCCCACACACAAATTAGTAGCATACTGATACATGTTGCACAGAGTACACAAAATGCCATTGAGCAATGAAATGCATCAAAACGAAGTGGGAGTAATTAAACAAATGGCAGCTGGAAATGATTTTTCAACCTGCTCTCACAGACAAAATGCCTAAGAAACAATATAATTAAAAGGAAAGTTGCTACTCGCCATATAGCACAGATGCTGAGTTGCAGATAGGCACAACAAAAAGACACACAAACAAAGCTTTCAACCAGTGAGATCTTCTTGAAATATATATGACACGCTCGCACGCACGCATGCACGCGCGCGCGCACACACACACACACACACACACACACACACACACACACACAACCGACTGCAGTCTCAGGCAACTGATGTCACCCTGCTAGCAGCAGCACCAGTGCCTGATGGGAGAGGCGACTGGGTGGGGGTAAGGATTGGATGTGATGGTGGAATGAGGGTTGTGTAGTGCTGAAATAGTAACAGGGAAGGGAGTGGATGGGAGAGGACAATGACTAATGAAGGTTGAGGACAGGAGTGTCACTAGAACATAGGATATATTGCAGGGAAAGTTCCCATCTGCGCAGTTTGGAAAAGCTGCTATTGGTGGGAAGGAGCCTGGCCTCGAATGTTCATCACTCATTGTCCTCTCCCATCCACCCCCTTCCCTGTTCCTATGCCAGCACTATGCAGCCCTCATTCCAGCATTGCACCCATTCTTTTTACTTCCCTCCTTTTCCACCCCCCCCCCCCCCCCCTCCCACCTCTCACCTCTCTCCTTCTCTCCGTCTAACTTTCTGACTGCACATAGCTGCCCTACTTTTCTCCATCTCGTACCAGCGTGCTCCCGAGCAGCATGTCACTGTCTGCCTCTCCTACCCTACTATCCCTCCCCCTCCCCACCCCAGCCTCCTCCTTACCCCCACCCAGTCATCACTCCGATCATGCACTGGTGCTGCTGCTCGCAGTGTGGCCTCAGTTACCTGAGACTGTAGTCATGTGTGTGTGTGTGTGTGTGTGTGTGTGTGTGGTATATTTTTGACGAAGGCTTACTGGCTGTAAAGGTTACTTGTGCCTACCTGCGATGCAGCATCCGCACCTTATAGTGAGTAGCAACTTTCCTTTTCATTATATTGTTACATTCCATCCTGGACTTTTCAAATGTCTAAGAAAGTTAGGAAAGGAATAGTTAAAAACAAAAATAAGAACAGCAATCAGACAGACACCAGGGCAGTATGCCTTCTCTACTTTGATGCCACTTCACAGAAAATTTCTAATGTATTTAGACCATATAATGTAAGAGATGCTTTACCTATCAGCAATTAATTATGTAATAGACTGTCACACACTATAAATCCAACTGTCACTACAAAATGTGTGTCAGACTGGACGAAGCTTTTGAACTAGGTTTGAAGAACCTATAAATGTATTTAGGTACAACATCCCCAATGAATCTGTCATAGCTACTCACATTAATGACAGTTTTTGCTTATAATTTTTTTTCAAACAATGGAAAGTTCAGGCTGAAATAACAATATGAAAAGGACAGGTTGCTATCACCTTGTAGAGGAGGCATTGAGTTGCACACAGCAACAATGAAAAAGACCACTAAACATTTAAGCTTTCAGACAAAGAAGTCCTTCTTCCAGATCAGAAAACATGTTCACATTCACAGAGCTCATACATACACATGGCTACAGGCACCGGGGTACAACTGCGGACTGTGATTGCTTCTGATGTAAGCAGCAATCTGCTGGAGTTGATTGTGGGTTTGAGGAGGTGGCATGGCATGGGGAAGGAGAGAGATAGCAGGGTAGGAGTGGGGGGAGGTGTGTTGCCTGTTTCACTCTCAGATAGAGCAAGGGAAAAATGATTGCCTATATGCCTCCTTGTGAGCCCTAATTACTCGTATCTTATCTTCATGGTCCCTTTGCAAAATGTATGTTGGCAGCAGTAGGATTGTTCTGCAGTCAGCTTCAAATGCCAGTTTTCTAAACTTTCTCAGTAGTGTTCTTCAAAATAAATCTCTTCTTCCCTTCAGGCATTCCCACTTGAGTTCCTGAAACATACCCGTAACACTTGCATGCTGATCAAATCTAATGTAACAAATCTAAGAGCTTGCCTCCGAATTGCTTCGATGTCTTCTTTCAATTCAACCTGGTGCGGATCTCAAACACTTGAGCAGTATTCAAGAATAGATCGCACTAGCATCCTAGATGTGGTCTCCTTTATAGATGAACCACACTTCCCTAAAATTCTCCCAATAAACGGAGGTTGACCATTCACCTTTCCTATCACAATCTTTGCATACTCGTTCTATTTCATATCACTTTGCAACATTACACCCACATATTTATACAACATAACTGTGTCAAGCAGGACATTCATGTGGTCAGATAGTTTGTTGTGCCTACATAGGAACTGGCACAGTGGTTGCAGCTTACTTTATAGGTCACATGGCTGCTGCCACAGGTACCTCTGCCTTTAATGGGTGGTAGATGCCTATGACAGGACTGGAGTAGGTGGTAATGGGAGGATTTATGGGCCATGGGGTTAGGGGTTGGGAGCAGGGATGGAAAAGGATATTGTGTAGGTTTGGTGATTGGCAGAATACCACTGTGAGAGGGGTGAGGAGGATACTGGAGAGGATATTCCTCATTTCAGGCCATGGCAAGAGGTAGTTGAAACCATGGCAGAGAGTGTGGTTCAGTTTCACCAGTCCAGGGTGCTATTGAGTCACAAGAGAAGTGCTCCTTTGTGGCCAGACAATAAGTATGTGAGATGTGATAAGAGACTGGAGTGACAAGGTACAGAAGATATATTTCTGGACAAGGTTGGGAGGGTAATTCCGATCTGTGAAGGACTCCCTGAGGCCCTTAGCAGATTTGGAGAGAGACTGCTCGTCACTAAATACACATTGACCACATGTGGCTTGGCTGTGTGGAAGGAACTTCTTTATATGGAATGGGTGGCAGCTGTTGAAGTGGAGGGATTGTTGGTGGTGGTAGATTTGATGTGGACAGAGGTACTGATACAGCCAGGTTGAGGTGGAGGTAGCATTGAGGAAGGTGGCTTGTTGGTTTGTGATTTATGTTTTGGAGAGAAGAGGTGCTTCTTTGTTTGAAAGCTTAAATGTTTAGCATTGTGCTTCTCTGCAGCTCAACACCTCCTTTAATTATGTTTATGTATTTTTAATGAATATCTTCTTCCTGCTTTCCTAGGGAAGTCATCTTTTGTGCTCTTTTAGTGTTAAAACATAATATTTAATCATCTCAGAATTTAATCATCTACATTTTATGCTTGGTATACTTTTGAGTTAAAGTTTGGTTTATGAGAAATCGGAATAAAACTGGAAAAACTCCAGTTAATAATAGACGAGGTTTGGTTGAGTGTTTAAAACAATTTTCAAACTCCACCAATTTTTTGAAGGCAGAACTCTGATGATATCAGCATTAGAAATCTAGATAATGAAATTGTGTAAGAAACAGCGAAGAAAAGAGCTATTCAAGAACACTATGCTAAGAACTGAACTCAATTCCAAGAATAAAATTATGCCTATAGGATCACTGTCAGTTCCTGTTATTAAATGCAGGTTTGAAATGCTAGGCTGCACCCAACAAGATACTTGATCTGCAGTTTATAAGACTTCTAAATTGATTACTGTGTATCATGTAGTTCATTCACCCCAGAGCTGACAATGACAGACTGTACTTAATATGAGAGGGCTGAGACAAATAGAGGCAGTACATTGTAATGCCACTGTTGGTATGTGACACAGGTTAAGAATGATCAACTAATGTGTCAAATTTGCAGGCTGGGAGGGCACATTGAAACAGAGGAATTATTGGCCAGGCTAAAAAAGTTGCAAGAAAGTTCTCACAGAATTCAGAATCTGGTGATACTGACTCACTTTTGCAAGGTAACATCAAAGTGGAAACTCAGAATAAGCTAAAACAAACCTGAAGATAGGGATCTCTGCAGGGTCAGTACCCGAACTGCCTAGATAACTTAAATATTGAAACAGACTACCCAACCTTTGGCTTGACACACAAATAATGAGAGTCAACCCAGGAGCTGTAATAGTACCTGCCCAAGATCAGGCCTTGATGATAGGGTATTGTGTTATAATTACAGTGGAAACCACTTAAGGTGATAGGTGGTGACTTTGTGAAGCACACAATGGGACTATGGACCATATAGCATCAGGCTGTCTAATATTAGTGAAAAATGAGTACCTGAATGTACACAATATTGTGTGCTCATGTAGAGCCCTAGGAGCACAAGATCTCTCCACAAGTGATGTGACCACACACCTGTAGCATCACAACTGCTGAATGCAAGAGTACCCTTTACAACCAACAAATAGATATCGACTGATCAGTGCAGCATTGTTTTACATCAGCTAGATTAAAGATCATGTCTCTTTATTGATATATCAGTCCTGTGTGGCGGGAGCATTAACGATAAGGTGGCTAAGGACAACATGAAATATGAGGCTTCAAGCACCGAGCTCAGGCAAATATGGGATTTCAAAGCTGATGTCATCTCCATTGTCATTGATGTCCTGGGATCAGTACTACACAACCTGAAGAGTGTTCTGTCTAGAAACCCAGGATGTAGTAAACATAGTGAAATACAAAACATACAGCACGGTTAAAGTAACTGTGACAGATTGCAGCGATGAGGGGCATTGATACCAGACTGCAGCCAGGCACGCCTGATTAGGCTCTTTCGTGCATTTGCAAAACAGGCCACCAGTGAGCTTGTGACACTTGAGAAAGAACTACGATTGGCTGTTGGGTGGCTCCTGCCACTCGATTCACTCAAACGCCAATAACAAAGTTATTTCAGTAAAAGTATAATGCTGTTGTTCAGAACCACACATATCTAGTGTAAAGCCTTGTAAAACCACTGTACCCAGGCCTACTTTTGAGGAAGCTGTAGGTATCCTGTAGACTTTAACATATCCAACAGTATAATCACTGTTGTGGAAAATAAGGATACTAATGATATTAATAGTGTTTCCATTGATTGTTTCAGGTTGTGCCCCATATTTCAAGTTTCAAATGTAACTGGAGAGAACCTGGAACTATTGAAAATGTTTCTCAACTTACTTACAACTCGTGTTTCTAGCTGTGATGATGAACCAGCAGAGTTCCAGATAGATGACACCTACTCTGTACCTGTGAGTGTAATGTATACAATCTGAATATACTGCAGAGCCATATTTTGTGCGAAATGCATTAATGAATTTAACCCCTCTGACAGGGTGTTGGCACAGTTGTGTCTGGTACAACATTAAAAGGAGTGATCAGATTGAATGATACCTTAATGCTTGGGCCAGATCCATTGGGTCATTTCATGCCCATAGCTGTTAAAAGTATTCATCGGAAGAGAATGGTTGTCCGTGAAGTTCGTGGTGGACAGACAGCTTCATTTGCTCTGAAAAAGGTCAGTTTGCATCCAGTACATGTACTGTGAGTATAATATTAATGCTCTGAATGCATTTACAACCTGTCATTGTTGATGACGTAATATTTCATAAGAATTGACTTTGTGCTTAATTTTTGAGAAAGATCTTGATTCCTATGATACAGTACCATACGTTGTCAATTGCTGTAATGGCCTAAAGACAATAAAATCTTTATTATTATATTATTATTATTATTATTATTAGTACCATATATAAACAAAATTTAACATTATGTTGTTAGAAGTGTAATGCAGTATGCTTGGGTCACTTACAGAGCTGCACCTATCACAGATACTCCTGGCAGATACTTTCATTCTGTTTGTGTCCCAGAGGGACCACTGTGTTCCTGTCTCTAATGAACTAGGTGCTTGCTGGATGTTCAACACTAACTTCTATCTTTTCTTTGATTGTTCCAAAAATTTCTACATTATGTTTTTAATCTAAATTTTTAATAATATGAATATTAGTGTAACTGTATGATTTTGATTGTGTGTCTGTTACTCCTTAAGATCTGTGGTTATTATGGAGGTTTATCTGTCAGCTGAAGTACTGGGGTGATGAGATTTTTGATGATCGTATGTGTTTACAGGGAGAACAGGCAACTTGCTTGTAGAGGTATTTGTGTATATCACAATCAAATGTATTTCGCTCTGCAGTAGCTGCTTAAGCCTATAATATGCCTTGTAGGTGATGCCTCATATCCACGTAAGATTATCCATCCATTGGTGTATCCATTGGTAAATTTTTAAGTTTATGCCTACAGGTCCGTTCTCACTGAAAGTGAAGGTTATGGTATGATGATGATGATGATGATGATGATGATGATGATTATACTTAGAACACACTGTATTTCATGGTACTTGCTTCCATTTCTCTCTTCGAAAATCATCATCCAGTTTTTTCTGTTTCTGTTTTTCATTCATTTTTTTCCTGATGAAGGTTCTCATTTCCGGAGAGTCAAGACATAGGTAAAGTAATTGACTTTTTTTCTGCATACTGTAATAAGAGATCAATGTATTTCACTGTCTTGGTGTGCATGAAACAGTGGTTCAGTCACCTCATCTTTGTTCTCTTCCTCTACCAAACACACTTTGCTCACTATATCAGTCATTTAGTTGCTCAAATCCCATTTCATAGACATCAGTATTTAACCACTCACAGATGTTTTCATCACTACATTCTCACAACCAGAAATTTGTTTCACAAGATTGATCAGACAAGCAGCGGTATGACATTCCAATTGCTATAACCTTCAAAACCACTTTCAGTGGAGGGTATTGCAGTTTCCTTTAATGAGTAAGTTAGCGTTATTGTCTTCATGTTTTGCCAGGCATTAAAAATACTGTGTATTCCATTGTCCATATTCAGAGACTTTCAGTAATTGAGGATGGTTGAACATTCATGCACAGGCTGCTTCATGAGATTCAGCCAGTAATGTTTCACAGATGAAATCACACCTTGGTCCATTGGCTGTATGCATGATTTATCACAAATTGAGTACCTCACAAAAATTGTTCAGTCATATGTAGCATCTACATCTTATGCAGAATGAGAAAGTGTATTGTCAAGTAAATGAACGCCTCTCTCCAAATATGCACACACAACTAGAATAAACATAAACTAAAACCAATCTCGTAGGTAACACTGCCCAACCAGGCTATTTTCTAATGCATGGAAAAAATACTAAGTTCATTATTCCTTCAAATTTGCACAATATTTTCATTTATTTAGTTTTTATTTTCCAATAACAGCTGGCTTCAGTCACTGTTCACTTGTTAAATGGTGCAGAAAAGACCATCTAGCATTTCGCTACTAGGCTTAAAGTCCATTAACATGCACTTCTTTTACAGTTTCATTAACATTGTAAATCTGTTGTGGGAGAAAATTGTTCTGTTCAGTGTAACAGAAGAATTCATCACAAAAAGCATAAGCTGTATATTTATTAACACCAAGATTCTCGCTTTGAACAGCAGTTTCTCGAATCCTATAGAGATGTTGCAAAATTTAACAGGTTTTATTTATTTTTTGTCAAATGTTCAAGCTGGGCGAATTTTTATAGCCAAAAAAGAGTTGTAAATAGACAAATGAGGCATCTAATTGATCAGCATAAGGCATAGTTTCGCAGAGAAGGATTTAATTGCTTGAAAGTATTGTGGTTAACTAAGAAAAACTTACTTAGTAGTTTGTGGAAAAGTTACACAACGAATTTTTGTCCAAATCTTCAATACCAAATGAAGAGTGGGAAATGGACATTTTTTTCGTGTTGAAAAAATAAAATAAATATCAAATTGTGATATAAATTGGAACTTCTCATCTTTCTCTTGATCTGTATACTCTTAATATAATAAATATGTCATATTTCATGCTTTCTTGTGTGTGGGGGGGGGGGGGGGGGGGGGGAGATGGTCAAATGTTTTGTGAAATGATTTGCGTAGAAGTAAGAAATGAAGTAGTGAAATAGGTTAGAGAAACATTTGACACTCCTTTGCATTATCTCTGAAATTATGTTCAGCAAATGCAGTGCTTATTGAGAATTTAATGTTCAGTTTCACCTAGAATCTTACAATTTTTAAGAGTTCCACAGGATATTTGACTGACAAATTGTATAGGCTGTGCAGTCTGCTATTGTGTCCCATTGACATATATCTGTTATCTATGCCATGAGGTATAAAAGGTGCCACCAATTTTTCAGTCTAAAAAATTTTCTGATAGAGATTCTTCAAATATCATGAAAAGAGTGTTCTTATGGAATAAGAAGTAATGTCTTCATCACAAGTGCTGTCAACATCATTGTTCGTGCTCAATCACTTTTCTTGACAAAGAAAGTGAATATAAAAAAATAGATTCTATTTGCTGCTCTTCCTACTTCAGTAATGTATAAGCATTTGAGCTACTATATCTCTTTGTTTCTAACTTTCAATTTTAAAATGTTTTTCAAGGCCTGTAGTAAATGTTTGCATGGTGATATTGTTCACAATACTCAATGCTGCTGTATGGTTTTGACAATATCTCTGTTCTGTAGCAATAGATGTAAAAAAGGTCAACAATTTTATGGTCTGAAAATTTTTGCATTAGTGAACCATACGAGTACTAGGAAACAGGTATCTGTGGTGAAGGAAATAGTGCATTTCTTCCCATTGCTGTTGACATAACACTGTTCTTCTTCACTAATGTGTGATGACAGAAAAAGGCTAATAATTGGATAAAATTGGAACCTTCATTCAGATAGCAGTTGGAATCAGTTGCAGACTTTCACTCATTGGTCTCCTTACATCACTAACGTACACTACGTGATCAGAAGTACCCGGACACCTGGCTGAAAATTATCTACAAGTTCATGGCACCCTCCATCGGTAATGCTGGAATTCAGTATGGTGTTGGCCCACCCTTAACGGTGATGACAGCTTCCACTCTGACAGGCATACATTCAGTCAGGTGCTGGAAGGTTTCTTGGGGAAGCCAGCCCATTCCTTATGGAGTGCTGCACTGAGGAGAGGTATCAATGTTGGTCAGTGAGGTCTGGCATGAAGTCGGCATTCCAAAACATCCCAAAGGTGTTCTATGGGATTCAGATCAGAACTCTGTGTAGGCCAGCCCATTACAGGGATGTTATTTTCATGTTACCACTCTGCTGCCACAGGCCGTGCATTATGAACAGGTGCTTGATCGTGTTGAAAGATGCAGTCGCCATCCACAAATTGCTCTTCAACAGTGGGAAGCAAGAAGCTGATTAAAACATCAATGTAGGCCTGTGCTATGATAGTGCCATGCAAAACAACAAGGAGTGCAAGCCCCCTCCATGAAAAACATAACAACACCATAACACTACTGCCTCCGAATTTTACTGTTGGAATTACACACACTGGCAGATGATGCTCACTGGGCATTTGCCATACTCACGCCCTGTCATCCTATCGCCACATTGTGAAATGTGATTAGTCACTACTCCATACAATGTTTTCCCACTGTTCAATCATCCAATGTTTACATTTCTTACACCAAGCGAAGTGTCATTGGGCATTTACCAGCATGATATGTGGCTTATGAGCAACCACTCGACCTTGAAATCCAAGTTTTCTCCCCCCCCCCTCCCCCCCCCCTTCCGCCTAACTGTCTAGTAATTGCAGTGGGTCTTGATGCAGTTTGGAATTCCTGTGTGATGCTCTGGATAGATGTCTATTACACATTACGGCCTTCTTCAACTGTCTCTGTCAGTCAACAGACGAGGTTGACCTGTACGCTTTTGTGCTGCACATGTCCCTTCACATTTCCACTTCACTATCACATTGGAAACAGTGGTCCTAGGGATGTTTAGGAGTGTGGAAATCTCTCATACATAGGTATGACACAAGTGACACCTGATCATGTTCGAAGTCCGTGACTTCCAGAGAGCGCCCCATTCTGCTCTCTCACGATGTCTAATAACTACTGAGGTCGCTGATATGGACTACTTGACAGTAGGTGGCAGCACGTTGCACCTAATATGAAAAATGTATGTTTTTGGGGGTGTTTGGATAGTTTTGATCACATAGTGTATGAGGATCTGAGCTGTTACGGTTAACATTTGCAAAGCCCAAGTAACTGAATCAGAAAAGCATTTAATTCTTTGTCTTTTTGTGGCAGTAGTATTTCAACTGGTATAATGTGTTATTGCCTGAAATCACATACCAATAGTATCTCAAGGCCACCAAACATTAGAGTGCAGTCTTTCTAATTCTGTATGCCTGTGACTCAATGCCACCTCTAAGTGGTAAATAGCAATAAATCCTTTCCATATTGCTGTTATTCCATCCTGGACTTACCATTGTTTAAATGTGTAGTTGATCTGTTTAATGTCTTACTTTTGGACAAAGCATTTCACAAAATGTTTGACCTTTTTCCATAATTTTTTATGTTCTTTAAGTTGTGCACTGTTTGTTTGTGTATATTTCGATCCTGAGAAAGTTTTACTGTGATTTGTTCTTTTCTAACTAATCTATAACTTGTAATTTCTCTTTGATCATCAGAACAATACATTTGCATTTATCTTTCGTCTTAGTAGCACATATAAATCATTCCTAACTTCAGTAACAACAAAAGAAGTGTGACAGAGGTAAACACACACTTTCAGTGAGCAGTTTTAGAAGCTGTGGTGTTTTGAGATACGTCAGGTGCTAGAAACAGTGCATTTCTCCTGGTAATGTTTAGCAGTGTGTTTCTGTTTCCTATCAACACATAACAAGGATTCTGAAAGGAACTGTCCTGGAAGAATATCTAAGTTATTTTATTTTTACATCAGCTTTGAGTTTGAAATTATTTAGATTATAGGAAAAGGGCGAGGCAAGCATATATTAAGGAAATCAGCAACAGACATGTTAAAAGTGTAGAAACTTTGCATTTGCCTGAACATGAAATGGGGAAAAATGGAAAAATACTTCATGGACATCAGATGGTGAGATTGGGGCCTGAATCATATTCCAGCTGTAAAACACAAGCCACATGCATAGTAGTGTGTTATAAACAAAAACATTTATTTTAATTATAACAGACTAAACAGGCTTCATTATTTTATTTTTTAAAAAATTTTCCAAACTGTGCATGGGTAATCCACAAACCAGGTAATGCACACCCCCATAATTGGGAGCTTGTTGTATTTTACTGTACAGAGATGAGGTCTCTATACTATATGGAAAAGATAATGACATAATGTGTACAATTAGCCACTTGAATCATTCGTGTAATTTGTATGGCGGTGAGATCTCTAAAACCAAAACTGGAGTAGTGGCTTTCTTTGCCATAGATCCAGTCTAAACAAATATCTTTGTGGATAACAAGAATGAATGTTGGTAACGTACAAAAAAACCTTAAGTAAAATACAAGAGGCAGGAATGAAATTTGTGAAAAGACCAAGAGGATACTCAAGAGCAGACCTCTGAAGAAAGGCAATAGTTAGTGGAATGAACTGAATAGGCAAACATTGCAACACTTGTTATTAAGGCATACAAACATAAGACTTCTAAATTTCGCACTAGGCTATTAACTGGCAGGTGGGAGACATGTAGGGAGAGATGGATGGATAATTTTGTAGAACCTAATCCATGTAGTGGTGAAGAAGGAGGAGACAAGAAGAAGAAGGAAGAACAAGAAAAAGTGAAACATATATACCCATTGTATTCAGCTTAATTTTATTTGTTTGTTTATGGAGAACATGAACATGTAACAACTGAACACATGAAGTTAAGCATAAAATTTAATATAACAATTTCCTACTCCAATACTTTGATAAATGTTTCATTGTCAGCATTTGACAGCCCTTCTACATGATCATAACCACTAGCAGGTATGGTCGCTGCCCCAAAAACTCCAAGTGCTATCTTGATCATTCAGTTACAAAATGTAATGCTCAGTACAATATACTTGATTCAATAGCTTTAGAAATGTGTAACAAATATTACGCTTATGTATTGAGACCTTTTTGAATGGAAAAAATTTACTCAATAGGAAACTACAGATCCCGCAAGTATCAAACATGTGAACTGAGTTTTTTCCACTCTCTACAGGGAGGAATCTTTAGCTGCTGTAACCTGCAGCACTAAATAAACAATTTTATAGTTACAGTATTTATTGGCTGTCAAATATTAATACAATATAAATCATTGGATCCTCGTACCTGGGAAAAATTAAAGTCAACACACACACACACACACACACACACACACACACACACATACTAGTAGTTCCAGAAACTCAGAGTCTATACGGAATGCAAACAGTGACAGTCCATAATAATGTGACCAAGTTCAGAATGTTCCACATGACTTAGACCACAGTAGCACAGATACCTGGAGGAAATGTTTTGGTTCTGTCACCTGGAGTTGAGCATTGCCGATGAAGTCCCACAGCAGTACAACAGCGCAAGACGGTGGATTAGCATATCTGGTGGTGATCTGCTAGTGGTGGCTGCGTAAAGAGAACTGACTTTCGCCTGCTCTGTGGCCAGTTATATTGCCTTCTTCATAATTCCAGAGGCAGAAGACTTGGAAGATGGCAAATATAAGCTCAGTTGTGTGAAAGTAATTTCAAGGATACCCTAATAAAATTTTATAGCATCATTACTGTTTACAGCACATGTAGATAAACTAGATGCTAATGTCTTAAACTCTGTGAGACCATTTGTGGATGAAGCTGTTGTATGTACGGAGGTTCAGTTTCAGAAAATTGTAGTGTAATGCAATAAGACTGGCGGAGAGTCAGAATATGGTGCAGAAACTGGCAACTGACCCGGATCTTAATTAGATTAATATTAAGCAGTAAGACACTATAATTTTACTAAAAAATATTAATCTGCCTTCAAAAATAGTCCTAAAATATCTAGGGGCATGCACCCAGAAGGACTTGAGCTAAAAAAAGAAAAAAAAAACTGTAGGAAAGGCAGGTGCCAAGTAGTGATTTATTGGTGAAATCTTATGCAAATGTAATTCATCCAAGAAGGAAGTAATTTATAAAACTCTTCTTTGACTGAATCTTGAGTGCTGTTTGTCAGGTTATGATTGTTACATATGTCACAGGAAATCTCTCTTAATGCCAGTGGCAGACACTACAGAAGAGCATATAATTGAGAGAGCTGCTAATTAAATCCCAAAGACACTTGTTCCAAGAAGTGTTAAGCAGCATATTCTTCTTCCCACTTATACTGCATGAAATAAACATGATAGTAAAATTGGATTAGTGTGACCTCATACAGAGGCTTACCATCAGCTGTATTTCCCTTTTGCAAATGGAAAAGGAATGGAAAGAAGTGACAATAGTATGTAATGCACTCACAGCTGCATACCACATGATAGCTCAGGTGTATGCATCTAATTGTAGATATTTACCTCGAGCCCTGACAGTATTTATATCTATAGCCCTATGTACATATTGAACTATTTTCTCTGGATTCCTTCCACATTGTGTGTCCTCTGTGCTGCTTTACAGTGCTTACCTTCTGCTCCTGTCCACATCGTCACATCATCTCCCTCCTCTCCACACAACATGGAATTGCCCCCTATCTGTGCACTGCTCGACACTTCTTACATATGAGGCACTGAGAACTGTAAGGGCTGAAAGCATATCAGCATCAATTGTGAGAGTGTAGCATTTATTCCTGCTTCTGACATCTATTGATCTTACGTTGAGCCAGGTTTTCTGTGCTGTAGGCCCACATAGTGTATATGAACATAGGCCCTTATGGTTCTCACTGCTTCAAATTACTTTTATACTCCACCCAAGTTTTTCCAGTAGTGTGTTAATATTCTCATCTTGTGTTTGATTGTTCCGTGAAAACATTCAGGCCACTACACTGAATATCAAGACTTTCTTCCTGTAAAGTATGAAAAGGTAATTTTGTAGAAAGTAGTATGCCTGTGATTTCCATAAGCAAACAACAAACAAACAAATCCTGCTAAGTGACAGAAGATTTCAATTTATCAAAAGGAAAATTCACTTGAGAAAAACTTGAAATTTCTAAGAGACAGAATGGCTACACAGTACTTCAGGAGGGGAACCAGTACTTCAGGAGGGGAAATTCCAGCATTGTTGATAGACATACTTGGAAAAAAACTCATTCATAGTTTTCAGAACTGTTAGCAATACTAGAATTTCACTTCCTGAAGGTAAGTAGTGCCAGCCATTCTATCTGTTTATAATTTAATAGGCTATTTTAATGTGTAGGTTTGAGTGCGGGATGCTGACATGTAATGCTTGAAATGCTGAAAATAAGCTGTATTCTGAAATGTGGAGGGATACCTCTTACCTTTGCTGAATTTGTGATGTTCATAATCCTGGCTCCCCAGCTTGCACTGCTTAAAGAGGGATGTGACAAATAAACGAGTATGCGATGTTGAAATGTTTGGAGAAAGAAGGATAAATCACTTAGAGCTTGACGTCAGCAGTTTTGTGGAAGTTTTATTCAATTTTTCATTTTACTGACATAAATTTTCCAAAGTTAAACAATTTTTTCAACATTATACAGAATATTTTAGCAATATTAATTACTTTATGAGGTGATATTATACACTAATTTGAATAAAACATTTCGAATAACATGTCTCCAGTTTTTATTGGTTTCAGAGAAACAGCTGGTTACAGATATAAGTTTTTGTTTCATGTTCTGGTACTCCAGTTGCTAGGGTATTTTATGTTAAAGTTGTGAAGCTGTGCTAGAGTTTACATAATTGGATTTCAACGGTGATTGTGATTTGTTGGCCAATGTGTCACACATAGTTACAAATTCTGAGTATGCCAATATGGTATTTGTGTTTGAGTTTTGTAATGGAAACACTGCTGCCACTTGTTGAAAATATTACAGGTGATTACCTAACCTTAGAGTTCCAGATTCAGGAATGTTTACTCATGTTTTCACTAAATTGCATTGAGGCTGGTGTAGTGCCCAGCAGTCATGTCTCATGGGAATGGATGAAGTAAAAGTGTTATTCAGTTGTGTAGAACATTGTCTCCTAACAATTTGTACACATATCAGTGTTTCACGTACAGTAATATGGAAGACATTATGAACGCACAGCATCTATCCATATCATTTGCAGTGGTTTCAACACTTTTGAGAAGGAGATGAAGGCAGACAACAGGTATTCGTAATAGCCTAATCCCAACTTGCCGAGTAATCTCATTAATACTGTATACTGATGAATGCCCATCTACTTGTGATGGTATCAACAACAATTGTAAATCTCGTAAATGGCCCAATGAAAACCTACATGTCTTTGTGGAGATACATTTTGAAGAAAATTTCTGTGTAAATTTGTGGACTGATATGATAGACAATCAGTTGATTGGGTCTCGTCTGCTACTACATCGTCTGACTGTGCCCTGTTACCTGGACTTTCTTCAAAATGAACTTCCAGTATTATTGAAACAGGTACATTTTTATGTAGTGAAAACTGTACTCTTCCAGCACGATGGGGCTGTGAGATGGCACAGTGGTTAGTACACTGGACTCACATTCGGGAGGACAGTGGTTCAAACCTGCATCTGGCCATCCTGAGTTAGGTTTTCCAAGATGTCCCTAAATCGCTTCAGGCAAATGGCAGGTTGGTTCCTTTGAAAGGGCACGGCCGACTTCCTTTCCCATCCTTCCCCAATGAAATGGGATCGATGACCTCACTGTTTGGTACCCTACCCCAGATCAAATTCTAGTTGTCAGGTGACATATCATCATAATTTAGCATTCTATGGAAGATGGATCAGCAGAAATTTTCGTGTTTTGTGGACATTGTAATAGATTTCTAGAAGTTATCTGACAGTGTATGAGAAATCATCAGTTTACCTATATTTCTCATACTTTTGTCAGTGACAGTATATGGCTACGTCTATATTGTGTGATAAGTTTGTATGTATGGTTTTGTTATAGAAGTACCAAAGTACCAAGTGCTGCATTCTTCCCACTTCCGTTTGTTATTTTGAACTAATTGTAATTCATGTGTCTTTGCCACCACAGACCCGCACCATTTATAATTCTTATGAAATAGTTGTACTACTAATTTGCAGAAGTAATCACTAACCCCATATGATGAAAACGTTTTTCTTTTATACAGTAATATGTGAGAGAGTCTTGTAGAATTTTAGAGTGTATTCTCTGACAACCAAACAATTGAGCATCATTGTGGCTCTGTTATTAAAAGTGTTTCAGTTTAAGTCAAACCTGCTTTATTTGATGATGTCTTTGTATTTGGTCAGTAACAAATTTTTAACTACTTTGTCTATATTTGTGGTCTCAGATAATACATGCATGCATTACCTATACTGCAGTGTATGCTGTTAGAAAACAGTAAGCAGAGTGGTAGAAAAATTGATCATGTTGGTTGAAAGTGATACTCATTTCGTAAGGACAACTGTTCCATTACAGTGAGTTGACAAAAGTCATGGAATACCTCATAGTATCGTGTCGGATCTCCTTTTGCCAGGGGTAGTGCAGCAACTTGATGTTGCACAGATTCAATAAGTCATTGGAGGTCCCCTGCAGAAATATTGAGCCTTGCTGCCTCTGTAGCCATCCATAATTGCAAAACTGTTACCGATGTAAGACTTCGTGCACAAACTCAAATTTCAGTTGTGTCCCATAAGTGTTCAATGGGATTCATATCAGACAGTAGGGGTCACCAAGTCATTCGCTCAAATTGTCAAGAACATTCTTCAAACCAATCACAAACAATTGTGGCCTGGGGACATGGCACGTTGTCATCCATAAAAATTCCGTCATTGCTTGAGAACATGAAGGCCATGAATGACTGCAAATGGTCTCCAAGTAGCCGAACATAACCATTTCCAGTCAGTTATCGGTTCAGTTGGACCGGAGGACCCAGTGCCCTCCTTGTAAATACAGCCCACACCATTATGGAGCCACCACCAGCTTGCACAGTGCCTCGTTGACATCTTGGGTCCATGGCTTTGTGGGGTCTGCACCACGTTCGAACCCTACCATCAACGTGTACCAACTGAAATTGGGACTCATCTGACCAGATCACAGTTTTCCAGTTGTCTAGGTTCCAACCATTATGGTCACGAGCCGAGAAGAGGCGCGGTGCAGGTGATGTCGTGTTGTTAGCAAAGATACTTGCTTCAGTCATCTGCTGCCATAGCCCATTAACACCAAATTTCGTTGCACTGTCCTAATGGAAACGTTCATTGCCCTTACCATATTGGTTTCTGCAGTAATTTCACACAGTGTTGCTTGTCTGTTGGCACTGACAATTCCATGTAGAAATTGCTGCTCTTGGTCATTAAATGAAAGCCATCAGCCACTCTGTTGCCTGTGGTGAGAGGTAATGCCTGAAATTTGGTGTTCTTGGCACACTCTTGACACTGTGGATCTCAGGATATTGAATTCCCTAACTGTTTCCAAAAGTGTGTCTAGCTCCAACAACCATTTCATGTTCAACGTCTGTTTACTCATGTTGTGCAGCCATAATCATGTCAGAAATCTTTTCACTTGAATCACCTGAGTACATGTGACAGTCCTGCCAGTGTACTCCCCCTTTATGCTTTGTTTATGCTATACTACTGCCATCTGTATATGCACATATTGCTATCCCATGACTTTTTTCATCTCAGTGTATTTTGATTAATTCAAGATCTTCCAACTGAGTGCCAAAACTTTATCCTGTTAATCAAATGTAAAATAATAATCAGCAAATGAATTCTGTCAAATTGCAAATTAATACCAGAAAGAATGATTACTAATACCAGACATTGCATTAAAGGAGATAAACCACCTATCAGCAATAAAAGAATGAAAGGGAGATAGTTCACCAACAATGTCCTGGAACCTTACTCTTTAGATTTTTGCCAGTGGGGATGGGTGACAAGACAAAGAGTGCACAGAAAAAGTGAAAGCAAGAGACAAATTAACCATTTGGATTACAAATAGCACTGCTCTGATAAAAGAGTGCCAAGAAAACCTCAGAGGAGCTACTTGTGGTATTGTCAAGAGAATTCGAAAATGCATTGATGTCGCAGGTGGAATTTGTAAAAAATCAACTTACAACTTAATCATTAGCCTTTTCATAACACTTGCTGTCAGTATGGATTACATACAACTGCATCTCAATGACCAATAAAAACTGGACACTTGTGATATGGGAGGTTTTAATTAAATTAGTCTGTACTATTTACTCCTAAAATTTTTACTGTTTATCCTGAAACGTCCTCTATTATTACCAGCAGCTGTTGGGTGACAGCTCACACACACGCAAAGTATTCATGGAATGTTCAACATAGATGATTCATATTGTAAGGCTAGCAGAAGCTTTCGTCACTGATTTGAGATTAATAGAAGCAGTAGTGTTTTAAGTAAGCAGATGTAAGACTGTAACGATAAAATTGGACACCCTTCGAGTAAAAGTGTAGTATCAGAAGACGGAAGTTTTTTTACCAATGAATGGGATATCTAATGTTAGGGCACTTGCTAGCAAGCATTAGTAACACTATGTTTATTCAGAATTCATGTCTGACAAGCTGAAAATTTGCTGTTATTATGTGCTGTGCAATTTTCTGTTGCATTCCAGATCAAACGTTCACAGATAAGAAAAGGCATGGTCATGGTGTCACCTGCATTAAATCCAACTGCTTGTTGGGAATTTGAAGGTGAAATTCTTGTACTACATCATCCAACAACCATAAGCTCTCGTTATCAGGCAATGGGTAAGTAAACTTTTGTTTAAATAGTTTATTAAATTTAGCAGTGGTAATTTTTTTACAATTTTTGAAGAGATAACTTTAATAAGCATAGAAACTTGAACTTGCCTTCACTGTAACATAAGATGTTGCTGCGTAAGATGATCTCTTGGTACATCTTACTTCATTGATACAAACCATTAGCACAGCATAAAACTGAACAGATGAGCTCATTGCATTCCCACTGTGTGTTAGGCTCGCGATTATCTATCGCGTTCTTATTGTGGAAGAAGTATGTCTTCTATGTTTAGCATGTTTTTATGAAGATCACTCAGGAAAGAACACACAACATAGGCAGTGATTACAGAATAATAACCAATGGAACGTTGCTGAAATCTTGGGTAGAACTCTCCAGAAACGTTATGTGAAATCAACAATGGAACAGTTATAACGTAGCACATCATTTAAAAGCCATGGAACCCTTGCACGCCACAGCAAGTGGTAAGTACATGTCAGCGCTCCTCACGGCGGGCAAACCTCGTTGACACTTGCATTCCGTCAGCTGATTGCGGCTGCCAGCCGCGCGACTGCCTTAGTTGCCACAAGCTAATTTCACTGAACTACAAGAATTAGAGACAAATGATAGTCTTGTATTACAGTGGTGTTATACAGCATCTTTATCCACTTACTGCAACCCAGTTTCCATGCATCTTTGCCGTGCGGTTCTAGGCACTTCAGTCTGGAACCGCGTGACCGCTACGGTCGCAGGTTCGAATCCTGCCTCGGGCATGGATGTGTGTGTTGTCCTTAGGTTAGTTAGGTTTAAGTAGTTCTAAGTTCTAGGAGACTGATGACCTCAGATGTTAGCCATTTTGAACCATGCATCTTTATAAATATCTTCTGTTAGCTTGCCTTTCCTGCATGGCCTCTATAATTCCTGCATTCCAGTCTTCCCCGTATCTTTTTGCCTTTCCGTACATGTTAAGTGTAGCAAATTAATTCCTTATCAGTGTCCACACTTCTTCCTCAACTACATTATTCTTTCCACAACCTGTTGTACAGTCATTTCATTGTAATTTTATTTGGATCCTCAGTTTTTCATTTCTTCAGATGAGGACTGATTCAGCCTGTCAGGGCATGTGAACTCGCAGAACATGCACTGTTATACATTAGAAGATCCCCATGAGTACTTTGGAGAACCATTACATAATCTCAAGATTCACCAAACTGTTGCTGCTAACCAGTAGGTTCAGAAACTGTTTGTAGTCTATATGTGGATCAACTTGCTGGAGATGAATGACTATAAAGATGTTTTCAGCAAGATGGAGCAACAGCACACACTACCTTGTCAGTAGTGCATGGGATGCTTGATGAGGAGAGGAGAATTAGCAGAGGCTGTGCAATTGCCTGGCCTTCTTGATCATTTGATCTGTATCCCTGTGGGGCTAATTGAAGGGTCAGGTGTACTCAGATAATCCTCATTCACTGGAAGAAATACAGCAGAACAGTGAAAATATTATCACTGCTATCTCTCATGCAGAGCTGCTTTGCATGTCACACAGTTTGATAAATTGAACACAGCACTGCATTGACATTGACAGTGGCCATTTCCAGCATCTTCTGTGTTCATTAACAGGGATCAATCCTGTGTCGGTCTTTTTATAAACATATTCTGGGCGAGTTTATTTTGCCCACCCTGTATGTCACGAATTTTTATAACAATGTGGACTGTGTTACCGACTGAAAGATTCATTCTCCAGACCATGTGGGTTGCACCTTCTATGGGCTGTACTGCATTCCATGGTGCATGCCTATTCGCATTACTAGAGGCCATCCCTGTGTCTGCATCCCATTTGTAATAATGATGTACCTGTTAAGTCATCTACAGCCCACCTCCGTAGCTGAGCGGTCATTGTAGATGACTGCAATATGAAGGACCTGGGTTCAATTCCCTGTACCACCAGGGATTTTCCTATGGTGGGAGGACTGGAATGGAGTCCATTCCACATTGTGATGACAATTGAGAAGCTACTTGAATGAGAAGTGGCGGCTCAAGACCAGCAAAGCCACTGATGGCCATAGTGCATCCAAATTGTGCTATTAGTTGAGGATGACATGGTGGTCAGTTGATCCCGATTGGCCTGTCTGAGGTAAGATGGGTGGAGCTTCAGTCATCTGTGACAATTGCAGAACCTTCCACATCAACATCATACTCTGCAAGTCACCTAACGGTGTGTTTCATAGGGTACTTCTTGTATCACAATTTGATTTTCTCCCCTCCCCCCCCCTCCCTCCCCCGCTGCCCTGTTCCCCTCGAAAATGACACATGGGAAGAGTGATTGTCTGTAAGCCTCAAATTTTCTCACCATCTTAATTTTGTGAGATGAATTTGGGAGGAATTAACACGTTGCCCGACTTCCCAGAAAGTGCTTTCTCAAACTTTCGGTAGTAAAAGTAACTGTGATTCACAATGCCTCTGGTCCCGGCAGAGGTTCAAGTCCTCCCTCGGGCATGGGTGTGTGTGTTTGTCCTTAGGATAATTTAGGTTAAGTAGTGTGTAAGCTTAGGGACTGATGACCTTAGCAGTTAAGTCCCATAAGATTTCACACACGTTTGAACACAATGCCTCTCTTGTGACATCTACCACTGTAGTTTGTTGAGCATCTGTGTAATGCTTTTGTGTCGAGTAAACAATCCTGTGATGAAAAGTGCCACTTTTTGTTGGAGCTTCTGTATCTCTTCTATCAGTTCTACATGATAAGGATCCCAGATTGATGAACAACACTCATGAATCAGTTGAACAAGTGAGTTTTACAATCTACTGATAAACAATACTCAAGAATCGTAAGGTGCTTGTTCGACCGATTCTCAAGTTTTGTTCATCAATCTGGGATCCTTACCAGGTACGAATAATAGAAGAGATAGAGAAGATCCACTGAAGAGCAGCACATCTTCTCACGGTATTATTCAATCAGTGCAAGAGCATTACAGAGATGCTCAACAAACTATGGCACTGATTCCAGAATGAGATTTTCACTCTGCAGTGGAGTGTGCGCCGATGTGAAACTTCCTGGCAGGTTGAAAATTTGTGCTGGACCTATACTCGAACTTGGGACCTTTGTCTTATGCGGGGAAGTGCTCTACCAGGTGAGCTACCCACGCAGCCCATCCTCAGCTGCAATTCTGCCAGTGCCTCTTCACAGAAGCTCTCCTGCGAACCTTGCAGAACTAGCACTCCTGGAAGAAAGGATATTGCGAAGACATGGCTTAGCCACAGCCTGAGGGATGTTTCGAGAATGAGATTTTCATTCTGCAGTAGCGTGTGTGTGCTGATATGAAACTTCTATCCCGCAGGCTGTGACTAAGCCATGTCTCAGCAATATCCTTTCTTCCAGGAGTGCTAGTTCTGTGAGGTACACAGAAGAGCTTCTGTGAAGTTTGGATGTTAGGAGATGAGGTACTTGTAGAATTGAAGCTGTAAGGATGGGTTGCGAGTCATGCTTGGGTAGCTCAGCTGGTACGGCACTTGCCTGAGAAAGGCAAAGGTCCCGAGTTTGAGTCTCGTTCTGGCACAAATTTTTAATCTGTCAGGAAGTTTCAAACTACATTGCTGTTTGACCCATGTAGTCTCCTGACAGTTTCTTGAAAAACGTTGGTCTCTTATGAAATTGATGAAAACACACCCAAGAAGAGTATTGTGCTGCAGAAGAGTATTGTGCTGTTTTCAGTTTGAACACGCTTAACTATTCTTCTATTGAAGCTGTGATTTCATCTGTTATGTAATCATTGTCAACTACAGTTACGAGTACCCTTAATTGTTCTGAGTAATAATGTTTTCTATCTCCAACTTTAGTTAGTCTTACAAATCGTTGTAATGTGTAGCACTTTTACTGACAGTCACAAATTGCTATTGTATGAATTCCAAGTTTGCAAAGATGTTCTTCCCATTTACATACCATTTCCAATTGAAGGCAGAATGCAATCACTGTGATAGAATGGCAATGAATTGCCAACTTTGAAAGCCCTCCTGTGATATTTGTTAATTATGTTTTAACACATGATTTACAATTCCAAATTCAGATTTTCTTATTTAATTATGATTTAATGACAAATAGCAGAATTGAGATGGTTGCTTTCTGCCATTCTTAATATTTGTGGACTATAGTTTGTTTTCGGTCATGACAAAAACCATGTGAAAAATAGATGATCCAAAATGAAAACTGTTGTTTGAATGATGTCATCCTGTGTGTGATCTTCATGAACTTTTATATGCCATTACTAGTAGTAATTCAGTGTTTCTTTGTAATTCTTGGTACCCATTGGCTACATGATATTACAGAGTATGCGTTGGATCTCGGTAAGAAATGTTATTGATGATGGAACGTAGCTTCAAGGTCTTCTCATAGCAACAGCAGTTTAGTACAAGTGGAGGAAAAAGGGGGGGGGGGGGGGGGGGTAGGATAAGGAGAGGCTACCACTCAACGGTAGGTGAGTGATGTGTGGTGCATGGAATGGAATTACGCAACAGCACGTACTAATTACTAGTTTATGAGATGCCACTCTTTTTTCTAGTGCAAGTAAGTGTGCGAGTTGGTATTGACAATAGAAAAAGAGTGGTATCTCAGAAAGTTGTTACGTCTCTGCATTGATGCACATATGTGTACTCCAGACAGCAGTCAGCTACAGTTAAGTGGTAACCTTTCCTCATTTCTGTTTTTCGTCTTTTAATTTTTGTTACTGTAATACGAAGAACAACTTGTAGTGATATTTCTGCATAAAATATTAGTCTTGTCTTTGATGCAACCAATACTTTTCATTATTATAAATCACTATTTTTTAAATTGAAAGTTAGTAACTCTGAGACATTCTCTTAAGATAACAAATATTTAGTGGTAAGATTGAATGTAATTTCAGGGAAGTGTATTGATAGATACTTTTCACAAATCACAATGAGTTTAAAGCGATGAAATTATGTTAGTCGAATAAAATTCAAAGGCCAAAGGATTACTCTCATAAGATTTATCCCACTGAGCTGCCAACTCTGACTGGAATGACTTCTAAACAAATGATAAGCAAAGTCACCATTGTATTTTTGAGTTTCTTACTTCGCAAATTTCATGACAAGTGATTGTGGAGTCTTTAACATTTTACTGCTCATCGCATGAAAATTTTAATGGTCTCATGAAGCAGTTGAATTTCATTCATAATCATGTAAAACTTTTGTTGCCAGTTCACTGTGGAAGTATCCGACAAACTGCGTCTATTCTCTCAATGTCCAAAGAATGTTTACGAACGGGGGACAAAGCAATAGTCCATTTCCGATTTATCAAGCACCCGGAGTACATAAAGCCAGGACAGCGAATGGTAATTGTTATATTTCATCATCTTGACTTGTTTTTGTGATTGGTTGTTTAAACTGAATTATTATGAATAGCTTGCCACGGTTTCAGGTCTTCCGTGAAGGCCGCACCAAAGCTGTCGGTAACATCTTGAGGCTGATTCCCCAGGCTAACCCAGGGGCACAGGTAGCACGATCCAAACCCAACAAGATGCAGTCGAAGCAAAGCAGCTGCTCAGTGCAATCACAGTCCTCTGCTGCTCCACAGTCACCTCAGCAGGTAGGCCAACCACAAAACGTTGAGACAAAAAAAGAAATTATACTATAATGTTGCACACAAGCTCGTGTGAGGTTTCTTGCAGCTGACAGTGTTTGGACCAAAAGTATCAATTTGTCCTCAAGATACTGTATTATTTGTCTCAGCTGTGTTTCTGAGCTGCATGATCTTACAGAATATACGGATAGAAATGAATCTTGATTAGTTGCTTGGGCTGTTGATGAGTGCTGTACACACAAGTGCAGAACATATACCATTTCAGGGATAGCTGCATTAACGTATTAAAGTTGGGCTAGGTCCATTTATGGAAAATCGCACCCTATGATGAGATAATAGTTTGAAGAACAATTAGATGGGGATGCAACTTAAATGTTTTATATGGGACTACATCTGTAATAGGCTCACATATAAGGTGTTCAACTCATTCCAATTTATTGTTCGGAATCGCATATTTTGACATTACTGCTACTTCATGAAGACTATGAATGTGAAAATCAAACAGAACAGTGTATTATGTTGACATTATAGGATTAGCCTCAGAATCTGTTCACAGAAAAGCATTGTCATGCTTCAGAGTGAAGTCCTAAATGCATGGAAAGCACAGATGTGTCTCACTTGCTGTGTGGTTAGCCGATTACTTTTTCATAATCAGGAGCAGTAATTTGTGACATTATTTATCCTGTTTCAAGTTGTGAATTTTAATTGTGACAAGAGCTTTTACTAATACCTACACAAAAAAAGGAGAAGACATAAATCTCTTTCTGTCAAGTACTGTGGGAAATTCTTATGTTTTATAAAATACGCAGCTGAGGGACCTTCACATTATGATCACTCTTAGATAAACCATGACCTATTTCTCCTTTATATAACACAGTAAATATTAATGTAATAGAGGGAAACATTCCACGTGGGGAAAAATATATCCAAAAACAAAGATGATGTGACTTACCAAACGAAAGCGCTGGCAGGTCGATAGACACACAAACAAACACAAACATACACACAAAATTCAAGCTTTCACAACCAATGGTTGGTTCATCAGGAAAGAGGGAAGGAGAGGGAAAGACGAAAGGATGTGGGTTTTAAGGGAGAGGATAAGGAGTCATTCCAATCCCGGGAACGGAAAGACTTACTTTAGGGGGAAAAAAGGACGGGTATACACTCGCGCGCACACACACATATCCATCCACACATATACAGACACAAGCAGACATATTTAAAGACCAAATATTATATTATATTAATATTATATTAATATTATATTATTATATTATAAATATTATTTTATCAGTGGTTGACAGTAGACGTCTGGTATGTGTTAATAATGACAATACTCACTTTCAAATGTTGGTGCTACTACATTCAGTGGTTGGTACCACATAATTTGCAAGTAAAAATCTATTTTAAACAGTGGAAAATCCAGGATGTAATAACGACAATATTATAAAAATGCTAGATAGCTGCTCACCGTATAGAGGAAGACATCAAAGACAGACAAGTACAGCAAAATCACTGCTATACATATGAGTTTTACACCAAAAGGCCTTCTTGTGAAGTAGAAAACATACACATATTCGTACAAGCACAACATACACACGAGCACTGTTTCTGACCACTGAGGCCAGACTGCAGCTGATGGAGGGAGATGGTCTGTGGGTAGTGGGTGTAAGAAAGAGGCTGTAGTGGAGAGAGGGATAGTAGGGTGCAGACCAGAGAATGTTAGTGCTGCTTGTGGGAGCATGCAGGGATATGGTGGAGAGGCAGGGAAGGGGTGTTAGATACAGTAGGGCAGGGAGGGGGAGGCAGTGGAAAAGGAGAGATGAGGAGAAGAAGTAGAGGACAGGAAAAAGACTAGTGGTGGGTGTGCTGGTGGAATTGAAGGCTGTGTAGAGTGCTGGAGTGGGGATAGAGAAGGGGATAGGACGGTGAAGGACAGGGACTAGCAAAGTTTGCGGCCAGAGAATATTGCGGAGAGAGTTCCCATTTGCACAGTTCAGAAAAGCTGGTAGCGGTAGGAAGAATACAGCTTTTCTGAATCGTGCAGTTGGTAACTCTCATTACAATATCATCTACATTCTTGTAACCACCATGCCCTCAACATTCGCTAGTTCCTGTCCTCCTCCTTCCTAGCCTCCTCCCTATCTCCATTCCAGCACTACACAGCATTCTGTTCCACCAGTGCACCCACTTCTCTGTTTCTCTCCTTTTCTGCTCCCCCCCCCCCCCCCCCCCTCCTTTTCCCTCAAATATCCTTACTGCACCTAGCAGCCCTACCCTCTCCACACAATGTCCTTGCATGCTCCCATAAGCAGAGCTACACCTTCCTCTAACATATTATCCTTCCCTCTCCCCACTCCAGTCTCTTTCCTACCCCCACCAGATTGCTTCTTCCATCAGATGCAGTTGCTGTATGGATTAAGGCATTTGTGCTTATGTGAAAGTTTGTGTCTGTGTGTGTTTTGTACTGTAGAACAAGGCCTTCTGGCCAAAAGCTCAAAAGTGCAGCAGTCCTTTTGTTCTGCCTGTCTGCAATTCAATGCCTCCTCTATATGGTGAGTAGCAATCTATCTTTTCATAATATTATCATTAATAATATATTTTGTTAATCTAACTGAGGTGTGTTGTTCACTTCCAAAAATTTCCCTGTTGTTACCTCTGTGATTGAACAGTCTGCACAGTGACTGCCACCTGCAATACATTTACTTATTTCCCAGAATTGCCAAGATTTTTTTCTTTATTGAAGTGACTGAAACAAGGCCCACTCATACTTGTGAGAGTAACTAGGTATTTACTTTAAGGAAAAGTGGTCATGTAGGAAAAGGGTGTTAATGACCAAACAATTGATGTGTTGAGTACACGCCACTGGAATGCTGATACCCAGTGATATTTAATGTAGACTTCATAGCAGTGGCCAGTCAACAGACCACATCTGGTCAGACAATGAGTGGTGTACCTGCTAAACGTATGTTGTAAACTAGAAATACATAGTAGATCAGAGATGTGAGGATGGCATAACTGAAGTGAGGAGTGAGTCAGAAAGGATATCGATGATGTGCCAAGCAGAGAACAAAATGTGTACAATAGTAAACAGCCGTGCACCAACTAATGACAAGAACAGGAAGGACCTGTAAGTGTTAGGCGTTTTGTGGGAGATGCTACAATATACACTGAAAAACATACAACACAGATAAGCAAAGATATTCATAGGCAGTTATAATGCACATACTGTAATGGAGAATTGACATAAGGGAATAGCAGAGGGATACACAGCACACTAGAGGGCAAACAAAAAATGGGGGAAGGTTAATTCAGCTGTTTCAAAGACAAGAAATTAGAACTGATGGCAACATACTTCAGTGCCAAACCAAGTAAGAAAATGACATGGGCAAATCCACTTACCACCCTCATTGGGGTATTCCAGATTGACCAGATAGCAATCAGTAGGAAAAACAGTAAGGAGACTGCAAACACTAAGGTCAGGAACAACACAAGAATAGAATCGGATCACTATTGTTCAAATGCTGTTGGATTCCAAACAGGGATAGAGAGCCACAGATGAATGGAGCAAGCAGAAACATCAAGATAGCCAGAAATTAAGACACAGTTGAGAGAAATATGAGAGAATATTTAACAGGAAGAAATGGAAGAAATCGTGGGACAACAGAGAGGATGAAGAACGTGAGGTCAGCCTCCCGTATGACAGGAACCAAATGCGTTGTCGAATTCAGGAAGGATTGGTCAGAATTGAGAGAAACAAAATTGGAGAAGGAAGTAACACAGGGTGTGGCAAATAAAAGTGGCCCAGGCGAGTGGATATGATTGGACATGAATTTGTGACAGCATTAGTGGAAGAGGAAAAGATCTACAGTTACTTCTGCCAGGATGAAGCAGCTGCCTATACAGCTGACCAAACTGTGGAGCACATTTACACACTCTTCACACCTGACAGAGTTGGTAGCAAACAATTACTTTCTGTGGTGAGTCCTCAGTTCTAAGGTGTATCAGAACAACCCTCATACTCTTCAAGAACTGTACCAGAATATTTCGGATTAGACTGCAGCAGTTCCAGCAGTCCAGCTTCAATTTGCCTTCAGCAACTTGCTGACCAGGCCCAAAAGTGTCAAGAGATGAATGGTGGTCACTTTCATCTGCTATAATCAGGTTAGTATTATACTTCCTTTCCTCTGCTGTTTTTCTTTGCTCCCTGGAACTCTGTTCTCCAACCACTTTGTTTGCCCCACCTGGTATATCAACTAATACAGCAGAGACTGACAACAGAGAAGGATACAAGAAAGGATAGAGTGCCACCAGTGGAGAAGATAAGAGAAGAGCATTGTTAAGATTTCTGAAGAGCAGGAGAGAAGTGAGAGAATGAAGAGGTTCTCAGATGACAAGAAGAAAATGCAAATGGTGAAGAGTACTTGTGGTCTACAGAGAATTTAACAAAAGAGAAGTAGAAGAAGAAACTAGATATACTATAAGATAAGAATTTTTATTTTATTTGTACAGCTAGTTAGTTATTTACTTGCATTTAACACACCACTAATTGGTATGCTGTATCTATCTGAAAGACAGTAGATCAGTTTCGGTGTTGATAAGAAAGCTAAGGTTCTTTCCATCCTAAGCCTGTAGCATTATGTATATTTTTCTGTTTCACTTTACATGTACTGATTAATTCATCCAAACCACATACTGTATTTGTGAACATTTCTGAGACGGGATTGATAGAGCTGTCCATGCTAGTCTATCCTGTGCAGACATAACTACTGCAACCCATATGCATTTGAAGCTGCGTACTTTATTAGTCCCTTGCAATCCCATCTTTTACACAAGTTGAGCCATAAATTTCTTTTTTTCCCACTTTTATTCACAACCTCCTCATTAGATAATTGATGTACCATCTCTGACAGAATATAATATTGTTGACAAACCAATAAGTTTTTATTTCTCCTCCCTGAATTTTATTTCCATTTCCAAATATCTTCTTGGCTTCCTTTTCTACTCAGTGTACAGGTTGAACGACATCAGGGTTAGGCTACAACACTACCTCATCCCCTTTTCAACCCCTGCTTCCCATACATGTCCTTTGGCTCTTACAACTGAAGTCTGATTTCTGTACAAGTTGTATGAAGCCTTTTGCTCTCTGTATTTTATTCCTCCTACCTTCAGAAGTGCAAGGAGTATATTTTAGTCAACATTGTTATAAGCTTGCTCAAAATCTACAAATTCTATAAATGCAGATTTGCCTTTCATCAACCTGTCTTCTAGACTGAGACTAAGTGTCAGTATTACTTTATGTATTCCTACATTTCTTGGGAACTCAAACTAATCCTCCGTGGTGTCAGCTTCTATCGGTTTTTCCATTCTTCTGTAATAATTCATTTCAATATTTTGCAATCATGCTTATTAAAATGGTAGTTTGATAATATTCAAACCTGTCAGGATCTGCTTTCTGTGGAACAGGAATTAGTACATTCTTCTTGATGTCTGAGAGTCTTTTTCCTGTCTCGTATATGCTATGGGATTAAAAGTATCTGGACACCTGGCTGAAAATGACTTAGAAATTCGTAGCACCCTCCATCTGTAATGCTGGAATTCAGTATGGTATTGGCCCACCCTTACCCTTGATGACAGCTTCCACACTCACAGGCATACATTCAATCAGGTGCTGGAAGGTTTCTTGGGGAATGGCAGCCCATTCTTCACAGAGTGCTGCACTGAGGAGAGGTATCGATGTCCATCGGTGAGGCCTGGTACAAAGTCGGCGTTCCAAAACATCCCAAAGGTGTTCCATAGGATTTAGATCAGGACACTGTGCTGGCCAGTCTATTACAGGAATGTTATTGTCACTTAACCACTCCGCCACAGGCCATGCATTATGAACAGGTGCCCGATCGTGTTGAAAGATGCAATTACCATCCCCGAATTGCTCTTCAACAGTGGGAAACAAGAAGGTGCATAAAATATCAATGTAGGCCTGTGCTGTGATTGTGCCATACAAAACAACACGGGGTGCATACCCCTTCTATGAAAAACATGACCACACCATAACACCACTGCCTCTGAATTTTACTCTTGGCACTACACATGCTGGCAGATGATGTTCACTGGGCATTCTCCATACCCACACCCTGCCATTGGATCGCCACGTTGTGAGCTGTGATTTGTCACTCCATACAATTTTTTCCCACTGTTCAAACATCCAATGTTTACACTCCTTACACCAAGCGAATCGTCATTGGGCATTTACCAGTATGATATGTGGCTTATGAGCAGCCACTTGAGCATGAAATCCAAGTCCCCCCCCCCCCTCCCCCCCGCCTCCCTCCCTGCCTAACTGTCTAGTACTTGCAGTGGATCCTGACGCAGTTTGGTATTCCTGTGTGATGGTCTGGATAGATGTCTGCCTATTATAAATTACAACCTTCTTCAACTCTCGGCGGTCTCTGTCAGGCAACAGACGAGATCGGCCTGTATGCTTTTATGCTGTACTTGTCCCTTCACGTTTGCACTTCACTAGCACATTGGAAACATTGGACTTAGGGATGTTTAGGATAGGGGTGGGGAAATCTCATGTACAGACGTATGACACAAGTGACACCCAATCACGTGACCACATTCAAAGTCTGTGAGCTCCACTTAGTGCTCCATTCTGCTGTCTCACAATTGCTAATGACTAATGAGGTCGCTGATATGGTATACCTGACAGGAGGTGGCAACACAGGGCACGTAATGTGAAAAACATACGTTTTTGGGATGTCTGGATACTTTTGATCACATAGTGTATGTTACATGTGGAATAGTTTTGGTATTGGTGGCTCTTCATAGGATCTCAAGAACTCTAAGGGGTGATTTCTATTCCAGGAGCCTTTCTTTACTTATGTCTTTCAGTGCTCTGCCAAATTCTTCTCGTAGATATCATTTCTCATCTCACCTTTGTCTCTTCTTCTTCTCTTTCTATAATATTACTTTTAAGTTCATTTCCCTTGTACAACACTTATAAAGTGCGGGAAAAATGAAACTGGCCTGGAAGACATTTCATAAGATAGGCAACCCAACTTACGTAATCTACCTTCGGTTTGGATAATATAAGCTAGGCTGCATAAAATAGTTTCCAGGCCAGTTTTATTTCACCCACCCAACATATATTCATTCCAGCTTTCAGCTTCCCTTCTTTGCCTAGTACTTGCTTACCATTAGAGTTCTTAACATTTATACAGCTGCTTCTCTTTTATCTAAATGTTCGTCTAATTTTCATATCGGTGGTATCTATTTTTCCCCTACTTATGCATGATTCTTCAGCCTTGCACTTGTCCTCTTGCCATTCCTGTTTAGCCATTTTACACTCTCTGCCAATCTCATTTTTTACGCATCTGTATTCACTTTTGCCTGCTTCATTTGCTGCATTTTCTCCTTTCATTAGTTACATTCTATATCTCCATGTGTTATCCAATGGTTTCTATTAGTCTTTTTTCTTAAAAAAAAATTATTTAAAAAACGTCAAAGCTACCCTATTTCAGTCAGTCATTACCTAATGCTCCCTCTGAAATTCTTAACTCTTTCTATTTACCCAAGTTCCATCTCCTTAATGTCTACTGTTCTGCAGTTTATTCACTTTTAATATATAGTTCATAACTAGTAAATTGTGGTCATAGACCACATCTGCCCCTGGAAATGCCTTACAGATTAAAATCTGGCTCTGAAATTTCTGTCTTTATCATTATGTAATCAGTCTGAAACCTTCCAATGTTTCCAGGTCTCTTCCATATATACCTTACGTGGTTCTTAATCCAAGTGTCAGTGATGATTAAATCAAGCTATTTACAGATTTCTACCAGGTGTGTTTCTCCTTCACTCTTTTCCCCATTCCATGTTCTCTTACTATTTTTCGTTCTCTAATTTTTCCTACTGTTGAATTCCAGTCCTGTAACACGATTAGATTTAAACCTCCCTTAAATTTCTTTTTAACTCACTGTACATACCTCCATTCTCTTCATCTTCCGAGCTAGTCGTCATATAAACTTGTACTACTGTGGTCAATGTTGACTTTGTGTCTGTATTGGCTGCATTAATGCGTTCACTGTGCTGTTTGTAGTTGCATACCCACATTCCCATTTTTTTTAATCATTATTGGATCTACTCCGTCATTACCCTTATTCCATTTTGCAGTTATAACCCTGTACTCACATGACCAGAAGTCCTGTCCCTCCTGCCACTGAATTTCATTAATTCCCACTACAAATAACTTTAACCTGTCCACTTATCTTATTAAATTTTCTAACTACCTATTCTTTTAGGGGGTTCAGTGTTCCAGGCTCTAACCTATAGAATAGCACTTTTATTTTTCGTCATGACAGCATCCTCCTGAGTGGTCCCTGCACTGCAATCCAAAATGGGGGACTATTTTACCTCCAGAATATTTTATCCAAGAAGATTCTATTGTCATTTGACCATACAGGAGAACTACCTGCCCTCGGGGAAAAATAATGGCTGTAGTTTCCCCTTGCTTACAGCACTTTGCAGTATCAGCATGTCAAGGAGAGCCTTTTCAGGTACTGAAAAGGCTGCTGCCCCTTTTCAAGTACCAAATGTTTTGTCTTGCCTCTCTGCTGTAGTTGCACATATGGTACAGCTATCTGTATCACTGAGGCACGCAAGTCACACCACCTTGCAAGTTAAATGGGCTCAATAATATTATGTTAGAAGTACATATTATAGGTGAATCCTTTATCAGTGTAGTAACTATTTCTTAAATCAGTAATGTGGCTGAAGATTTACTACACTGACATTCTGTTTTAATGACAGCATGGGATTCTTTGAAATGCAAGAACTCTGGTGGTTGTTGATTAGCTACATTTTACCACTTGCAATAGACATTGCTATTATAAAGGTAGTTTGGAGTAAATCTTAATAGATTTATATTCTGCAACCCTGAATTTCCAGTTTTCTTTTTTTCACGTCTCTTTCTCTCTTTCCATCTGCACACCTCTGGTGTCGTGTAATTCCTGTGCCTGATTCTCAGTTTTGTTTTTCCTTCCACAACATCTGGCTGAGCTATCTTCTTTAAAATATATATTTTGTAACATAATTTCCTTACTACTCTTAAAGTCTTCTTTTATGATGACAATATTTGTTGTCTGTCTTTTTTTTTAAAAAAATTGTGACGATGAAAGTATATATTGTGTCTAAAACATACTGAACAGAAATGAAGATTATTAAGCTTTCATATTAACATATTCTTAAGTTAATATTAAATGTAATGATATGCTACATTCAAATTGTAATTTTTCCAGTTAAATTTTTCTCCTTTTGACAGCCTCTTTTCTGTTATTACTTGCAGTGAATGTTGTCCATTGTTTAATGTAAATTGTCAGTGATGATGTAGTGCAGCAACAAGACTTAAAACTGAATGGTGGGGAGAAAGGGAGGGGTTGTGTTCCCATTTAATGGATAATATGAAGAGCATGGTGTAACAGTTAATATAATATACTACTTTTTTGTGCATGTGAATTTGTGTTTGTAGTGTGTTAAGACCCAGCTAACAGTATATCTGAAAGCACAATTGTTTTTGTTGTCAGGCTGCAGGTACCATTGTGAGCTTTAAGTGAAATGTCAATTTTCTTTTTCCCATCTTGTTTCACTTCCTCACAGAAATAAATATGTAGAAATATTTGAGTGGTCTTAAGTGCAATACCTTCTATTTCAGATATGAATAAGGCGTGCTATCATCATCCCATAGTGGGGCACGTAAGTTGATGGCAAACAATACACAATAATTGATGTACTTTTGTTGCATACAGAAATTATGTTTCTCGGTGGAGTCTTTCCGTTCACTGAATTTTTCTTTTGTAGTATGTGTGTGTAATTCAGCGTATCTGTGATGGATAGTTATTTCTCTCTGTCAGTATAAAGCAGGAAAGTATATGCATGGGTGTGTTTTTGTACTAGATGTTTCCAGCCAAGGACAGTCATTTGCGTCACATCCTAATGTGTACTATACTCACCAGCCACCGTGTTTCCCAGTGTTGGAAAACGTGCAGCAGTCAGTTTTTCAAAAGAATGTAATTACACAAATTGTGAGAGAACAGACAGCCACTCACCATACAGATTATGTGTGACGCAGTTCACAGGCAAGGAAAAAATGTAACATCAATGTTAGCTTAGTTTTGTTAAAAAAGTGTACTTTGTGAAGAAACACGCACAGCCTCCCTTAGTTGTGCTGCAGGCCTGCCAGTTGAATACCAGTTACATTTCAGATGGGTGTGGAGAATACTGATGAAGCAAGGGGTAGAGAGACCAAGGCATAGTAGTTGAGAGAGAGTAACATGTGTACCTACTGTGCAAGCCATTGTACACACCAATATTAGCACTTTCCCGTCCTATTACATTCATGTACTAAGCAAGAGAACACAACTGTCTGTCTGCCTCTGTATGTGCTCTGATCTCCTTATCCTATTCTCATGACTTCTGTGTGATATATGTGATGGTATCAGCAGAATAGTCCCACAGGATTCCATGAATATTGGTTCACTAAATTTACCCCATGTCTTTTTTCAGAGATGCCAGTTTATTTTTCCCATATATCTCTGTTACACTTTCATATGGGCTACACAAATTTGTTACGTTTGTAACAGTGCATCCCTGAAATTGTGTAGTGTCTGGTGTCAGAGTTCCATGATAAGGACTCCAAACAATGGAACAGTATCCTAGTATTTATCACACTACAATTCTGTATGCTGTTTCATTACAGGTGCGCTATACTTTCCCAGATCCCTTCCAACAAATCTAAGTTTTCCACTTGCCATCCCTAATACTAATTTTATACGTTCATCCCATTTCATATAATTTTTGGTTTTGTTACCCATAAATATTTATATGATGTGACATGCTCAAAATGCACACCTTTAATCTTGTCAGTGGATAAAATAGAGTTCTTTCTCTTTGTTATAAGCACTGTTTTGCATTTATCTACATTTAATCAGAGCTGCCATTCATTCCACCAAGTGGAAAGTGGCCAAGTGTTTCTGCGTTTCCTTATCCATGTAGCAACAGCACTGTCAACAAACAACCTATTTATATATCCTGAGAACATTACGTGTTCTATTATCTTTCCTTGGGGCACACCCTTCGTTACTTTAATTTCTGTTGCACAATAACCAGCACTGTAACCCTGGGAAATCTGGGGAAAATGCAGGAATTTTTTCATTGGAGAAACATCCAGGAAAAACCCAAACACTTCTTAGAATTCTGGGAATTTACAATTGCTTTAGTTTTCAGTTCAATTTTAGTAATTTTGATTGGTTAGAACTGATAATCTAGCAAAGAATTCTACTTTAGCCTGTCACTGCAGAATAATACTGCAGCAATAAAACATGAATGAGAGAATAACACCAAAATAAAACTTTAGTTACAAAGAAAATGTGCCATTTACAGTGACAAAACCCAGTGCACACACAGCCATCTGCTGACAGCAAAACGTGTCAGAGTATTTACATGTAACAACAGACTGCTCTTGATGAACATGGTGTTACAACGGTTTACATCTAACAAAACCAAACAAACACTGTCCGAACCGGCCTTGAAGGTACAACAGTACTGACCAGCTGCCGTGTCATCCTCAGCCTTGAGGCATCACCAAATGTGGAGACAGAGGGACATGTGGTCAGCAGACATCTCTCGTGACCATTGCCAGTTTTCTTGACTGGTGCTGCTAGTTCTCAATCAAGTAGCTCCTCAATTGGCCTCATGAAGGCTGAGTGCACCCTGCTTGCCACAACAGCACTTGCCAGACCTGGATGGTGACCCACCCAAGTGCTAACCAAGCCCGACAGCGCCGAACTTTGGTGATCTGACGGGAACTGGTGTTACCAGTGTGGCAAGGCTGTTGGTTTACATTTCTAACAGGTCTCAGGAAAATATTGTGACTTGTGCTTTGAGAAGCGTTACTTTCAAAGCAAATTTCCTTGTAGGTAAGATAAATTATGTTCCACGTGAGAATGTATGATGAATTTCTGAAATCAAGGAGCATTTGACTCTCATTCAGAACTTAACATTTTGAGGACCAGCTACTCAGCAAAATTTTGGGCCCAGAAGTCCATCCATTTACGCCATTATTTAAAATTTCACTTGCACATTTGTGTTTGATATATCTTAAAGGGTAGTACACAGTAAAATAGACCAACATTATGTGTGAAAGCTTAGCGTTTCTGGTAGCTGTACTGTATGTATATTAATTTACACCATTAACTTGTGTGTTCGCACCACTTATCACTGATGTTACTATTCGTTGACTACATCATGTGTCTTATCCTCCGAGTATCTGCTGCCATTGGCTGCTGAGATCACATGATGTGAGCTATGTTTGGTTGACAAAAGTGTATCATAATCTCGTTTTCAGTGCTTCGGAAGCTGCCGTGCTGTATTTGGTGTAATTCATATTTATGCTTTCATAATATGAAAATTTACAGTGCACATCAAAGAGATGTCCAAAACGTGTTTTTTGCTGGGTTCCTTTTCCTAAAGTGCAGGAAAGTTCTATGTCGGTGTATAAAACCTGTACCATACAAAAGATTGATAAGTTTTATGGCTCCTAGGGAAAGTATATTGTCGCTTAACATGGGGGCAAAAGTGTATTTTCACCCAGGAAAATGTGTGTTTTTACCCAGGAAAATGTGTATTTTTAACTGGAAAATTCAGTAAAAATCCGGGATTTTTTTCCCCCTTGTTCGCACATACGCCCTGATAATATACTAGGTTCTGTTAGTAAGTTATTCGTGGTGTAAGTCATATATCTATGAAGATACTCTGTATAATGGTATCTTGGTCAGCAATTGACCGCATGGTATCATGCCGAACAGCCTATCTGTTCACCTGAATCTACTGTTTGCAAGCTCTGGTGTGTGTATAAAGCAGGCTGTGTTCCACATGAGTAGTTTCTCATGAATGTCAGCTGATTCTTTAAGAAGAGTTTCTTCTCCTAATGAAACATAATAACGTTCGAGCTGAGAATCCTGCAACAGATGAATGTAAGTGATACTGGTCTGCAACTCTGTGCATCAATTGTTTCATCCTTTCTGTAAACAGTTGTGGCATATACTCTTTTCTAGTCATGTTGCTGTTTGCTGTGCAAGAGATTTTTGATGAATTTGAAGAAGAAAAGAGACTTAATCTGCTGTGGATTCCATGTAAAATCTAGGTGGAATTTAGTGTGGGCCTCGTGCTTTGAAGAGTCTTTAATTTTTTCCAGTACTAGGATGCTTCTATCAATATCTGTCATTTGGGAGTCTGTCTGCTATTCAAACATTACTGCACAAATAATCAGAGAAGTAAGATAGAAATTACTCCCACAGGCACTTTCCTTATTAAGCTGATCTGTTGCAGACTTGAACAACTAAACTACATCTTCCAGAAGACGTTTCACTCACTTTCTTTATATCCTGAAATGAGAAATATCATTAACAAAATATTTATTGTCCTTCCCACAGCAGTACTCCATCTCTCGAGTAACATCCCTGTAAATCCTCGTGACCATTTTCATTCTCCTACCCCTGTTCCTGTCGTCCCCCATTCCTACCTCAACATTAAATAAATTCTTGACACTGAAACTTGTTGTTTCACATTTTTCTTCTTGTGCTATTCTTATCAGCCTCATTCTCTCTGTCTGTGTCTCTTCAACTGTTTACTGACAAGGAAAGGCTCCCATTGGTGGGATCTACCGTGTGAAATCATGTATACGGTGATGTAGGTTAAGGTCCAAAGTTTCACACCGTGCAGCCATTCACCATGGTGGCCCTCATTTGCAAGTCACTGACAAAAAGAAAGAAATCGGAATTTCGTGTGATGCTCTTCAGCTATAAAAAAGACACATTTAACAGACTGGTTGCGCAGTGTCATGGTTAAGTTACATACCTCATGTGCAAAAGGTTGTGGGTTCAAATCTTGTCAGCTTCTTTGAAATTTGGATTAAATGAATTTTTTTATTCCTAGTCCTTTGTCACATAATTTTAATCAACGCAGTAACTTTTTCATATGGCTATCATTTTTTCTTCTTGTCATTCTTTTTCCACTTGGAAGCTTTGTGCATGGGATTTTCATTATTTTTATGTATTAACTTTGATTTGATTTCTTCCATTTTATTATAATAAATTTTTTCCCATATTATTGCATTGATTAATAATATTTCTCATTTTGTTTTATTTAATTTTATTTATAATCTCTACTTCCATTTAAATCTTCATCTGCATTATTTTGTCCGTGGTGAAATAAGAATTAATGTTTTTAATGTTTTTATGACATGAGCCATCAAAAAAAAAAAAAAAAAAAAAAAAAAAAAAAAAAAAAAAAAAAAAAAAAAAAAATACATCTTGCAGTGATACATACATTTTTGACACAGTTCTGCAGTCAGTGCAAATAGGCCTTTTGTTTTATAACTGATAGATCAGCAGTTTCAAATGTTTAAATATTACAACTACATCTACATCCATACTCCCCAAGCCACCTGAAGGTGTGTGGCAGAGGGTACTTTGGTACCTCTGTTGGTCCTCCCTTCTATTCCAGTCTTCTTTGAAGACTGCTAGATAAATAAAAATAATTAAATTCATATGCACAAAGATCCCAAGTGGGAAAAGAATGATAGGAAGTAAAAATGAGAGCAACTGTTAAAGCTAATATATTGACTAAAATGATGTGATAAAGCAGTGGAAGTAAACAAATTATGTTTAATCCAGTTGACTGAATAAAATGATCATCTTCATTTAAGACTGATTATGCCTTTCATCGTTCAATCTGGAGCATAGCCCCCTTATAAAATTCCTCCATGATCCCTTATTCAGTGCTAACATTGGTGCCTCTTTTGATGTTAAACCTATTACTTCAAAATCATTCTTAACTGAATCCAGGTACCTTCTCCTTGGTCTGCCCCGACTCCTCCTACCCTCTACTGCTGAACCCATGAGTCTCTTGGGTAACCTTGCTTCTCCCATGCGTGTAACATGACCCCACCATCTAAGCCTGTTCGCCCTGACTGCTACATCTATAGAGTTCATTTCCAGTTTTTCTTTGATTTCCTCATTGTGGACACCCTCCTGCCATTGTTCCCATCTACTAGTACCTGCAATCATCCTAGCTACTTTCATATCCGTAACCTCAACCTTGATGATAAGGTAACCTGAATCCACCCAGCTTTTGCTCCCATACAACAAAGTTGGTCGAAAGATTGAACGGTGCACAGATAACTTTGTCTTGGTACTGACTTCCTTCTTGCAGAAGAGAGTAGATCGTAGCTGAGCGCTCACTGCATTAGCTTTACTACACCTCGCTTCCAGTTCTTTCACTATGTTGCCATCCTGTGAGAATATGCATCCTAAGTACTTGAAACCATCCACCTGTTCTAACTTTGTTCCTCATATTTGGCACTCAATCCGTTTATATTTCTTTCCCACTGACATTACTTTCGTTTGGAGATGCTAATCTTCACACCATAGTCCTTACATTTCTGATCTAGTTCTGAAATATTACTTTGCAAACTTTCAATTGAATCTGCCATCACAACTAAGTCATCCGCATATGTAAGACTGCTTATTTTGTGTTCACATATCTTAATCTCACCCAGCCAGTCTATTGTTTTCAACGTATGATCCATAAATAATATGAACAACAGTGGAGACAGGTTGCAGCCTTGTCTTACCCCTGAAACTACTCTGAACCATGAACTCAATTTACCGTCAACTCTAACTGCTGCCTGACTATCCATGTAAAGCCCTTTAATTGCTTGCAAAAGTTTGCCTCCTATTCCATAAACTCGTAGAACAGACAATAACTTCCTCCTAGGAACCCGGTCATATGCCTTTTCTAGATCTATAAAGCATAGATACAATTCCCTGTTCCACTCATAACACTTCTCCATTATTTGCCGTAAGCTAAAGATCTGGTCCTGACAACCTCTAAGAGGCCTAAACCCACACTGATTTTCATCCAATTGGTCCTCAACTAATACTCGCACTTTCCTTTCAACAATACCTGAGAAGATTTTACCCACAACGCTGATTAAAGAGATACCTCTGTAGTTGTTACAATCTTTTCTTTTTCCATGTTTAAAGATTGGTGTGATTACTGCTTTTGTCCAGTCTGATAGAACCTGTCCCGACTCCTAGGCCATTTCAATTATCCTGTGTAGCCATTTAAGACCTGACATTCCACTGTATTTGATGAGTTCCACCTTAATTTCATCCACCCCATCTGCTTTATTGCACTGCAATCTATTGACCATTTTCTCCACTTCCTCAAATGTGATGCTATTTCTATCATCATTCCTATCCCATTCTACCTCGAAATCTGAAACATTACTGATCGTATTTTCACCTACATTGAGCAACTCTTCAAAATATTCCCTCCATCTGCCCAAGGCATCCACAGGATTAACCAGCAGTTTTCCTGACCTGTCCAAAATACTTGTCATTTCCTTCTTACCTCCCTTTTGAAGACTGCTAATTACACTCCAGAATGGTTTTCCAGCAGCTTGACCCATAGTCTCCAACCTGTTTCCAAAGTCTTTCCAAGATTTCTTCTTGGATGCTGCAATTATCTGTTTGGCTTTGTTTCTTTCTTCAGCATAACTTTCTCTGTCTACCTGATTTCTAGTATGTAGCCATTTTTGATACGCCTTCTTTTTCCTTGTACAGGCTGCCTTGACTGTGTCATTCCACCAAGCTGTTTGCTTCATCCTGCTTTTACACACTACTGTTCCAAGACATTCTTTAGCCACCTCTAGTACTGTGTCCCTGTACCTTGTCCATTCCTTTTCCAATGACTGTAATTGACTACATTCAACTAACTGGTACCTTTCTGAGATCACTGTTATGTACTCGTGCCTGATTTCCTTATCCTGAAGTTTCTCCACTCTTATCCTCCTACATATGGACCTGACCTCCTGCACTTTCGGCCTCACAATCCCAATTTCACTGCAGATTAAATAATGATCAGTGTCATCAAAGAACCCCCTGAATACACGTGTGTTCCTCACAGCCTTCCTGATCTGTTATTATATAGTCAATGACAGATCTGGTTCCCCTGCCTTCCCAAGTATACCGGTGAATGTTCTTATGTTTAAAAAAGGAGTTTGTGATTACTAAGCCCATACTGGCACAGAAATCCAAGAATTGTTTCCCGTTCCTGTTGGCCTCCATATCCGCTCCAAATTTACCCATAACCTTTTCATACCTTTCTGTTCGATTTCCAATCCTGACATTAAAATCACCCATGAGCAGGACACTGTCCTTGTCTAACAACTACATCACTGAGTGCCTCATAAAAACTATCCATCTTATCTTGATCTGTCCCTTCACAATGCGAATATACTGTCACAATCCTAATTTTCTTGCTAGACACTGTCAAATCTATCCACATCAGTCGTTCGTTTACATACCTTATTGCAACTACGCTGGGTTCCATTTCTTTCCTGATGTAAAGCCCTACATCCCATTGTGCTATGCCTGCTTTGACTCCTGACAGGTAGACCTTGTATTCTCCCACTTCCTCTTCTTTCTCATCCCTTACCCGGATGTCACTAACAGCTAAAACGTCCAGCCCCATCTTACTTGCAGCCTCTGCCAGCTCCACCTTCTTCCCAGAGTAGCCCCCATTTATATTAATAGCTCCCCATCTCATTACCATTTGTTTGCCAAGTTGTATCTTAGGAGTCCCTGGTTTGTCAGTTAGAGGTGGGACTCCGTCACCTCCAAAGGTACGAGGCATTTTGCTCTGATTGTTTTGCCGCTCTCGCCTCCTCCCCGCCTACGCCACAACGCTCCGGTGGCAACGGAGGAGCCTTCTCCTTCCTTCCAGAGCCAACTCCTTACTTGGAGCTCGTGTACTTGGTCACCGCCACTGAATAAAAATGATGATCAAATTCATTTCGATAAAGATTTTAAAATAAAAGTTTCAAAGCACCTGATGATATTCAAACCCACCACCTTTTGCACATGAGGCCTCTACCTTAATTATTATACTGGGCAACCAGACTGTTAAACATCCGTTTTTTAAAACTCAAGAGCAGAATACAAAATTCTGAAATTTTGTATCATCAATTAATCGCAAACCAGAGCCCTAGGGATGAATGATAGCAGGGTGTAATATCTGGGACCTTAAACTTCGTCACCGTATAGATGCTTTCAAAAAGTCAGTCCCACCACTGGGGACCTCTCCTTGTAAGTGGTATTCTTCTCTCTCAAACTTACTTTTTGTAAACATGTCTATTAGTGCCGAAAGTGTTAATGTACAGAGCCACAACTTTTTTGATCACCTGTTTGCTGCAAAAGTTTTTCCTGTATGGTGAGTAGTTGCGGGCTGTAACCCCATATTCTGATTTTGATTCAGAAGTGTTCAGCCTTGTTTAAATATGATGCACAGATACCGTAGTTACTTCATAACTCTTATGGTAAGTTGGGATAATTCAGCGTAATAATAAATGACATATGAAGCACATCGTAGCACAAGTGTATACACAGTTTATAAAGAATGAATTGGTGTTACTCATTATTCTGGAAGAATAGTTTTGTGGGTCATTCACTGCCTTTCTTTATCTTAACTCATTGGAACAGAATTGCATGTCTTCTATCCACAATTTTTATGGCTTTCTTCTGATATATATGAAATGTTTATTTTTATTTTCTTGTAAGCATTTATTTTATGTATTGTATTGTATTGCACTTCACATTATTAGCCAATATGCCGAATGTGTGTTTACTGCACGCTGTGGTGTCCTCTGCATGATATGCAAGCTCACCAGACAAAAGGTTACTCACGTCTCTCCTAAAAGTGCAAGTCAGTTCCCTAAGCACAGATAATAGGTGTGCTTCCCTGTGACATGGAATGTACTGAGTAGGAGACATTGATGTCCACTTTCCTGGCACATCAGTCCATATATTTTGACTAAAATTCATGAATAGTCTCCCACAGCTTTGGCACATTGCTCTGGGCAATGTAAAATATTTTCAGTAGAGTTCAAATGTGGAAACTTTGCATGGCACTCCGGATGTGGTCTTGCTACTGAGCACCCTTCACCATAAAGTCACAATTTTATCCTGGTGGAAGATAGACCCAGAAATGGTAGAATCTCAGACAGCATTTACCAGCAACTCAGTGTGGCATTTTTGACTGACGGCATCTTGACCAAAGAGCTCATTTCTGCATAACTAAAATGTGTAGAATATCATAAAATGTCCATAGGTTTGCACCACTAGTCGGATGCAATTCCTCCAGAAGGCTTATCATGTGGTAAATGTGGTGTCACACATAATTTGTGTGTGAACAGAAATATGACTGATCTCTTCGGATAACAAGTATTCAGCCTCCTACACCCAATTGTTGTTGTACTTTAGGTCAGGTTGATATCGCAACTTTGTGGGCAAGATAGAGCAAGAGTCTCTTACTTGTAATTTCACTCCAAATATCCATCTTACATAATATGAGCTTGTCTGTTAATTTGGAAACCGATAAACAAATCCTGTTGTTAATGTCCTCCACAATTCCTACTTGCAGTAAAGGACACTTTTAGACACAAACTGTAAATCACTGGTGATCCCTTCTTCTTTGTGTGTGTGTGTGTGTGTGTGTGTGTTGCGCGCGCGCGCGCGCGCGCTTGTGCTTGTTTGTTTGCCACTTTGGTGAACTGAGAGGACAGTTGATTGTAATATACCCATGAAATCCTCCATTTTCTTCATTAACTAACTTTCGGTATGCCCAATGTCAGTTGTTCCCTTTTGACTCTGTCCCATCAGTATTGCATCCCACTTCACAGTGCCATTAGCTTTGACTTGCCAGGTAACTATTATTTTCTCTGGGAACTTATTTAGAGTCAAATAAAAAAAAAAAGCACACTGTTACATTGGTATTGCATTCCATGTTAAAGAGCAAAGTTGCTATTAGCTTTACATGCTTTGTGACTAATATTTTGTCTGGGAGCTTGTTTAGATTCAAACAAAGAAGTACACAGACCGTGTTGGAATGTTGCAGATATGTAGTTATGACATACTTCATCAGCTTCTGACCTCTCTTAACACATTCCAGTTATGGCCTGTGGGGTATATGGGTGGTGTAAGCCGACTTGATTGCTCGGTTTCATTGGGCAACAGTTTGATAGTTGCTGTCCTTTTTATAATTCAGGAAACATTGATTCTTTCAAAATATCATTAATCTGAAGAGAAGTGTAATGTACAGATATCAAGTTAAAAGGTCCCTAAACTTACTTCAGTAAATAGTTTATGGTGTTCTCCTTTATGTACCAGGAAACAGTACTCAGAATTGTGTTAAACGTCTGCCAGTGCAGAGTCACCGGAAGATGCTAAACAGAATTCTCCAATGCCTATTTTAAACGTGATCCTCATATATCCACATCTCACAGTTCAGCAAATGCTGTGGAAATATATGACAACAACCATAGCAAAGGAACCATTTCCAGAGTATCATTTACATGTTATGTTTTTTAAACACATCAAGCACATTGTTTATAGTCTTTAAATTGTATGTTTCTCTCAAGTGATGTAAATATGTGATCTGCGTATCAGATTTTAACGACTGTAACAAGCCAATATCAAAATGTGAACACTGACGATAGTACTGCTTATTGTTGTGTTCATGAGGTATTCTGTTTCTCTGCAGGTTTCACCAGTCCACAGAGCGGATGCCGACTCGCCATTTGAAGTGTCTGCTGATAAGAGAGAGAATATGGCACAGCGAAGTGGCAGGAAGAGTAGGGGGAGGAGGGGTGGCCGAGGGAGATCAGGGGGAGGAGGAACGGGAACAGGAACAACACCAAAACCTCTTGCAGAGCAGAATCCTGTGATTGCTGGTCGGAGTGCAAAAACATAGATAGGCTTTGGTGCCAATGAAGATATTTATTATCTCAAAAAGTTTTTCATGATGTCTTCAGGTGAATATGAACTGTCAAGAAGTACAACTTCTTAATTTGTCCTTTTCTGATGAGATTTCAGTATTTGAATATGTGATCTAGTGTTTGCTTTCAGGTTGGAAAAGGATGTCATACACCTTTTTGTAATGACAAAAATACATTAATTGGTTGTATTTTAACATCCTCATTGATACAATCCCACATACAGGGTGCGCAAGAGTCACTGGACACTGGGTACAAATTTAAACAAAATATTCAATTTATGTCTTATTACAAATACAAATAATACTAAACAATTATTTTTTATGTTCGAATTGTTTTCCGTCTTCATTAATACATATTTGTAGTCTTTTTGGAACACCATTACATGCTCTATTGCGTAGTGTGGTATCACTACCCAAATCATGAAATGTGTTGTGTATGTAGCTGTTAGTTCAGCAATGGTCTAAGGCTTTTGAGAATAAACAGAGTTTTTGTGACACCCCATAGGAAAAAATCTATGGAAATGATAGCTGGTGAACATAGAGGAATGTCAATATCTCCCCTTTGACCAATCGCTTTTCTTCAGAAATTTTCATTTAAGTAATCACATACTGCAATGGCATAATGTGGGGGGGAAACATTGTGGTGAAAGAAAATTTCTTCAAAGTTTTCAGCACACATCATTAGTTCTGGTATCATGTAATTCCGAAGCAAATTCAAATAATAATTTGCTGTTGCTGTTCCTCGAGAAAGATATGGTTCAAGTGCACCAGATGACAATATTGCCCCCCCCCCCCACCTCCCTGTCCCCCCCTCCCCCTCCCTGTCCCCACCCCAAACACTCACACCAGATTAATTTAGTAGTTGGTGTAACAAAAGATTTTGATTGTCAGTATACCAATGGTGGTCAGTCATTAAGAACTGCAGTAGTGCCATTTTTATAAAATGTTTTTAAAGCAAAAATTCTTTCTTCTTTCATTAACATTGTGACACTTTGGAAAACTACAGCTGTAAACACATCTCATGGATCATGCTTTCAACAATTCACTAGTTTGATTATTGTGTTTGTTTTGTTTGTCATTTCACTATGTTTGTCATTGCATTGTATTCCACCTTGACAAGGTGTAATTATCATCATTTTGGTAATAACGGGTTAAAACTTTTTAGTGTGCTTCGTCTTGCTGTTACTTTTGTTTTCTTTTAACCAGCTGTCCAGTGACTTTTGTGCCACCCTGTACTCATGATATTTCAGCATGGCTATGTTTGATACTAGGTATCACTTTTGTAGTTGAAGAAACATGGAAAATAAAAAATGTATTGTTTAGCTAGCACAAGGATGAAAATTAAGAATGCCGGCCGCGGTGGTCTAGTGGTTCTAGGCGCGCAGTCCGGAACTGCGGGACTGCTACGGTCGCAGGTTCAAATCCTGCCTCGGGCATGGATGTGTATGATGTCCTTAGGTTAGCTAGGTTTAAATAGTTCTAAGTTCTAGGGGACTGATGACCACAGAAGTTAAGTCCCATAGTGCTGAGAGCCATTTGAACCATTTGAAAATTACGAATAGGTTGTTAGCTTGAGTACTGCTCACTACTAGTAATGATGTTGATTCAAAGTAGTGAATCCTAAATATGTCTCAGAGTTAATATGAAACTTCAGATGTTTTACTTTCATGCACAGTTTTTAATACATTAGTGTTCTTTGTTGTGGTATATTATATAGAATCTTTTTATGCAATTTGAAATCCGTAATTTTCATACTGAATAGTTTTTTAAAACTCTGCATGTCCATGTGACTCATGTAGAGTGTACCGATACTAGCACGAAAGAAAATGTGACCTTGTGTGATTTATGTTGTAGCAGGCATACACAGGGTATTGGTCACACAGCACTCAGAACAGTTGCGGTGGAGGGGGAGGGGGGGGGGCAGCTTTTGCTCTGAGCACCAGTAGCATCAGCATTGTTGAATAAGTGCACCTTTTGTTTCGTGACCTCGTCATGACACGCGATGGGTGATTCAGTCAAACAATGTTGGACAATCAAGTTCTGCACAAAACTGAATAAAAAGCCTTCCGAGAATCACACAATGTTAAAGCAAGCCTACAGGGAGTCTGCAATGAGTTATGTGCAAGTTACGGGGTGGGTGAAGAAGTTTGGGGATGGCCATTAAGGGGTGAACTCTGTAAGAGCATGAACAAGCAGAAATGAAGCGAATGTGTATTGTGTTCGTGAATTGTTGAATAATTCTGTCCACCAATTGAGTGTTCAGTTTTTTGCTGACACTCGACAGTCTGAACATTCCAAAAAGTTCCATGTTCAACATTGGTACAGAGGAGTTACACATGAGAAAGGTGTGCACCAAGCTGGTCCCTAAAATTCTGTTGGGCGAATAAAAGGCCAGTCAACTGTTGGTCTTAAATGAACTGTTGGAACGTGTGGACATTGAACCGGATTATTCGGACTGTGTTATTACTGGTGGTGAGACATGGACTTTTGTGTACAACACAGAAACGCACCAAAGTTTCGAATGGGGTACCTCAACACCCACTAAACCCAAGAAGGTGACGATGAACAAATCCAAGGTGAAAATGATGCTAACTGTCTTCTTTGACTGCAAGGGTGTGGTGCACAAAGGGTTTGTACCCCAAGGACAGACCGTTAGGTCTCTTTACTACATCGATGTTCTGAAAAGATTAAGAAAAAGGGTCCTATCAGTGTGAAAAGATGTTGCCACTGTCTGGCTGCTGCATCACCACAACATGCCCAGCCACACGTCTGCATGTCCGTCAGTACCTGTCCAAGAACAACTTGGCAATGCTGCTGCAGTCACCCTACAGTCCCGAACTCTCTCCGCTGGAGTTCTTCCTGTTCCCCAGGATTAAAACTGCGCTCAAAGGATGCTGAGAACATTGAGGACATTCAAAAGGCTGTGACAATGCTCTTAAATGAGGTACTGGTTGAGGGCTTTCAGGGGGCTTACCAATCATGGGTGAAATACTGGAAAAAATATATAGATGCTAATGGTAACTACTTTGAAGAATTTTAAAGCTTTGTTCATATATCACCAAAAAATATATAAAAAAAATTCGTGACTGTTTGTTCACATCTCATGTTTTTTCAATGCAGAGAAGGGTGGTGGACAGACTGTAGGCTGTGCAGGTGAAAAGGTTTTTGTTAAAATCATAAAAACAGATCATGTGCTAATAGTAACTGAGTGCTATGGAGCATATTCAGTTTGAAAATTACAGCTGCTGTCGCACTGCAGTTAAAAGATCTTCATTGGAATTTGGAAGAAAGCAAGACTATGTTACAATGTGCTGCCACTGATGAGGCCGTTAGAGACTGTGCACAAGCTCAGGTTTTAGGAAGGAAATAGGTAGTGCTCTTTAAAAGGAACTGTCCCAGCATCCACATTAAATTATTTATAGGGAGCTCATAAAAAAGCAAAATCTGGTTGGCTGGTTGGGGACTTCTATCATTGTCCTCCAAAATGCAAATCAGATGTGTTACCACTGTTTCAGCTCATGTGGCTTCGACTATGAAGATATGGCAGCCACCTCAGCTAAGTAGTGTAGATAAGAGAAAAAGGTAATGCGTGTATTTAATTTTTTATGTAGCTGATTTGCAGAACAAACTGTACACCCTCTTGGGGATGCAGTCTTACCAGGGGGACAGGAGAAGGTAATTATTGCAGCCCCAGATGCGCATCAGAAGGGAAGGAATGTGCAGAGGTAAATAAGACCAAGCCATTTAATGTCTGCTTGAGGGAGTGGCTTGGAACAGTGGCAGTGGCAGTGGCAGTGGCAGTGACTGCAGCTCAGAGTCCCTCAATCTCAAGATAGGTGAACCTGTGGCACGGTTTGATCAACGGCAGTGACAGTTTGATCTATTCTGACTTGAGTTGGTTGTTTGTTGTTGCATCAGTGAAAACGCGATAGACAAAAAAGGTGATCTGTCTGTAAAATTTAAGTAGTAAAATTTCTTGCATATTCTATCCCTGAAAGAATTCATTGCAGTTGGATTTGACATCAATGGAACTTGAAAACTAAGGATAACATATTTTAATTTTCTGTAACAATTCAAATCTTGAAATGTGAGTACAATTGTGAAGTAACCCTGTGGGACTATAATTGATGACTCAGGACTGGGGCGTGGTAGTGTTACAGAGGTAGCCAAAGTTGGTTTCGGAGGCAGTTTCAAGGGGTGCAAGCAACTGAAACACCCATTCGACAGGGACTAGATTATATTTTGAAAATAATCAACACATGTTAACAGTTTTTTTTTTTACTGATAAAGGAAGTCAATGTGTGGTGACAGTGTCTCAACATAGCAAAATAATGTGAACATATGACAGAACTATTCAATGATTAAGGTGGATAATGAAATATAGAGGATTAAGTAGTAAAGCAAAATGGAGCTGAAAAGGGCATACTAGTTAATTTTGAGATAACAATGAGCGTATAATGTGTAATGTACAAGAGTAATGTATACTATGCATTAGTAGCACCTAAGCTAGACGTAGGGAGCCAAGTTATAACCATAGAGAGTCACACTAAAACACAGAGTGACATGCAATGAAAAAAAGATGTCAGATTTATGGCTGGCATTGTATGATGAAGGCCAATTGCCCTCAACAGACAAGCTATTATTCATAGTGAATAGATCAGTGTGGGAGAAGTTCTGTCCAGGAAGTGGTAATATCAGGCTAACACGCTTAAAAACCTGTAAGTCACAGGGTCAACTTTACAACAGTGACATATATGCAACACTTAAACAAAATTTTTAGCTAATCAGGGCCTGATTAGACAAAAATGCACAACAGAATCATCAGTATGGATATAAACTAGAATGACACGAAATTCTGACAGACTCTTCCACCTAAGACTCAAGGGGGGGGGGGGGGGGGGGGGGAATATGTTTTCATCCATAGACTAAATTGGGGCAGAACATAAATTATAGTGATCAGAATGCATTGGTTGCTGTGTAACAGTTTTACTTGGTATTGCCTTTTATACCAACAGATTCTTTGAGTTGAGCTAGATACACAACAAGAGATAGTATATTGCTACTTTTATACTTGGTTAAGTTATCAAAATAAACTCTCTGTCTCACTGAGAGATAGTATATTGCTACTTTTATGCTTGGTTAAGTGATCAAAATAAACTCTCTGTCTCACTGAGGTGCCACACTGGGCTCCCATTCAGGAGGATGGTGATTCAAACCCACATCTCTCCATCCAGGTTTAGGTTTTCTGTGATTTTCCTAAATTGCTCCAAGCAATGCCAGGGATGGTTCCTTTCAAAGGGCATGCCCAACATCATTCCCCATGCTTGTACTCCATCTCTAATGACCTTGATGTTGATGGTACATTAAACCCAATTTTCCTTCCTTTTCCTCTTTCTCTGTCATGTCTGCATTGTTCTACGGAACTCTCTTCCAAATAAACATCAATTTTTAGCCAGGTGTGTCACTGTGCTGGAATTTATCCCAGGTGGTAACTTCTTGATCTCAGAAGGGGAATGCATTTTGCATCAATAAACAGCCTCATAGGGAGTTAAACCTGTCGTAGGATGAAATCACGTATGGCAATAGACGATTCCTGTCAAAAAGTGAGCTGTTCACATAATAAGTCATTTCCGTTACTCTTAGGGTGAAAAAGCATAGTTACCTGCTTCTTTATTTTAAATAGTTGACATACCTGTACAATAAAATTGGAATAAAGCTTGTTCTTCGATCTGTTATAATGGTCTCAGGGCTTCCAAGTGGTAATATTGAATGAGTGATGAATGCTTTAGTAACTGTCCCAGTGGTCATGCCATCAGTTGGTATCCTAATAATACAACGAGAGAAATGGTCAGTGATCAATAAAACATATATGTTATTTTTGGCTATTGTGGGAAATGGTCTAATATTGAGTGTTATGATTTCTGTAGGTTCTGCTGTGTCAAGTAAAGTTTGAAGGGGTATATTTAGTTTTTGTCCTCGTGCTCCCTTAAGCCATTGCCACACAGATCATGCTTTCGAACATGGAACGTTGAGCATGCCTAGTTTCTGACGTCATAGTGTGGAATAGCACGTTTGGCAGTCTTTCTAAACATGCAGAGCAATATCTAGAATGTCAGATATTTTGAACATGTGTTTTAATGTTGACCAGAGACATAGCAGGAAGCCACCTACGTCACATGCACACCATCTCCCTTCCTTACAGAGCAAGAGGAGCCATATTGGCTGTCAGTTGAAGCTCATATGTATGTACGCAGTTTCTGAGCGCCAGCAAAGGGGGCATATTTCAAAAACCTGTTGTTAATTGTATGATTCGGCGTCATATTTATGGTTAAAGAAGTATTGTAACTTGCATATTACGAGAGTATGCTGTTTGAAGGCAACAGCACGTTGAGGATCCACCAAAAAGTATTGTCCTTGGTACAGTTTCTTATAATTAAATTTCAGTTGGTAACATAGCTACAGTTAACGCTTTCAGGAGATGTAACATAGTAAGTATAGTCATTAACAACTTGTGGTCAGTCTAGTACAGTGAGTAGCATCACGGATTCGTAAGTGAAAGTGAGAAGTGCTAATGGTTTGTGTCTAACTTCATACATGTTTTTTTTCCCCCCCCGCTGTCTTCGCGTTTTAATAGGTTTTGATACCATCTTATTAGTTTAATTTAAGTACATAGTATAATATTTGATGTTATGTAAATATAAGCCCACTCTTTTTTGAGGAGTGAGTTTGTTCGATTGACTTAATCTACAGGAGAGCTAGCACTACTTCTTGTTTTAAGTTTTGTATTTCATATGTTGTAAAGATTCTGATACTGAATAGGAAATGTGATCAAATAAGAATGATCCTAGGGTTTTACTAAAAAGTGTGGAGAGCTATTGTAAAGTTGTATCACACTGTTTGTAATGGAACTTTTATAAGCAGATGACCTTATTGAGTGGACGTGGTACTTTCTTTTTTGCTGCTATATAACATGTTCACAGTTTTTGTGCATACTACAGGAAGAACAATATGACTAGCATATGGACATGGGAAGAAACGTATGTTTTAATAGATTTAATATAGGAATTTTACACCCATCCATTTTGTAAACAATGTGATTTGTCATACAGACAACAATTGCCGCAGGGGCATGTGATCACATGTACCCTGCTTGGGGCTCATGTACCGTATGCACAAGCCACACTGTTTCTGAGCATTGAGCAGCACATTGAACTCGGCACGCTCAGCGTTGTTGTTCTAAATCACGGTTGGTGTGCTGATGGCTTTAGTGCAAGGAAGTCAATTATAAATATAATTTTGTACATGTCTCATTCATTGTTGCCTGCAATGCATGCTTGCATAGCACTTTTCCCATTATACATTCCTGTATCCTATCGTGACATTGTAGCTGTTTGCGCTTTTGGATAGTCTTTCTTACTACTATCCGTTCGTCAAGAGGTGTTTCCTTATATAAAACATCTCTATTGTAATAAAATCTGGAAAGTAGCCAATTTCTTACACTCAGCATCAGTTTCTGGTGCCTTTTTTATTCCTCAATAAGCATGTCGTTTACTTGCAGGATCTTAATTGACATGCTGAAGAAAACTGCATTCTGATTTGACGTCTCAGGTTTGTGTCTGACTATATAGTCATATTCAGTGAGTTTTAAGGTCCACTTAACCAGTCTGCTGCTGGAATCCTACAAACTCAATACCCATCGTAAAGCCACATGATCGATAATTACTATGAACTGTTTCAGATATAGGTAACACTGAAAGAATGAGTGCCGAAAGTTCTTTTTCTGTAGTTGTACTCATCATGACCCATCAGATGCGATGCATGAACAATTGCTTTTTTCTTCACTTCTTGTATTTGACTGAAAATGTAGCCAACAGTGACATTGTTAGTGTAATGTCCGAGACACTGGCAGCGGGGATCACAGTCAAGCCAGCCAATGCCCTGACAGCTCAGAAGTGTCAGCAGACATGGCTTTCACAGTTGTGCTTCCGCATGACGGATGTGACACAGACTCCAGTTGCATGATCAACCGACCTACCGATTACACCATGCCGCACCAGGCCATTGATCCCGCTTCAGATGTTTCAACATGGCCTCGTGCAAGAGATCTTCCTCAGCTGTCAGCATGTGGAAATGGGATTTAAATATTCAGGACCAGCCCATCAGCAGGTAGTCACATCTGGACCATTTGATGATGCACAGTCTTTGTCGGTCATCACCGCATCTGTGTCATTGCCTGTGCTGGGCTGCGAATCAACAACTGCTGCCTGAGTGCCCAACCTGGGCCAACGGACTTCACCTTGCTGTTGCGCCACCACCCACCCACCAACAGCCACTAACCACCAGTCTACCGTGGTAGACAGGCAACTGCTATCTTCTAAGGGGAATGCTTGCATTGGCATACTATGTTGGTGTCAGAATATCTGTTGGAGCTGGAAATGGTTGTTCAATGGAGTCTTGAAGAGAAAAAAGTGCAGCAGTGGCATTCAGTGCAAATTTTCAAGTAAGTTCCAGTGATTGTCTCATTGTGTTTGTTCTTTACTTTTCTGTTTGGGTATACTGCACACTTGTGGTGATGTTTGTTCTTTACTTTTCTGTTTGGGTATCCTGTACACTTGTGGTGATAGTGACAAATGAAATGGCTATTCCTGAGAAAGCAACAACCCAGGAGAGAATTCAGCATCTATTAAATGAAGTAGCTAAGGTTATAGCTGACAATGTTGTTTTGTGCAGAGAATTGAATTGTTTGAAGGGTGAAAGAAGAGAAGGGTCATCTTTGGGCAAATGTGCACTTATCCTTGATGCTGGTATAGCCTCATTGATAGCTCCATTTTCTGGTAAATATGGTGGAGATACTTTTGTATTCATAGATAATTTGCACATGGCCATGAAATTAGGAAGTTGGAGTGACAAACAGCTCGTTTAAAATTGATAGGGGATACTAGGACATACATGATGTACAATAAGAAACTCCAGGAAGCTCAGTCCTTCATAGACTTTTAGGAAGGGTTAGTGGATCATTACAGGAAGAATACCTCGCAGCATTATTATGAACAACTTAATAGCATAGTGCAGAATTAAGGGGAATCAGTAGAGGGTTTTGTGGACCACATCAGGCAAGTCACTGTCAGTACACACGAATTAAGAATGATGATCATGCCAATAAAACCATTTTGCAGAGGCAGATCAATTGGCAGTTGATGCATTTTTGCGGGGCCTGCTGCCCTAAATATCATGGAAAATAAGCATGGAGTTGCCGAGAACCCTGGATGGGGCAGTGGCAACTGCAATATCTTAGAATGAAATTGATTCTGTAACTAGACTAAGGCTAGTGTTTAATGCAGAGATTGTATGTTGTAGGTGTGGTGCTCCAAGCCACATTCAGTGTTTCTGTATAAATTCAGAATTTCAGAAGTGCAGGCAAGTGAGGCACGCTGCTCAAAAGAATACACTGTTGCATAGGTGGTGGAATCACCATAACACTTGTGCCCCTGTTCATCTATGGGATACCCCATTTGCAAAATCAGTCTCAGACATTTGTCTGTTCATCTATGTAAAGGAATGGTCACATAAGTTGTTGTTGGATACAGGATCATAGGTACCTGTAGCTAGCCAGAGTATATTGAGTACAGTGAATTTGAGCTCATCACACTGTTGGCTAAGTGGTGTGGGTGGTAAAAGTGTGAATTCTCTCGGTTCCAAACTATTGAGTTTTGAGTGGGAGGGAGAGACTTCCGAATTTGTGTGGAAGTTCTGCCTTCCATGGGCGTTTGCTACGATGTCACTCTGGGTCTGGATTTCCTGAGTAAACATCTTGCCATAATTGTTCTGCAGCAGCACATGATAGAGCTGGATGAGACATTGTTCGGTCTCAGTTTTACAGGTGAAAGAGCTGAACTGGTGTGAGACCAAAAGTTACAGGAAGGCTGATCCGGATGAACATAGAAGCTGATCTGGTTAATACTGTATGTGTTGTAGAGCCCTTGCCAGAGAACAAGACACTGGATTGGGTGCAGTGCTTTGTACGGCACAGTTTGTCATATGTGCAAGAGTAAGATGGTAGGTGGATAGTGCCCTTCAGTATATATAATTTTGGTTCAGAAACCGTGAGGCTAGCAAAAGGAAATCTGGTAGCTAATTTAGAGGTTTTAGAAGATGAAATAGAAATAGATTTCAATGCAGAATACCAGAAGCTGGGACAATCTGCCGATTCAACTGCGCTGAGGGGAAAAGTGTCGCATCTGAAAGGACATGGTATAGGTACAGAAGAGCTGTTAGAAGAACATGGGGGATTTTTTAATCTGCCAGGGCCCCATTCCTTGCCCAAGGAATGAAATTATTTCACTGCTAATAGAACTAAAAGCAAGATGAAGTAAAATGTGTGCAAAGGAGAAAATACAGACTCTGTGGTTGAGAGAAAACGTAAATAGTGCAAAGTTATACTATTAGTAGAATTGGAAATTTGAAATTAAAAAAAAAGTGTGAATAAACTATTGTGTGTGTGTGTGTGTGTGTGTGTGTGTGTGTGTGCGCGCGCGCGCGCGCGCCAGTAAAATTCAAGGGCAAATTTTCTTCCCAGGAGGGGGGATATTGTAACGGACGAAACTATTGGGCACTCGAAGCAGAAATCAAAGCCCAGAACTGCAATAAGCGTCAAAATCAGGTCATAAGCCATGGACATCGGCCACAGCTGATCATCACCCATGCTTGATCAGCATTCCTCAACAGTAATAAGACTTCCATGATCACAGTTTAGGGCGTCAATAGCCTGGGGCCAGCTTTTGAAATGTCACTCTGGCTTGACTGACTTTTGCGTCACCGATGTGCACCACCTACTATGACAGGCCTTGACCGTTGCCTTGTTCCAGATAGTTCGCAGTGGCCCACAAATCCAGTGCTGGAAACTACCATTTAAATGATGGCCCAGTTGAATACGTCTTGTTTGACTAGCAGGGCCATGCATGGTGCCTGTTGTGTAACAGTTGTCGCTACGAGTCTACTGACACAACCTTCAAGTCTTCCCTGTACCTCTGCTGCCACCGGGACATGACTGACGGACCTCTGCCAGACTGCCCAGCCTGGATAGCCAACACCATGCAACCTGTCTGCCCCTTCTTTTGGCTGTTGGTCCAGTCTTTGAATCTGGGAAAAGTCGTCACTACCCTACCGGGAATGCCACAGTGTGCTGTAGAGACAGAAGACGCTGCTGGCTGGCCTAGTTCTGCACCGCAACCACTGTATGCCCATGTAGCACCTGCGTCACCACCGTTGAGTCAGTGCACCATATTTATGCTCCACTGTGTAAACAGCTTATCCGTATGTGCCACTCAGTGGCAGAATATTACATGAGGATGGAAACACACTTGAATGACTGTATTAGCTGGGTGGAATAATTAAAGACTTGTTTATGTTTGTTGAGAAATCTTGTTATTGACTGAATAAAGGACTGTGTGTGATCACTGCTGATTTGTATGAAGCTTTCCCACACATTTCAGCTGTCTCCCAAACCATCTACAGACCTTAACACACTCGCAGGAAAGGTGCGAACCCATCTTGATATTTAAGATCTGCTCATGGTTAAATCTGGTTTCTCCACAGATGTCCCTGATCCACTACATTTTGGTGCTCAGCATGGGCTTATTCTGTATGTACCTGTTATACTAGCATCAAACGACAATTTGAAAAGAAGCACTAAATCTGTGTAAAGCAAAACAGGTGAACTTCTAATAATTCCTTTCAATTTTAACATGGCATACTATCACAGTCTGCTGACCAGACAATTTTAGTAACTGTTTGAGAAGTTTTGTGGTAGCTGCATAGTTTTCCACAAAGTGTCATTAGTAATTTGTTAACCCGAAAAATAATTGCAATCCTTTACAGTTCCTCAGCCGTGGAAAATCGTCTACTGGACCCATCAGTGAGAGATCTGGTTGTACACCATCTGCCTAAATTATGCAGCCTAAATAGTGCACTTGTGACTGTGCAAAACAGTATTTTTCTAATTTCAGATTTAGATTAGTATCACTAACACAAGTTAAGCATGTTTTTCAGTTGTTCTGCATGCTCTTTCATTGAATTTGAGAAGACAAATATGTCATCCAGATATACTAGACAAATGGTTGGCTTTAAACCTGTAAAAATAAAACAATGTAATGTTGAAATGTGACAGAACTGTTTCAGAGGCCAAAGGACATCATTCTGAATCCATAAAGCCCGGAGGGCACAACAAAATCTGCCTTTTCCTGAATGGTAGCCAGCCATAGAGCATATCTAACTTGGTGAAGAATTTGCATTTGGACAGGTAATCCAAAGTGTCATACATTATCAGTATCTGATTTCATGACCTTATCGACTACTCTCATGTCTAAACAGTTGCTTTAATTTTTTCTTGGTTACTGTTTTTGGGAGACTACCACTATAGGAGAACCCAATTTTTTTTTTCAATTAGTTTTTTTAGGGACTAACACTATAGGAAAAGTCCATGGACTTAGAGAAGATTGAATCACTTCTGCTTCTAGTAAATCTGAAATATTTTTCTCTGCTATGGGCTGCACGTGATAGGGTATCTGATACGGTGTCTGTGCTGTAGGCCTAGCATTAACATGAGGAATCTCTTGGTACGTGACGAAGGCTGCCAGAGGCTGTTTCTTTTGTTCACATAAAGTCGCAAATTTGGGTGGAACAGGGTATTACGCCTATCTGCTTTACACAGAAGTTCAAGATTCTTTTCAATTTCTGCTTATATAGGTGACATAACTGAGGTGTAATTTATGTAAACTATTCTTTCAGGATGTTCTTTTTCTGGGTATGCTGTTATCAGTATTTACTTCATGCACTTTGCTGCTGAGGATGGTACCCCAGGGAATTTAAATGTCACTGCTTCCAAAATTATCTACGCTCACTGGCAAAAATGTATCTCATCTGTCACACTCATTCTATATAAATTGTGCTTCACGTGCATCTTTTTACCACATATCATTTCTTGTTAATGGATCCATTAAGAAAATATCTCATCTTAAAAAATGTTTATTCGCATCTATACAAAGTATTTATCATGTACTGTATGATATTTTCTCATTTTTTTAACTTCATTGCAATGGTAAATGGTTTAGTGGGTTGTCGGAATGTGGCCATTCATTCTGGACCCCCTTGAGTCCTTACAGTGGGAACATTACCAGAATGGCAAACATCAACATCTATTTGGACTTTCTATGTTCAGAAGTTAACTATACCTTGTCAGTGGCATAGAAAATTGACATTGAAATAATGTTAAAATCGTTGTCATACTTTTAAACTGCTTCGAATGTGGACTGGTACTTCCTTCTGTCTTATTTCCAGTTCCACATTTTGCGAACCTATTGGGTATACCTTTTTTCCGGATCCACTGTCTGCAACAGTATGAGTAGATTTAATGAACAAAGCCCTTATGTGTGTGTGTGTGTGTGTGTGTGTGTGTGTGTGTGTGTGTGTGTGTCCTTTTGGACATGAAAGAACAGACACCTTTTTTGATCCATCAACCACTATGAATTCAGACACAAAGGAGTTACAGACATTAGCTGCGAGTGGGAATTGATTTAAACTAGTAGGGAAAGTCAAAAATTTGTGCCGGACTGGGATTCGAGACTAGGTCTTGTGGTTATTAGGCAGATACTCTGACCACTAAGTCATCTGCACACAGTGGTCTTCATGACTACATAAAATACCCTAGCACACCACCCAAATTCACAGCTTATCCACAAACTACGAATGTAGTGCTCCTCAGTCATTACACTGATTACTAACGGCATTTTCCTAATTTCCCTAAGAGTTCAAGCCTGTTGTGGATCTGCACTGAAGAGATCATTGACCATCCTCACGTTGATTATATATGATTGGTTTCTGTTCGTTTTTGATACAGCAGCCACTATGAATAAAGACAAAAATGAATTATAGACATTGGATGTGAGTGGGCATTGATTAAAATCAAAGGGGAAATTTGAAAATATATAATTAACTCAAGGACAGTCATTGATCTCTTCAGTGCAGAGGCACAACAGGCTCAAAATTTTACAGGAATCAGCGAAATGCTGTGAGTAATGGGAGTTGAGAATTGTGTCTGATGGGATGTGTGCGGGGTAGTCCATGCACTTGTAATGACCATGTCCAGACGACTTAGTGGTCAGAGCATCTTCCTAGTAACCAGGAGACCAGGTTTGAATCATGGTCCAACACAAATTTTCAGCTTTCCCTGTGGATTTAAATCAATGCCCACTTGCAGCTGATGTCTGTAATTCCTTTGTGAGTTATTTGTATGCCCTTGGCAATGCTACTGTTGATTTTAACTTGCAAAGTTATGTTTGCTGCTGAGGGAGCCCTAACCCTCTTACTGGATTTACTTTTTGGAAGGGGGAGAGGGGAATGAAAGAACTGCTCCCATTTGCATTTCCCATATTCACATTTCATCGAGCTCCTATTTTATTAGCCGAGTGATCCTGTAAAGGTGGACCATTTACTTTTTCATTTCTCATCTTTCTACAGTAGTGATATGTTGATGCCAAACACTCAGGGTCCTTGTGTCCTGGGCTTTATGGCCTCCCTTTGGGTGCAGCACACTTCACCTCAGCTCCTACGTGCTACTAAATCCCAAGAACAAATACATTCAAACAGCGAGCTTCTGCTTTGCTGAATATTACCTCATTCCTTTCATTACTTCCCCCAGTACACATGTATGATACAACAAAGCTCTCATTTAGTCAGCAAAGTGCTCTAAATCCTCTCCAGAATTTTGGTGTACGATGGAAAGTTTGTCACTATAGAAGCTAATGCTACGTTAATCTCCATATCTCTCCAAATACCGCTCTATATCTCTGCCTTTCTATGGAATTTACGTAAGTGTGAGCCTCCACTTGCAACTCTAGGTAGGCAACTACCTTTCTACAATTTGTACCCCATGTGGACAGTTTTCCTGTATCGATTAAATTTTGTATAAAAGTGTGGACATTTTCACTTGGTTTTCACACATAGGTGGGAACCAGCACACCTATTGCAAGATCAATTACGGGTCAGGATGGAACCACTGTGGGAACTCAGGAAATGGAGAAGCGAGGATAGCTATAGGCACATGCTGGTTTGTGGTGTTGCATTTAATAATATCTCATTAAGGCATCTTTGCAGATCTTTATTCTTTGCCCAAAGTTGCTCCATCCTAACTTGGAATTATGGATCCATTTCCTGCTTTCCTGTGATCTGTATTTCTTCTACACACAAAGCTCTCAACAACTCCTCTGGTGGCATTGGACTGTGGTGTTGCTAACACAAAAAAACAGTGTTCCATGGCTGTGTCAGTAAAGATTCTCTCTAAAAGCGAAAGCTCGGACTTACATCTGCTGATTGATGAATGGCATGGCAACATTGGGCAATGACATGGCAGCAGCACCTAGCATTATGGTGGCCCCTTGGTCATCATACCTGCGACATGGCCTTGTGCGAAGTGGCAGAGGAAGCATGTGAGCTCAGATGGCTTTGTGCAGTTGCAGCAGTGGTGACGGTGAGTAGACTATGGTGGACAGCCCCATTTACTGCACTTTGCTCATCCATTGCGTCACAGCACTGGGCCGGACAGCCCTGCACAACAGTTTCATGCATCTGCTCATAGCATACTAATTTGAATGTAGCTCCTCAGAACCAAACCAGGTGAATTCGGCATCCCGATTCTGACAGCAGTGTGTTCATCTGATTGGAGGTGTTGTCAGGATTGGATAGCTGTGTGGACTTGTAAATAATATATGATACTCATGTCCAGAAAAAGAAACCATGTCAGTTATTTCCCCATGGAGATACATGGTGATGATTGCTAGGAGGATGAGAGAAGGTAGCTGTAGTAGCCCAAGACCCACCTTGGAGGAGATGGTTCAAATGGCTCTGAGCAGTACGGGACTCAGCTGCTGTGGTCATCAGTCCCCTAGAACTTAGAACTACTTAAACCTAACTAACCTAAGGACATCACAGACATCCATGCCTGAGGCAGGATTCGAACCTGCGACTGTAGCAGCAGTGCGGCTCCAGACTGGAGTGCCTAGAACCGCACGGCCACCGCGGCCGGCTTGGAGGAGAAGGGATTTGCAGTGGTCAAGAAGACTAAGCCACTTAGCGGCAGCTCAGAACATTGGAGAGAGATGCTTTTTGCCTGTGACTCTGAGAGTCCATCAGTCTCACAACTCAGATGATCTGTAGTGTGATTTGATTGACAGGGCGGATTTGCTGGTGCCAATTTGGCCTCTGCCATCATGAACTGGTTGATTGTCGCTGCATCAGCAGAAAAGCGACAGATGAAAAAGGCGGACTCTTTGTAAAATTTAAATAATAAAATTTCTTGTATTCAGGGCCCAGGAACCTTGTACAAGGGCGTTTACTGTCTCATTTTTGTGACAGTCTATAAATTTGTGTTTACACTGAGTTTGACACAGGTTCTGCAACAAAGATGGATTACTACTGATGTTTGCAGCATGTTGCTAACAAGAAAGAAAGAAAGAAAAGTGTTCCATAGCTGTGCCAGTAAAAATCAAAGGAAAGTCTGTATCTGGTCTGATACCCCTAAAATCTGCTCTACAACACTAGTGTTTGTTTATTCTCTGTCCTACTTTATGTAATTTTGCATATTGCCTTGCATTGTGAAAAATGGAGTGGACAACAATTAAGAAGTATGAACCTGTCACACATATGAAGCAGGGGAGTGCCTCTGGAATAGATGTAAAATCATTTACAAAAATACTAAAATGAAGCAGGTCTCTGCAGAAATTCACTGCATTATGTAGCACCAGCAGCAGTGATGAGGAGAAAAAACTGAAGTGTCTCGTAGCTTAATACAAAAGTGAAAAAGGAAACTTGAAGAGAGCAAGAAATCTGGTTGTGATACAGAATCTTTGTATAAACTGAAGTGGTTTGTTTTCAGTTATTTACAGTTCTCGGATGATATTCAGGAATCAAACAAAACAATACACAATTGAAAAAGAGGTAAACAAGGCTATGTGTGCTTATGTTTATTTGTATGCTGTAATGTACCACAATATTTAGCTGTAATTATTTTTGCATGGTACAAGTCATTGTGGGCTTATAAAGTAATTTGCAAGTTTGCCATGAAATTCTTTGTATGTGCTTGAAGTTATCTGTGGTACATATTTGTGAGTGCAATGATAAATGATGCTGCAGCATCTTGTCTCCAGGCCTCTGGGATTATTTCGCCTGTCTGTAGGGAATAATATGGAGACATGCTACTGTCACACCTTGTTGTGTGGCAACAGCATTGGTTTTTCGAAGACATGAAACACTGAGGCCATAACATCAAATGTATTTTCCACAACCATGCTTGCCATAGACAATCAGTAATTAAAAATTATTTCTTTTGAGTATTTGTTGTCCCTTCTGGGATATATCTTCATGATGTTATCCTGTAATGGAAAATCATCATCTGCCAGGAATACATATCTTTTTTTCTTATTAGTTCAATTAGTGACAGATTCGTAACAATTCCTTCATCTAAACTCCTTCCTTGGTAGCCGAAATCAGCATATAAGACTTATAATTGCCGTTACTATCAGCAGGCAGCAAATGCCCCATTGTGATTGTAAAATTAACTTGCACTAGCAACAGGACAATATGCTTCCCATCAATTACTCTCACACAATGGGGAAAATAGATGACCTGGCTGAACACAGTTTCTTTCTCAAGCCATTCATCATCAATCGCCGGCACATGCAAAAAAGTGAATTTATCTTCAGGTTCCACAATACATACAAGCTGAAGAAATGGAAGGTACTGCAGGTTCAAATGAACCAGCAACTGCACTGCCTTCACAAAAGCAGGTAATAGGTGAAGAGAGGAATTAAACAAGGTAACAGTAATGTTGCACAATGTTCACCACCACCACCACCACCACCACCACCAACAACAACAACAACACTGCAGTCATGGACTGTGTGGGTGGTCCTGGCAGAGGTTCAAGTCCTCCCTCGGGCATGGGTGTGTGTGTGTTTGTCCTTAGGATAATTTAGGTTAAGTAGTGTGTAAGCTTAGGGATTGATGACCTTGGCAGTTAAGTCCCATAAGATTTCACACACATTTGAACATTTTGAACAACAACAACAACCACAACGATTACGTCGAGAAGTTCATTGGCAGGATCTTCCACCCCACTGAAAGTGTTTGCTTTGAGATGAAGGTGAATTTTTGCCAATGTGTGTGTGTGTGTGTGTGTGTGTGTGTGTGTGTGTGTGTGTGTGTGTGTGGGGGGGGGGGGGGGTCAGTGGTGGACGCTGATGTGGCAGGGGGATCATCAGCTGCAGATTCCCTTGTCACATTCGTTCAAACTGCCAGTGACAATGGATGGGAAGAAGTTCCGTTTGTTGAAAATGATGATTTGGAATAATTTTAACCTATGTATAAAAATAAGTCTGTGCTCAATAAAATATATGTTTCAGTGTTATTAACATCACTGAATTACCTCTACATAATCCTTCGACCAAAACTTCACAGACCTCAGGCACTATTTGAGGTATGACGGCTTTGAAATTTTGAATAAATAAACAAGGTTTTGATAGGAATCACGCAATGTCAAAAAATGGAGAGTAACAGCATGTCTTGCTTAACAGGAATTGTTTTTCTGTTATGTGTATCTTTCTTTGATACAACTGGTCCCAGAATGTTCATTAGAATTTCAAAATCTGGCAGCAACATCCTAGTGAAGCTATGAAAACAAGAACTATCATCCAAATCAGCTAACACAGCATCTCATCCCCCCCCCCCCTCCCCCACTTCTTCTGTAGTGTGCTTTTGTTAACTGATGATGGCTACATCTTTTTCTTCATCTGCTTATTTCATTGAGTATTATTAATTCATCCTCTTCACTTTCATTGTGTAGTTCTTGATGTGAATATACAGTGTAAATCATTTGCTGCCAGTTCAGCATAGTAGACAATGCAAATAAATACATAGAAATGTTTGTTGCTAGCATAGATTGGGACGCAAACAATGAGAACTGTTGCCGACATACAGCAGACTTTGGTGAAACAAAACAGAAACATGTTTCTAAATTCAGTGAAAACATGGCTTAAGGCAAATGTATTTGTAACTGTGGTTCAAACCAGGTGCCAACAATCGAGAAATGCTGTTTCATAGTTATCTGTACACAGGCTAATGTTAAGAGGAATTATGCTTTATCTGCTCCTTAGAGATGATGTAATGCCTGAAATAGGTTGAATGACATAGCAGCAAAGATACTTAAATGCCAACTTAATTATATTTGGCTTGATTGTATCGTAATGAAAATTCACTTTAGGTAACTGTGTACGGCTTCACACTGTGTAATGAAATTACTGAGTGCAGTGAACAGACATTCAGCTTAAGTGTTGCACTCAGTTGCTCTGCTTCAGAACCTGTGTTCACATGAGTACTCGTAGCGAACAACATTCAACTGTCCCCTGATTTGTGCTTGAATAACTAAAACAAAACCTATGTCTCTATTCACCATTTTTTGAAATGGTAGCCGTCCACATCTTCCTCCATACTCGACAAACTACCATGAAGTGGATGGCAACAGGTATTTCACATGTTGTTACTGTGGTCTTCAGTCTGAAGACCGGATTGGTGCAGCTCTCTGTGCTAGTTTATCCTGTGCAAGCCTTTCCATCTCTGTGTAGGTACTGCAACATACGTTCATTGGAACCTGCTTACTATATTGAAGTCTTTTGTCAATATTTTCCTCCTACAGTTATTTCCGTTCCAAATTGACGATAACTTGATGCCTCAGGGTGTTTCCTATTAATCAGTCCATTCTTTTAGTCAAACTGTGTTATACATTTCTTTTCTCCCCATTCATTTCAGTAACTCACCATTAGTTATTCGATCTACCCAGCTAATCTTCAGCATTCTTCTGTAGTGCCGCCTTTCAAAAACTTATATTTGCTTCTAGTCTGAACTGTTTGTCATCCACTTTCACCTCTGTACAGTACTTCATTCCACACAATTGTCTTCAGGAAAGTGTTCATAAAACTTAAATTTATATTACATGTTAATAAATTTATCTTTTTCAGAAATGCTTTCCTTATTATTGCAATTGTGCATTTTATATCCTCTCTACTACAGCCATCATAAGTTATTTTGCTGCCAAAACGGCAAAACTCATTTGCTACTTTTATTGTTTCATTTCTAAATTTAATTTTCTCAACATTGCCTTACTTAACTAACTACTTTCAATTACCCTTGTTTTACTTCTGTTGATGTTCATCATACATTAACCTCTTCTCAAGACACTGTCCAGTCCATTCATCTGCTCTTGTTAGTGATTTGCCATCTCTAATTACAATGTTGGCAAACCTCAAAGTTTTTATTTCTTCTCCATGAACTCTACTTTTCTTCTACATTTCACTGTTCACACTGAATAACACTGGGGATGGGCTACAACCCTGACTCACTACTTTCTTGACTGCTGCTTCCCAGTCATGTCCTGTGACTCTTGTTAACTGCAGTTTGCTGAATGTAAAAGTTCTAGATAATTTTTTGATCCTTGTATTTTATCTCTGCAATCTTCAGGATTTCAAAGAGTGCATTCCAGCCAACATAGGTAAAAGCTTTCTCTAACTCTATAAATATTACAAACCTGTATATTTAAAGTGAGGATGCCCAACGATTGCTTCAATGCGGATGCACACCACACTCGAACTCCTGCGGGAATCAGTGAAATGCCGTGAGTAATGAGGATAATGGGCAAGGGGCACTATATCAGTAGTGTGTGGATAAATTGAGAATGTGGGTCTGAAGGGAGGCGTGCTAGGGTAGCCCGTGCAGTTGCGATGACCACTTTGTCTAGCTGGCACAGTAGTCAACACATCTAATAAGCAGGAGACCTGGGTTTGGCACAAATTTTCAACTTTCCCATTGATTTAAATCAATGCCCATAGGCAGCTAATGTCATTAGTTGCTTTGTGTTTTGAAACATATATCTGCTTTCTACAGTCCATCTTGTAATATAACTCATAGAAATAAAATTGCATTGTGTATTTGTATGTTTTTCTGGAATGCAAAATTATTTTCCCTGTAATTGGCTTCTACTAGTTTCTCCACTTTTCTGCAAATAATTCATGTCAGTATTTTTCAGCCATAACTTATTCAGCTGATGGTTCATTAATTTTCACACCTATCAGCACCTATTTTTCTTGAGATTTATGGGTACTTATCCTGTCATATATATCTTGCACATCAGATGGATAGTTTCTCATGGTCACAATAATACTGTGGGATTGTTGTCTAGTCCAGGGACCTTATTTCGTATTAGGTCTTTCAGTGCCCTGTCAAACTCTCCCTGAAGCATCATGTCTCCCATCTCGAGTACTACAACATTGTCTTTGACACAATATATTCCTTTTATATTCGTCCCATTTTTGAGCCTACCCTATTTTGCTTACAAGGAAAGTTTCCCAGGAATGGGATTCGACTTATTTGGAGCCATCTGTACAGTGGTGTAGGTTAGGGTTCCAGGTATACTCTGAAGCAGTTCGTGAAAATGGACCCTCTTTCATGAGTAATCAACGGAAAAGAATTTCACATGATGCGCTAGGTATTAAAGATAATAATGTTATGCAGAGCAGTGGTGGAGTGTTTTGGTTATGATATATTCGTAATGTACAGAAGATTGTGCACCTGAATCCTGTAAAGTGCTTTGAAATTTTTATTTTTAAATAATTATTGAAATGACTTATTTAGTTACTCAGTTTAAATGTAACTTTTTAATTTCTTATCCTTTATCACATCATTTTAATCATCATATTAACTTTTTCATTTGCTCCCATTGTTTTTTCCTATCACACTTTTTTCATTTGGTATCTCTCTCTGTCCATGTGATTTTAATTATTTGTGTATATGAACTTCAATTTAATTTCTTTGTTTTTATGATTTTATATTTTTTCACATTATTGTATTCATGATTTCTATATTTATCTAATATTGATAGAATTTTGTGTTATTTATAATCTCTTCTTTCATTAAAATCTTCATCTGGAATATTTTGTCCGTAGTGCAACAAGAATTTATGTTTTAGATAACATTATTGGAAAAGCAGTCTGTATCTTAAAACAGTCTTGATCACAGAAAATATTTATTAAAATGGTAACTGGCTTCAGTCGATTATGATCATCTTCAGACCAATGTCCTTAGGTGATAAACAGAGGCAGCAGGTGGAGCACAAACTGTATGTGCAAAGTCACAGACTGCTGTTGATGCTTGTGTCTTTGCACATATGGTTCATGCCTCCACTCATCACCCTAGAAGATTGGTCTGAAGATGATCATAATTGGTTGAAACCGGTTATTGTTTTAATTACTATTTTGTGTGATAAATACTATTTTAAACATTTATGTTTTAAATATTTTTATGATGATTGCTATCCAAGTGCAAGCCTCTTCATTTCCAAATAAGTACTGAATCTGGTTACTGTATTCATCTCTTGGTCTCCCAATTTGTGGAGTATAAAATTGTTCAGAGGGTTTGGATGGTAATCATCATAAAAATATTTAACACACGCACTTTCACACGAAACAGTAACCAGTTATGATCATCTTCAAATCAGTCTCCTAAGATGATGAGGGGAAGAAGAGCATCATGAACATTTGTTATCCCTTGATGCCTCAGAATGTGCCCTGTCAACCAATCCCTTCCTCTAGTCAGGTTGTGCCACAAATTTCTTTTCTCTCCAATTCTATTTTGTACCTCCACATTTTTACCCATCTAATCTTCGGTATTCTTCTGTAGCACCACATTTCAAAAGCTTCTATTCCCTTCTTGTCTAAACTGTTTATCGTCCATTGTTCACTTCCATACATCGCTTTACTTCACACAAATACTTTCAGAAAAGACTTGCTGACACTTAAATCGATATTCAATGTTAACTAATTTCTTTTCTTCAGAAACACTTATCTTGCCATTGCCAATGTACATTTTGTATCCTCTCCACTTCGGTCATCGTCAGCAATTTTTCTGTCCAAATAGCAAAACTCATCTGCTACTTTTAAGTGCCTTGTTTCCTAATCTGTTTCCCTCAGCATCACCTGATTTAATATGACAGTATTCCATTATCCTTGTTTTACTTTTTTCAGTGTTCATCTAGTACCCACTACAAGACACTGTCCATAGCACAGCCAATAAAAGATGACTGTCTTCTGTTTTTTAACCAATAGATCAACATTTTCAAATGTTTAAATATTATGATAGATAAATAAAAATAATTAAAATCACATGCAGAAAGATTCCAAATTAAAAAAAAAGAATGACATGCAGAAAAAATGAAAGCAAACAAAAAACTCAATACCATGCCGAAAATAACACAACAATGGATTATAAATTTAAAAAAGTTACATTTGAACCAATTAATTGAATAAAAATAAAGGTCAACATAATTTAAGTAAATATTTAAAAGTATGATGGGATTTGAACCCACAACCTTCTGCACAAGAGGAATGTATCGTAACCACTATGCTATACTGCCATTCCACATTCCATTATTATTTTAGTGTCATGTAGAATTAATTTACTTCAATTACTCACAAATGAGAAGTCACTCTGATGAATGGCTGCAGTGTGTGATATGTGGGGGCCTAATCTATACTGCCATATAGGTGGTTTCAAAAACTTGATTCCACTCCTGGGGTCTTCCCCTTGTAAGTACGGGCTCATCATCTAAGCTCATAAAACTTGTGTGGATGTTTTTCTTTTTCTCCAGAGAACTCTTCAATTTTCCGATAGACAACACCTGTCTCTCCCCTAATTATGCGTACTTTTACAAGCTTGCATTTCCCATCCAGCCATTCGTGCTTACCCGTTTTGCACTTCATAACAGTCTCATTTTTGAGACACCTGTATTCCCTTCACCTGTTTCATTTTTATATTTTCTCAGGTGCTATTGAAGGATATCTGCTCTGCATTGTCTTTTCAACTGTTTGATCCTTTGCTGCCTTAACTATTTCATTTCTCAAAGCTAATCCATTCATCATCTGTTGTATTCATTTCCCTCTTTCAATTAATACTTCAATAATGATCTCTCTGAATTTCTGGACAATCTGTATTTCTATACAATGCTTCCCACTCAATAGCGTATCTGGTATAGCAACCGTGAACAGTATTTTAGAAGTAAAACAGACCTGGTTAGAGGGAAACAGTACTTTTATTTGTGCCATTTAGCACTTAGAGGGCATCAGAAAATGTTAATATACTGCAAAATTTACACTTATTTTATCTTTGGGGACCCAAAGCACACCGGGGTCAGTTGCAAAAACAGTGCTGGCGTAGGACCACACTTAAGGTTTTGGAACCATGTAACAATCTGTACACTAAGCAATTACTCGTTCCCATGAGACTTAAAAATAAGCAGTGGCATATAGGGGAATTAGAAGAGACTATGAAAGGGAATGTCAATGATATTTGTGTTTCCGGCCACTAATATTGTGCTGTGAGCTGGTATTTGCATCAGAGAGCTCATGAATACTATTAGTGCCAAATGTGTTTCATTGTGGAAGACAAAATTTGACAACTACACGTGTTCACCTTGCTTATAACAGTCTCATGAAAGCATGAACTGGGCCACCCACATAACACATACTAAAACACTATACAACATTCAAATGAACCCTGATGGATTCACTACAAACACTTTGGGGAGGGGGGCGGGGGGGAGGAGGAGTTATGGAATACTTGAGCAGCCAAAACTAGTCAAGACAAATAACATTTTATGCAACTGGAGCTGTTATTTAGAAAAATTATGTGATTTAATGAAAGCTCCATTCATGTCATTACTAGACAGCAAAAACTGCCAATAGTTAATGATTATTCCTTACTTTTTATTTCATCAGAACATTGCCTAGATTCACTTTTTGGGTACTGCAAATTCATCATCCTGCTTTTAAATTTGTTTGTCTCAAAGAATATCACTGGGTATGTTTTAGTCTTCATTGTGGAAAGAAGCTGCTTACAGAAGAGTATATATCTGAACAAGGACAATCATGGCCGCAAGTTTGTGTAACCGGGGAAATCCTTATAGAAATCAGAGACTAATTTTGTTACATAGTTTATCATATTATTGGGCTATCAATGATGCATGTGGTTCAGGTGCAATATCAGCAAGAAAGGGTCAGAAACAGAAATGAATTTCAAGCAAGCTATGTTTTGGTAACATTCAAAATTTCACTCTGCTCCCATTGTTAGATACAACAAATAGGGGAAATGAGCAGTTTCCATTTGAAGTTGGTTATTCCATGAATGGAGTTACATCTTAAAACACAGAACACTCTCAACTTCACTAAAATTATTAGGTTTGTACATGACAATGCTGAATTTGAAACATTCATATGTTATGTAATGACACATAAAATTCATATCTGCCACCTGCAGATAATTTTAAAATTATGTGATGTGTTTACCATTCATAAATAATTCTTTGTTTCTACAAACCTCAATTAGTGTTTTAGAAATTTGCTTTAAGCCAAACACCTCTCGGAGTAGTATGGCAAATTTGTGAAAGTGCTCGCTGTATCTTCCAAAAGGGGCTTTGAAATTGCTGATATTTGAGCCCATGTCTATGGGCATAATTTCTTGTACAACTCAATTAACAAAACACACGACTTTCCCTGTCTTCACTTTAATCACACACAAACTATCTTAATAAAGAATGAAGTAAGGCTGCAGCAGTTATTCAGAGAAGTTGAGGCCTGCACAGGATAGAATAGCATGGAGAGCTGCATCAAACCAATCTTGGCACTAAAGACCACAAACACCACCACAACAATGTTGCAGAAATCTCAGGGAGAGATGGGTGCCCTGTCTTCACTTTACATACACACAAACTATCTTAATAAAGAATGAAGTAAGGCTGCAGCAGTTATTCAGAGAAGTTGAGGCCTGCACAGGATAGAGTAGCATGGAGAGCTGCATCAAACCAATCTTGGTACTAAAGACCACCAACACCACCACAACAATGTTGCAAAAATCTCAGGGAGAGATGGGTGCTGACCAGTCATGTGTTGAACATAAAAAAAACAAAAAATAAAAATAAATAAATAAAGAACCAATAACAGAATCAGAACCAATGACAGTTACAATGTTCAGAAGATTTAATGGATAAACACTGGAGATTCAAACAACAGACTGAAAAAACAGATGAAAGTAGTAGGGTTTTTTATAAGTAACTTTTCTGCTATCAGTCATGATTTTCCTGCATTTATATTTTACAAGACAAGTTTCAGGAAATGAATCGTGTTGCCAAGTGCATTCTTCTCGGTATACTATTCCATATGAGAGGTTCTGCATTGTTCTGTTACTGCAGTATATAAAAAACACAATTTTTAGCTCATCATTGATCTTTATAGGTAGTTAAAAGTGAAATTTAGAAGAACGTGTCTTGATCTGTTAGAAATGGTTTGTGAAAACAATGGGTTTGTCTATAAATAACTTTTCTGCTCTAGTCATGCTTTCTTTCACTTATATTTTGCACATTGCATTTCAGGAAATTATTCCCATTTTCAAGAGCATCATCCAGGTACAGAGGCATTAGAGGTTGGCCAGAAAACACAATGTGTACCACTAGCAGATATTACTTTGGGAAATTTAAGGAATGCGGAGATTTTATAAATCACTGGGTCACTCATAAGTGATTTATTACCTCCGGCTGTAACAGTGTTGAATACCAAAATCTTTTGCCAACCTGATAGGATCACTGTTAACCACAGGATTAAAATTAAACTGAAAATAGGAAACAAAATATGCAATGACACACTTGGTACTTGGTGCACTCCCGTTTTTGTCTCTTCAAAAACTGTTTGCTGAGGATGCTAGTCCAAATTGTTTTGCTGCAAATAAGCAGTTAAAGTCCAATCCTCTGTGTTGTGCTGAACTACAGTGTCCTATCATCTATAAAGACAGCTTCTGCAGGCCATAGCCCAGTCTGTTTACTGCAGCCAGATACTTTTCGGATGCCGCTCTTACGACCTTTGCTAAAAAAAACCTGTTTATGAACTGAGTATTAATCCTAGCTGAACTTCTGTCAACTCAGTTATCAGCGGTTCAAGTGTATTTTGCTTTGTGTTCAGTAAAATAGTTATTTAATGTAACAAGCATCAAAATATTGGACTTGAACTAACATGGACACACCATGGAATGCAAGTTAACAGCAAATGCATACATTCAAGAATTGCTGTTCATGTCATCAGGAAACCCAATCTTTTTCCTCTTAATGAATGCTGATGAATGAAAATATTTGTGCTATGGTAATCTGATCCTACACAAAAGAAGAAATTTAATAGGAAGAATCTCTTGCCATTTTTTGAGGGGTGGGGAAGGAAGTAGTTGAAATTCTGTACACCTGCCATATTCTTTAAGAGGAAGATTGGAAGGGGAGAACACTTTGCAATTATAACTGCAAATGAACATCTCACTATAGCAAATATGTTATGAATACAACTTCTGTGCTTTTACTGTTCAAAGTACGATTACGAATTAAACAGTTGACGTAATACAGTAATTCGAATAAAATCAAGTAAATTTCTTGTCTTGAAAATATATTGCTAAGATGATCATTTGCCAATCGTTCACAATTCAAAACTGAATGAACATCAAGTTCTGCAAGTATTTTATAACAAATTGATTTGGAATAAAGATGAATGCCTTCAAGAAATTTAGGTACATTACAAGTGCATACATGAAACTCTTGGGCACATTGATTACAATATTTTCAGTCTTGATATATCAACACGAAGTAGTTCTGCTATGCTACTAAGAGGTATTACATGAATCATATTTTTACAGAATTCAATTTTGGGCCAAAACTGTTGATAATACAGTAGACAACAATCTGAACATCAAATCTGTTCGGCTATCATATGCTGCTCTGACCACGTTAGGCACTAATAATGTGCAACGAGTGGTGGTCAGACTGCATATTTTGTCAAATTTAATAATATTCTAAATGTAACAATTAAATGGTCATGAGAATACAAATAAATAGTGGTAATACCGCTTGTAATATGCAACTAATTTCATGGGATCTCTGTACATGAACTTCGGAATACTTCACTGTAATGATTCACCTGTTTGACTAAACAAATCTGTGCATTTTGTGCAGTGATAACTACACAATACTTCAATTTGTTTCCATATTTTACTATAGGGCACAGTCATACCACTTTCAGCACAAGCTAAAACTATCTTCTACATTCATATTTTTCTGATGTAACAACTTATACAATACAATGAAGATATTCCACTAGTTTGGTGGTGGTGGTAACCACCACTACTACTACTCGGGATATAACTGTTCGAAGAGCCACCTTAATACAAGCACATCAGCTTCCAGTCTTTACAAATTGTTCAGCACAAGGCACTATGAAAGAATTATGTAACTTTTTGAAAGCTGAAGTGCATTCCACCACTGACACTTCAGTATCACAATCCTGTGGTCTGTATTGCTAACTAAGATTCTGCTGGGCTCCTTGAAATTATATTAATTACATTTTCAATATTTATGGCAGTGAAATTATCTGTACACACTCCTGGTAACAATGGCCGCTACATGTCAAAGACCCAAGTTACGCTTTAAATGATTTGATTTCAGTTAAAATATGGGAAAATCTGACAGGGCTTCAAATAAAATATTTATTTTATACTCAGGTATGCATAGGGGATTAGCCTTCAACACTTCAGTTTCCACCATACACAAATGTCGTATGCATGTAAACAAAATGCAGGAATACAAGAGAAAGCAAATGTAAAGTTGCTACGAGACTACACACTACTAACCGGGCTGCAGGAATACGTACTGAAACTAGCAGTACAAGTATAATTCTTAAAGAACTGAGCCCTCCAAATACGGTAAGGCACCAAAAGAAGAATATTTCACTTTCTTCTTGGTGAAAGAGAACTGGGATACCCATTGCAAGTATGTGGCCGTAGGAAGCGTAACCCATAAGTGAAATTGTTTCCATCAGTGACAATGTTGATCCTGCTATGCAGACAGAAACATATGCTGCTGCTGGAATCAGGGCTGTGTATAGCAGAAGAGCAAGAATTGGAGATGGTGCAGATGATGCTGTCTGTAATACTTTAGCTGAATGCCCTGTGTGAAGGAGAGCCGCTAAGATAAAAAATGCTAAACCAGGCCCCAAAAGATCTGGAGGGGGCAGGCGTGAAGTTGGAAACAGTGAGTGTAATATACGGGAAATTAGTTCCATTGGAGGCACAATCAAATGTGTTTTCAGCCATTCTTTCAGTGATTTATCATGGTTTTTCTCAAGATTGTCTCGGCCCAAATAAATCACAGAACAGGGCTCCTGTGAGCCCTGCATTCTTCTAGGTCGCATCAACAAGAAGAGAAAAAATGAAAATCCAAGCATACAATGTAGAAGAGAGAGTCACAGACGTGCTGTACAAGGACTGTGTATCATCCCTCACTTTTTATTTTGTTTTTTCAATTCATCAGCCTTTTCTTTAAATTCTTCTTTTGCATCTTTTAGTTCAGCTCGGAATCTAGCAATGAAAGATCGCAGACTATCTTTATTCACATTGTCTGCCACACGAGAGTTCGACGCAGCTAACTTTCCGACATTGAATAGGTACACAACTAGTTGAGCCGCCCTTCTGACAGGGTAGGAGTCTGCTATTCTGTTCACAAGCTGTTCATTGTTGGCCAGGTAACGTATGACCCAGCGTAACACCATTCTCTGGCAACTAAATTGTGTGCACCTGAAAGAAAAGAAAAATTAATTACTTTTACTTACAGAATCATTATTTATTCTCATTCTTCTTACATATAGAGGGTGTTCCATTTATTTGATGAGAGTATGTGCAGGATTTTGTTTGCTGGCCAGTGGAGCTGCCTAGGCTAGTCAGATGGGTCCTGTGTCTCTCTGTTCATGCTGCACTACAAGTCTTTTAGGTAAGTGTCATGCAAACAGTGGGAAAAAAAAGTGAAGTCTGCAAAAGCAACAATGGCAAGACCAAATTATTTCATCCCACAAAAAGTATTTACAATTCATATGTCGGTACGGAGTCAGCTTGTATTGCCCTGAGATTGTTTGGACAAAAGTTTCCAGCTCATTATGAAATTCACAAATTAGTGAATAAAATCCGTGAGACAGAAGATGTTCCTGACAAGAACTGCAAATGACGACTTAAAACAGTGCTCACATAATCTCACCTTGATGACATTGCGTACCGCCTGGAAAATTCCCCTAAAAAGTCTCTTAGCTGCCTTTCACAGCAAATGCAAATTTCTTGCATGTTTGTACAAATTGCTGTTGAGTTACTTGGGCTAAGGCCCTACAAATTAACAGTAGTGAAAGCACTGAAACCTGGTGATCTCGTGTACAGGATTAGACTTTATGCATGAAACTAGTGCACGATGCTGAAATGGATCCTTACCTCATTCTATTTTCAGATGAGGCTTGGTTCTGTTTACATAGGTATATTTATTCCCAAAAATGTCAACACTGGAGTGCCAGTAGACCTATTCTTCTTCACGAGTAACCAATTTCACAATCAGAAAATACGAGTTGTGTGCAGTTAGTGGAGACACAATAATGTGCCCAATCTTTTTACATGATACTGTTAACAGTGAAAGAGAATGAAGCTTAGCATTTCTTCTACAGGATTCGCCGAGGGCTCATATGGCCAATGTTTCTGAAGCAAGTCATGATTTGTTCCTGCTCCATGGCAATCATTGCCAACAATATCTGGGCTGCTCGAATTCCCAAATTTAACCCCGTGTGATTTCTATTTGTGGGAAGCCACTAAAGGATAAAGTGTACACAACATCCGTCACAGGAACTCAGGAATAATATTTGCGAGTCAATGTGATTTCTCCAGGAGAACTACATTGTGCGATTAATAACTTATTCAGTAGATGTCTGAAATGTGTAGAAAATACTGGCAGGCAGTTCCACTATCTCCTTGCAGGGCATAAGTGAATACAAAATTTATTTGCATGTATTTTAATTTAGTACTGCAGCAACAGATGGGTCACACGGCATCAGATTTGCTGGGCAATAGAGTGCTTGCTGCCCAACACATACTGCGCTGAGCGCATGGTCATCAGATAAATGTAAAACCCTGTACAAAGATTTAATGAAAGGTTTAACTGTCATGTTGCATTCATCAAATATGCAGTGCATATCTGCCAATTTGGTAACTATTTCTTAAAATAAATTATTTTCAGAAATGTTTGTTGGAAACCTCAGTTGTATGAAATAGTTCCCATCAACAAATTGCTAGTTTACTGAATAAACTGACAAATGCAACAGCCACTTGGGAACCTAATAATGAAAGAAAGGAAAAAAAATCAACAAATTATTTTATCACTGGCATCCATGCACACAATTTACTATATCTAAAATGTCCTTTTGACATATACTGTCTACAAACTATTCAAGTTTGAATCTCAGATGCCATTACAATTATTTTACAACTGTGGACATGGCAATAACACTAATTTATTTGTATAAAGCATCTGAAAACTAAAAAGCCATACCTGGCAGAAAACTAGAAACATACATGAACTTTGAAGCATCCTACCCAGCAAACTATATATGTATCATCTATACACAGAAACTATTCACATTATGAACTGTTAAATAAAATTCTGTTGTACAGGACAATGGTACTTACACAGTTATTTAGGAATTTCAAAAGTACACATCTCACGGTACTTCCTCAACAAGTCTTTTTTTAATTGCAGCTGCTTACGGAAGGTTTCTAATTTTTTCAATTGCTCCTCTTTGCTATACTCTACTCCTGGCAGGCGCCCAATCTGAAGTAAAAATACACTGTCAACAGTACACAGTTAGAACAAGTTACGCAACTCACTTCTTATGTCATTAATAATGTTAGCAAAGATTTGAAACTTTGCCATTAAATATAAATTTTTAAATTCCAGCTAGAAAATCAACTATGCCATCATGCATATGTCATCATCCTGTCTATGTAATCATTTGTCATCTTTTGACCACTGCTTTGTAATACTGGGTGTATCAATAACATACACAAGCCAAAAGACCTTTCCAACAATTTAAAGTTTACAGCAAATTCTTGGAAAAAATACAAACATAAAGGCAGTTACATATATTTATAGATTTTTTCAATTACCATTTTGTCTTGGTCTTATTTTCATCACAGTGAATTCCTCTCGATTGATTTTTGTGTGTGTGTGTGTGTGTGTGTGTGTGTGTGTGTGTGTGTACGCATGCTCGCTCTCTCTCTCTCAGTTCCCTCCCCCCCCCCCCCCCCACCCTCTCTCCACCTTCCTAGACCTTCCACTATTCCTTCTCAAATCCAATGATTTATTAATAATATCAAATATCTTGAAATAGACTGTCATATTCCAAGTTTTACCTTTTGTTGTTGTGGTCTTCAGTCCTGAGACTGGTTTGATGCAGCTCTCCATGCTACTCTATCCTGTGCAAGCTGCTTCATTTCCCAGTACCTACTGCAACCTACATCCTTCTGAATCTGCTTAGTGTATTCATCTCTTGGTCTCCCTCTACGATTTTTACCCTCCACGCTGCCCTCCAATACTAAATTGGTGATCCCTTGATGCCTCAGAACATGTCCTACCAACCGATCCCATCTTCTGGTCAAGTTGTGCCACAAACTTCTCTTCTCCCCAATCCTATTCAATACTTCCTCATTAGTTATGTGATCTACCTATCTAATCTTCAGCATTCTTCTGTAGCACCACATTTCGAACACACATACCCTGTCTGCAGTACAGGAACTTCCCGAAGTCTCCACATCACAGTACATTAGCATGTTAGAGAATTACAATATGAGTGTCAACTGTAAAAAGGGTCAATTCTGCTAAAAAGGACTAGTCTAATTCTGCTTGATGTGTATTCCATGCTTCATATTACCAAGGATGGATGGCTGGATGTAGGGATGGGTATCTCTATTTTAGCACACGAGGGAACAACTATTAGTTAACTTCCGATTAAATCTAGAACTATTCAGTCAAGAAACTAGAAATAACAAAATATTTAAGTCAACAAATTCCAAAATTTGTTTCTTTTATGTTGCCAGCAGTGTGTGCCAGTGAGTTTATCTCATTTCCAAAAGCAACGATACATTTGCTCCCTGGCAGTTGTCACAGTCTTCACCTAGATCCCTGTAGCCTACATTATTTGAACATTGGTATGTTGGGAGAAGCTCAAAGGAGATAAACATTTCAGTAGAAAAGTGAGAATGTTATTTTTTGTTGTGTTTAGACTGTAAAATTGTTATGAAGCAAACTCTCACTAATTGGTATCTTGAGGCTGACAGTTGTCACTATCCAGCTTGGCGTGAGGGGTACTTTGTATCTTAGATCGTAGGGGCCACCAAGAGTTACCTTTCATCAGCATGGGTATATTTGAGAGACAAATCATATGTCCCCCCCATGAACCATGGACCTTGCCGTTGGTGGGGAGGCTTGCGTGCCTCAGCGATACAGATGGCCGTACCGTAGGTGCAACCACAACGGAGGGGTATCTGTTGAGAGGCCAGACAAACGTGTGGTTCCTGAAGAGGGGCAGCAGCCTTTTCAGTAGTTGCAAGGGCAACAGTCTGGATGATTGACTGATCTGGCCTTTTAACAATAACCAAAACGGCCTTGCTGTGCTGGTACTGCGAACGGCTGAAAGCAAGGGGAAACTACAGCCGTAATTTTTCCCGAGGGCATGCAGCTTTACTGTATGATTACATGATGATGGCGTCCTCTTGGATAAAATATTCCGGAGGTAAAATAGTCCCCCATTCGGATCTCCGGGCGGGGACTGCTCAAGAGGATGTCGTTATCAGGAGAAAGAAAACTGGCGTTCTACGGATCGGAGCGTGGAATGTCAGATCCCTTAATCGGGCAGGTAGGTTAGAAAATTTAAAAAGGGAAATGGATAGGTTGAAGTTAGATATAGTGGGAATTAGTGAAGTTCGGTGGCAGGAGGAACAAGACTTCTGGTCAGGTGACTACAGGGTAATAAACACGAAATCAAATAGGGGTAATGCAGGAGCAGGTTTAATAATGAATAGGAAAATAGGAATGCGGGTAAGCTACTACAAACAGCATAGTGAACGCATTATTGTGGCCAAGATAGATACGAAGCCCACGCCTACTACAGTAGTACAAGTTTATATGCCAACTAGCTCTGCAGATGACGAAGAAATTGAAGAAATGTATGATGAAATAAAAGAAATTATTCAGATTGTGAAGGGAGACGAAAATTTAATAGTCATGGGTGACTGGAATTCGAGTGTAGGAAAAGGGAGAGAAGGAAACATAGTAGGTGAATATGGATTGGGGGACAAAAGGGAGAGAAGGAAACATAGTAGGTGAATATGGATTGGGGGACAGAAATGAAAGAGGAAGCCGCCTGGTCGAATTTTGCACAGAGCACAACATAATCATAACTAACACTTGGTTTAAGAATCATGAAAGAAGGTTGTATACATGGAAGAACCCTGGAGATACTAAAAGGTATCAGATAGATTATATAATGGTAAGACAGAGATTTAGGAACCAGGTTTTAAATTGTAAGACATTTCCAGGGGCAGATGGGGACTCTGACCACAATCTATTGGTTATGACCTGTAGATTAAAACTGAAGAAACTGCAAAAAGGTGGGAATTTAAGGAGATGGGACCTGGATAAACTAAAAGAACCAGAGGTTGTACAGAGATTCAGGGAGAGCATAAGGGGGCAATTGACAGGAATGGGGGAAATAAATACAGTAGAAGAAGAATGGGTAGCTTTGAGGGATGAAGTAGTGAAGGCAGCAGAGGATCAAGTAGGTAAAAAGACGAGGGCTAGTAGAAATCCTTGGGTAACAGAAGAAATATTGAATTTAATTGATGAAAGGAGAAAATATAAAAATGCAGTAAGTGAAACAGGCAAAAAGGAATACAAACGTCTCTAGAGGACAAATGTAAGGATCTAGAGGCCTGTCTCACTAGGGGTAAGATAGATACCGCCTACAGGAAAATTAAAGAGACCTTTGGAGATAAGAGAACGACTTGTATGAATATCAAGAGCTCAGATGGAAACCCAGTTGTAAGCAAAGAAGGGAAAGCAGAAAGGTGGAAGGAGTATATAGAGGGTCTATACAAGGGCGATGTACTTGAGGACAATATTATGGAAATGGAAGAGGATGTAGATGAAGATGAAATGGGAGATATGATACTGCGTGAAGAGTTTGACAGAGCACTGAAAGACCTGAGTCGAAACAAGGCCCCCGGAGTAGACAATATTCCATTGGAACTACTGACGGCCTTGGGAGAGCCAATCCTGACAAAACTCTACCATCTGGTGAGCAAGATGTATGAAACAGGCGAAATACCCTCAGACTTCAAGAAGAATAATAATTCCAATCCCAAAGAAAGCAGGTGTTGACAGATGTGAAAATTACCGAACTATCAGCTTAATAAGTCACAGCTGCAAAATACTAACACGAATTCTTTACAGACGAATGGAAAAACTAGTAGAAGCCAACCTCGGGGAAGATCAGTTTGGATTCCGTAGAAACACTGGAACACGTGAGGCAATACTGACCTTACGACTTATCTTAGAAGAAAGATTAAGGAAAGGCAAACCTACGTTTCTAGCATTTGTAGACTTAGAGAAAGCTTTTGACAATGTTGACTGGAATACTCTCTTTCAAATTCTAAAGGTGGCAGGGGTAAAATACAGAGAGCGAAAGGCTATTTACAATTTGTACAGAAACCAGATGGCAGTTATAAGAGTCGAGGGACATGAAAGGGAAGCAGTGGTTGGGAAGGGAGTAAGACAGGGTTGTAGCCTGTCCCCGACGTTGTTCAATCTGTATATTGAGCAAGCAGTAAAGGAAACAAAAGAAAAATGCGGAGTAGGTATTAAAATTCATGGAGAAGAAATAAAAACTTTGAGGTTCGCCGATGACATTGTAATTCTGTCGGAGACAGCAAAGGACTTGGAAGAGCAGTTGAATGGAATGGACAGTGTCTTGAAAGTAGGATATAAGATGAACATCAACAAAAGCAAAACAAGGATAATGGAATGTAGTCTAATTAAGTCGGGTGATGCTGAGGGAATTAGATTAGGAAATGAGGCACTTAAAGTAGTAAAGGAGTTTTGCTATTTGGGGAGCAAAATAACTGATGATGGTCGAAGTAGAGAGGATATAAAATGTAGGCTGGCAATGGCAAGGAAAGCGTTTCTGAAGAAGAGAAATTTGTTAACATCCAGTATAGATTTAAGTGTCAGGAAGTCATTTCTGAAAGTATTCGTATGGAGTGTAGCCATGTATGGAAGTGAAACATGGACGATAAATAGTTTGGACAAGAAGAGAATAGAAGCTTTCGAAATGTGGTGCTACAGAAGAATGCTGAAGATTAGATAGGTAGATCACATAACTAATGAGGAAGTATTGAATAGGATTGGGGAGAAGAGAAGTTTGTGGCACAACTTGACCAGAAGAAGGGATCAGTTGGTAGGACATGTTCTGAGGCATCAAGGGATCACCAATTTAGTATTGGAGGGCAGCGTGGAGGGTAAAAATCGTAGAGGGAGACCAAGAGATGAATACACTAAGCAGATTCAGAAGGATGTAGGTTGCAGTAGGTACTGGGAGATGAAAAAGCTTGCACAGGATAGAGTAGCATGGAGAGCTGCATCAAACCAGTCTCAGGACTGAAGACCACAACAACAACAACAACAAATCATATGTGCCTTGTGCTATGGTGAATTAGGTGTGTGATGAGTATGACAAGATGGTACTTAAGTCTACAGACTTCTTACCTTCTGCAGGTAGTATTGCAAACAGGATTCTCATAAAATGCCTTTTAACCATGTAAGGCTGGAGCCCTTACAGGGAAGTTAACATTCAATATGCAGATAAAAGTTAAAATTTCACAACTTTTATTAATATATTGCTGAAACAGCAGAAGTTATTGGTGATGCACTTAATACCCATGATTGTAGTTGTTCACACACTGCAGATCACTGGAAGTGGAACAGCAGTAATTGTCATGTAAGTTTCTGTAATTAACCAAAAGATCTGGAGAAATGTTCGCAGACCTTAGCTGTCGGAGACAAAATTCATAGTGTCAAATTCAGATAATTACCGAAATCAACCATATTGTTGAGGACACAGGTCTGATAAATGCCTATCTTTTCAAATATTGAATGTATAACAAAAAAATGAGTGTGTAGATGTGTCCCCTCCATGTGCATGAAGAGAGATAGGAAAAAAGCCCCGCGCGCGCGCGCCCACACACACACACACACACACACACACACACACACACACACACACACACACACACACACACACACACACACACACACACACACACACACACACACACACACACACACGTGTGAAGAGCACAGATGCTAATACTGATGTTAGTTTTAAAAATTATTTCTAAACCTACATTTTTTTTTTTCAAATAAAAGAACTTAATGCCACTTGATTTTTATTGCCTTTCAGAACATAGGAGCTAATGTAGTTCAAACCTCTACATTGCCAGTTGATATTATAGGCACTGTCAAATCTTATTAAGTGCTGTCAAATTAAAATCAAACAGCCGCCATAACGGGAGCAGGCTGTGGTTCCATTCAGATGTAACCACCACACGTTATGACATCTGGATAGATGAGATAATTCCTGTTTCACAGAACACAGTTGGTTGCTGGCAGAGCCACAAATGCACCCACAACTGAAACAGATGTAGGCCTACATGCATATCTTTCTTCAGGCTGCCAAAGGCATGAAAAATTATGCAGTGAAAGATACACTCTGGAAGGAGGATGTTGCAATGTTTTCCAACAAAATCAGTGAAGGGTAGCCTTTGTCCAATTGGCAGAATGACAACAGGAACTACCTTGCAACAGAGTGATCCCATACAACAGCATTCCTGGGCATTTTAACTTTATGGCATGTTTTACTTTCTGCCATGTGTTCATAGTGCTACGATTTGACTGTGGTTCCACACTTCAGGAACTCGACGAGCAGAGGGGCCCTCCACTTGAAGAGGCAGTTCATAGTGACTTACCAGAACTTGTGTGAACAGCTCCGGATTTCTTTGGTGGGACAGTGTGGGAAGTTTCCACTGTTGGCTTTGCTGTTTGCCCCGAGTCTGTCAGATACAAACACGCTGTTGCATAACACCACCTTCCCCCCTCCACCTCCAATTGGATGAAGCCTACACTCCAGCAATTTGGTTGTAAGCTTGGATCCTTCACCATCCGATTTTCACATCTTTGGTGAGCTGAAGGAAGATGTGTGAATGTTGTTTCAGTCAGATGAAGAACTGCAAGGGTGAGTGCAGTTGTGGATTTGTCACCAGCCAGCCATGTTCTACAAACAGAAACTCATCATTGCATCTAGAGATAAATATCTTAACATGGTGTGGTACTTTTGGATGGAACCACTTCATGGTCCCGAGGTGATGGATGTTTGGTTTTCATTTCACTCTCTAAAACATTTACTACAGTGGGTAATTTCAATGTTTTGAAACCATATGCAAAATAATGTCACTAAATACAAGACTATATGAACCCACTTCGACATAAATAACAGTATAAGTTTGCAGAGTGTGTGAAACTTACCTGAGCTCTTGCTTCATCAAACTTCTTATGTAGTTCCAAAATTTTTTGGCTTATATCTTGAGATTCTCTTGTTTTCTGTGTCGAGTCATGAGGATCACGTTCCACACTATAAATGCAACAGGTATTAAATTCACTTCGAATGGTTTTATGGGTCAAAAATGCAAACACTTATAATCAACAACTTTTGCTGTCTGCACGAACATTAAAGTAATGTGTGTTAAGATAGTAAACACTCATTGTAATGAGTTGCAGCATTACCGGTACAACAAACTGCGTTTCCTATGTACAGAGCAGCGTTATTCTCCACAATCTCCGTACATGATTGGAACCGGAAGGAATCCTAACGCGTGGTACCCCTGTAATGCACTTCGCAGGGACTTTGTCGAGTATGTATTTTTATGTTGAAAACATTACGAAACATTAACATAATGTCAACAAACTTCGTTTCTACTAGATGAAAAACACAATTCGAGGTACATTCGTTATTCAACTCAGCTATTACTAAAGATACTTAGCCCTATGCTTAAATCAACAAGAAATTAGCATATAGTATTTTTCCCCACTCAACTGACGCTTTAACATATTAGCCATGTCAACACCTTTAGTAATTATCGCGAAGGCTGAAAAAAATTCTTTTTTTCCGCTTTTGAACAGAAGTGAAAAACTAACCTTCTAATAATATCGTATATAAGTGGTAAGAAATCAACATCAACGTCATCGACTGTCAGGCTAGTTGGAGCTGCAATTGAACCATTTTGCTCTATCGCTTCCATTTCACTTAGTTTTTAAGAAACGAGCCATTATTTAGTACTACTTTCCTTAAACACTTCCAATGTAGCACAGTACGCAGCCAGCCACTATCGCAGACGATAATGTTTTCTCAGATGTTGTTTATAGAATGCACTATGTCAAAGATTACTTTTAGTAATTTTTGTAAACTACACAATTGTCTTTGTTAAGCCCCGTCCACACGCAACGATATGTCTGCGCACATCACATCTGCGCAGACAGATAGTTGCGTGTGGACAGAAGATTTGCACCAACCTGAGGTGTGTGCAAACCTGGAAGTTGGAGTTGGAGGTTTGAGCGAAACCTCTCAAATCTGTGGGTTCAAACCACATCTGCGCAGACGAGTTGGAGCGTGTGGACAGGAGATCGCCGCAAATCTGGCGCGAAACAGCTTTTTGCTCAGTCTAGTGTTTGTATTTGTACGCACAGGGCATTAAAATGGCTGATACTCGTCAGTGTTCCTGAGAGTTTGTAAGTTAATTCATTGAAATATATAGAAACCACCCATGTTTGTGAAAGATTAAAAGTAAAGAATATAGTGACCGAGACAAAAAGACAGCAGTATACAATGCTCTAATTGAAAAATTGCAAACAGAGGAACGGTAATAAAAAAATAAATTCGTTGCGAACTGGCGAAATTATTTGCGGATGGATGTCGAAACTTATAATTATCTCTTAAAGCTTGTAACCCCTCATAAGAAAAAATACTTGTATGAGAAGGGCAATTTGTACTCATGAACGGCTGGCGGTAACATTAAGATTCCTAGCAACAGGAAGGAGCTACAAGGATTTGGAATTTTCAACTGCAGTATCGAAACAAGCGTTGAGTAAAATAATACCCAACACATGTGAAGCTATTTACGCTGTCCTGAAGGATGAGAAGATGAAGGCAAGTAAATTAAGTCTGTCAGCGAACTGTTTACCGAAAAGAGTTATCCAAAGTTCAGAAATCTAGTGTCAGAGTAGATCAAGTATACCAGCCAACGTTATGGTATTTTGATGTGCTTGGCTTTCTTAGTGATCAAGAAACGCCAAGACCAAGCAGGAGTACAATTGAAGATGAAATTGGTGTGTCAATGTGCCAGGAAATGGAACACGAGGTAATGTAAAACAAAACAGGTTCGCCCTGCAACTCTCGCAGTAAAAATGTAGGTGAGAAAACTGCTTTCGCCTTAGCAGCCACTGTCTACACCATTTTGACCGCTTTCTCTGTTTCCTGCGGTTGGTCTGAATGTTTTTTGCAACACAAGTTGCGAACACAGACCTCAACAGAACTTCCTCCATTTCTGTATTTCAAAATAACTGAATTAAATTTTTGACGTTTATGGGGAGCGTAGTCGCTTGACACTGATATTTCTTTTCTACACCGACAGATGGCGGGCGAGTAGTAGATTGGGGTTTGTGTCGTGTGAACACACCACATTTGCAGCGATCTTTTGCATGTACAGACATCTGCGCCAATGTCTGCGCAGACAGATCGTTGCGTGTGGACCGGGCTTTAGTTTATTACGTGACTTTGGTCAACTTAAATTTATTTACTTCTTATGATATTTGTGAAAATAAATTGTGCTAATATTAGATATCTCCTTCAACAGCTTGCTCATTGTTGAAGTACGGCATACTACTTAAATCACAGACATACATATATGTCTATGACTTAAATGCACAAAAGTGTACGTCGGAAATTTCTGTAGCAAGGGCCTCAAACATGAGAGACAGATCGCTTCATAGATGCCACACGTGTGTGGCATATCGCAGAGATGCATCGCGTATCCCATGAAAGTCTGTCATGGGATCCGTGCATGCAGTACAGCTGCCAGGCTGAATCCAATTTGCGTATAAACAATTTTATCATCAGCCTTTGGCAAAATGAGTTTGAAAATGAAAGAGTTTTATAATGAATGCAACTGAAATACTGAAAAATCAACATCAGACTCATTGAAACGACTTGTTAACTACCCAAAGGTTTAGAGAATACTACAAATTAATTTACGAAGATAAAATTGTGTTTTACAACTGGTAATCGATTGTTGCGGATCTAGATGCAACATTAAAACTAAACTGTGACTTGTAAGAATCCATTAAAAAGCACATCCAACAGCTGAATAAAACAAATATTAAAACAGTAATCACTTCTACTTAGCATTAACTGCACATAACACTGCACTTAATGATATTTTCTGTTGAATCGGAGGCGCTGTGCCCAGACTACGTAGCAACTAGTGATGCGACGGTGGTGTGACAACAGAAGCAGAAGTGTAAACAGATGTCAAACGCAAATTTGAACGGAAGCGGATGCAGAACTGTATATATTAAGAAAAAAGTAACAACTCTTCATCAAACACTATTTTTTATTATATTAATGCTAAAAATCCATCAATGGCACATTATATTTAACAAAAAATACTTATGCCGCTTTTTCACCTTGCAATCTATTTAGACTCTCTTCATATATGAGGCCAGCTCCACTGAGTGATTGTGCACAGGCTATGCTACTGGGAGGAGCTGACAAATAGTGGTGAGCTAGTGGTAATAAATAATGTTACGGGCTTGCTTTAGATTTCCACCATATTAGCGGATTATCTTTTAGAGAAAGTCTTCTTTCCTTTTTGTACTGCAGTAGGTTTAATTCTAGCATCAAACGCAGATTGTCGTTTTTGTTATTCGTAGTTGGGTCTTGCTGATATTTGTTCATATTTAATATGAATTACAATGTTTGTAACTATGTTTCTAATTGAGATTCTGTAATTGAGCCACAACTTGTCGAAGGTTGCTTTTCAATTTCAAATAGCTATCTTTTAGAGGTAGTAGGTGTGCAGCCATCTTGCGATGAGTTTGGATCTTTGGCTTTTGTCATCATCAAATTGGGACCCAACTAGCTCTGTGACAGTGCTGTTGAAAATTTTTGACTTGTATTGTGGATCTAAGTACGTCGCAATTGTGTACTTATCGTTTTTGGTCAGTTCTCCAAAACTTATGCTTGAATTCAGTTCATAACGTAATTGTCTTGTAGAATTTTAGAATTGTTCTGAAGTGTCACTTTTTCTTTCTTCTTGCTGTTATGTCGTCACAATAACTTGAATTAGCGATATGACTGATGATACGCTCACTTGAGAACTGCTTAAGTTCCTAGTAATTTCTTCGAATGGTTTCATTACTTCTACAAATTTTTAAACATTTATCCAGTCTTCAGTGGAGATCTTTGTTGATTTACTTATTGATTGATTTATTGATCTATCTTTGGGCATTTTTCATGGAATTGATGTCGTTATTTTACACACATTATATAATTACAAAATAAGTCATACATTTTTAACATTCTGAATGAGTAAATATGTTTTATACTGCACATGTTTAGTAGTCATTAAACATACATGTGTCATGCAGAATGACAAAAGGAGATACTGTATGTGTAACACAATACACATGCTAAGAAAAACATTTTAACAAATATAAATGAGGCAGGCTTCATACATGTTAACCATTGGGGAGAATGCATTATGTAAATAAAGCACAACAGTGTGGTACAATAACATTTTCAGAAGAACTTATGTAATAGGGTGGTCATGTCATACAGCAGTTAACTACTGAGTAAAAATACATTATGTAAATAAAGCACAATCACATGATACAATAACATTTTCAGAAGTGCTCATGTAATATGGTGGTCATGTCATACATCAGTTTTAATAGATTAGATCATTTTTATTACATACTTTAAATTCTTCTATTGTATAGAATGCTTTTTGTCCAAGCCAAGTAATATTTTTGAAGACATTCAGTGATACACTGTGTGCTGTAGGTGGTAGCATGTTAAATAATTGTATCCCTGTGTATGTGTAATTGTTTTGGGTTTTTTAAGCCTATTAACTGGGATGTCCATCATCTGCCTTTGGTGTGTGTCATGGCTATGTACAGACGCGCGTAGTTTATAGCTTTCTTAGTGTTCCTTTATGTGCACTAAGCAACTGAGAATAAACAGTGATGTAAGTGTCAGTATTTTTAACTCTTTGAAATAGTCTCTAAATGATACATGGTTTCTCACTCCAGCAATTCACCTAATGGCCTTTTTCTGCCAAAGAAAAATTCTTTTTGCCCCAGAGGCTTCGCCCCATGACAGCACTGCATACGTGAGGTGGCTATGAAAAAAGGCATAATAGGCTTTTAGCAGTAGCTCATCCATCACACAAGTCCTGAGCTTAGTTAGCAGATAGGTGACTCGGGATAACTTTTTGCATACATAATTGGTGTGAGTTCCCCATGTTAATTTTGGGTCCAGATGAATGCCAAGAAGCTTAACTGAGGAACTACAGTTGTCATTGTTACATAGGCTGAATAGAATGTTTATAGTTAATTTGTAATTCATTTGCTCCGAACCATACACTGGATATTCTGAGTTGTTCTCCACTTTTGTGCTTGAATATGTCCAAGGCCAAATCTACTGTAAGAAAGGTGGTGTCGTCTGCATACAATATGGACTTATAAGGCATCATATTGGACAAATCATTTACATAAATTATGAAAAGCAAGGGTCCACGCACGGACCCTTGTGGCACACCTCGTGTTACACCCAGTGTGTTTGATTTGTTTCTGTTAAAATGTACTATTTGTTTTCTCTCACTCAGATAAAACGTACTCAGGGATAGTACTTTGCCTTCAAAACCATACAAGCAGAGCTTATTTAATAGAATTCTGTGGTTGACAGAATCGAAAGCTTTACTTAGATCTACAAGTGTGGCATTTACAGAAAGTTTGGATTCGAATGCAGACGAAGTGAAAGAAATAATATTTTCCACTGCCTTTACAGTTGATAACATAGGTCTGAATCCATATTGAGAATCAGTAAGGAGGTGGTTGGCAGATAGATGCTTATGGATTTGGAGTTGCATGCAATGCTCTATTACTTTCGATAGAATAGGTGTAAGAGAAATTGGTCGATAATTACTTGGACATGACTTGTCTCCTTTTTTGTGTAGTGGTGTGACCACTGTCATTTATAAACATGTTGGGAAACAACCACTAGTAAACATCCAATTTACAAGTACACAGAGTGGAAATGCTATTATATCTCCAATTTTTTTAATTACAAAATTAGAAAGACCATAAATGTCTTCTGCTCTTGAACTTCTTAACTTTGCAATTGATCTCATGATATCACTTAACTGGACCTCTTTCCATTCATATGTAGGAGGAATGTGTTCCAAGTGTCATAGGAAAGATACAGCTCCTTTAGGTCCTGTTGATGTTTATTATTTGACTCAGCTGCAGCAGAGGAACTTATGTCACAAGCATTAATGAAATAGGCATTGAACTCATCTGGTGTGATATTCACATTACAGTCATCACTTTTACAGTTCTTACTTCTCCCCAGTTCAGTCTTTACAACATTCCGTGCAGCTTTACATTTGTTGTCAGAATTATTAATGTAATTGTCATTTGCCTTACACTTTACTAACCTGATTTCTGATCTGTATTTACTCTTTTACTTAATATAACTAGCTTTGTCTGCATCATGATTTTTATATTTATCATAATAAATCATAACCAATGCTCTAAGTCTCTGCAGAGTGGGTGTGAACCACTTGGGTGTAGAGTCATGTTTTCTGATTGTTGCCATATTTCTTTTCAGAACTTTTGGACAACAGGTCTTAAAAATGTCTGCGAGTATATTGATGAAAACTGTAAATGCATCCTCGACACTTTCACTATCAACTAGGATGTCATTCCATCTAACCATCTGCAACTGTGTCCTGTAGTTGTCAATATTTCGATCATACAGTAGCCTGATATGCTTTGCTTTGGGGCAGTTAGATATAGGTTTATTGATTTTTAATTTTAACCATATCCCCTCATGGTCTGAAAGAAAATAAGTACTGAACAACCCTAGCTAATACAGACCTTTTTCAACATTGGTGATATCATTATTGAGACAAGATAACTGCCTTGTTGGATTGTTATTAATGCAATATAGATCATGTGATCTTAACATATTCTGTAGATAAAGCTGCTTTGATGTCTTTAGTCTTATACCAATGTTTATGTCTCCAAATATTAATATTCTATATTTGCTTAACTTGTCAAAGTGTAAGATCATTTTTTCTAAGACTTGTGTAAATAATTCACTGTCACTATATGGAGTATGGTATACTGACACTATTATGAGTTTTAGTGTTGGAAGTAGCATTGCAGCAGCTTCAAGCACATTCTCTATACTCTATTCAGCAATATTAAAGACACTATATTGCAAATCTAGATCACTACTAATATAAATTGAAACTCCACCACGCTGTTGTGTTTTTCGACAGAATCCTGTAACTAAATCAAAGCCCCATGGTACATACAAATCCAACTGACCTTAACTTAGCCAATGTTCATTAACACATTGTATGGTGGTTTTGTTCTTTCCTAAGAGAATACTCAAGTCATCAATTTTATTTCTTAAAGACATGATATTTATATGTATGAATAAAAGGGATTCATTGTTACATGATGGTAGGTCTAAATTGTTCTGCAATTGTACATCAGTTTGTGAATTTGCCTTGTGAAGTCTTCTGTTACTTGGAGTTGGCTTACTCACACATGCTGCTAACTCCTTGTTGATGCTGGATCCAGGCGCTGGTGATGCAGATTCCCTGGAGCTAACCATAAAAAATCGTTGCTTCTCTTTGGTAGCTTTCTTGCCCTAGAGGACACCTGTACTGCAGTTTGTTTCATGCTACACATGGTCTGGCTGCTTTCTTTTTGCACCACCTCAGCAGAGAATAAAGATGTATCACAGTTAACATTTGCAGGTTGTGTGTTGGCTTTTGCAGACATCCTCCTCTGTTGGGAGTTCTGGCTGGGTAGTAGTCCTACTGCATACCATCAACTGTGTACTTTGCCTCAGATCCGATTTAAACCCATTTTCTGAACTGGGAACTGTTTCATTACCTCTGTTCTATTCCATGTGCATTTACTGAAACAGCAAGGCTTCTACACAAATTAAGTTTTCCTCTTGCATTGAGATGTAACACATGTTTTATGTAATCATACCTCTGTAAAAGATAGTTGATATCCACTACTCGGACTATATCACTCATAACATCCATTAGAATGCTATTGAGATTAAATATAGATTTGTTCAAGTATGGCTTGTCATATCGGTATGGTATTGTTCATAGTATCAGCTGTGCATGGTTCATCACCGAAATTAGCTTCTGAGCAGCAGCACTGAAGTTTCTTCTTTGTTGGTTAATGTCATTAGCACCTGCTACAACAATCACTGAATCATTCATTGTGAAGTCACCAGTGAGTTCAGTTGCTTCCTTCACAACATCTTCAAAACATGCATTTGGTTTAACTATCGCTGATGCTTTGTAGTCCAAGGTTAACATCTCTTTAATGACTGATGCACAGACACGTCCATGGCTATCGGTCAGCATAAGTATTTTATTACTACACTTCCACTTCACTAATTTGTTTGCCATAGTTTTGATATTCTTGGGAGTTCTACTAGTTTTATCCGCAACATTTTTAGTCGTGGTTGTGAAGTGGCCGAAAGTTTTCTCTATCATATCAGCTGTGCGTTTAGCAGCATCGTTTACGTTGTTCGTTGACGTACAGCTATTTTTTTCCTTGGCCAGTTTGAAATTATGCGAGCAATGTTTGGTAGCACCTTGCAAATTACACTTCTTTATTGTTTCACGTTCATTAAGTCCATTTTTCTCCGATAATACGTCATATTTATGATTCAAAACTTCTATCTCATCCAGTAGTATGGAAATGACAATGTTTTTGCTGTCGACATTTTCTAGTTTTAGACCTAAATCATTTTTGCAGCACTGGCGACAGAGCCAGATTTTTCGCTCCGAATTCGCCTTTGCACAGGTCAGATGATAAATGGTCTTGCATTTAATGCACTGAATGCCTTTAGTCGCAGGCTTTGTGCAGTAGCAGTGTTTTGGTTTCAAATCCTGAATTACACACGCTTGATTGTAAAACTACGTGGAAGGTGAGCAGGCAATCTCATCAACGTGTTTTCTTATTTCCGCATAGTTTTCCACTGCTTTTTTAACGATATAATACGATATGCACTTACTGTCGCAATAAACTTTGAGTTTTTCACAAATCACACACATTTTATCACAATTCTCAATCATATTTGTGGAGCTAAGACACTCAAAATTTGTTCCAGCCGCCATATTGAAACCATTAATTTTGTGACTAGATTTGAACATGCATACAAAATTAACGAATCCCCAAGCTTTGAAAATCCTTCCATAATACAGAACATGCTATTCTAGCTGGAAATTAAATTAAGAGATAGGATTTTCATAAAAACAAAACACACAATACTTAGACTAAAGATAAACCATTAAATTAAAATTCATTTATATGTATTATATATTTACCATGTTAGGCAACCCTGAATGACAGATAAAGTATGTTGATTAAGGTGTGCCCTTTGAATTTTTGCCAGATCGGTTTGTACAACCAAGGAATGATTGAAATGGGTGATAACTTTTCTGAATTTAGCAGTAAGTTGTAGGAGCCACTCCTGTGATTCCACAGCAACTCAAATATAAAGTCCTATCTGATGTATTGCACAATTCACATCATCAAAGCCAAACAGCTGCAATGCTTTAAGCATGTTAGATCCATGATCATGAACAATGCAGTGCACTGCTTGGTGATTTATGACCCATTCTTGGAGTATCGTTTCAAATTTTGTCGACATTATGTCACCTGAATGACGTCCAATCATGACTTCAAATTTCAAAATTATAGACATCTTGTGAACATCCTTTGAAGTATGTTGAGAAGTCAAACTAAGTTATGAAGTTACAGACTATAGATCAGACCATATGTCAGTTTTCAAGGGTATTTTCTTCAAATAAATTTTTGATTTCTCTTGCCAACTTATTGTACAAGATATCACTCAAATATGAAGTAAAAAAATCATGACCTTCCAATTTATACTTTGGAAGAGCATAATTCTTTACTCTGTGAAAGCAGGTATCCTTGACAAAATTAAATGGCGAGTTTGGAGGCCAATCATTTCAGCAATCACACAATCGATTTGTTGAGATTTTAGGTGCGAGGAATCCCCATAATCACTGAGCTGCAGACTATGTTGCAATATGAGCTGTTGTTTAGCGTCTTTGGCCAGAGTAAAAGAAACCTATAACAATGACACAATAAAAACAGTAAAATACCCAAGAAATGAAGTGCATAAAAAGTCATACAAAAATAAAATTTCAACTTGTTAAGTAGAGCAAATCAATAATTTGCAGTATGCCATGCTAAAGCGACAATCGTAAAGGAAACGTTTCTGAACCAATTTATAAATCACGCTGCAGTTTCTCAATAGGGTGTTACTTTATAAATATTGAACTTTGTTCTTCATTTTCCATACTAGGTTTTGGTAATTTATTTGCTATCATTAGCATTTATTTTAGAACTGATGATGTAAAGAAGTTATGGTCACATGGTACGCAATATGGAGAATAAAATGCAATAAATAAACATTCTACTGAATGTATGCAATGTGATTGGTATTGGTTCACATTACAAACAATTATGCGAGTACCATCACTCCTTTATAATTAAATGGAAGAATAAAATTCTTAGAAACGTTTTTACATAGAGTATGATAACTTATGAAAGTGCTCACCTCAAATTGGATGAAGGACAGGGACGTAAAAATAGTTTAAATTTCGTGCAGTGCCGCCAACATACACTCGTGTGCAGCTCATGTGCCACATTGGCGTATTTATTCCGTGTCACAGACTTATATGGTTAAATCGGTAAGTGCTGGCAGCAACGAGAAAAGGCACCTTATCTATTGATTTGTGCCAACGTGACCTGAGCAGAAGTAAGCGTGGCGTGAGCTCTGTAAAATGTTATAGTAACGTGAATCATTCGGAAAAAACAACTTTACTCCAGCAGTGGACAGAGCTCACCCTATAATAATGAAACTATATTATTAGTACTGACAGCATTATTGTATAAATATTGACTAATCTTTTGTTTTTACGCCTCCACTGGAAGCTTGATAGTTTCATCTAAATTCTCAAACTCTGCAAATTTATCGACATGTAATGATTTAAGATGACTCTTCACTGTAGTGGTCATGCGCCCTTTTTGCGGATATACTTTGTCACAGATTTTGCGTTTCTCACTCAGATCATTAATTTCAACAAAATAATTACAAAGAAGACTTGTTTTTGGTTTTATTATTGCACTCGTAACTAACGTTACACCACAAAACTGTTCGCTAGAAAGTACTGTACAGTAATATTACACAGCAACACAATGTGGACTGACAAGCGAGAAAACGCCGTACTTTTGCGGCAATGGACAGGGATCACTGCGTAATAATCCAATAAACGCAACAATCGCTACGGACAAGTGTCGGCTTAATCGTATACGCCCCATCCAACGAACTCCCATCTTCGCAGAAGCTGCCGCGTTCGGTCAAGAAGCGTGCACATCAACAATCTCGTCATTGTTGAAAGTTCCGATAAACTTCCTATATAAAAATGCGGAACTGGCTGCAGAAGCGGGTGTGAATAAATGGTCGGAACTTCCGCAGAAGCGGAAGCAGAAGTCTGTCGCATCACTGGTGACAATGGTCCATGCACAACTGCTGGCTGTATATCAGAAACAGCCTTTGACGTCCATTGTGACTGATCTGTGATGATCGATGGAGCAGCTGGAGCGTTTTTCGAGTCTGTGTTTGTGTAGACGAGTCTGTACCAGCGTAGGGCGCACAGAAAGCTGGTTTGAGCCTGTCGACAAGGTGGTAGTTGGTGTACCTATCACAACAACTTTGAATGTTGTGTCCTCCATACTGATGACACTGTAAGGTCTATCACAGGGTGGCTGCAGTGGCTTACGTACTGTATGATGCCTTCCAAAGACATGATGGCACTCCCATTGCTCGTCAAAAACAAAAGAGAGACGGGTCTGGTGATTCCTTGGAGCAGCGAGGCATAGTTGCCAGCTTTGTGTATGCAGCTTTTGTATGAAGTCCGGCGGGTCTACGTAGTCGTCTGGCACCTTGGCAAAGGACTCGCTGGCTAGTCGTAATGGCCAGTCATAAACACGTTCTGTATTCATGGCTTTCAGGTCTTCTTTCATTGATACATGGAGATCCAGGGAGACGGTGGGAAACGTCTCTTTCCACCGCTGTTGGTGGTGCATGCATTCAACTAAACCATTCGTTGGCCGCTGGTAAGCAGTAGTTCTAATCTGCTTCATACTCAATAGGTCGGCCAGTGCTTTGAACAGATACGACTCAAACTGTCTTCCTTGGTGTGCTGTAATTAGTAGATGCACACAAAAATGGACAACCCATCCCCGGAAGAATGCAGTCGCGACCGTTTCGGCGGTAATGTCGGCGGTCGAGAACACCTCGCACCAGTTTGTAAAACAGTCGATGACTGTAATGTACTAGGTCTATCTCTCTGATGGTGACAGAGATCTTACAAGTCTAGATTGAGGGCAAAACGAGCCAAGGGATGCAATAATGTGCCAGCTAACTTTATTCTGTTGACAGGCCACGTTTTGCCGCACACATTTCTTGCAATCTTTTTCCATGTGTGGCCAGATAAAAGCTCACTCCGCCGTGTTGGTAGTGACTCATACTCCATGGTGCAGCCTGTTGGCGGAAATACCTGATTGTTGTGCTGCAGTGAAAGTTTCAAAATCAGCTGCACCAGTGATTGCTTTGATCTGAGAGAGTATCAGCTGGCACTTTAATTTCTTCTTCAACATCAACGATAATAAAACTTCCTAGCAGATTAAAACTGTGTGCCCGACCAAGACTCGAACACGGTACCTTTGCCTTCCGAGGGCAAGTGCTCAACCATCTGAGCTACGGAAGCACGACTCACGCCCGGTCCTCACAGCTTTACTTCTGCCAGTATCTCGTCTCCTACCTTCCAAACTTTACAGAAGCTCTCCTGCGAACCTTGCAGAACTAGCACTCCTGAAAGGAAGGATACTGCGGAGACATGGCTTAGCCACAGCCTGGGGGATGTTTCCAGAATGAGATTTTCACTCTGCAGCGGAGTGTGCGCTGATATGAAACTTCCTGGCAAAGGTCCCGTGTTCGAGTCTCGGTCGGGCACACAGTTTTAATGCGTGTGACCTCAACCATGAACAGTTGAAATCTGTAGGCAGTATCACAAAGACTACAAGGCATTCAGATAAATTCATATAGTCCAAACGATGTGCAGACAGTGGTCTGAGCAATGTCGTCTGGAACCACAGGTGTCTGGTAGAATGCACAAACTAAGTGAAAAGATGTGCTTACTATGGATATTGAAAGTAAAATCTTTGATATTCGATACTGGATATTGATCTGAAATAGTTCTGATATTGAGCTTTCTATAATTACCACATAGATGCCATCCATTATTCTTATTTACAACCACATGCAGTGGAGATGACCGTCTACTGCTCGATGGATGACAGATTCCTTGTGCAAGGATGCACAAGAATTGTTGCTTAACTATCTTCAGTCTCAGCCTGCCCAGCTAGCTGTGCAGTCTAATCTGCTGCTTCCCCAGCTGGAAGGCATGCCGGTCCATGGCACGAATCTGTTTGGCAGGTTAGTGTCGAGGTCCGGTGTGATGGACAGCCTGTGGATGGTTTTTAAGGCGGTTTTCCATCTACCTAGGTCAATGTGGGCTGGTTCCCCTTATCCCACCTCAGTTACACTGTGTGGGCGATTGCTGCACAAACACCATTTATACCTATGCATACACCATAATTATTCTACCAAGCAAACAGTCTGGTATGAGAAGTTCCCAGGGGGGTCAAATGGGGGCCGAACCACAAATAACCCTGGGTTTGGTGTGGGGTAGCGGTGGGGTTGGTGGACGCTGTGGCCTGTTGTGGGGTTGTGAACCACTGAGGGCTATGGTGGGATGAAGCCTCTCCATAGTTTCTAGGTTCCCAGTTCCATACATACATATATACATCTTCAGTCTCTGGGTTATCAAGTGGCGTGGTTGGAATGGAGGAGCGATGGTCCTGGTGTAATCAATATATAGTGCACCATCGAGTGCCATACAGGTACTAGTGTGTGAGTCTGGCATATGATCTCTCACAACTGTCTGCAGAGCTCCGTGAATGGAAAATCACTGGTAATCATCCGTACGGCTGTGTCTTCCACACAGTGCACTTGCCCTTGGATTGCTAGGCTGGTAGTAGTGCCAAGAAGGCATCAGTGATGGTGGACAGGTAGGAGTCCATAAAACGATAGAACATTTGCTCTGAGTACAGAGTGCATCACGTCTGCTACAACGAACTACCATTCAAATTTACGCCATAGGCCTAAGTTTAACACTAATGTGACATGATCATAAGTTGTGATTGTAGAACCATTGGCAGCAAAAAGATAGCGGCATCACAGTTGTGACATGGCAGATGAGCAGATGGATAACCCGACAAATTAGCATCTGTGTCTACCAAAAACTGTAACTTTTTTCACGTTCTGTTACAAGCAGTTGATGGATGCCATCTGGAGAGCCAGCGGCCATCATCACTGACTTTCTGCTGAGTTTCCCTGTTTGCACAGCAGGCTACATTTCCACACCCCAGAACCATATTTTCAGTTGCACCAGCAGACTCTTGCTGATGCAGATGAGTGGCCACGCTTTTCTGGTTAGTGGTGGCAAAGAGATCGGTGACTCGTAATCTGGGTTTGTAATGCAGCAACTGGCACAGTGATCACGGCAGCCTGTGGTTGTTGCACGGTGACAGTGTTATCGGCCTGAGGCCATAGACAAACTGTTGTGATCCACATGTATGGATACATTTCTGCTATGCAATCCACAGTTCGCGCGATTGTATCTAGACCATTGGTGCACACTGTCGATATCTTCTGCGCATCAGGTGCCAAGCTCAGAATGTCGTCACAGACTGCATTGCTCACTAATTTATGCAGACGGCATAGTAGCTGCGATGTGGTCCAATTGCCTAGCTCTTCAGTGCGGAGTAGCTTCTGCAATGTCTTTGCCTCAGACTGCTACAACCAGGTTATCAGGGCATTCTTGATGGTTGTGTAACCGTCACTGCTCGCTCATGATGTCACAATGTCTAGCACCTCAGTGAGTATATCTTCATTGAGTGCAGAAACTACATAACTGTATTTCATGTCGCCTATGGTTATGTGTGCTAGAATAAACTGACTTTCTAGTTGCTCAAATCACAGCAGAGGATTCTGTTGCCAAAACAGTGGCAATTTTACTGTCACATGATTAATTACTGTACCAGTAGATACGCCATCAGTTGGTGGCAGGTCTGACATCGTGGAATTACGGTGAACTGGGATGCAGAAGATGCACAATATGGTTAACATGGACGTTTGTACTTAGCGTGAGGCGGCACGATATAAAGCGTTAATCGCTGTCGACTTTCACGCCAGTTACCATCAGAGATCACGTTGGGGTCACCAGTTGCTGCAGGGCTACATAAATTAAGTTTAGTGCAACATAAAAAACTAGACGGTAAGTCACACGACTCTGTTAAAAAGTGCATTCAGTGATAGAATGAAACATATATAAAACAAAGAGAACACATAAGTCAGTGACTGCAGCAAAATCATTAAAAAAAGCAATCGCTTTTGTATAGCTCTAGACTGCACATAACGCTGCACATCATAATGCTAATAAAACTAATTTGTTTTTGTTTGTGTACTTGTGTGAATGTGGTTACCATTTTTTTTATCCAAATTAGTTCATCTATGGGAATGAGGAAGCATTGCTTTAAAGCCCACATTAATTATTATTGTGTTTAATAACATTAACTAAAATCATTGTAATTCCTTCAGTAAATTAGTATGAGATAATGTTTCTCTCCTTAAAAGCTGTTTTTGGTCCAAATTTTTCTTTTACAGGTATTAGTAGACTCACGCAGCACAACTATGGCCGCTGCTAAACACAGCAGTTCAGTTCCCATTGCTGGATTTCACCACGCCATGGTGCTTGTCATACTAGTTAAAACTGCTTGACAAACTGTTCGTGTGTGGCGGCATCGAGGCGACCGATGATTTTAGCGATATCGCAGGCAACGGAGCGCTGAAATCCTCCGCTCATATGCGGGGGTCATTACGTAATATGCTTCGGATCTACCTCGTGAAGTTAAATAGTGTGCCTAAAGTGATTGTTTAAATATGGACAACTGTAGAGTAGAAATATCTTTTTGCTGTTTGTAAAGCTAGAGAAGTGCTAAATGAAATGCATTTCGCTATGAAAGATCCAGTGCATGAGGCACCCACCAACAGCTGTACAGTTAGTCATGCTTTTTAGCAGTCAGGATATCTCTGTTTCACTTAACACTTTTGGTTCAAATGGCTGCTGCTCCAACTACTTGCATTACATTGTACTAAAAATAAGTTTTATTACCTCTGTGATTTCTGGTCATTATTTCACCTGTCTTTCCAACTTCCTACAAGCTCTTATGCTTGTGATTATCCTTTAATCACGTTAGCTGTGAATAGAGCATCTGATGACAGTGATTTAAGTTGAACAATGCAAGATCGATACAAATATCTTGACATTTCGAAGTAAGCCTGCAGTACCGAATTAACACTGTTTGTTTTTACTTCTTATTAACACCTGATTTCCTTCTGGCATGATCTAAATTTAACCAGAGCATTAGATAAAGGAAAATTCTTTGTTATTTAAGACTGGTTTAAAGTTATTCTGAAAAACACTGTTACTTTGTACCGGCGCCAAAACTGAAATTTTACTCTGATAAGGCATAGTTAGTACATTTTCATTTTGCCAAGAACTCAGTAAGAATAGGAGTAAAATGTTGCAAATACACGCATCAAAAAAGTTTTGCATCACCCCAGTTCCCAGAACTCCTGAAGACAGACGTTGACTGTGGATATTGTATCACAGGCACAGCCCTCTGACTGTTCAGAGATGTCATTAAACCCGCCAAAAGATGTAAACAACCATGCATGAGCAGCGCCTATTAGAGGGATGGGGCCCGACAGCCGATGAGTTCCAGTCATTCCACCAGGAAGGAGGTACATAGCTCGTGTTGTCTGTAGTTCAACCATACATAGACGGTCAATACCGCGGTTCGATCGCCTCCGCATTGTTACTTTGTGCCACGAAGAGCTCTCAACAAGGGAAGTGTCCAGGCGTCTTGGAGTGAACCAAAGCGATGTTGTTCGGACATGGAGGAGATACAGAGAGACAGGAAATGTCGATGATATGCCTCGCTCGGGCCGCCCAAGGGCTACTACTGCAGTGGATCTACATCTACATCTACGTGATTACTCTACTATTCACAATAAAGTGCCTGGCAGAGGGTTCAAGCTGCCTCTCTACCGTTTCACTCTCGAAAGGCACACAGGAAAAACGACCACTTAAATTTTTCTGTGCGAACCCTGATTTCTCTTATTTTATCATGATGATCATTTCTCCCTATGTAGGTGAGTGCCAACAGAATGTTTTCGCAATTGGAGGTGAAAACTGGTGATTGAAATTTCATGAGAAGATCCCGTCGCAACGAAAAACGCCTTTGTTTTAATGAATGCCACTCCAATTCATGTATCATGGCTGTCATACTATCTCCCCTATTTCGCTATAATACAAAACTAGCTGCCCTTCTTTGTACTTTTTCGATGACATCCGCCAGTCTCACCTGATGCGGATCCCAGATGGCACAGCAATACTCCAGAATAGGACGGACAAGCGTATTGTAAGCAGTTTCTTTAGTAGACCTGTTGCACCTTCTAATTGTTCTGCCAATGAATCGCAGTCTTTGGTTTGCTCTACCTACAATATTAAATATGTGATCGTTCCAGTTTAGGTTATTTGTAATTGTAATCCCTAAGTATTTAGCTGAATTTACAGCCTTCAGATTTTTGTGACTTATCGCGCAATCGAAATTTAGCTTATTTCTTTCCATACTTATGTGAATAACTTCACATTTTCCTTTATTCAGGGTCAATTGCCACTTTTCGCACCATACAGATATCTAAATCATTTTGCAAGTCATTTTGATCATTTGATAATTTTACAAGACGGTAAATGACATCATCATCTGCAAACAGTCTAAGACGGCTACTCAGGTTGTCTCCTATGTCGTTAATATAGATTAGATTAGTAATTGTTTCATAGATCACGAATACGACACTTCGTAATGATGTGGAACGTGTCAGGTTAATAAAAGGTGTCTATACAAGATATTACATTAACAGAATATTACTTAATATTTTTTTTGGGTGGGGGATGGGGAAATTACTCACTTACTATATCCAAAAATTCATCTAATGAGTAGAAGGAGTTGCCATTCAGAAATTCTTTTAATTTCCTTTTAAATTCTATATGGCTATCTGTCAGACTTTTGATGCTATTAGGTAAGTGACCAAAGACTTTTGTGGCAGCATAATTTACCCCTTTCTGAACCAAAGTTAGATTTAACCTTGAGTAGTGAAGATCGTCCTTTCTCCTAGTGTTGTAGCCATGTACACTGCTATTACTTTTGAATTCGTTCGGATTGTTAATAACAAATTTCATAAGTGAATATATATATTGTGAGGCTACAGTGAAGATCGTTAGCTCTTTAAATAAGTGTCTGCAGGATGATCTTGGATGAGCTCCAGCAATTATGCTGATTACACGCTTTTGTGCAATGAGCACTCTTTTACTCAATGATGAGTTACCCCAGAATATGATGCCATACAAAAGCAGAGAATGAAAATAGGCGTGGTAAGCTAATTTACAGAGGTGTATGTCGCCAAAATTTGACAGGCTCAAATAGCATAAGTAGCTGAACTCAAACGTTTCAGCAGATCTTCAGTGTGTTTTTTCCATTTCAACCCCTCAACAACGCATACACCTAGAAATTTTGAATATTCTACTGTAGCTACCGATTTCTGATCGAAGGCTATATTTATTAATGGTGTCATTCCATTTACTGTGTGGAACTGTATATACTGTGTTTTGTCAAAGTTTAATGAGAGCCCGTTTGCAGAGAACCACTTAATGATTTTCTGAAAAACATCGTTTACAATTTCATCTGTTAATTCTTGTCTGTTGGGTGTGGTAGCTACACTTGTATCATCAGCAAAAAGTACCAACTTTGCATCTTCATGAATATAGAATGGCAAGTCATTAATATATATTAAGAACAGCAAAGGACCCAAGACCGAACCTAGCGGCACCATTTTCTTGATTGTTCCCCAGTTTGAGAAATCACCAGTTTTTTGCATATTATGTGAACTGCTTACTTCAACTTTCTGCTCTCTTCCAGTTAGGTATGATTTAAACCATTTGAGCACTGTTCCATTCATACCACAGTACTTGAGCTTATCTAAAAGTCTCCCAATATTTACACAGTAAAAAGCCTTTGAGAGATCACAAAAAATGCCAACGGGTGACTTCCGGTTACTCAGAGCATTTAATATTTCATTAGTGAAAGTATATACATCATTTTCCGATGAAAAACCTTTCTGGAAACAAAACTGACATTTTGTTAAAACTTTATTTTTACAAAGGTGTGAAACTACTGTACAATACATTACTTTTTCAAGAATTTTGGATAAGGACGTAAGAAGAGAGACTGGGCGGTAGATGTTGACATTGGACGTATCCCATTTTTTATGCAGTGGTTTAACAATGGCATACTTCAGTCTATCTGGGAGAATACCCTACTTTAGAGAGCTATTACAGATGTGGCTAAGAATCCCACTTATCTCTTGGGAACAAGCTTTTATTATCCTACTGGAAATGCCATCAATTCCATGTGAGCTTTTGTTCTTGAGAGAGTTTATTATCTTCCTAATTTCAGAAAGAGAGGTGGGTGGAATTTCAATTGTATAAAATTGTGTGAGTAAGGCCTCATCAATTAACTGCTTTGCTTCTTCTAATGCACATTTAGATCCTATTTTCTCCACAACATTTAAAAAATGGTTGTTCAAAATGTTTTCGACTTCCGGCTTGTTGTTTGCCAAGTTTCCATTCACTTAGATGGTAATGCCGTCATCCTGTACTCTTGGTTGCCCTGTCTCCCTTGTAATAATATTCCAAATTGTTTTGATTTGATAATCGGAGGTATTAATCTCAGATATGATGCATATGCTTCTGGCCTTTTTGATAACCTTTCTTAATGTAGCACATTAGTTTTTATAATATTTGGCTGTTTCTGGGTCATTATTCTTTCTTGTTGTTAGATACAGTTCCCTTTTGTGGTTACAAGATATTTTTATTGCTTCAGTAAGCAAAGGTTTTTTGCATGGTTTCTTATAATTAGATTTAACTACTTTCTTGCGGAAACAGCTTACAAATCCTGCTACAAGTGTATCATGAAATAAGTTATATTTTAAATTAGCATCGGGTTCCTTGTACACGTCATTCCAGTCTAACTGCTGAAGATTTTCCCTGAAATTTCTCGTTGTTGAGTCATTAACTGAACGCACAACTTTGGAGGAAGGAACAATAGACGGCCTTAACACTTCCTTGGGGAACGCTCTATGACTTTCCGTCTATTACTACGAACTGTGACCTTTCTGATGGGAAATCACCAATCCAGTCGCACAATTGAGGCGTTACTCCGTAGGCACGCAATTTGACATCCCCTGTCGATAGCACTTATTACTTCATGAGTATAAAGAGCTAGCTGTGTATCACAAGAACGATATTTTCTGAATCCTTGCTGACTATGTATCAATAAATCGTTTTCTTCGAGGTACTTCATAATGTTCGAATAGAGTATATGTTCCAAAACTGTACTGCAAATCGACGTTAGTGATATAGGCCTGTAATTCAGCAGGTTACTCCTACTTCCCTTTTTGGGTATTGGTGTGGCTTGAGCAATTTTCCAGTCTTTAGGTACGGATCTTTCTGTGAGCGGGTGGTTCTATATAATTGCTAAATATGGAGCTATTTTATCAGCATACTCTGAGAGGAACCTGACTGGTATACAATCTGGACCGGAGACCTTGCCTTTATTAAGTGTTTTAAGCTGCTTTGTTACACCGAGGATATCCTACTTCTATGTTTCTCATCTTGTCAGGTGTTCTTGATTGCAGTTCCGGAATATTTACTTCGTCTTCTTTGGTGAAGGAGTTTCGGAAAACCGCGTTTAATAACTCTGCTTTAGTGGCACTGTCATCAGTGACTTCACCGTTGTTATTGCGCAGTGAAGGTATTGATTGCGTCTTGCCACTGGTGTGTTTCACGTATGACCAGGATATCTTTGCGTTTTCTGCCAGATTTCGAGACAGAATTTCGTTGTGGAAATTATTAAAAGCATCTCGCATTGAAGTAGACTCTGTATTTCGAACTTCTGTGAAACTTAATATTGGGGATTTTGCATTCTTTTAAATTTGACATGCTTTTTTCGTTGCTTCTGCAACAACGATCTGACCGTTTTGTGTACCATGGGGGATCAGTACCATCATTTATTAATTTATGTGGTACATATCTCTCAATTGCTGTTGATACTATCTCTTTGAAAACATTCAACAACTATTCTACACTTACATGATCAGATCGGAAAGTATGCTTTTGTAACCATTTATGCTTCGAGTGGGCTCATGAATTAATTGTTCAAAATAATTTTCTGAGAAAGCATTCAGTACAATTTCGGATGATGTTTTATGCCTGCCGCCGGCTTTAAACGTACAATTTTTCCAGCATATCGAGGGTAGATTGAAGTCACCACCGACTATAATTGTATGAGTGGGGTACTTATTTGAAATGAGAATCAAGTTTTTTTTGAATTGTTCAGCAATTATATCTTCTGAGTCGGGGGGCTCAGTAAAACGATCCAATTAATAGTTTAGTCCTATTGTGAGGTATAACCTCTACCTATACTTTTCACACGAACTATCTACTTCAATTTCGCAACAAGGCAAACTACCTCTGACAGCAATAAATACTCCACCACCAACTGTATTTAATCTATCCTTTCTGAACACTGTTAGATGGTTTGAAAAAATTTCTGCTGTACGTATTTCCGGCTTTAGCCACCTCTCTGTACCTACAACTATTTGAGCTTTAGTTCTCTCTATTAGGGCTTGGAACTCTGGTTCTTTCCCAACACAGCTACGACAATTTAGAACTACAACACCAATCGTTTCTACAACTACCTTACTGTGTTTTACCTGCCCACTTTTAGACGGACGCCCCTTCTGTTGTTCCCTGAGACCCTCTAACGTCTAACCTAAAAAACCGCCCAGTCCCTTCCACACAGCCCCCGCTACCCGTGTAGCCGCCTCCTGTGTGTAGTGGACTTCAAAAATGGCTCTGAGCACTATGGGACTTAACTTCTGAGGTCATCAGTCCCCTAAAACTTAGAACTACTTAAACCTAACTAACCTAAGGACTTCACACAATGCCCGGAGCTGGGTTCGAACCTGCGACCGTAGTGGTCGCGCAGTTCCAGACTGTAGCGCCTAGAACCGCCCGCCCACTGCGGCCGGCTGTGTAGTGGACTCCTGACCTATTAAGCGGAACCCGGATGGCGCAAGTCAAGGAACCTGCAGCCTACACGGTCACAGAACCGCCTGAGCCTCTGATTCAGACCCTTCTGCACCAAAGGAACACAGTCGGTTCTATCGACGATGCTGCAGATGGTGAGCTCCGCCTTAAGACCGAAGCAAGACTGGCAGTCTTCACCATTTCCACTAGCCGCCCGAAATCAGACGGAATCTGCTCCGATCCAAAGCAACACACGTCATTGGTACCGACATGAGCCACCACCTGCAGATGGCTGCACCGTGTACAGCTACCTACGGATTATGGCTCAGAGGAACCCTGACAGCACCGCCACCATGCTGAATAATGCTTTTCGTGCAGCCACATTACGTCGTGTTACGATTCAAACTGTGCGCAATAAGCTGCATGATGTGCAACTCCACTCCCGACGTCCATGGTGAGGTCCATCTTTGTAACCACGACACCATGCAGCGCGGTACAGATGAGCCCAACAACATGCCGAATGGACCGCTCAAGATTGGCATCACGTCCTCTTCACTGATGAGTGTCGCAGACAATCGTCGGAGATGTGTTTGGAGGCAACCCAGTCAGACTGAACGCCTTAAACCCTCTGTCCAGTGAATGCAGAGGTTTCCTGCTGTTTTGTGGGGTCGACGTACGCCGCTGGTGGTGATGGAAGACGCCGTAATGGCTGTACGGTACGTGAATGCCATCCTCCGACCGATAGTGCAACCATATTGGCAGCATATTGGTGAGGCATTCGTCTTCATGGACGCGCCGCCATCGTGCACATCTTGTGAATGACTTTCTTCAGGATAACGTCATCGCTCGTATAGGGTGGTCGGTATGTTCTCCGGACATGAACCCTATCGAACATGCCTGGTATAGACTGGAAAGGGCTGTTTATGGACGACGTGTCCCTCCAACCACTCTGAGGGATCTACGCAGAATCGCCGTTGAGGAATGGGACAATCTGGATCAACAGTGCCTTGATGAACTTGTGGATAGTATGCCATGACGAATACAGGCATGCATCAATGCAAGAGGACGTGCTACTGGTTATTAAAGGTACCGGTGTGTACAGCAGTCTGGACCAGCACCTCTGAAGGTCTCGCTGTATGGTGGTACTACATGCAATATGTGGTTTCCATGAGCAATGTTGATATCTATTCCAATTTTCTGTATAGGTTCCGGAATTCTCGGAACCGAAGTGATGCAAAACTTTTTTGATGTGAGTACATAGTCATTCTGTGACAAGATGCAATAAATTTGAATACTGGTACCAGTTTTCTCAAATTTGAAAAAAAATTATACAAATATTAAGCTGTGAATAAATAAATTTGTTTGACTTAGTAATGGAACTTATTTTTATACATTTTAATCGCTAGTGAAATAATTATTTTAAGAGGGGCTTATATGTTCCTCTTAAAATAGTTATAGAACTATAAGCAAGAACTGAAATTTAAAAACATGCCCCGATTCAGCGTCCATTTCAAAAGCCAGAATCCAATTTTTACAGTAACATGCGAAATTTTAATTAACTTTGTCATGAAAGTGTTAATGCTAGATGAAATGTACATTAAAGCGTACATGGTTTTTAAAATGGGCAATACTGTTGGTATATCTTCAGGCTACATCAGCACATGTTTTTGTGAGTCATACTATTTTGTCAGCGAAGGAAGAAGTGTTTATTTTGCCTGCTGTTGATGTGTTAGAGGTCATTAAATGTGACATAGAAGGATTAGTGGTGTATGCTTATATCATTTCAGGGATAACGTTGAAACAAGAAAATGAGAGTTTTCTGAATTTAAACAACCACAGACAATATGTCACTGAATTTGTTCTTGAAATTACACTGATAACAGAAAATTGTGTGAATATGTTCTACTCTGATGTGCATGTTTCAGTGTTTTGTGTAAAAAGATTATTTAAGAATATGTGAATGTTTTCCTAAACAGCTACTGCACAGTAAAAGATTTTCCAGGTATTCCTACCATTTCACACCCACGAGAATCTCTCGTTTTTTCGAAATTCTGAACAACTATGTTTACAAATGTGTTTGTCATATTGTAAACGCTATGTACCAAATAAATGTTTTTGTCTCTTTTCTACTGAAACAACTATATGTTATTCATCTGTTAACTAACCTCATTCAAATATTAACTCAAAACGGCCTAATTTCACAATCCACACACAATTCCTTTGGCGTTTGCTGCCTTATCTTATGATCCTCGCTATTCTGTAATACAATGATACAATAAACGATGTATTGGAAACATCAATGTGCTTTCAATATATCGTCATTACATTGCCCCCGCCATCTACACATTGCCTAAAATAACATCGATATATTTATTAATGTCCACCCCTATCGTTGTCAGCCAGTTCAGATTTGTGGACTATGTTTGGAAACTTTGTGACATAGTGATTGTCGTTTTGCATCTGAGAAACGCCGTGAAATAATCATAGTACCTCTCAAAGACGTGCTGTGTCAGTTATTGTTGATTGTCTCTGACACTGTCTCGACTTGGCAGTGAAAATCTTCTGTGATGGTCCATCCAACTATCTAGACTTAGGTTATTTGTGGTTCTCTCCAGTTGATTACGGTGAATGTCTAGATGGCTATGCTATCCAATCTCATGTTACATATCTAACGACCTTGGCTTCGAACGGACATTAAACTCTGGTCTCATTTTCTCCCTTTGTGAGGCTGCCCACAGTGGATGCGCAGCTCGCATTCTCTTATTCGTGAACAGAACCAAAAACTGCTCATAATACTTAACAGGAAAATGATAATCGTGTTTGTATTTGCATTATAAGTTTGCCTTACATTGTCGTAAATTATTACAGTATGACAATTTAACGTATACTAGACGACACAATATAACATGTGCATAGTATCTGCAGAAGTGTTGTGTCACACAGAAGTGCCATCGAATGTACTATATGAAGGCTATTCGCCTGGCACTGACGCTGTCCAAACTGTGATCCGCGGGGCATAGAAATTTATTCTGTCAGACTTAAAGTGAGACTGTTTAATGGCAAACTGCGGTTAAGATTGTTAAATGCATAACAAGACAGCTATCAGTTCCTGCTGCATCCAGAAGTCTTGTTCTGTTGTTCTGTGACTGATGTAACTGCAAACCTTGACGTTAATAAGAAATGTCAATATTTCTGTCACTGCTAATAAAGTGTTTATTATTAATTGTCTACCTGTGAGCCTGTTCTTTCCATGTGAGCTCATACCGAAAATGGCGAGGAGGATGTGATCAAAAATTGCAGGCTTGGATCAAAAGTTCAGTGTTTCCGTCCCATCAGTCCCTAGTGATGAGTTTCTCAGTGCTTTTCCAGTGAACTTTCTCATAGCTCCCATGGTAGATGGAACTCATCAGACAATTTTCAGCTATTTAGTGCTGTAACGTTCAATTCCTCTTACAGTATGTTCACCGTAAATACAGGTAGGAGACCACATGTTCTGTCTTTATTGCAACGTATGTACCAAACACAAGAACATATATTGGCGAAGGTGCCATAACACTGGAGGTACGCAATAACATTAGCCCAAATTGCATCCATAGTCAATAATGAGTTCCAGACAGGACTGCCACAGCTCCCCATTTCTGACATGGCAATTGAACCTGGGACAAACTCCAATCCACATCTGAATCTGCATTTCATCACACAAGGGCGCTCAGGTGTACTCACCAATGGGCTCCCTTCTTCACTTCTTCGGATACCGACGTTCCTTGCCTACTTCTCCAGTTGCCCACAGTAGTCGAATCTCACACCCTGCCCAGTGTCACGCTAAATGCCTACTCGGTTCCTGTTAATACATTTTGTGCTCATGCACATACTCTACACTCTGTGGCGTCATTTCCGGCGATGAAGAAATAATTGCCAGTCGAATTCCAGGTGCAAATCTACACCACACATGTTCTATGCCACTCCAGGACTCTCTGCCAGTCCTCCCTCTTTCGCCACAACTTTGAAGGCCGGAGTTCTTGCACCATCACAGGGCCAAGATACACCCTTCAGGCACAATGCTCCCAAATAATTCCATTACAAGATGCTCTCGCACTCCTGTTCATCCTCTGGGCACAGCACATAGGAAACATTCCATTATAAAAAGCTTGAAAAGCATAAAGCCACTCCCAGCCTCACATTTTTCATTTTTCTGATACGCAAACCACATCTGACACAGGTTAAAGTCTTGTATAGGTCGATCAATTCATTGCTTTTATTCAAATGATGAGGATTATGTCCGTGATTGTATAGGTCAAACCATCTTTATTACTCTACTTTCTACATGGTAACTGGGAATCTGTGTATGGATGTATTGTTTTCGCTTACAGTCCGAGGCTGTGAATAGCTAGCATTAACAAAAAGTGAGGGGCAGTGACCACCAAACCCTACCGTGTCACTCCCAGGACACACTTGGAGTTACTTCCAAGCAGGATGCTGAAGAAGGAGTAAAGGGCTCCTGACCGCCCAAAGCAGATACTATGGAACTGCACTGCCTTTCCGGTGTCACCTTATTCTGAGAAATCTGGAAAGCAGAGAACCGCTCATGGATCCAGCGTTTATCCTAAAAAGATAGCCTGCAGCAACTAACTCACGTTCCGCAATAATAGAGAATTCATAACGTCTCCCTTTTGACAATGCACTTTGAGCAGAGGGCATTGTGCGTTGGCCAGCAAGTTCGTGGAAGATATGTGGGATCAAGGAAAGCTTTTGTATCCCATGGTTCCAAAAGTTACGACTTGAGTGTTCTGAAAAAGACAGCTTTGAAGTGGAGGTCATTGACTACTTTCAAAAATATTTTCAAGAGCAGACCGCAGATTGGCAGTTAAGGAAATGGGGCTCTGATGTAGACCCATTTTCTTCTAATTTTCAGTGCGAGCGGAAGAAACATGAATGGAGGGTGATTCTGATGCACTACCTCATGGTATGTATTAAAAACATAAAAATTACAGTACAGAAAGCGCCAGGGGAACATTTTGCTCATTGGTGGTTGGTGTTTTCCAAAGGAGACTGTGAGCAAAACAGCCAAAAAAGACGTGGACTCTATATACACTCCTAGCGGACAACACACGGGTGCCGGCCGCGGTGGTCTAGCGGTTCACGCGCTCAGTCCGGAACCGCGCGACTACTACGGTCGCAGGTTCGAATCCTGCCTCGGGCGTGAATGTGTGTGATGTCCTTAGGTTAGTTAGGTTTAAGTAGTTCTAAGTTCTAGGGGACTGATGACCACAGATGTTAAGTCCCATGGTGCTCAGAGCCATTTGAACCACTTTTTTGAACACACAGGGAACTAACTTCTGTTTGGTAGCAAATGTCTCTTTAGATGGTAGACATGGAAGTAGACGGATGGAGTTCACTTGCAGAGCAGACAGGGCCGAGACTTAGGTGGAGAATGGCTGACTGCGTTCAGATTTCTCACTGCCAGTGGGGAGGCTGATTTGGTATACAAGCTTCAGCAACATCTACCTACCTGTGACATCGTATCTCCTCGTCCATACACGCATAATGATGAGAATATCAAACAGCATTAGCTGGGTAGTGTGAAACGGAGTAAAATGTTTGTTAATGTTTCAGTAAATTCACGCTCGTTTTTTTGTGACTGGGTGGACAGATTCAGTTGAATGAAATCTTATTTTCTCTTTCTGGTTCGACCATGTAAACACTGTTTTCATTTCGTAGCTATGTTGTACAGTATTAACAGTCAGGAAGTTGAGTTTCACTAACCCATCTTCCCCGTTAAATCATCTTTGCCAACCGTACCATTGCCTGCTATTACTTAGTTTCATGTCTCATTCTAATGTTGTTGTATGTTTCATTAAGAATCTTGTAATGTTCTTTATCAGTCTGTGCTCTCTAAGAATATGTAATAAATATTGGGATTTATCTGAGCCAGGCTTTTGATTTCGTAATTAGTAAATCCCTTTCATGAAGTTAGTTAGCAGTAAAGCGTGGGAATAGTATTGCCTAGAATTCAATTCTGTTGCGGCCTTTTTCATTAATTGTGTTAATTAGGTCCGCTACATAATTTTATTTGATTTTCACGGAGTAATCTGTTACTCAAAAGGACCACCCGATGCAGAGACTTACATATCTCGCATAAACTGGCTTCGCCCCTGCCAGGATAGAATTTACTAAGACGATTTTTTATGATACAGTCAATAAACCTTCGATTATTTTGTATATTTTTATTGAGTTTTTTTAAACTGAAATTTAACATCGATAATTGAATGCAATCAGGAATTCAATTTAATGGCGCGAATATTTAATATATATTTTTCTCCTCCAGATTTCATAAAGGTTTTTGTGGATTCTGCCCCACTCGATGTTGACCTACCAGTATTGTCATTGGGGTTCAAAATTTTGGAGTTATTTTATGCATTTGAAAGTGGGATATTGAACCATAAAAAAACTTCTGCCTTACGGTAGGTCTCGTCATGGGGGAAGCCTCGTCAGAAAGGTCCACCGCATGAGCGTCTAAGGAAGTGATTCCAGTGGTGGTTTCCCGTTGCCTTCCACTGACGATGATGAAATGATAATGAGGGCAACACAACACACGGTCCTTGAGCGGAGAATATCTCCGACCCAGCCGGGAATCGAACCCGGGCCCCTTGGCGTGACAGACCGCCGCGCTGACCACTCAGCTATCGGGGCAGACATTGTACCATGAGCTGCATATTTGAATTTAGTTTCGATGTCCAACTTTTGTGTCGTCGGTTTGTTGTCAGTGAATGAAACCTCTAAGTTATACCAGATTTGAAAAAATACCAGCGAGAAAGGATCAGATAGAAATAGTGAAGACAGATCATGGTAGAGAAAAGATCGTAGTAGACAGGGAGCAGACGATATTTCATACTGACGAGATAGCGTTTAGTGACAGAGTATCCAGGACAGAATTAGCAAACTGTATAGAAACAGAGGGCAATAGAGGTAGCGTTGATGAGGAAGGGGACACGATGGCATCATGACAAATTGATGGGATCGTGACAATTAGAAATTATGAATTGGAGGATAGTGTCAGGGTGGATAACACCCCACAGAGAGATATTGAATTGAGTCTGGTCACCCCATCACCACACGGACCATCAGAACCAAAGAATGTTAACCTCAGAAATTCTACAGTTTTTAAAAAAGATAGATGAGGAGGCAAAACAGTCAAGGGAATACATGAAGAAATGTCCAAAGGATATGTATCAGGAAATAAAAGACTCAAGGTAGAGAGGGAAAAGGAAGAAAGGTTTATCAAAATTAGCAATGCAGGCAGGCAAAATAACAACACAGTTAGATCGAATCCCTATATTTCAGAAAGATGTCAACGATGTACAAAAGAAGCAAGAAGAGCAGGAAAAATATGAGTGAGAAGATCGAAAGACATATCAGTGATATTGGAGAAAGGATTGAACACTTGCCAGAAGAAATAGAAACGTAACTATATGAAGCTACAAAACAACTACAGGTACGAACTGTACAATTGTGGAGGAAGGAGTCAGGAAAATACATGAAGGTTTGGATGGAAGGTATTCTGTAGCAACTGTGAAATCTGCAGAAGCACAGGAGCCGCTTGCGTTTAAAGAAAAGCAAGAGGTGCTAACATAAAACATAAGAATGAAACCTTAGTGGGAGATTATTGTGGACTCAGAAAATGCAGCATAAGTGCTGCGCTGGCAGGAAGAAGCAAACGTTGCACACTATTACACCCAACTCAGAAGACGTGATATTCTTGAGATGAGTAGTAGCAGATCACAAGAGAGATTCAGTCAAGAATTTTATACCATTTTATGAGGTGTAGAAGAAAGTGGAAGACCATTGGCATAAGCTATAATGAAAGCATGAGAGAAACAAGAATTTTATTATAAACAGCTTCTCTCAGTTCACAAATTACAAGCGTACAGGGAAAATGGCAAGACCTCACATCCTAAGGCAAAGACTGGACATTTCGACCAATCACCGCTACCATCATGGCCATGAGGCACAAACTGAAATTAGTCTGAGGCTACCACAAAGGGGAAACCGCGGTAAAGATGAGATCTATTGCGTTAAATTGCACTTCCTACAGTCAGACTAAGGAAGCATTCCTACCTAACCAGTTGTTGTTCAAAGGCAACACAAGAACGAACTAAACAAGAGATCATAAGAAGTGGAAAGTTAGAACCATCTGGAAAAATAATTTCTCGATTTGCCATGTAGTCCATCTGAGATTATTAGGTTCTGTTATATGAAACTGTCTACATGTTACCAGCAAATACTTGTGAGATATTTGCAGTGAGGACACTGTTCCACGAATCAGAGTTCGTTTTAAGAGAGAACAATGTACACGAATGAATAAGAGAAGTACTGTATCAGTTTGTGGGAGAACAATGTCACTCTCATGAACACAGGAATAACAAATTCAGTATCTAAGGAGGACAATTTTAACCACACCCACCGAATTGAGGAGCCTGGTACCATTATAGAAACAACAGCAGAAACAGGCTCAGGCAGAAGTGGGCTGAACCAGAGAGGAGCAGGCTGCAGGCTGAAATTATTGAAAGAAAACCTCCCAATCCTAGGGTCAACAACAGCAACGCAGGCAATTAGTCATTGCAGTGAGCTGCGACAGACACAGGAATGATGGCAGAAGGATCTGTGCATTATCTCAGAACCTGCCAGATGAATATGACAGTATAGGAAGACATAGTGGAAGTTTTGTAGTGTCGTGCATCCTGTTACCACGGTTACAATAAGGAATACGCAATTAAAGGGGATCCTGAACAGCAGTAGTTAGGTTTCTTTCATTTTGGATACATCCTTCCGAAAACGTGTGGAGAAAAATCAGTGGCCAGTATTGTCATCAAAGAAGACAAAAATTAAAAGAACTCTAGTCGGAAAATCCAAGGAGATTAGCCAACAGATTTAGTTGGAATTCATTTGTCAAGGACACCCATTATGATGAAATTCCTTGGCTGTACAAAAGCTGGCTATTGATTTGATAATCAGAATGAATGTCTTGAATGACAGCCGAGATGTTCTTCGCCTTGGATGTGGCGAAGCTACGTTACAAAAAGGAACGTAGGTGCAGTATTCAGTTTGAAGAGTGGGTAGTTTATACACAAATACCTGCAAGTTGTCTAAAACTTTGTATGGAAAATGATGAAAACGAGACAAGAGGTATAGCAAAACATCAAAGAGAAGGTACATTCACTGGCACATATCGATCCATGTGAGAGAGAACAACTGGCACAATATATTGCAAGAGAATGCAGTATTTTCACCTAAACCTGGCACGATGAAGAATTTCCAATATACGTTCGAGGTGAAGACACATCGGAAATTTTTTGTGTGACTGTACATAATCCCAATGGTACAGAAGTACAAAGTTTTCCAAGTAAAGAAAGACATTAGATACTGGTTTAATCGAACTTTCGTCCTCACAATGCAACAGCCCTATGCATGTGGTGAAAAAGAAAGATGGCACAGTTCACCTTGTTCTCAACTTAAGACAAATATCATCATCATTTCAGGAACAGATAGGACAGAAGAAATTGAAGAACTCCTCCAGATATTTCACTGCGTTACTGTCTTTTCGTCGACTGATTTGCAATCGAATTTCTGGCAAGTCGAGTTTGAATCATCATGCCGACAGTGCACTGCCTTTTTTGTATTCAGCAGACGTTATCAGTTTAAATGCCTACCTCTTGGATTAAACATTTCTTCAGCAGCATTCATCGGAAATCTGGAGAGCATTCTGGAAGAATCATTGCGACAATGTGAAACAAAGTATGTTGACGATCTTCTAATAGCAGAAAGCACTTGGAAAGGACACGATACCACTTTGAATGCACTACTCGGCGCTTTATGAAGGCACAGCGTCACAGCAGACATCGAGAAATCTTGTATTGGGTTCATGCAGGCTAAATTCTTAGGGCACGTCATCACAAGACAGGACATTTTTGTAAGTACTTTCAAACTTTGGAAACTGTAGCAGCGCCCCACTCTGTGAATCAACAGGAAAGAAGACACTGTGGACGTGAGATACAGAAGCTGAAGGCGAATTTCAGACTCTACAGAGAGCAGTAATAGCTGGGCAGTACTAACACATCCAGATTTTTCAAAGGACTTTTGTATGACAACTGGTAGCACAAAAACTGGGCTGGGAAGACAGAAATATAATAAAGGAAACCATAGGTTTTTGGTATTAGGATACTTTCAAATTCGAGCAGAATTACTCCGTAACAGAGCTGGAAGTGCTTGCAGTGGTCTGTGGCTTCCACAAGTTTCTTTGTTTCCGGTTTGGACGCAAAATCAAAATTTGTACCGACCACAAGACTTTGTAATTTTTGTTAACAGCTAAATTAACTCATGAAAGACTTGCCAGGCGGTGCCTATATCTGCAAGAATACGAGTTTTCGATGCAACCACAACGGAGAGGTATCTGTTGAGAGGCCAGACAAACGTGTGGTTCCTGAAGAGGGGCAGCAGCTCTTTCAGTAGTTGCAGGGGCAACAGTCTGGATGATTGACTGATCTGGCCTTGTAACACTAACCAAAACGGCCTTGCTGTGCTGGTTTTTCAAAAAAAAAAAAAAAAAAAAAAAAAAAGGTTCAAATGGCTCTGAGCACTATGGGACTCAACTTCTGAGGTCATTAGTCCCCTAGAACTTAGAACTAGTTAAATCTAACTAACCTAAGGACATCACACACATCCATGCCCGAGGCAGGATTTGAACTTGCGACCGTAGCGGTCTCGCAGTTCCAGACTGCAGCGCCTAGAACCGCACGGCCACTTCGGCCGGCCGTAATTTTTCCCGAGGGCATGCAGCTTTACTGTATGGTTAAATAATGATGGAGTCATCTTGGGTAAAATATTCCGGAGGTAAAATAGTCCCCCATTCGGATCTCCGGGCGGGGACTACTCAAAAGGACGTCGTTATCAGGAGAAAGAAAACTGGCGTTCTACAGATCGGAGAGTGGAATGTCAGATCCCTTATTTGGGCACGTAGATTAGAAAATTTAAAAAGGGAAATGGATATTCAGAAGGATGTAGGTTGCAGTAAGTATTGGGAGATGAGGAAGCTTGCACAGGGTAAAGTAGCATGGAGAGCTGCATCAAACCAGTCTCAGGACTGAAGACCACAACAACAACAACATGTGTCTGGGACAACAGACATACTGCAGATGTGCTGTCACTCTCAACGATTGATGCAGTAGAAGAAGTAGATGATGAGTTAGACGAAAACCACTTCAGCCTATTTTGTCTAAACAACATGGTGTTCAAAAATCATGTGACCACATCAATGAAAGAAATTGTCAAGGACAAAATGTGAATCCTGCATTTGTTGATACCTAAAGAACAAATGGAAAGACAAGAACCAAACTGCTCTTGGACAATATTATCTGTTTAGAAAGGGAATTCTGTTTCGGTGACAGGGTGTAAACGATTATCTCTGGGTGCTGTAGACATCTGAAAGATTCTTAAATAACATCATTTGGTGCATAAACTTGAGCTATACTCATTTCGGTCAAAAGAAGTGCTCTTTGAAGTTAGAAGCGATGTGCTTTTCTAGCAACATGGAGAGAAGAGTATAGAAGTTTTGTCATTGTTAAAGGAACTTCAGAAGGCCAAACCCTCCACACAGTCGAGACAGGCGCCAATGTATCCTACTGTGCTGAAAAACTTACACCTCGCAGCAGGACCCCTTCCTTGGCGAAGACGATGGTGAAGATTCCATGTAAGGATTTCCGTGCGGTGAGCATTATTTTGGACAGTGGGCCGTAGTTCACATCAGTGGATGTCACTGTTGAGGAAGGATAGGATCAAGTCTATATACATTTAGCGTACCACCCATTGTCAAACCCAGCTGAAAGAGTAATTAGAGAACTTGGGAAATTCTGCAGATTTTATTCTGCAACGTAACATTCGTCATGGCATGTACTCCTAACTGACCTTCAGAACATGATGAATGAGCTCCCATACATTATCACACTGCCTCCACTGATCACTGTACTGAGAAACCAACAGCCACAAGAGCGCTTGAGGGAGTTAGTACATTTCTCCCCACGTATCTGGTTAAAATATAAAGAATTCATGAAGTTCGCATTTTGAAACATCCAATCAGCCCCAAGTAAAAGCAAGAAGCGCACTGATAAGAAGACCACGGTGCACCAATATTAGTGGGCCGCAAGGTTCTAGTAAAGTGCAATGGGCTGTCAAACAAGTGGAAGGCATAGTGCAATAAGTTCTTTTCAATGTACAACTGGGCACTGTGAATCAGATGGATTGTACATGCAAATGTGTTCGGACTTCAGAGCACGAAGTCAAGAAGATCGTATGGGATACACCACATCATCATCATCATCATCATCATCAGCCAATTCAATCATTAGATGATGTGGCCTCTTCGAGTCGTGGATTCAGGTAGGCTTTCAGAAGTCTTCTTCAAGTGGGACGGTCTTGGGCAGTTCTCTGCCGAGTGTTACCAGCGATCTTCTTGATGTCTTTGTCCCATCTGTCTGGTGGTCTTCCTCTAGGCCTCCGGTGCTCTCTCGGACTCCACTCCAGTACTAGCTTCGTCCATCTGTTGTCTTTTCTTCTTGCAACGTGGCCAGCCCACTGCCATTTCAAGGAACCTACTCTCTCTAAGATGTCATTAACCTTAGTCACAGACCGAATGTCATGTGCCCTTTTCCTGTCCTTTCTTGTATAGCCCAGCATTGATCTCTCCATGGCTCTCTGTGCTGTCCTAAGTTTCCCTTTTGTGAATGAGTTCAGTGTCCATGTCTCGCAGCCATACGTCATCACAGGAAGAATGCATTGATCAAATACTGCTTTCTTCAGATTTACTATAGAACAAGCTGGATTCCGAAGCAATTTTAGCACTATTGACCACATTCTGATTATTAGTGAAGTGATAAGCAGAACGAATGAATACCAACTGCCTCTCTGCATTGCCTTTGTTGACTTTGAAAAGGCATTTGACTCCGTTAACCATGTAGCTGTCCTCCAAGCTTTGAGTGAGCAAGGAGTGGGAGCAGCATACATTGAAGTGCTCAGGAAAATCTACGAGAATTCTTCAGCTTATGTTAACATCGGCGAATCAAGAATTCCGCATCATGAGGGGTGTCAAGCAAGGCGATCCCATCTCCCCAAAACTGTTCTCTGCTGTATTGGAAATGGCTCTGACAAAGCTGAGCTGGGAAGCTAAGGGAATTAGAATTAATGGAAGAAGGCTTACCAACTTGAGATTTGCTGATGATATTGCCTTACTGGCCAAAGACTTCGCAGAGCTCCAGATCTTGCATCGGAATGTCAGCTGGTTGGCTTGAACGTGAACCTTTCCAAAACAAAAGTAATATCCAACAAATGGGTCCCAGATGGAGATGTGAAAGTCAAGGACAGTTTACTAGAAGAGGTCAGTGAATATGTCTACCTTGGCCAGATTATAAATATGAAGGGAGACATAAGGCCAGAAATCTATCGACGCATCAAGCTTGGCTGGCAAGCATTTAGGAAGAATTCAAAAGTATACACCAAATCACTAATATAAAACTTTTCATAGAGCAGGAATAGTGTAGAAAATATGGGGCAACACAGATAATTTGTTTTGAAGATGTTATGCTGGTACACAGAGTGGTATATTTGTTTTTCGATTTTCGTATTTGCTTGGAGCAATTGCGTAAGAATATCAATAGTTATCTGAATTAGTAGCACTGTATGTTGTATGAGATTCAAAGAGAGAAAATTAATATGTTGTGGAAAGTTAAATTTTGACCAGTAGACTCTGGCAGTTTTCTCCTGTGAACACTTATTTCATGTTGTGTAGATTAGAGTGTAATATCTGGTAACGTGTTCTCTGTAAATAAATATGTGAAGATGATGAAAAGAAATAGGAGCAGTTATGAGAGGAGTATAATTGTGTAAGATGTTGTGACAAAATGTGTGCCGTTCAAGTGCATAATATGAGGGATCTCACAAGGAAGTTGAAGAATTCTGGGGAAGAAAGACGTAGTGGTGTAGTATGAGATGATTTTCACTTGAGTTATTAGAGTTGTGGGGCAGGTTTTATTTTTATGAAATTAAATATAGAGATGGTATTTGAATTTGTAGTTATTCTTAGCTGGTAGACAGAACTACAGTGATGTAATATATAGTTTTGTCCACACCAGAAGAGCGTCAGGACACTATAGTGGAGTGACTCTTATAGTTAATGTCCACGCTAAGGAAGCATCAGGACCACGTTGAAAAGTGAGTTGAGGATTGTGAATTTGTCCAACGTTCCAACGTTGAGAATACCTATGGGGCTTTGTGAGAAATTATTTGGGGACTTTTCTTTTACATTTTATGTTTTGGAGCATGGAATACGCAGCTATTGGAGTTTCAGTAAACAAGTTTCTTGACTTAGACGTTTCAAAGGAGCAGTTACGAACTGAGATGATCCAGTACCTATATCTTATTTTAAGGTGACCAGCCATCCACAACAAACCTCACTAATAACATGACACACATGACTCGTATGGAAGGCTGTTTGAAATTTATTGTGTGTCTATTTTCTGTTTGAGTAGCGGAACATGGTCTAATGGAGACTGAGAAAACAGTAAGGAAAGCATCACATGGATTACAGGAACATGAGAAAACATTGATTATAAATGGGACTCTTGTATAAAAAAATAAGAATGTACAGAATATTTTTATTGCAATACGACCTCACGTGCTTATAAACGAGAGAAAAGGGAATAAGCACTCTAATAAAAATTTAGGTATTATCATAATTTCTATGAATTTTTTGTTGTCCCGCGTATAAGTTGAAAAGAGAAGATGTCATGTGTAAATTTCCGTGTAAAGTTAATGTTCACGGGTCAAGTATGTGCTGCATGTGTTCAACGACAAAACGGAAAAGACAAATGTTTAATGAAGATTATCGATGAGGTCTTGGCCAAGAAGAGAAGTAATAGGGAGTGGAAGAAGAAGGAATAAACAAGGAAACAAAGAGAGGCAGGCTAGCTGACTGAAAGTAGAGACACTGGATGGGTGAGAGTTTCATATTCTTCTTCACTTTGTTTATTACATGAGAGGTGACACAAGTATCAGATGGAATATTATTACCTTAAGACTGTAAATATATATATATTTGCAGGTATGGAAGGAGGAGCGACGCATGTGTTCAGTAATGACTAATAAATTTAACAAAATGACCTAATAGTCTATAAATAACAGTCAAATTTATCATACGAATGTAGGGCTGCTTTAAATGGATAGAAATTTGTTCAGTTAAAACAAAGGGAAACTTAACTACTTTACGAATACGAGGATTATATTTAAAGTAGATCAATCAAAATAATTTGCGGTTTCTAATTACATTAGAAATTGTAAGTAAATTAATTAGCGTACAAAACATTCAAAGAGCAGTTAACTGTGGAGCGATAACCCATAAAGAGAAACTTAAAAAATTACCATTTGTGTATAGAATGTAAGTTAGGATAACGTTGCAATTCCTGGACACTGAGTACTGTGCAAAAGGCCGATGGAGAACGCAAGTAAAAGCTATGGACTTGGTCGACAACTGCAGGTGAACGGAGAGCTTATGAGATGATAGTGCCGTTCCTGGAAACGCAGCTGGCAGCAGCTTGCAGCCACACAGAGGCGAAAGAGGCAGAACAGAAAGAGAAAGGAGTATAGAGGATGTGCCGCAACAACTTCCGCTCGCTCTTCTGGTGGACTCTTCATGTGTATTGCTGTTCTCAATGTAGTGGAGAACCACACATCAGGATGTAGAGTCTGGTACTCGGTCGGCTACACCAAGCAGAGCCGATACAAAACAAACACTCGCTCTCTCCTGAATAGTGAAGAAACCCAGATGAAATGCAGAGATATTAAGAAGAGGAAGTCTGTGTCTTGCCTGCATCTTGACGCAAACCCCCACACACTATCACACTGATGTTGACCTTAACCTGGCTCACCCTTACCCTGAGAGTAGGAGCCCTGGTCAATGATAGCACATTCTGACGAACGTATCTAACACCATGCATGGGGATGCATCTACGATCACAGTTATCGCACTATGATGTGAACTTCGTTTTGTGTCGTGTTTATTCTGATACTCGTATGCCAGTGTCCACGTACTCGCAACTTGTGTGCCAAATTCATATATATCACAGATCTTAGGCCATATTACGTTTTTTGTGTAATACTGTATAGTTTTTGGATATGTCTATGATGGACAAAACAAAAATACTCTTTACGATTTTTATTTATTTCTTGTGGTATAGATATATACCAAACAAACGTGTGGTTCCTGAAGAGTGGCAGCAGCCTTTTCAGTAGCTGCAGGGGCAACAGTCTGCATGACTGACTGATCTGGCCTTGTAACACTAACCAAAACGGCCTTGCTGTGCTGGTACTGCGAACGGCTGAAAGGAAGGGGAAACTACAGCCATAATTTTTCCCGAGGGCATGCAGCTTTACTGTGTGGTTAAATGATGATGGCGTCCTCTTGCTTATAATATTCAGTAGGTAAAATAGTCCCCCACTCGGATCTCCGGGCGGGGACTAATCAGGAGGATGTTGTTATCAGGAGAAAGAAAACTAGCGTTCTACCGATCGGAGCGTGGAATGTCAGAACCCTTAATCGGGCGCGTAGGTTAGAAAATTTGAAAAGGGAAATGGATAGGTTAAAGCTAGATTTAGTGGCCGGAGGAACAAGACTTCTGGTCAGGTGAATACAGTATTATAAATACAAAATCAAATAGGGGTAATGCAGGAGTAGATTTAATAATGAATAAAAAAAATAGGAGTGCAGGTAAGCTACCACGAACAACATAGTGAACGCATTATTGTAGTCAAGATAGAACCGAAGCCCACGCCTACCACAGTAGTACAAGTATGTACACTAACTAGTTCCGCAGATGACGCAGAGATTGATGAAATGTATGATGAGATAAAAGAAACTATTCAGATAGTGAAGGAAGACGAAAATTTAATAGTCATGTGGGACTGGAATTCGATAGTAGGAAAAGGAAGAGAAGGAAAAGTAGTAGGTGAATATGGAATGATGGTAAGGAATGAAAGAGGAAGCCGCCTGGTAGAATTTTGCATAGTACATAACTTAATCATAGCTAACACTTGGTTCAAGAATCATGAAAGAAGGTTGTATACATGGAAGAGGCCTGGAGACACTGGAAAGTTTCAGATAGATTGTATAATGGTAAGACAGAATTTTAGGAACCAGATTTTAAATTGTAAGACATTTCCTGGCTCAGATGTGGACTCTGACCACAATCTATTGGTTATGAACTGTAGATTGAAACTGAAGAAACTGCAAAAATGTGGAAATATGAGGAGATGGGACCTGGATAAACTGAAAGAACCAGAGCTTGTAGAGAGTTTCAGAGAGAACATTAGGGAACGACTGACAAGAACGGAAGAAAGAAATACACTGGAAGAAGAATGGGTAGCTTTGAGAGATGAAACAATGAAGGCAGCAGAATAGCAAGCAGGTAAGAAGATGAGGGCTAGTAGAAATCCTTGGGTAACAGAAGAAATATTGAATTTAATTGATGAAAGGACAAAATATAAAAACGCAGTAAATGAAGCAGGCAAAAAGGAATACAAATGTCTCAAAAATGAGATCGACAGGAAGTGCAAAACGGCTAAGCAGGGATGGCTAGAGGACAAATGTAAGGCTGTAGAGGCTTATCTCACTAGGGGTAAGATAGATACTGCCTACAGGAAAATTAAAGAGACCTTTGGAGAAAAGAGAACCACTTGTATGAATATCAAGAGCTCAGATGGAAAACCAGTTCTAAGCAAAGAAGGGAAAGCAGAAAGGTGGAAGGAGTATATAGAGGGTCTATACAAAGGCGATGTACTTGAGGGCAGTATTACTGAAATGGAAGAGGATATAGATGAAGATGAGATGGGAGATACGATACTGCGTGAAGAATTTGACAGAGCACTGAAAGACCTAATTCGAAAGAAGGCCCCAGGAGTAGACAACAATCCATTAGAACTACCGATAGCCTTGGGAGAGCCTGCCCTGATAAAACTCTACCATCTGGTGAGCAAGCTGTATGATACAGGCGAAATACCCTCAGACTCCATGAAGAATATAATAATTCCAATCCAAAAGAAAGCAAGTGTTGGCAGGTGTGAAAATTACCGAACTATGACTTTAGTAAGTCAAGGCTGCAAAATACTAACACGAATTCTTTACAGACGAATGGAAAAACTGATAGAAGCTGACCTCGGAGAAGATCTGTGTGGATTCCGTAGAAATGTTGGAACACGTGAGGCAATACTGATCCTACGACTTATCCTAGAAGATAGATTAAGGAAAGGCAAACCTACGTTTCTGGCATTTGTAGACTTAGAGAAAGCTTTTGACAATGTTGACTGGAATGCTCTCTTTCAAATTCTGAAGGTGGCAGGGGTGAACTACAGGGAGCGAAAGGCTATTTACAATTTGTACAGAAACCAGATGGCAGTTATAAAAGTCGAGGGGCACGAAAGGGAAGCAGTGGTTGAGAAGGGAGTGAAACAGGGTTGTAGCGTATCTCCGATGTTATTCAATCGGTATACTGAGCAAGCAGTAAAGGAAACAAAAGAAATATTTGGTGTAGGAATTAAAATCCATGGAGAAGAAATAAAAACGTTGAGGTTTTGCCGATGACATTGTAATTCTGTCAGAGACAGCAAAGAATTTGGAAGAGCAGTTGAACGGAATGGACGGTGTCTTGAAAGTAGGATATAAGATGAACATCAAACAAAAGCAAAACGAGGATAATACAATGTAGTAGAATTTAAATCAGGTGATGCTGAGGGAATTAGATTAGCAAATGAGACACTTAAAGTAGTAGAGGAGTTTTGCTATTTGTGGAGCAAAATAACTGATGATGGTCGAAGTAGGGAAGATATAAAATGTAGACTTGCAATGGCAAGGAAAGCGTTTCTGAAGAAGAGAAATTTGTTAACATTAAGTACAGATTTAAGTGTCAGGAAGTGTTTTCTGAAGGTATCTGTATGGAGTGTAGCCATGTATGGAAGCGAAACATGGACGATAACTAGTTTGGACAAGAAGAAAATAGAAGCTTTCGAAATACGGTGCTACAGAACAATGCTGAAGATTAGATGGGCAGATCATGTAACCAACGAGGAGGTACTGAATAGAATTGGGGAGAACAGAAATGTTTGGAACAGCTTGACTAGGAGAAGGGATCGGTTGGTAGGACACATTCTGAGGCATCAAGGGATCGCCTGTTTTGTACTGGAGGGAAGCGCGGAGGGTAAAAATCGTAGAGGGAGGACAAGGTGTGAATACACTAAACAGATTCAGAAGATGTAGACTGCAGTAGTTACTCTCTGGACTGAAGACCACGACAGCTGGTATACGTATTTGTGTATCATTGACCTTAAATAATTCTTTTTATTTAAATGTGACTTGTTACTTGATTCACTTAAATACACTTTTTTATTCCTAAATAATGATTTGCTTTTAACAGAAACGCCTTTATATATATATATATATATATATATATATATATATATATATATATATATATATATATATATATATATATATATAAACAAGGACACACATAAAAATGAAATTTCATGACATATTATCGAACAATCCTGATGACATGTTTGAACTAGTGAGTATTTCAGGACTTTCTTTAATAATGAATATGACCTCCAGTTACATTTTTAATGATGTAAATTCTCATACCGAGTTTGCCTTTTTTCTATTGAGAATTACCATTAATATACCTCATTTGAATGTGGGTCTGCTTGTTTGCTGATGTATATAAACATATACAGGGTGTTTGGGGAGCAAAGGTTAATATTTTAAACAGTGATAATAGAAGTAATTCTGAACAAAAAATGTTGTATGAACATATGTCCGCAAATGATTCGTTAGGGAGGTATGGGTTTGGAAAGGAACTTTAATTCTGCAAAACTGATGTGCACAAGGGGAACGTATACGCAATAGAACTGGACTGTTACGTGATTTTCTTGAAAACAATGTTACAGAGAAGTACAGTTATGTTACATATTTTTACATGATGTTTATTTATTTTGCATTTAGTACATAATGCATTACAACATGCATGCTACATGTATTCAGTTGAAAAAGTCGTACCTCGTCTTATACAAACGGCTCTAACACTTATCGTACCGGTGTTGTACTGTTCACAGAACACGTTCGAATATCTCAGCATGAACGTCAATGCACTTTAGCGCTCTAGCGATAACATGTTGTGTCGCTTGTTCAGTTGCCTGTGGTTGATTCCTAACCAATTCAGCGACGAAGCGGTTCATCTCGTGTATTCACCTTCACTTTGTGCGTCTTTGATTTCATCCAACCCCGTAAAAAGAAATCTAAAGGTGTAAGGTCAGGTGATCTTGGAGGCCAGCACCGCCACGGCCAATCTAGCGATTAGGGTAGGTGCGGTTGAGATGGTCCCTCAAAAAAATGGTTCAAATGGCTCTGAGTACTATGGGACTTAACTTCTGAGGTCATCAGTCCCCTAGAACTTAGAACTACTGAAACCTAACTAACCTAAGGACATCACACACATCCATGCCCGAGGCAGGATTTGAACCTGCGACCGTAGCGGTCACGCAGTTCCAGATTGTAGCGCCTAGAACCGCTCGGCCACCACGGCCGGCATGGTCCCTCACACGTAAGGTACCACGTGGAGGGGCACAGTCATGTTTAAAGTACATTCCAGTTCGCCTGGCTAAAGGAACGTATTCCAATAGTTCCACAAATGAATTTTCCAGAAAATGCAGGTCCCTCTCTCCCGTAAATCGCTGATTGATAATAAATGGACCTATAAAAAATTACCCATCATGCCGCACCAAACATTTATGGCAAAACGAACTTGGAAATTGCTATCCACTGAAGCGTCTGTATTTTCCCGTGACCATCGATGATTATTGTGTGTGTTGTTTATTCCATGTCGTGAAAACTGGGATTCGTCAGTGAATAGTATATATGGAAGCAAATGACTGTTCTCAATTAGTCAGTGACAGAACTGAAGTCGTTGGGCATTGTCTCCAACATGGAGATTTTGGATACGCTGTATGTGATATGGATATAGGTTTTCCGCACGTAATGTTTCCTATACACGTGTCTGTGGGACATTCATACGCAGGGACACTCTTCGTATGCTCGTACTGGGACTTCGCTCAACACTTGCGTTAATTTCTTCCGGTTCTTGTAAACTTAGTTGACGTGCACGCTCGGATGAAAACTATCTACTTGGAAGAGAGCCTGTTGCAAGCAAAGTGATAAACATTTTGGCAAACACCTTGCGATCAGGTAACCATCGAGTCGGAAAGCGCCTGTGGTATTCTTCTCTTGCAGCGGTAGCACTACCATCGCAGAAGCCATAAACATACACCGTATCTGCGAATTCCTCATTACTGTAGACATGTGGCATTGTTAGCAGCGCTTGCATGAACGCAGTTAACACCATACACTACACAGTTAACCTATCCGTCGCCGGTACACTATACAGTGCGGCTTACACGGCACAAATGCGCAAACAACGGGTGATGGTACTACGTGCGTCACATGACAAGAATTACTTATACTATCACTGTTTAAAATATTGACCCTTACTCCCTAAACACCCTGTATAATTCTCCGTTCGAACAGAAGTCGAATGGTACCGACCAAACACCGAGTCATCCTCAGCTGACAGGGGCCACTGAATGCAGATATGGAGGAGCGTGTGATCAGCATAACGCTTCCCCAATCGTTGTTAGTTTTCGTGACTGGAGCCGCTACTTTTCAGTTAAATAGCTCCTCAATTGGCCTCACAAGGGCTGAGTGCATCCCATTTGCCAACAGTGCTCGGCATATCCAGACCGTCACCTATCCAAGTGCTAGCTAAGCCTGACAGCGCTTAACTTCGGTGATCTAACGCGAAGCGGTGTTACGAGTGCTGCAAAAGCCAAATTCACGTTTTATTGTGTTTCACGTTAAAGATGTGTGCATGTGAAACTACCTGGCCGATTAAAACTGTGTGCCGGACCGGCACTGGAACTCGGGACCTTTGCCTTTCGCGGGCAAGTGCTCTACCAACTGAGCTTACCCAAGCACGACTCACGCCCCGTCCTCACAGCTTTACTTCCGCCAGTACCTCGTCTCCTACATTCCAAACTTTACAGAAGCTCTCCTGTGAACCTTGCTGGACTAGCACTACTGAAAGAAAGGATATTGCGGAGACATGGCTTAGCCACAGCCTGGCATGTGTGCATGTACTCTGTCCACGGTAACTGCAAGTGTGGGTGGTTGGGAGAAAGATAGCGCTCACAGTATAATAAGTACCCGTATGAATGGATTTTTATGTTTAAGTATTAATGAATAGAATTAATGAGCAATTCATGGGAGTTACTAGTGAGATGTGTGGATGTGTAACAGAGGAAAAAATTTTAAAAGTATTGTAAATACTAGCATGAATGACTAAAGATCAGTGCAAAATTGGTGGCTTTTGCACGCTAGGAATAATCATGTTTATATTTGTCATTGTAAAGAGAGACAAGACGACTTTAAATGAAAGCCTTCAGCGAGAACTTCTAGCGAAAGGAATGATTGAGTTTAAGTGGTTCCCACAAGTGTGTGGGAACAATTTCTATGTTTCTATAGACTGACAAAGAAACCATGTTTCCTTATCTCTTCAGGTCTAACTTTCAACTTATGTGAAAGATTTGATTGTTGGTGTGACACCACAGTCCTTAGTATAACACAACCGCAAAAATTTTCGAGACAGTCTGGATGTGATGAAAAGCGTCATTCCCAGGTGACACTGACATGCAAATCGCATTTGATACCTATGAAACTAATGTGTATGCCAATCAGCATTGTCGTAATCCACGTCATTTGAATCGGAAGTCAAATGACGTGAATTACGACAGTGATGGTGTAGGACAAGCTATCTTTATTAATATCTTTCTATCTGGTAACTGGAAATGGGCACGAATGCGGTATTTTCTGTTACATGCAGGGACCGTGAACAGCCAGCGTTAAAAGAATGCGAGGTGCAGTAATTGGTACACCGTGCCATGCTTTTCTAGGAGGACCCTAGCGGCAACTTCAAAGCAGGAGGCCGACTGAGGGTAGAGGGCTCCTGACCGACCAAGGCTGGTACTCTGGAGCTACACTGTCCTTCTGGCGCCGCCTTCTTCCGAGAAATTTAAAAGTGGAGAACAGCGCTTGGACCCAGCATATCCATACATATAATAAAAATTGATGTACGACTATGTATGTGCGTGTGTGTACATGTTTCACATCTCCCCCTAAACCAATGGGCCGTTTCAACCAAACTTGGTACAAATATTACTGTCAGCCAACAATCTCTGTTGGGATAAGAATCACCTACCTATCATAGTTCAGGAAATATGACCTCTTAAACAATGAGATGCGTGAAAAATTGCCGCATCGTGCATGACGTTTAAATTTATTATTTCTGTGCTACTAACTCTATTCGCAATAAATTTCGTCGTCAGTATCGACTTATGCCTTTGAATGTACCTACACAAATACATCATTGTATGACACATTGTTCAAGAGATATGACGTCACAGAGACTGACGTTTAAATTTATTACTTCTTTGTTCATGACTCTATGAGCAACACATTTTGCAGACAATATCCGTATATGCCGCTGAGTGTGCTTGCAAAATTATGTCGTTGCTTGAGACGTAGATTAGGAGATATGACGTCATGAACACTGAGTTGCGTGAAAAACTGCCATTTAAACGTCATGCATGACGTTTAAATTTATTACTTCTTTGCTACTAACTTTATTCGGAATATATTTCGCAAACGATAGCGACATATACCGCTGAATGTACCTACACTAATACATCGTTGTGCAACACATGGTTCAAGAATAATCCCGTCATAAGTACTGAAACGCGCGAAAAAATGCCGCATCATGCATAGAGTTTTAATGCATTTATTCTTTACTACTAAGACACTCCCACAGTCGAGTCAACTTACATAAATCCCTGACACCCGGCAGCGCTCTTCGCTGCTTTCAACTGCGAAACGCAAACGTTTGCAGGCGAAAACAATAGCCGTCTATAGAGCGATGAAGAGGCGTTGCCAAAGAGGCATTTACAAAATCGCGTCGTAGTCACATGAAGCAACTATACTTCTACGTTTGTACTTGATGCATGTTTCTTTGTGCAGCTGTTTCATAATTTCAAAGGTGATTTCACGAATACGTGGAAATGATGTTGTTTCGATATTACTCTACACACACAGTACAATTTTCATTTCGGTTTCTGATAGGAAATTGGCAAAGTGAATACACGGGCAATGCCGGACTTGTCTGCTAATATGCTAAGAAGATAACGTGTGGCGACTCGTCTCCTGAAGTAATGTACGTTTTACAATATGTCCCTTCAGCAATACGCTTTTTGGTTGGTCAGCAAGTTCGTGGAAGGCATGTAGGATGAGGAAAAACTTCTGTATCCCACGGTCACAAAAATTACGACTTGGGTGTTCTGAAAAGAAAAAAAACCAGATAAGCACTAGTGGTCACTGACCGCTTTCATAACTTTTTCGAGCGGCTATCGCAGTTTGGTAGTTAAGGAAACGAGGTTCTGATATGGGTCCACTTACTTGTAATTCTCACAACAGTACGAGCGGAAGACAGGCGATTGGAACCCAGTTTTGACTCAATACCTTATGGGAGGGGTACCCGTGGTCTAGGGGTAGAGTCTTTGATTCATAATCAAAACGTCTTCGGTCCCGGGTTCGATCCCCGCCACTGCCTAAAATTTGCTAAATAATCAGCATTGGCGGCCGAAGACTTCCGGCATAAGAAGTCAGCCTCATTCTGCCAACGGCCTTGTTAGAGGGCGGAGGAGCGGATAGAGGTACAGGGCACTCTCTTGTCCTAGCGGTGGGAAATTGCCCCTAAAGGCGGAAGAATCAGCAATGATCAACGACATGAGGATGCAGAAGGCAATGGAAACCACTGCATTAAAGACATTTAACGTGTATCCACAGGACATGTGGCCTGTAATTGAAGAAGTGTCATGATGATCTCTCCATTGGCAAAAGATTCCGGAATAGTCCCCCATTCGGATCTCTGGGAGGGGACTGCCAAGGGGGAGGTTACCACGTTACCATGAGAAAAAGATTGAATAATCTACGAAAGGATAACGTTCTACGAGTCGGGGCGTGGAATGTCAGAAGCTTGAACGTGGTAGGGAAACTAGAAAATCTGAAAAGGGAAATGCAAAGGCTCAATCTAGATATAGTAGGCGTCAGTGAAGTGGAAGGAAGACAAGGATTTCTGGTCAGATGAGTATCGGGTAATATCAACAGCAGCAGAAAATGGTATAACAGGTGTAGGATTCGTTATGAAAAGGAAGGTAGGGCAGAGGGTGTGTTACTGTGAACAGTTCAGTGACCCGGTTGTTCTAATCAGAATCGACAGCAGACCAACACCGACAACGATAGTTCAGATATACATGCCGACGTCGCAAGCTGAAGATGAACATATAGAGAAAGTGTATGAGGATATTGAAAGGGTAATGCAGTATGTAAAGGGGACGAAAATCTAATAGTCATGAGCGACTGGAATGCAGTTGTAGGGGAAGGAGTAGAAGAAAAGGTTACAGGAGAATATGGGCTTGGGACAAGGAATGAAAGAGGAGAAAGACTAATTGAGTTCTGTAACAAGTTTCAGCTAGTAATAGCGAATACCCTGTTCAAGAATCACAAGAGGAGGAGATATACTTGGAAAAGGCCGGGAGATACGGGAAGATTTCAATTAGATTACATCATGGTCAGACAGAGATTCCGAAATCAGATACTGGATCGTAAGGCGTACCCAGGAGCAGATATAGACTCAGATCACAATATAGTAGTGATGAAGAGCAGGCTGAAGTTCATTAGTCAGAAAGAATCAATACGCAAAGAAGTGGGATACGGAAGTACTAAGGAATGACGAGATACGTTTGAAGTTCTCTAACGCTATAGATACAGCAATAAGGAATAGCGCAGTAGGCAGTACAGTTGAAGAGGAATGGACATCTCTAAAAAGGGCCATCACAGAAGTTGGGAAGGAAAACATAGGTACAAAGAAGGTAGCTGCGAAGAAACCATGGGTAACAGAAGAAATACTTCAGTTGATTGATGAAAGGAGGAAGTACAAACATGTTCCGGGAAAATCAGGAATACAGAAATACAAGTCACTGAGGAATGAAATAAATAGGAAGTGCAGCGAAGCTAAGACGAAATGGCTGCAGGAAAAATGTGAAGACATCGAAAAAGATATGATTGTCGGAAGGACAGACTCAGCATACAGGAAAGTAAAAACAACCTTTAGTGACATTAAAAGCGACGGTGGTAACATTAAGAGTGCAACGGAAATTCCACTGTTAAATGCAGAGGAGAGAGCAGATAGGTGGAAAGAATACATCGAAAGCCTCTATGAGGGTGAAGATTTGTCTGATGTGATAGAAGAAGACGCAGGAGTCGGTTTAGAAGAGATAGGGGATCCAGTATTAGAATTGGAATTTAAAAGAGCTTTGGAGGACTTACAGTCAAATAACGCAGAAGGGATAGATAACATTCCATCAGAAATTCTAAAATCATTGGGGGAAGTGGCAACAAAACGACTATTCACGTTGGTGTGTAGAATATATGAGTCTGGCGATATACCATCTGACATTCGGAAAAGCATCATCCACACAATTCCGAAGACGGCAAGAGCTGACAAGTGCGAGAATTATCGCACAATCAGCTTAACAGCTCATGCATCGAAGCTGCTTACAAGAATAATATACAGAAGAATGGAAAAGAAAATTGAGAATGCGCTAGGTGACGATCAGTTTGACTTTAGAAAAAGTAAAGGGGCGAGAGAGGCAATTCTGACGTTACGGCTAATAATGGAAGCAAGGCTAAAGCAAAATAAAGACACTTTCATAGGATTTGTCGACCTGGAAAAAGCGTTCGACAATATAAAATGGTGCAAGCTGTTCGAGATTCTGAAAAAAGTAGGGGTAAGCTATAGGGAGAGACGGGTCATATACAATATGTACAACAACCAAGAGGGAATAATAAGAGTGGACGATCAAGAACGAAGTGCTCGTATTAAGAAGGGTGTAAGACAAGGCTGTAGCCTTTCGCCTCTACTCTTCAATCTGTACATCGAGGAAGCAATGATGGAAATAAAAGAAAGGTTCAGGAGTGGAATTAAAATACAAGGTGAAAGGATATCAATGATACGATTCGCTGATGACACTGCTATCCTGAGTGAAAGTGAAGGAGAATTAAATGATCTGCTGAACGGAATGAACAGTCTAATGAGCACACAGTATGGTTTGAGAGTAAATCGGAGAAAGACGAAGGTAATGAGAAGTAGTAGAAATGAGAACAGTGACAAACTTAACATCAGGATTGATGGTCACGAAGTCAATGAAGTTAAGGAATTCTGCTACCTAGGCAGTAAAATAACCAATGACGGACGGAGCAAGGACATCAAAAGCAGACTCGCTATGGCAAAAAAGGCATTTCTGGCCAAGAGAAGTCTATTAATATCAAATACCGGCCATAATTTGAGGAGGAAATTTCTGAGGATGTACGTCTGGAGTACAGCATTGTATGGTAGTGAAACGTGGACTGTGGGAAAAAAATGGTTCAAATGGCTCTGAGCACTATGGGACTTAGCTGCTGTGGTCATCAGTCCCCCAGAACTTAGAACTACTTAAACCTAACTAATCTAAGGGCATCACACACATCCATGCCCGAGGCAGGATTCGAACCTGCGACCGCAGCGGTCACGCGGATCCAGACTGTAGCGCCTAGAACCGCACGGCCACTCCGGCCGGCCTGTGGGAAAACCGGAACAGAAGAGAATCGAAGTATTTGAGATGTGGTGCTATAGACGGATGTTGAAAATTAGGTGGACTGATAAGGTAAGGAATGAGGAGGTTCTACGCAGAATCGGAGAGGAAAGGAATATGTGGAAAACACTGATAAGGAGAAGGGACAGGATGATAGGACATCTGCAAAGACATGAGGGAATGACTTCCATGGTACTAGAGGGAGCTGTAGAGGGCAAAACCTGTAGAGGAAGACAGAGATTGGAATACGTCAAGCAAATAATTGAGAACGTAGGTTGCAAGTGCTACTCTGATATGAAGAGGTTAGCACAGAAAAGGAATTCGTGGCGGGCCGCATCAAACCAGTCAGTAGACCAGTAGACTGATGACCAAAAAACCTTATGGGAGATATTGATGACATGAAAGTTAGACTGTTGGTAAGTGCCAAGCGAACTTTTCCCCATTGATTCGTGATGTTTTTCAAAGGACACCCCGAGCGGAGCAACGGCAAGTGATGTTCGCTCATGCATAAGCATGGGAGCCAACCGTCTACTGGCTGACATCTTTCTGGCAGCAGATGACTCTTAGACGGCAGACTTAGAAGCAGACAGACGTAATTCTCTTGCAGAGTAGACCGGGGCGAGACAGGTGGAGACAGACAGACTCTACTCAGATTTCTCACTGCTGGTAAGGAAGCCAATCTGGTGGACGAACTTCTGCAATATCCGTCTGCAACGTGCAATCTACTCGTCCACAAGCACATAATCGTGAGAGTATCTAGCGGTATCAGCTGGTTAGGGCAGAGCAGAGATTGTTAATGTTTCAGTAGATCCACACTGTCTTCTCATGACTAGATGGACAGACTCAGTTGCATGTAATCTCATTTTCTCTTTCCGGCACGACCATGCAATCACTGTTTATAGTCTTGGCTATGTTGTATTAAATACGCCAGGAAGTTGATTTTCACTAATGCAGTTTCCTATTATTATTTAGTTTCATGTCTCATTCTAATATTTTTGTTGTGTGTTCCATTAAAAATCGTATAATGTCCTTCGTCAATTTGTGCGCACTACGACTTTGTAATAAATATTAGGAATTACCTGGGACAAGATTTTGATTTCGTAATTAGAAAATCCCTTTCACAAAATAATTAACATTAAGTATGGGAATACCGGTACCAGGAATTCAACGCTAGAGCTGCCCTTTCCTTTAATAGCGTAACTTTTATTAGGCATTTGGTTTCGGGGAGAGATCTGTCGCTCAGCAGACCCAACTGCTGCAGGTCAACTTAGGACTCACACTGGTATTTCGCACACTCTCGCACTACTACAAGCCATCCAGGCACACATTCAGATCATTCCGTTATGAAGTTCAGTTGAACTGTTGGCTTAAACACATCACTTCCCTCTGGCACCATTACAGGTGTACAGCCCCTTTTTGACTGGACTACCTCATGAACATCCTGTTTCAATTCCAGTCTTTAAACCGACATGGCAAAACGTAGTAAGTCATCCGACAGTCCATTCCCTGCAACGCTCTAGTCTGGTCAGCTCTCTACATATCCTCAAGTGGATGATGGCTACACCGGCGACAACGGAATTGGTGTAATGTGGCTGCGATTCCACACCAGGCCTAAGTAACCCACTGGAATTCCTCGCCCCCCCCCCCTCCCTCCCTTTCCTCTCTTGGGTATCGAAACGTATGAAGTGGGTCCACGCCAGTCTGTGTCTCTGTTGGCAGTGGCATTTGGTCTTCCTGCAAAGATAATTATTAGAAGATCTGTCAACACTCTATGCCACAGAGTGTACAGAAAGCCTTCTAACACAAACAGGTATTTAGATGCCACTTCACTCCGCCACCCAGCCCTGAAGCAAGCAATGCTCAACTCTCTGACTTCACGTGTCTTCCATATCAGCGAAGACAACAGCTTTTAATCGGAGTTGGATTTTATAAAGAAAATGAAGGCCAATGGCTACGATAGTGTGTCCATTGTCACGGCTTTTGAAAGGGATGTTAATTACGCTAATAGGAATGGTGAAGAACCGACTTCTCACTTTATTAAGCTACTATTTGTTTATGGGGTCACAGACTAATGAGCAGAATTCTATGAAAAATGGTACACAGATCTCTTCCTTCAGTGAAAAAAAAAACTTTTGCCAACACAAAATGGATACACGTGATTAGATCTTCACTGCGGGTGTCTATGGAATAATGTCTGGCTGCAGCCAAGTATATTAGACGAAACGGGAAGGACTGTAAAAGAACGTATTAAGGAACGTGAACTCCACGCATGGCTAAAACAAAGTATCGGAACGTCACGAGAACTGACATTGATATTGATTTCAATAATGTACAGATGCTGGCTAAAAAAACCAACATTTGTAGAAGAAAATTCCGAGAAGCGATCGAAATTTCTAAGAACGATTCTAACTTCAATAGAGAGGACCACATAGACTTCCAGCTTTGTGGCTTTCCGCCATCAAGGAATCACACTTTCCGTGATCATCATAATGATGTCTGGTTTGAGGGGCACTCAACTGCGCGGTCATCGGCTTCTGTACAAAGTCCCAATTTTTACACAGTCCAATTTTTTCTCAGTCCAATCTAGCCACTGTCACGAACGATTATGATGATCAAATGATGAGGACAACACAAACGCCCAGTCCCCAGGTAGAGAAAATTCCCAATCTGGCCGGGAATCTAACCCAGGACCCCGCTATCCAGAGGCAGCAATGCTAGCCACTGGACCACTCACTTTCCGTGCCTGTTTCGACTCTATTCAACAACAGTGGCACTCCAATAACAGGAGGAAGAATCTTAACCAATAACTCTTCTTCAGAATACATGTGGTAAAAAAAACTCTTTCTATCTAATGACGATGGCCCACCAACAGTAGTTACAAAACTTTATCCAATAACCCACGTCTTCATCATTGGTGTGGGGGACTTCACTTACTAAGATGACAGACTAACAATGGTAGCCACAGTGCATCACAAGTGTAGGAAAAATCTCCCTTTATAGGAGAACATGACACTGGTCCTTGGGAGTGTTCAGTTAACCGTGGACACCACAAGATCTTGAAGATCCCAGCAGTGGGATCGAGAAGTTGATCGTGGCCTAATAACCCAGAAGATTTTCCTGCACTATACTGCAATTTTCTCTCCTTACAGATTTGCTCCAGATGGCTCCACCCAAACCTGTCCCAGTTTTTTCAGCTTAATCTGGGCTGCCCACACCAGCAACTGGCAGATTTGTTTTATCTCAGGTGCAGATGAAGGATTCAAAGGCCTGGCTTCTGGACGATGTCTCTGGTCACCCGGGATGTAACTTCCATGCATCTCAATGGCGCCGACATCTTTCTCCAATGGGGAGGAAGCAGGCTGGGTCATCGAGGTTTACCAAAGTGGCTCTGTCATCTCTGCCCTGGAGGGGCAGGGATGCTGGGTCCCACATAGTCACCTGGCACTACAGCTACCCAGCACATACCTGTGACTGGCAGGTGGCCATGCACCCATACCATTAGCAACTCTGATCAGAGCTAGCTCATGAGCCAGCAATCGAAATGCTGCCCAACATGCAAAATGCACATGTAGTAACATTCTGAACAGAAACGTCAGTAGGCTGGTTTGTTGTCAAGGGGACCTTCTGCAGCATCCACTGAAATGTTTGGCACTGGACGCATTACCAGCAGTGCGAGTATCACCATAAACAGCACTACAGTTGCAGGCACTATGTTACCTCTGCAAGTAATGTGCCTGTGAGTGTCGGGTGAATAGCCTTGTACTGGGCAGATATTTGGGGCGCTTCTAGGCCGCTACAAAAGCAGTTCAGTTTGTTGAACTGACCAAGGATTGTAGTGTCTAGGAATCTTGTCTACTCAGTTCATTAGACAAACAATCAAACAACTCATATTAATGAGTTTTATTACAATAAGAACCAATATAATACTTAACTTTGAAATGTGTCGGAAGCAAAGGGCGTCATACAAAATAATCAGTCTTTTTCTCAATAGACAATCAAGTCTGCACTACGTAGAGAGTACTAATGACAGAGCTATGATGCAGCGGTTAGCAAGTTGGTAGCGTTGGTGCTGCTATCGAAATGCCTAACATTTACGCTGCTATCCAAGTGGGTCTCACCCGTCTGGCGCAGCGCTTATGTCCTCTTCACATAGAGGCCACTGCTGCCGCGTTGTCGTCCCGGCGGGAGGTCCGGTCAGCGTGCGACTGGCTGACTGCTTCTCACAGCCTTTTCTTCCCTGTCTTTCGCGACTTTACGCCGCACTATTCCCGGACCGCCATCGTATACGGGGCACAACAACGGGAAGGGGAGGGGGGGGGGGGGGACGGAGACAGGAGTGTGGACACTCTGATGGACTGGAAGCTGTGGTAGGACGGGAGAAGGCGGAGGAGGCGAAACCTCCGTCTCCAAGGGTTCGACCTGCGGTATCGTGATGAGCCCGTGTGGCAGCTACTGTGGCCGCACTGTCCTCAGAATCCGTGAATCTGGGGAAAGAGATACAGAGGGATCACCGTGCACATGACAGCGGCGAATTTGATTGTGATGTCGGCGCTGCAGTCCGTCAGGGTCTGAAATGGGATACATGTAAGCGCGGTGCACATGACAGTGGCGAATTTGATCGTGATGTCGGCGCTGCTGTCCGTCAGGGTCCGAAATGGGATACATGTAAGCGCGGTGCACATGACAACGGCGAATTTTATCGTGATGTCGGCGCTGCAGTCTGTCAGGGTCTGAAATGAGATACATGCAAGCGCGGTGCACATCACAGCGGCGAATTTGATCGTGATGTCGGCGCTGCAGTCCGTCAGGGTCTGAAGTGGGATACATGTAAGCGCGGTGCACATGACAGCGTCGAATTTGATCGTGATGTTGGCGCTGCAGTCCGTCAGGGTCTGAAATGAGATACATGCAAGCGCGGTGAACATGACAGCGGCGAATTTGATCGTGATGTCGGCGCTGCAGTCCATCAGGGTCTGAAATGGGATACATGTAAGCGCGGTGCACATGACAGCGGCGAATTTGATCGTGATGTCAGCGCTGCAGTTCGTCAGGGTCTGAAATGGGATACATGCAAGCGCGGTGCACATGACAGCGGCGAATTTGATCGTGATGTCGGCGCTGCAGTCCGTCGGGGTCTGAAATGGGATACATGTAAGCGCAGTGCACATGACAGCGGCGAATTTGATCGTGATGTCGGCGCTGCAGTCCGTCTGGGTCTGAAATGAGATACATGCAAGCGCGGTGCATATGACAGCGGCGAATTTGATCGTGATGTCGGCGCTGCAGTCCGTCGGGGTCTGAAATGGGATACATGTAAGCACGGTGCACATGACAGCGGCGAATTTGATCGTGATGTCGGCGCTGCAGTCCGTCTGGGTCTGAAATGAGATACATGCAAGCGCTAAGTCGACGAAGGACCATGCCTCACACCCACGGTCTGCTGCCGCTAAAAACCCTGAAAAACAAAATATCATGCGGCGCGAAGTGATACTTGCGGCCTTCCTTCGGTGCTGGATGCTGAGGAGGGTGGAGCAGATGGAGCAGCGTCTGATGGCGGCGGCTGTGAAGCAGTTCCGTTGGCGATGGTCCAGCCCATGGATGCAAATGGTAGGAGGCGAGAAACAGTTGCAATACTTGATCCCTGGTGTGTGCGAAGCGAAGTTTGGCCATCTGCTGCTTGAAGGTTCTGACAAAACGTTACGCTTCACTGTTTGACAGTGGCTGGAACGGTGCACTAATTAGATACTGTATGCCATTGCTTCCACAGAATGTTTCAAATTCATTTGACGTGAAACGAGGGGTGTTCAAATGGTTCAAATGGCTCTGAGCACTATGGGACTTAACATCTATGGTCATCAGTCCCCTAGAACTTAGAACTACTTAAACCTTACTAACCTAAGGACAGCACACAGCACCCAGCCATCACGAGGCAGAGAAAATCCCTGACCCCGCCGGGAATCGAACCCGTGAACTCGGGTGAGGGGTGTTGTCCGAAACTATGACTTCAGGCAAACCTTCGAGGCAAAAAATAGAGGACAATGCCTAAATTTGTGCTACGTGATGTGAAGTTCATTGGCACAGCAAAAGGAAACTTGCTATAAGGATCTACCACAATCAACCAAGGAATTGTAAGGCTTTATAGGTTTGCACGTAGCCATACAGTACGTAACACGCACTCGCCAGCCGACCTATCTTGGAATGCTGACATTTTGCTTGGTCAGTAGACATGCGTCCGGTTGCAGTGCGCCACAGGGAGTAAGCCACTGGTCACCGACGGTAGCACGCCATATAGCTAGCGCGGCCTTGGGCGCGAATATGACTCCTTTTCTTAGCCCACCTTGGAGCCTTTCGCTAGGACCGTAATTAGCCAATGTTAGGAAGTCAGACACAGTGATGATGGGTGCGCGTAGCGTGAGTGTTTTATAGCTAGCCTTTTGTTAATAAACTGCTTAAACTTACTTCTCGGTGTTCGCATATTTCCGTACCTCAACGACCCACTGCTTACAAATCCTGACAAATACTTCGTGTAGTTATCATCCGGGGGCAACAACACAAACAACCTCTTTACAGAAGTGGTGTCAGCGTAGGTATAATTATGGAAAATCTACAGTCCTGAAGAGGTGCAGCACAACGTGAACTTCGAGCAGTAGCAGCATGAACATCTTCCGACTATGCGGGGACGTCCAATGCTGGAATTCAGGTTGGTCTACTCCAGTTTGGCTAGAATACGAAAGGCAGTGGTGGATTTTTATTTTACACATGAGTGACTCATTGGCCTTAAATTAGACGAAATGCCGCAATCCAGTTAGAATAACGTTGTTGATCTACAACTGTTATTGACTTATTGGCCTTAAATTAGATAAAAAGCCGCAATCCAGTTAGAATAACGTTGTCGATCTACAAATTGTAGTTGATGAACTGCAAGAAGAGATTCGGCAGTTAAAAGCAAAAAGAAGCGATCGTAACATTCCGAAAGACTAGTCAAATGATAGTTCATGCAGTACAAGTACAACTAAAACCTACGAAATCGTTCTTCAGATCGTACTCATAGGAGCAGCAGTACTGACGTCATAGGAATGGAACGCCCAAACGATGCATGAGTTCAAACCGTCCGAGCCGATGTTCAAATTGATCAGCCTCAGCAAAATTCCCAAGGGAGCAGGAAAGACAATCTACGTTGAAGTTAAGTCACCCCAATGCAAGGAAGGAACTTTGTTATTAATTGAGCGATCCGAAAAAGGTGAGTTACTGGATACAGTGCATTGTTATGTTGCTAGAAGTGTTGGTGTCGCTACAATTGTAAGACAGAATGTCGCAAAAGTCCCGGTAACAATAACTAATCTGAGCAATGAGGATGTTGTTTTGCCACGAGGACCGAAAGTTGCTAAAGTGTCGAGCGTAAGTAAAAGTGACGTAATACAGATTCCAGATGAGGTAACAAACGCAGCCGTTATAAACACAGATTTTCGTAACAGTACCGCAAAATTGCAACGAGGAGACGAAGTTAATAATGAACTGAAGTGCAAGATTTGGAAGAAGAGAGAACATTTGACAGCTGATGAACAGAAGATTTAACGCCTGTTTTGTTAGAGTATGCAGATTTATTCCGAGAATGTGCAAATTTACCTGTCACTCATTTAGTTCAGTATCGTATTCATACAGGGATTGCAGCCCCAATCACACAGAAACCTTACCGAATACCATTCAGTCAAAGAGAGTTGGTAGAAGACAAGGTTAAAGAACAATCAGAAGCCGGAATTATAAAACCAAGAGATCCTGCAGGCCCACTGTAGTGTTCGCCTGTTGTAAAGAAGAAATCAATTTCTGGAGGACCACAGTTCCGTTTTGTGTTGATTGGTGACCTTTGAATGCTGTGACCACACCCGAGTCCGCAGCTCGTGGTCGTGCGGTAGCGTTCTCGCTTCCCACGCACGGGTTCCCGGGTTGATCCCCGGCGGGGTCAGGGATTTTCTCTGCCTCGTGATGACTGGGTGTTGTGTGATGTCCTTAGGTTAGTTAGGTTTAAGTAGTTCTTAGTTCTAGGGGACTGATGACCATAGATGTTAAGTCCCATAGTGCTCAGAGCCATTTGAACCATTTGAACCACACCCGACATTTACCCTTTACCAAATTTAGCGGAAACCTTGGATTACTTGGGCAGATGTCGAATTTTTTCAGCATGTGATTTAAGAAGTGATTACCACAGCAAAACGAGGATAATGGAATGTAGTCGAATGAGATTAGGAAATGAGACGCTTAAAGTAGTAAAGGAGTTTTTCTGTTTGGGGAGCAAAATAACTGATGATGGTCGAAGTAGAGAGGATATAAAATGTAGACCGACAATGGCAAGGAAAGCGTTTTTCAACAAGAGAAATTTATTGACATCGAGTATAGATTTAAGTGTCAGGAAGTCGTTTCTGAAAGTATTTGTCTGGAGTGTAGCCATGTATGGAAGTGAAAAATGGACGATAAATAGTTTGGACAAGAAGAGAATAGCAGCTTTCGAAATGTGGTGCTACAGAATAATGCTGAAGGTTAGATGGGTAGATCACATAACTAATGAGGAGGTATTGAATAGAATTGGGGAGAAGAGGTGTTTGTGGCACAACTTGATTAGAAGAAGGGATTGGTTGGTAGGACATGTTCTGAGGCATAAAGGGATCACCAATTTAGTATAGGAGGGCAGCGTGGAGGATAAAAATCGTAGCGGTAGACCAAGAGATGAATACACTAAGCAGATTCAGAAGGATGTAAGTCGCAGTAGGTACTGGGAGATGAAGAAGCTTGACAGGATAGGGTAGCATGGAGAGCTGCAGCAAACCAGTCCCAGAACTAAAGACCACAACAACAACATATCACCAGTTAACAGTGCATCCAGATGATCAAGCAAAAACTTCATTTGTAACTGTATCTTCGTATGCCATTTGGACTTTGTAATGCTCCAGCTATATTTCAGCACCTGATGGATTCATTTTACGAGGGCTCACACCAACACAAGCACTTGTTTACCTTGATGACGTAAAAATTTTGGTGAAAACATGAAGCAGCTTACTGAGAGACTACAAGCTGTTTTTGAGCGTACAGAAATGCTAACCTGACTTTGTCAATAGATAAATGGCATTTTGCACAAAACAAAGTTAACTACCTTGGTCACGTTATAACCAGTGAAGTGTTTGATGTGATCCAAAATTAATTGACGATGTAAAGAATTTTCCTGAACCACAGAATTTGAAAGAACTACAATCATTATTGGGATTGTTAAATTTCTACGGACGATTTATAGCAGGTTATGCGAACACAGCACGTCCAATGACACAGCTGCCGAAGAAAGTAGCCACATTTAATTGGTCAACAGAATGCAAAAAGGCAATGGAAGAACTTAAAACTGCTCTAACCACAGCCCCAGTGTTAACCTATCCAGATTTCAGTAAACTTTTTATTCTTTCATTAGATGCATCCAATTTTACCACAAGTGCAATCTTGTCTCAAGAAGTTGATGGTCAGGAACATCCAATCTCATTTGCTTCCAGACAATTATACAAAGCAGAATGTAATTATACTATTACTAAGAAGTAGCTTTGTACTTTGGTTTTTGATATAACACATAACAGATGTTTCTTAACAGGAAGAGAATTTACAGATATTACAGATCATGCCACACTTTAAAATGGTTATGGAGCTTAAAGGATCCAAGTTCCAGGTTAACAAGATGGGCATTAAGACTGAGTGAGTACCAATTTAACGTTATTCAAGGACCTGGTAAACAACATGTGATTGCTGATGCAATGAGTCGAAAAGTCAATGTTTGTGTTACGAGAAGAAGGGTTAAAGGCAGCTCAAGAAGAAGATCCACAATGCAAATTATGGAAAAATGATCAACATTTTATCGAAATACGTGGATTATTGTACAAAATCACTAGTAAAGGAAACCGCCTAGTTATTCCAGAAAGCCTGAAAGAGCAAATCATGAGATAACAGCACGATTCTTTATTATCAGGACATTGCGGTAAAAAAGCAACAAACGTTAAAATAGCTTAAATATTTTGGTGGCCGAGCCGCAAAGCTGACGTTTCCGAGTTTGTTTCACAATGTGATTCCTGTAATAATGTAGGAAAAAGTAGAGCACCATTACAACAACTGCCAGAGACAAGTGAACCATTTGAAAGAGTAGGACTAGATGTTGTAGGACTGTTGCCTAAGAGTAAAGATGGAAACAAACACATATTGACAATGTTAGATAATTTCTCTAGATACCTTCTCATGATACCAATACCTGATTAGAGCGCTGAGACTATAGCTAAAGTTTTTATAAAAGAATGGATTCTTAAGTTTGGATCACCATTAAGTATAATTAGTGATCAAGGAACGAATTGTATGAGTGAATTACTTAAACAGACTTATAAGCTCATGCAAATAACTTAGTTAAGGACTATACCAGCACACCCTGAAGGAAATGGAAGAGTCAAGCGAGTCCACAGAACAATTATTAAAATGGTTAGCCATTATGTGGGCAGCAAACACGACAATTGGGATGTCTGTTTACCATACTTGGTAAGTTGTTACAATGCCAAAATGCACTGCTCAACTGGCCTAAGTCCATATGAGATCGTCTATGGAAGAAGAATGCATTCACCCTTGGACTTTGCATGATCAACAGCCGGAATCAGCAATGAACACGTAAGGGATCTAGCATGCAAATTAAAGGCGCCTGTTCCTGTTTCGAAAACATAGTGACACTTTTACGTCAGACCGCTTGCCCACAAGTGACTGTGTTTCCCTCTATTGTGCGCACGCCAGTGACGTGGGATGGGCAAGTCCATTTTTTCGGAAGTAAGGAAGGTATGACAACAACGTGAGCTATCAGCCTCAATAGTAGACTCCATTGCATTATGTCTCCACAGCAGTGTTGCCACTATTTAAGTTCCAACCTAAGTATTTACTGATGTGTCTGTTGATGACAATTCATTTAAACACATAGCACTTGTACTCACATTCTTATGAAACACTTCAAAGGCATAATCATGTGGGGTATGCACAGTGTATTATATACACTGAAATGGTTTCACATACATGCACTAAAATTAACGTTTTCTTAGCACAGAATGTGGTAATGACACTGCAGTAACGGAAAGTGTTGATACATGTGATTCTGTGTGGTGTTATGAAGTGCGTAAAGGGAGGTGGGGGATGTAAATAAACTCAGTGACGACCGGCGAGGTAAGCAGCAATGATAGCATGTGGGTGTGTTGCCTGCCATCCGAACAGAATTGTTGCTCCATCGCACATGTCATAGTATGACGTTACGTCTCCTGCAGTGGCTGCAGTTGCTCCCAGGAATGGTACTCGGTCCACATAACAACATGAAATCAAACAATGTTTAGTACTTTGACAAAACACACCAAAACATTATATCTCCGTTTCTGTGTCCTACACATTGCTGTAACACATCCGATACTCATGTAGCTGCTGTAGTTAACCCACATTTCTTAAAATATTATGAGTCTCAGTTCCATAGATTGACTGTAACAATGTGAAATTATACAAGACAGTGTCAGAATTATGTAATTTACTTTTGTGATATAGTTTTTCATTTAGTGTGCTTAAGTCTATACGATTTCCCAGAGTTAATATTTCTGAAATGTAAACAGGTTGGATGCACGATTTTACTTGTATGAAATGGTCCACGAAATAATGGCGAAACTTTTCAGTTTCACTCATTATCTTAGAAGACCTAATATGTGTCCTCACTGAAACTCAATCCCAAATTTGATAAATAACATGGTTTGCTAGCTGGTCATATCTCTTCTTTATTGCATTAGATGGGGTGCAATGTAGACTAGCCTCCCCGTGGTGCACCCTGGGCAACGTGATTTTTTATCATGGCTAAATAGTCTACAAATCTGGCTGCTGGACCTGTGAGGATTTCCCAGCTTTACAGAATCAGCACAGACATGAACGCGAATACCCGAAACAACGGTTACTCTCAGAATCCGTTGACCAAGGACATTGGAGATGTCCTTAAAATCCTACAACTCAACGTAGAAGGAATGAGTAGAGCTAAATCTGACTACCTAATTAAAGTCCTGGACAACCAGTGGATGCTGTCTTGCTCCAGGAAACACATTGCGCCGACGAAAAGCAGTTGAAAAATAGATGCAAACTTCCAGGCTATTCCCTTGCTGCGGCAACTTACCACGCTAACTATGGCACTGCCACCTACTTTAAAAACAACACTGACCAGGTCCACGATATAAAAACACACACTGACCCAAGCGCCTACGTCATATGAACAAAAATTGCTGATATTGAAGTCATCAACCTCTACAAACCCCCAACACAGTCATGGAATGACTCTGCTATTTCCAACATACAACATCCTACAGTGATAATGGGCGATTTCAACAGCCACAGTACCCAGTGGGGATATAACAACACCAATGAGGATGGGGAGGGAGTAATGAAATGGGCGGACATAGAAGACGTCTTCTTGATCCATGATCTAAAGGGTAAAGGGACTTTCCACTCGGCTAGATGGAAAAGAGACTACAACCCCGATCTGTGCTTTGTTTCCAGAGACGCCAAAAAGCTACCATTACGCTGCAATAAACAGATCTTGCCTGATTTTCCTCGTAGCCAGCACAGGCCCGTCCTGCTACATGTCGGTATACAGATGCCAATAGTGAGATCTACACCTAAACCACGATGGAATTTGGGCAAAGCCAACTGGGAAGCCTTTACCGCCGAAATGGACCACAACATCCAATGGATCCCACCCGCATCGAAGAACTACAACCGCTTTGTGGGATTACTCCTAGCCATTGCCAAAAAACACATTCCCAGAGGCTACAGGAAAACTTATATTCCCGGCTGGAGCCAAGAATGCATAGACCTATATAATGCATATTCGCAAAACAACGATCCTGAAATTGCGGACGAGCTTCTCGAATGCCTGGACTCAGCAAGACGAGAAAAGTGGCACACTTTCATGAAAAATATGGACTTCAAGCACTCCAGCAAGAAAGCCTGGTGCCTTCTTAAAAACCTAGGTGAAAGCTCCATTAAAACCTGTATGGGTGGCAACATACACCCCAAAGAGGTAGCAAACAGAATAGTTAACCTTACGAGAAAAACACCACGCAGCAACAAGGATAAGACTATGAAAGTAAAGAAAGAACTGAGAACCAAGCTCCGACAGTCCACACCCGACAACAATTTCTCAAAAACCTTTACCATCCTAGAGATCACAGAAGCACTGAAAGAAATGAAAATGGGTAAAGCGGCTGGTTTAGATGAGGTCTACCTCGAGTTCTTACGGCACCTAGGACCTCGAGCTCTACTGTGGCTAACTCAGTTTTACAATGACATCCAACGATCGGAAACACTACCACCACTATTTAAACAAACCAAGATCGTCGCCATTCTTAAGCCTGGCAAAGATGGAAAGCTCCCAGAGGACTATAGACCTACAGCTCTTCTAAGTGTATGCTACAAACTATTGGAGAGACTTATTCTCAACAGAATAATATCCATTGCTGAGAATTTCATTCCTATTGAACAAGCTGGATTTAGATCCGGTCAGAGCTGCTGTGATTAAGTATTATCTCTTACCACACATATTGAGAGTGGATTTCAAAGGAAGAAAAAGACATTCGCCATGTTCATAGATCTATCGTCAGCATATGACACATTGTGGAAGGAGGCAATGATTCTTAAACTCCAACGCATTATCCCTTGCAAGAAAACGGCTACCCTAATCAACAATATGCTTTCAAATAGATTTTTTGAAGTACACCTAGATGGAGAGATAAACAAGAAATATAGGTTAAATGATGGCCTGCCCCAAGGATCCGTGCTAGCTCCATTACTTTTTAATATATATACATCAGACCTACCAGAGACATCTTCTAAGAAGTTTATCTATGCAGACGATATTGCTCTCACATATCAACATCAAGACTTCCACAATTCCGAAAGAATCATTGAGGAAGACCTTATCAAAATGGATGAATATTTCGAAACATGGAGGCTCAGACCTAATACTTCTAAAACCCAAGTCTCCCATTTCCACCTCAACAACAGACAGGCAAACTATGCACCCCACGTAGAGTTAAGAGGCCAGCTGCTTAACTACAATCCCCTCCCAAAGTATCTAGGAATTACATTGGACCGATCTCTGACGTACAAGGAGCACTTATACAAATGCGCAGCAAAAATCAAAACCAGAAATAATGTCCTACACAAACTCACTGGAAGTAGCTGGGGAGCAAGCGCCACAGTTCTCAGAACATCTGCTCTTGCACTAGTATATTCGGTGGCTGAATACTGCGCTCCGGTCTGGCTAAACAGCACTCATACAGCAACGGTGGACACCCAACTAAACGACACCATGAGGCTCATCTCAGGCACTATTAAACCGACGCCCCACCAATGGCTCCCGGTACTGGCTAACATAGCCCCACCTAATCTAAGGCGAAGATCTGCACTGAAAAGGGAATGGCAAAAGTGCGCTAACAACCGTGACCTACCCTTACACGAAGACTGCAAGAATCCCAGCCACAGGCTCAAGTCCCGTAAGCCATCATGGAGATTAGGGCAACGGCTGATCGAGGACAATTATGATATCGACGAAGCCTGGCGTCGGGAATGGGATATGTCTAACCCTGATCACCTTAACCTAGTCTCGGACCCAACCGTACGGCCCGAGGGCTTCGGTCTTCCCAGAAAATCTTGGACAACTTTAAATTGTATCTGAACAGGCTATGGTAGATGTAATTACTGGAAGCACAAATGGGGACAGACTGACTCACCCAACTGCGACTGTGGGAATCCACAAACACTACATCATATCGCAATGGACTGCCCTACGAGGAGATTCCCTGGCACAATGCAGGAGCTGCATCTGCTGGAGGGAGATGCTTCTGGCTGGCTGAGGGACTTGGACATACAACCATGAGTCTGGTCTACTCTTCTCTTTCTGGAAAACCTATCACTAGATACTATTACTATAATTTCTATGTATTTTTGTGTATTTTGTGTTTTACTTCCTTTTTTAGATCTAATAATTGTTTGTTGCCTGTAACATTGACCATTCATTGTTTTTATACGTTGTTTGTGTTACTACTTACTTACTGCTGTATTCTATTAGCCATACGAAATATATATACTGCATTAGATTACTTGGTTATGTGTTCAAGGACTTGGCAACACAGTTCTTCTTTTGACATCTCGATTCTCGGCAGAAAAGCTATAAAGTGCTCAAAGACACTAGGAAAATCAAATAGAACGGTGCAAGGTGGCTATCTTGGGCTGTCAGCAGTAGGCCATTTATTACAATTTCAAAGTCCAATAATTTTTCATGCCACTTCTTATGTTGTGTTACATAATAGTCATGCTCCACTGAGTATGAAGCTGGTCTATAGTGAGAAAGAAAGATATGGTTCATATTTCGGTCTTCCATAAATTTCATCCAAAATTCTGGCTTAAACTATGGGCCATTACCATTAAGAACAGACTCGGGCTGAATAACATTTACAATAAGTCATATTCTAAGTTCCTGAACACACTTTTACTAGTGGCTTTGTGCAATGGATTAAACTTCATATTTTGAGAACAATTCGAAAACGACCATGATCTGAGTAAAATTACATCCGGAGCGCTGTAGCGCCACTTACAAGTCAGATGAAAACATTTCACATGTTTTGCTTTTAGTTATACTGTTATGACACATTGTACTGTACAGTTGACACTTTAAGTTTTTGTCATACATCACATGTCTTCAAAACTGCATGGACTCTCTTTACCATGTTGTTAAAGATACAATTCTTCTGTAGTGTACATCTGTGTAGTCCAAAATATGTACAGCTGTTGTGAATATACCTTACAAGATATTCAATAGCAAGCATGTCGCAGTATGCAGACTCTCCCGTGATCGGAATCGATGTTGCATTTTTGAAACGAAATTTCCTGTTTTTTCAAATAAACTTCTAATTTTGTCAAGTGCATAACACGTTTGTAGCCCACATTCAGGATCTTGTTCAAAGACTTAATGCTGCCATTTTCACTATTCGAACAGTATCTGGAGTAAATAATAGTTTGATATGAAAAGTAGTCTACTCTGGTTATTTCAATTCTCTTATGACATATGGTATTATATTTTAGGGTAACTCTTTCCATTCCCAAAGGATGCTTTTGGATCCGAAATGGGCAGTTTGGACAATAAGTGGTGTAAGTTCGCGAACATCTTGTCGAGCACTGTTCATTAATTTGGGTGTTCTGACATTGGCCTCTCAATATATACATTCTTTACTGTCATTTCTTGTTAACAAAATCATCCTATTCCCAAGATTTAGCAACGTTCACACAATTAATACTAGGCAGAAATTCAATCTGCACTTGGATCGCACTTCCTTGACTCTTGTGCAGAAAGGTGTGCAGAATACTGCTGCATCCATTTTCGAAAAGCTACCACAAGATTTCAAAATCTTAGCAGTAATCCACGCACTTTCAAGGCGAAAGTGAAGGGTTTGCTCTGGGCCACTCCTCCTATTCTGTGGAGGAGTTCCTTGAAACACTTAGCTGATTCCTGTGTTACATTGTTGATTGCATTTACATAAACTTAAGGCTTGTCTTTTGTGGGTTCATAAACATTTTATTTTATCTGTTATTACTTTTGTTTTGTAATGTAATATACTGACATGCTCCATGACCTTGGAGATTTGCTACCTAATTTGGTCCTATGGAACTAGATGCGTAAAATAAAAAAAATATGAGGACAGCTCATTTGAAAAGATAATGCTTTGCGGTTGATCAATGATATGCCTTCCCAAAAGATAAGATTGGAACTTAGCATACCCTTTGGCGCTGAGGTATCCCTCTCTCTATATCTTTTGCTCTCTCTCTCTCTCTCTCTCTCTCTGTATCACCCACCCAGTGTGTCCTATGTTCCATACTTGCTAGTATTACATATCTGATACAATTCCACATCGATAACAAAATCGCTTCGAGTCTTATCTTAAATAAAAATCCAGTGACAAATCCAGATGATACAATAATTTTGTACAATTTTGATTTTATAAGATCAAAAGGTTCTTTTTAATCTTTTCCCTGCATTCACACTGCATCTTTTTCTATTACAGAAGTGCTGATGCTGATAAACAATGTCCGTCAAAGAACTTTCTGTTGAAATTACAGATTCTGGGATATGACTTGAACTGTTTAGAACACTCTGGTATAGTGAATTTTCTAACAGCAACCATTTTGTGAGGAGCAGGTTGGATTTTTCATGGAGTGACTGTGGCCTAAAAACATGATCTGATTCTTTGCAAATTTTGTATTCTCTAACTTAACAGTTACTGCCGAGTTTCTGATAGTTTGCATAACTGTATTAATTGTCTCCAAATGTTCTCCCCATTACTCAGAAAAAAGTAATATATGGTTGATGTTGATGACGATCTTCTTTAACCATTTACCTGCTAAAACTTCATCCAGAGCACATGTGAAAACAGCTGCAGATATGTTCAACCCATGTGGTATGTTTTTAAATTGATAACTTCTTCCATTATACAAACAAGAAATATATTTCCCACTTTCTTCATTTAACTCTACTTGCCAAAAACTGCATGTGAGATCAAGGAGATGAAGTGTTTGATGCCTTTGAAGCTTGCAATAATTCATGTAAACTTTCTATTTGGTCACTTTGTTGTAAAATAATTTTGTTGACAGATCCATCTTGTCTATTGACCTCATCTATTGGATTAGAGTAGTGACTATCTGATCTTTCTATAATATTCTGTCGCATCATTAGTTTAATTTCACGGTTACAGCTTCACTCTTTGCTGATGATACGGTTCACATCTGTATCCTTTGATTAGTCCTGGACCCATGGAAAATACGATAGGATGATGATGAAAGTATTGTATTGTATGGAACTGGAGACCTAGAAAGGACAGAGAGGCTTCGTCCACACTGTACCCCTCAGAGTGCTTCACAACCCCACAACAGACTACAACAGTCCACTCACCCCATGGCCGCCCCACACCGAACCCAGGTTTATTGCACAGTTTGGACCCCAGTTCACCTCCCCGCCCCCCTCCCCAAGAATATTTTAGTCACTAACAAGTAGTTGTTTATCCACTTTCATTCTTATCGTATTGATTGTAAAGTCCATATTTCCATATCTGCTTTTGTTGATTCAGATGTAAGTTAAATTTTTGGTAAATTTTAGGCTCAGTTCAAACTGTCAAGTTACTTACACCCCATATTTCTTGAATTAGTCCATCAGGATAACTTAAAGGAAATGTATTCCTACATTACGTAGCCAAAGTTGTATCAAGATTTACATTCATATATTAAGTTTTTTTCACACATTAATTTTTTTCAAAATGATAATATATGTATAATATTATATTAAACACACACACACACACACACACACACACACACATACACACACACACACACAGAGAGTTTATTACATATACATACATGTGTGTGGGTGCTTTATTAAATGATTCATTTTCAATAAATTGTGCATTCGTTTCAACACAAAGTGTATCATTTCATAATATCTTGTTATTTCTCAGTTGCTGAATCAAATACCTTTTTGCAGTTTTCTCCATCTCTGTACTTTAACTAATCTAAAATATTTGTACATAAACTTGCACACATAAAATAAGTTACTTTTGATAAAGAAACAACAATATTTTGAAACTTTTCAAAAGGGCAATGTGCCATGTAATGTCCCTTGCTGACGACAATTTTTATATCTTTTCTCACTTATGGTTAATCAACTGAGTCTTTGCTCACTATTCTGAACACCTTTCACATCACTGCTTAGTGAATCCACAGTCTCCAACTTTCTGATTTTTTCATTTTATTTTCTAGGCTTTCTTTAAAGCACAGTCTTTCAGTTTTGATATACCATCAAACTATAGAATGGGTCAATTTGGTTGCATGTTATAATATAAAAGTTTTCTCTGAAACTAGAGAAACATCTATTAGAATCCTTACATTCTGTTTTAATTTGATTTAGTTCTGTGTAAATAATCTCTCCTGAAGTTGTTCCTTGTGACAACACTTCACTCAATGTTTGGTGTACAAGTCATGGTAGATCTGAATTTAACTTTCATTAACGTATGTTTCCTTATTTTAAATCCATTTACTATAATCTTTCTTGAAATTTTCCATTTGTGTGTCAAATTAATTTTTAACTTTATGACAGATGATTCTATGGGCGTTACAGTTGTTTGATATAAAAATTTCAGTCCCAATGCACAACTAACGTTCGAACCCCTACGGGAATCAGAAATTTTCGAGTAGGGGTGTAATGGGCGAGGATAGTTGCGTTGTGGCTAGCGGGAAGCTGGGAATTTGGGCCCAACAGAAAGTGTGTGTGGATGTCTGAGGTGCTTAGGGCAACCATTCTAGAGAAGCAGAGCAACCAGGTTCGAGTTCTGGTCCGGCACAGATTTTCGGTTTTCACCGTTGCATTGCTCCAACGCTCTGTGCGGCTGGAAGTCATTATTTCCTTCCTATCTCTTCCCCATCCCGTTATTTCATCCAGCGTTATTGACATATGCTGCAACATTTTCATTAAACTGTTAAGTGTTACGACATTTGAATCTTGTACTTGTTTAGTGGTGTGACTAACAATAGGAGAAACTGTTTCGCTTTCAACAAGCGATTCAGCTTCGTGCGCCCTAACATCTACATCAGGTACAGAGCCATCACTATACTCGCTCTCGTCTGTAAATTCTATTTCCTGCAAATTTTCGGCCTCCATATTAAAAAACTTCTCGGTCTTTACCATAACACTTAAACATGACTGAAGTCACGTAGACATATGTGAAATTGCGTTAATCAAATTGATATCAACACGCAATATGAATGTTCTCGAATATGGCAGTCATGCGATACAACAATCGAGCATCGTTGCCCCATTAAGAGCATTTAGATGTGATTTCAGGCATCTTGTAGAACTAAACTACTGATTATTATTATGACTATGTTCTATTATAAAATAAAAACAGAACCCAAATTCTGTATGAGTGCACTTTGTAAAAGATAAACAATGCTCAAGCAATGAAAAAATAGACAAGGCCCTCCTTATCTGTTATTTGCAGTGTTATGTAGACATCGAATTTTCAGTTATTTTTATATACTGGTCCTTTCCATAGTCCTGTTAATTGATTCCTTTTATTATTTCTCGTTGTATGCCATCCATTATTTCCATAGAAAGGAATAACGAATGATTATAATAATATGACAAGACGAAGTTTTTTTAGAAAACATGTATGTAAAATCGGTCCTGTGGCGGTATATCCGGTGTAATCAATCTCTATCAGAAAGGAAGGATTTTGAAACTGAGACTGAAATGCTGACGTTGCATTCTTCCGAAATTTAATTGTTCGGAAGTCGGGGCACATCACAGTGAGCTCCGCAGGAACAGAATATGGAAAGCATAATTAAAAGTGATAACATCAGTGTTGAATTAACTCTACTTCGGATGGTTATTTTAAGTTAATTTGGTTATTCGATTTGTTTGTCATGAGGCTCAGAATCTTTGTTGGCAAACAGACAAGTTTGTTGACTGCGGATCGTGTTTATACGAAATATAATGCACAAAATAATTTGCATTGCACTAGATAATATGAATCTAACTTCGTTAAGTAAATTTAGGCTGCAAGGTTCGACTTTTTCTATGTCGTGCAAATCTGCACATAGTGGCATGCGGATGGCGCAGGTATCGAAACATCACGTAACTGATCTCTTTCCAACGTAAATAACACTGAAGCATACCGCAACTCTTACATCTGTATTATAAATGTTATTCGGAATTAGCAATTGAATGACCTTTTATACGCATGGCCAGAGAAGGTAAAGTTAATAAAGGTCAGCAACAAAAATAAAAAAATGTTCTTTCTAAATTTTTGTAAGTTGTTCATCACTTGTTTTTATACACTGTTTTCCTTCTTCCTGCCTTGGACACTTCTTATGTAAGCGTTTATAATTATTAATTAATAATAATTAATTAACTGAAAGTGTTGTACACGTGTTTATTTTAAGAGTAATAATCACTATTTTTCAACTATCGAACCACAGATTTCGATTTCTGTAAGTGCTTGTTACGTTTTCCCGAACAACAGCTTGCCGACGAACGATTATCGACCATTTCCTACATCTCATGTAGATGGCTAGTAACGGTAGCAAACTTTCAGAGCATGCACCTATCATTTCACTATGACGTCTGACGTCCAAGCGTGAATAAAATTGGCGCACCTGCAATAATTAACAGTCAAAAATGGCTCTGAGCACTATGGGACTTAACTTCTGAGGTCATCAGTCCCCTAGAACTCAGAACTACTTAAACATAACTAACCTAAGGACATCACACACATCCATGCCCGAGGCAGGATTCGAACCTGCGACCGTAGCAGTCTCGCGGTTCTAGACTGTGGCGCCTAGAACTGCTCGGCCACTCCGGCCGACAATTAACAGTCACGCAGTAGTGAATTACACAGTACGAGCCTGTTATCCCAGCAACGGAGTGTGAGTCTAAATATCTTCAATCTCAAAGGATTCCTTTACCAGAGTAACTCTTCTTCTTGGTCAGAGAGGAAGAGTTATAATATGTCATTAGCGAAAGGCATTAGTATCATCTTTGACAAATAACAAAAAGACTAAATCAGAATTTCCAGTTATTGTTTCAAATATACTGGAAACAAATAACAAGAGATAATTACACTCTGGAAATCAAAAGACCACAGAAAGTAGATAGGAGGCCATTCATGTATCTCTTATTTTGAAAGTTAAACATCAAAATCAGTAGCAACGACAGCTGTAGAATTGTGGTAGTGGTATCATACACTTTTATCTTTGCAGCGCGAAATAATGAAGTACAAATCACCTGTGGGGTTTGAATTATCAGAACTGAGTGAGATACCTTCAATTTCTAGAGTTGGTATCATTGAAATCATCAGCAGAAAGGATAGGGAGTATACTACCTACAGAAGGTAGACTATTAGTTTAAATTCTCACGCATTTATTACTTCTAAAGTGGAACGACTGTCTTGTACGAGATAACACAGGGTTGATAAATGAATGAAGACAAATACAGCTACTTACCCAGTATCCATATGGGAGTATGGATGCAATACATCAACGTTTTCGTGCGTAGGGCCGCAAGGATAAACCAATAAGAAAAAAAAATTAAAGGCACCACATGTGATAAGTGGAATCACGAGCCTTGTACATTTTGGCAACTTCAAAAGACATTTGCTTCGATCATCGTCGTATTAACATTACACCAAGGGGGTTAAATCATGGATGCAGAAAGGAAATCAACACCGCCCAGTCGGCATTTCGTGAGCAGTCCTTTGAAAGCTGCATACGGGCGCGGTTAACTAAACTGTGGTTCATTCAGCAGCTTAGTGAATTAGCTGGAAATAAATTGATTAAAAATGTGCGTCTCGAGGTTGTTGTCTCACAACGAATAATGTGCCAAGCCACGATTACCTTCCGAAGAATCGATGCTAAATCTCAATTCTGTGTCTGTCTTCTTCCGAATCGGCTACTGGGACACTTCATATTTGCTTCTTTTCGCGACCATAACCAGAACTAGAATGACCAAGAATCTTTCGATTTCCTCCCTGAGGTCAACTCCTAAACTTTGCGTAAGAAAACTTGTATGCTTTCTTGCTGGTCAGTGTCATAAAAAGAACAATTTTTCCTCCAGTTGGACGACAGCTGTTTGTTGCGTATTTCTCGTCTACGTGAATTTTTCGGAGGCGAGTGAGTGAGGCAAAGAGAAGTCGAATATCCGATCTCCTCTTACAGCCAACTCGTGTGGAAGAATACTATGTATGGCTAGAGAGAGAGAAAAAGATATTCTGCAAGTGAGACAGTACGCGTTTACATAAGCAACTCTCTGAAGCCTGGTCGTCTAAGAATTTTATGTCCATTTACACAGAGGTGACAAATACCGTGGTATACCACCTCATACCGTGCCGGACCTCCTTTTGCCCAGCGTAGTGCAGCAGCTCGACATGGCATGGACTCAACAAGTCGATGGATGTCCCCTGCGGAAATACTGGGCCATGCTGCCTCTACAGCCGTACATAAACGCGAAAATGTTGTCGGTACAGGATTTTGTGCACGAACTGACTTCTCGGTTATGTTACATAAATTTTCGATGGGTATCATGTAGGGTGATCTGGGTGGCGAAACTATTCGCTGGAATTGCCTACAAACCAATCGTGAACAATTGTCGCCCGGTGATATGGCGCATTGTCGTCCACAAAAATTCCATCGTTGTTTGGGAGCATGAAGTCCATGAATGGCTTCAAATGGCCTCCACGGAAACGAACATAACCATTCCCATTCAATGATCATGTTCATTCCAGGTAAACATAGGACACACCACTATGGAGCCGACACTAGCTTGCACAGTGCGTTGTTGACAACTTGGCTCCATGGCTCCGTGTAGTCTGTTCCACACTCGAACCCTACCATCAGTTTTTACCAACTGAAATGTGGACTCATCAGACCAGGACACAGTTTTCCAGTCGTCTAGGGTCCAACCGATATGGCCAAGGGCTAGGAGAGACGCTGCAGGCGATGTTGTACTGTTAGTAAAGGCACTCGCGTCGGTCGACTGCTGCCACAGCCCATTAACACCAAATTTCGCCCACTGTCCTAATGCAAACGTTTGTCATATGTCCTACACTGAATTCTGCTGTTATTTCACGCACTGTTGCTTGTCTCTTACACTGACAACCCTACCAAACACCACTGCTCTCAGTCGTTAAGTGAAGGCCGTCGGTCATTGTGATGCACGTCGTGAGAGTGAATACCTTAATCTTGGTATTCTAGACAGACTCCTCACGCTATGAATCTTGGAATATTGAATTCTCTAACGATTCCCGATATGGAATGTCTCATGCGTCTAGCTCCAACTACCATTCTGCCTTCAAAATCTGTTAATTCCCGTCGTGCGGCCATAATCAGGTCGGAAACTTTTTCATCGCTGCTGCTTTATACCCTGTGTATGCAATACTAGTGCCAATTGTATATATGTGTATCGCTATCCTTCACCTCAGTGAAGAAAATATTCTGTTATTATGCTTGTGTTAGAACCAACGAAAAAGTTCTTCTTCTTCAACTTTTTAGTTAGAACGGTGTTTGAATGTCTATTGAGGAGACATATTTGCTCAAGCCCATTCCATTCCATTGGTACCAACCAACCGTAGTGCCCGTGATGAATCCATTATTAGACTAGCAACAGAGGCGTCATTGTCGCTGGGGCCCCGCCACTGTGACGCCAGCAAGCCAGACACCGGAAGCGAAGTCAGACCAGCTACACAGAATACACAGCTTTGCTCCTGTTCTATACATTACTTCCCGTAGTGCGACTGCAGCCTTAGCAGCGTCCCTGCCTGTACAAAATCCACGCGAGGGGGTGAAGGGCAGTCTCATTTGATACATGCGCTCTTCTTTCACTTGGACCCGTTACAGTCATGGCTGGAAGCTGAAAGGCTAAAATCACCTGCAACATTCTTGTTCTTTTATATTGGGTGATCATGTCCAAAAGAACAGGCACCACGCATTCACGTAACTGATACGCCTCGATGGGCAATCAATCCGCCACCTTCAGTGCAATGAAATTTCAATGAAATCCAGACCATTACTGCTTGCAGGCGTTGATAAATCAACGGGGACAGTTGAAAATGTGTGCCCCGACCGGGACTCGAACCTGGGACCTCCTGCTTACATGGCAGACGCTCTATCCAACTTCTTTGTTGATCTCACTTTGTTCGTTATTGTCGTTCTATTTGTTCGGGGCGGACGGCCCCTGACGCTTGTTCAAGTTCATCGTTGAGCCATTAACTCAGTTTTTTTATTACAGATGGCAGCTAACTTTCTGACAGAACACGCTGAGCTACCGTGCCGGCTTCCGATTCCCCTAAGAGTTTGAACAATGTGAGTGCATCCACACTGAACAAGATCATTGGCCGGTAAGCCTTCAGTGTAGGTGCACAATTACGTTCGACCTCCTGCAGATGTCTCAAAGTAGGGAGCATAGAGGACATGGACGTGGACTGGAGACAGTGGCGATGGGTAGGAATGTGTACCGGCCGGCGGCCGTGCCGACATAGTTCGCGCAGTTGCGGCAAACACTGTGTCCGGATGGTGCAGTGATTAATGCAATTGTCTATTAAGCAGAAGATCCTGCGTTCGAACCTCGGTCTGGCACGCATTGTCACTCACTGCCATTGATTCCGCACGAAGTCTCGATACTGCTGACGTTAGTAGTTTCTTACTTCTCTTTTCCTTTCTACCCACACCCCCCACCTTACAATTTATATAATGTGTATAATACGTGCAGTTTCCGCGTAGTGTCTGTTCTTTCAAAAAATGTTCAAATGTGTGTGAAATCTTATGGGACTTAACTGCTTAGGTCATCAGTCCCTAAGCTTACACACTAATTAACCTAAATTATCCTAAGGACAAACACACACACCCATGCCCGAGGGAAGACTCGAACCTCCTCCGGGACTAGCCGCACAGTCCATGCCTGCAGCGCCTTAGACCGCTCGGCTGTCTGTTCTTTCGCAGATGTCCAAAAGAACAGACACCACTCATTCATATAAATATGTTGCTGACTGGTTTGATACAGCCCTCCATGCTATTCTATCCTGTGCAAGCCTCTTCATCTCCGAACAACTACTGCGACCTACATCCATTTGAAACTGATTACTATGTTCTCTGCCTCTATAATATTTACCCCCTACTCCTCCCTCGAATAGTAAACCGACAATTCCTTGATGTCACAGAACGTGTCCTTCAGCAATCATCTATAGCACTACATTTCAAAAGTTCCTATTTCATTCTTGTCTGAACTGTTTATCATCCACTTTTCACTTCCGTACATGGCTACACTCCAGGCAAATATCATCCTAATTCTTACATTTACAGTTGATGTCAACAAATATCTCTTCTTCAGAAACGCTTTTCTTGCCATTGTACCGAGCGAGATGGCGCAATGGTTAGCACACTGAACTCGCATTCGGAAGGAAGACGGTTCAATCCCGCGCCCGGCCATCCTGATTTAGGTTTTCCGTGATTTCCCTAAATCGCTTCAGGTAAATGCTGGGATGGTTCCTTTGACTGGTCACGACCGACTTCCTTCCCCATCCTTCCATAATCCGATGATACCGATGACCTCGCTGTTTGGTGTCTTCCCCCAAATCAAACCACCCCAACCCTTGCCATTGTCAGTCTATATTCTGTATCCTTTCTACCTCACTGTCATCAGTTATTTTGATGCGCAAGTAGCAAAATTCATCTACTACTTTAAGTGCTTCGTTTCCTAATCTAAGTCCCGTAGCATCACGTGATTCAATTCGTTTACATTCAGTTATCCTTGTTTCGCTTTTGTTGAAGTTCATGTCATATCCTCCTTTCAAGACACTGTCCTTTCCGTTCAGCTGCTCTTCCAAGTCCTTTCCTCTCTCTGACAGAATTAAAATGTCATCGGCAAACTTCAAATTTTGTATGTCTTGTCCCTGAACTTTAATTCCTACTCCAAAATTTTCTTTAGGGCTTGCTCAACGTACAGACTGAGGAATATCGGATAGGCTACAATTCGGTCTCACTCCGTTCTCAATCACTGCTTTCATTTCATACCCCTCGATTCTTATAACTGCCGTCTGATTCCTGGACAAGTTGTAAATAGCTTTTCGTTCCCTGAAATTCACCGCTGCCATCTTCAGAATGTCAGAGACAATATTCCAGTCAACGCTGTCAAAAGCTTTTTCTAGCTCTGTAAATGCTATAAACGTAGGATTGCCTTTCCTTAACCTATGTTCTAAGCGTAATCGTTGGATCAAAAATGGTTCAAATGGCTCTAAGCACTGTGGGACTTAACATCTGAGGTCATCAGTGCCCTAGAATTTAGAACTACTTAACCCTGACTAACCTAAGGACATCACACACATCCATGCCCGAGGCAGGCTTCGAACCTGCGACCGTAGCAGCACCGCGGTTCCGGACTGAAGCGCCTAGAACCGCTCGGCCACAGCGACCGTCCTCGTAGGGTCAGTAACGCCAGGCGTGTAACTACATTCCTCTTGAATCCAAACTGATGTTCCGCAATGTCGGTTTCTACTAATTTTTCCATTCTTCCGTAAAGAATTCATGTTAATATTTTGCAACCATGACTCACTAAACTGACAGTTCAGTGATATCCACACCTGTCACCAACTGCTTTCTTTGGAATTGGAGTTATAGCATTCTTCTTGAAATCTGAGGGTATTTCACCGGTCTCGTACGTCTTATGGATACGATGGAACAGTTTTGTCATGGCTGGCTCTCCCAAGGCTGTCAGTGGTTCCGACGGATTGTCATGTACTCCGGGTGCCTTGTTTCGACTTAGGCCTTCCATTCGCAGTATCGTATCTCCCACATCATCTTCCTCTCCATACTCTTCCATTTCTAGAGTACTGCCTTCGAATCATCTCCCTTCTATTGATATAAAATAAGATGCGTCTAATATGGGAAGATGGGATAGCCGAGATATTAGTTGTTGACTTCCTGGTATTGTCTTCTCCACAGCCCTCTCATTGGAGAGCGACAGAAATTAAATGTTACGCAGGGATGGGTATTGATTTTAACGAAAAGTCTCAGTGAGCAATTGCCTGGACCATTTCGATACATATATCTCACAGTATCGGCATAATCACACTCTAGCTCTGCCAGGAAGAATTTAAAGTGCAAATGCCCCAAACCGCGTTATCTCAGTGTATTAACCACAGCAACGTCCATGACACCACTTGTTTTGGCACATTTTGCCAGCAGATTAACGCGATGTTGGTGCTGTTTATCGCTATATTTCCTGCTAGATACCAACGGCTTTAATCTTTTTCTTATCAAAGCAACGACAGCAGAGCTTTGATCAGTCACCGCATGAGCTCCGTCTGTTGCAATCGACTAGAGTTTCGTTCGTGATTACACAGAAGCTGAAGCAGCAAACACAGTGGGTGGCTATCGCGGCTTCGGCTGTTCACAAACAGAACAGGGGTAACGTGATAATTGGGCCGTCCGTATTTGCCAGTGACTTGTCGGGCATGTTCTGTCACAGGAGTTCGGGTAGAGGGCAACGTGCAGTGCAGTTGTCACTGTTTGTACATATTTGTATAAGATCACGGAAGTCTAAGGTGGGTAAATGTAGGCTTTGGCATAATTTTATCGTTCCGTGTAAAAACGGAACCCTTATAAGATCGGTTTGTAGTCCGTCCGTCTCTCTGTCCGACTGTAAAAAAGCTTTTTTCTCAGGAATGGGTAGACGTATCAAATCGAAATTTGTCACATACTGAGGTCTATGGTCTCTTGTTGGTGTAAAACATTGCAGCTTCTAAGTCAAAGCAATGAAAAGATGCGGCCATTTTTGTCACCTATTTTAACACAAGCAAACTCACTCATCAACACCTATGGGGTATTTTCCGTTGACCTAGAATCATGAAATTTGGCAAGAATCAACATTTTGAAATATAGCCAAAGGAAAAAAATCCGAGAAGTGTGAATCTGTGATCACATCACACGAAGAATTTTTTTTTTGTTATTTCTTATCTGACTGTCTGTTCGTCCGTCAGTTAAGACCCCTTTTTCTCATCAACGGGTAGATGTGTCAAGTTGAAAATTATGTCGCAAACTAAAGTTTATGGTCCCTTGGCGGTATAATAAGTCAGGGCACATATTTTGATGCTTGCAAACTCACTCATTAAAACCTATAAGATTTTCCCTGATTTAAGTTTTCCGTAATTTCCCTAAATCGCTTCAGGCAAATACCGGGATGGTTCCTTTCAAAGGGCACGGCCGATTTCCTTCCCCATTCCTCCTTAAACCGAGATTGTGTTCCGTCTCTAATGACCTTGTTGTCGGCGGGATGTTAAACAATAATCTACTTCTCCTCCTTCGAAATTTTTGCCACTCCCTTGCCCGACACCACACTGCTCTCCTCTGCCACACACAGCCGCTCATTGTCTCGTCGTGAAGCTGCCCTCAGAAGTTCTGCAGACACGACTCTGGCACGTCAGGAACAAGAAGGCACTGCACTACTGGTGGCGCCGACTGCCAGGCGAGACGGGACTGTAGCTGCGCCGTCATCTGCTGATTCGTGACACACATTAAGTTCAAGACAGGTATACCGAAGAAGAAATCTCTAGAGAAAATATTTCCGTGTTTTTAGGGTTCCGTGGCACAGTCTAAAAAAACGGACCCCTTATAGGATAACTCGTTTACCCGTCCGTCTGTATGTCTGTCCGACTGTTATGAAACCTTTTTCTCAGGAAAGGGTACACGTATCAAATTCAAATTTGTGTCACATATTAAGGTCTACAGTCCTTTGGCGGTCTAAAAGTAAAAAAATTTAAGCTTCTAAGTCAATGTGATGAAATAGGCCATTTATGTCGTGTAACCTATAGGGTACTTCTGGTTCACCTGCAGTCATGAAATTCGTGAAGAAGCGAGGTTTCAGAGTACAGGAAAGGAAAAATTAAAAGATAGTTAATTTATAATTATATCACAGGAAAAATATTTTTTATCATTCTTATCCCTCTGTCTGTCCAGCCGTCTTTTAAGACCACTTTTTCTCTGAAACAAGTTGGCGTATCAATAATTTTCCACAAATATAGTTTATTGGAAAAAAAGTATTTACTTACAAAGTTGTGCTGCTTCACATGGAAACCAAGTTCACAAGAGTTTACTTTCAGTACGTGCACAGTGATATACACCGAAGAGCTAAAGAAACTGGTACACATGCCTAATATGGTGTAAGGCCCCCGTGAGCACGCAGAAGTGGCGCAACACGACGTGACACGGACTCGACTAATGTCTGCAGTAGTTCTGGAGCGAATTAACACAATGACTGCTGCAGGGGTATCCATAAATCCGTAAGAGTACGAGGGGGTGGAGATCTCTTCTGAACGGCACGTTGCATTGCATCCTAGATATGCTCAATAATGTTCATGTTTGGAGAGTTTGGTGGCCAGCGGAAGTATTTAAACTCAAAAGAGTGTTCCTGGAGCCAGCCCGTAGCAAGTCTTAACGTGTGGGGTGTCGCATTGTCCTGCTGGAATTGCTCAAGTCCGTCGGAATACACAATGGACATGAATGGATGCGGGTGATCAGACAGGATGCTTACGTAGTGTCACCTGTCAGAGTCTATCTAGGCGTATCAGTGGTCCCGTATGACTGCAACTGCACACGCTCCACACCATTACAGAGCCTCCACCAGCTTGAACAGTCCCCTACTGACATGCAGAGTCCATAGATTCATGAGATTGTCTCCATACCTGTACGCGTCCAACCGGCCGATACAATTTGAAACGAGACTCATCCGACCAGGCACCATTCTTCCAGTCATCAACACTTCAATGTAGGTGTTGACGCGCCCAGGGGAGGCATAAAGCTTTGTGTCGTGCAGTCATCAAGGGTACATGAGTAGGCCTTCTGTTCCGAATGCTCATATCGATGATGCTTCATTGAATGGTTCGCACGCTGACACTTGTCACTGGCCCAGAATTGAAATCTGCAGCAATTTGCGGAAGGGTTGCACTTCTGACACATTGAAGGATTCTCTTCAGTCGTCGTTGGTCCCGTTCTTGCATGATCTTTTCCTGGCCGCATCTATGACGGAGATTTGATGTTTTATCGGATTCCTGATATTCATGGTACACTCGTGAAATGGTCGTACGGGAAAATCCCCACTTCCTCGCTACCTCGGAGATGCTGTGTCCCATCGCTCGTGCGCCGACTATAACACCACCTTCAAACTCACTGAAATATTGATAACCTGCCATTGTAGAAACAGTAATCGATCTAACAACTGCGCCAAACACTTGTTTTATATAGACGTTGCCGACCGCAGCGCCGTATTCTGCCTGCTTACATATCTCTGTGGTTGAATACGCCGGCCGGTGTGACCGTGCGGTTAAAGGCGCTTCAGTCTGGAACCGCGTGACCGCTACGGTCGCAGGTTCGAATCCTGCTTCGGGCATGGATGTGTGTGATGTCCTTAGGTTAGTTAGGTTTAAGTAGTTCTAAGTTATAGGGGACTGATGACCACAGAAGTTAAGTCCCATAGTGCTCAGAGCCATTTTGTGTTTGAATACGCATCCCTATACCAGCCTCTTTGGTGCTTCAGTGTAGATACTTGGAAAAACAGAAACAATAATTTTCTAACCAGGTTACGACAGACATCCACCCACGGAGACTGGGCCGTCGATGGAGCTGCAGAGGTCAGGGGTGTCCGTTTTGGAGGCTGCTGGTCGGCAGCAGGCAGCGGCATCATAGTGGAGCGGATGTTCTTCTGTAGTTCTGGCTTGACGTAGACTGCTCAGGATAGCAGGGCGTGGGCCGAAAAAGGATATCACAGAAACTATTTTAGGTCACGTGGGTCGGGATGCAAATCGGTCCCCGCCGTCCGCGACCTCTGGTAGTACTGCTAAGGGAGCCTAACGGAACTGCTGAAAAATTTTCTGGTGCAGAGCGATAGCGTGGCATGTAGGCAACCCGCGACGTTGTTGTGACAGATGGGTTGCCGGCTGTACAGGTGGAACGCTGCAACATGACAAATTGTGTTATGTGTGTGTATGGAGCTGCTTGTGGTATACTGATGAATGTTTTTGCTGATATACGCAAATGTTTGAAAATTACATCCCTAGATTCTTAAATAAACCTGGGCGGTGAGCTAACTTGTTCTTTTTCATTATTATTCCAGGAGTCCTCTTTTATAATTTGAAATTTTTTTCTATGTTTTGCCTGTTTGTACCACAGAAAATTATACCTTGTCTAGTGACTGAGTGAACATGTACGTAATATGATATTTTGAGGCAATTACTGTTACACACTGATCCTAGTACCTTAGGGCATAGCATGTACGTGAAATTCTCATTGTCACCCTTGTTGTACGTTCTCTCCACCACTATTCGTTATCTATATTCATACCTAAAAATTTGTGTTAGTTACACAGCTCATCGAGCCACCAGTTACTTTTATTTTAATATGGTTGTTATTTCTGTCTACACAAAACTTTATACTTTTTGTCTTCTTTATATTAGGTACAGTAACACAAGTTTGTAAGACAAATAGCACCACAGATGATGAAGAGACTGAAAAAATGCATGATGGGATAAAAGAAATTATTCAGATAGTTAAAGAAGGCGAAAATTTAATAGTGGCAGGGGACTGGTATTCGATAATAGGAGAAGGAAGGACTTTGTGTTCTGCCTTACGGCAGGTCTTGTCATGGGGGAAGCCTCGTGAGAGCGGTCCACTACATGAGCGTCTAGGGAAGTGATTCCAGTGGTGCCTTCCACAGATGAAATGATAATGAGGGCAACACAACACCCGGTCCCTGAGTGGAGGAAATCTCCGACCCGGCCGGGAGTCGAACCAGGGCCCCTTGGCGTGACAGACCGCTGCGCTGACAACTCAGCTATCGGGGCGGACAGAAGGAAGAATAGTAGGTGAATAAGGACTGCGGGAAAGGAACGGAAGAGGAAGCCGCCTGGTAGAATTTAGCACAGAGCATAGTTTAATCACCTTTAACACCTGGTTTAAGAATCATGAAAGAAGGTTGTATAGGTGGAAGAGACCTGGAGACACAGGAATATTTCAGACTAATCATATAATGGTATGACAGAGCTTTTGGAACCAGATTTTAAATTGTAAGACATTTCCAGGGGCAGATGAGGACTCTGAAAATTTATTGGTTATGGACTGTACATTGTAACTGAAGAAATTGCAAAAAGGTAAGAAATTAAGGAGATGGGACCTGGATGAGCTAAACAAGTTGAGAGTTTTGGAGGCTGCACTAGACAGCAGTTGATTGAAACAGAAAAAGGAACACAACAGAAGAGGAACAGGTAGCTGATGAGATAGTGAAGGTAGCAAATGATCCCGTACGCTAAACCTAGTAGAAATCCTTGGATAACACAGGAGATATTGAATTTAATTGATGAAAGGAGTAAGATAAGAATGTAGTAAATGAAGCAGGCGAAAAGAGATTGACAGGAAGTGCAAAATGGCTAAGCAGGAATGGCCAGAGGACAAATGCAACGATTTAGAAGCATACATCGCTATTTGAAAGATAGATACCGCGTACAGAATAAAGAGGCTTTTAGAGAAAAGAGAAGCATACGTGTGAATATCAAGAGCTATGCTGGAAAATCAGTCCTAAGCAAAGAAGAAGAAGCTGAAAGGAGGAAGGAGTATAGAGAAGGCTTACAAAAGCGTGATCCCGAAGGAAATATCATAGAAGAGAACGTAGATGAAGATGCGATGGGAGATACGATACTGCGAGAAGAATTTGACAGAGTGCTAAAAGACCTTAGTCGAAATAAGGCACTGGGAGCAGAAAACATTCCGTCAGAACTATTGATAGCTTTGAGGAGCCTGGCATGACGAAACTCTTCCATATGGTGTGCAAGATGTATGAGACAGGTGATGTAACCTTATACTTCAATAATTCCAGTTCCAAATAACGCAAATTCCGACAGATGTGAACATTACCGAACAATCAATTTATTAAGTCGTGGTTTTAAAGTACTAACACGAATTCTTTGCGGAAGAACGGAAAAATTGATAGGGAATATCAATTTGGATTCCGGAGAAGTGTAGGATCACACAAATAAATATTTGCCCTACGATTTCTCTTAGAAGGCAGGTTAAAGAAAGGAAAACGTACGGTAATAGCATTTGTAGACATAGAATAAGCTTTTGACAATGTTGAATGGAATACTCCCTTTGAAATTCTGAAGGTGGCGGGGATAAAATATACGGAGCGAAATGCTATTTACAACTTCTACAGAAACCAGACGGCGTTGTAAGAGTTGAGGGGCATGACGGAAAGCAGTGGTTGAGAAGGGAGTGAGACAGGATTGTAACCTATCCTCGATATTACTCAATCTGTACACTAAAGGAAATCAGAGAAAAATTTAGAGTAGGAAACAAAGTTCAGGGAAAAGAAATAAAAACTTTCGGGTTTGCCGATGACGTAATTCTATCAGAACCAGCAAAGGACTTGGAAGAGCAGTTGAACAGGATGGACAGTGCTTGAAAGGAGGATATAAGATGAACATCAAGTAAAAACATAGATAATGAAATATAGTCAAATTAAATTAGGTGATGCTGAGGGAATCAGATTAGGAAACGAGATTCTGAAAGTAGTAGATGAGTTTTTCTATTTGGGCAGCAAAATAACTGATGATGGCCGAAGTAAAGAGGATATAAAATGTTGACTGGCAGTGGAAAGAGAGGCGTTTCTGAAGAAGAGAAATTTGTTAACATTGAATATAGATTTAAATGTTAGGAAGTTTTTTTTTAGTGTTAGGAAGTCTTTTCTGAATCTATGCAGTGTAGTCATATATGAAAGTGAAACATGGACGATAAACAGTCTAGACATGAAGAGAATAGAAGCTTTTGAAGTGTGGCGTTACAGTAGATTAGAAGAGTAGAACACATAACTAATGAAGAGTTGCTAAAGAGAAATGGGAAAAAAGAGGTTTGTGAAACAACCTGACTAGAAGAAAGAATCGGTTGACAAGGCACACTCTGAAACATCGAGGGATCACCAGTTTAGCATTGGAGGGAAGTGTAGAGGGTAAAAATCGTAGAGAGAGACCAAGAAATGAATACAGCAGATTCAGAAGGATGTATGTTGCAGTAGTTACTCGGAGATGAGTCATGCACAGGGTAGAGTAGTATGGAGAGCTGCATCATATCAGATCAAAACAGCAACAATATGTTAAATGTTTCATTATTCTCCTCTGATCATCTGCGTAGCGTACATTTTAACACGTCATCAGCTTTGTACAGTGATTATTATGTTACTGTCATCGGTGAACAGAATACTGTTTCTCTGAATGGGTCTTTCTGGGAAGTCATTAACATGGATAAAAAATGAAACTGAGCCCAGTATACTCCCCTGTGGGACTTCTGTGTTGATACACTATGTGATAAAAAATATCCGGACACCTCCAAAATCAAATGTTTTTCATATTAGGTGCATTGTACTGCCACCTACTGCCAGGTACTCCATATCAGCGACGTCAGTAGTTATTGGACATCGTGAGAGAGCAGAATACTCTGCAGAACTGCTCAGGTGATTGGGTGTCACGACATTTCCACACTCCCAAACATTTCTAGAGTCACTGTTTCCGATGTGATAGTAAGGTGAAAACGTGAAGGGACCTGTACAGCACAAAAGTGTAAGGCCAACCTCGTCTGTTGTCAGAGACCGCCGACGGTTGAAGAGGGTCGTAATGTGTAATAGGGAGACATCTATTCAGATCATTACACAGGACTTCCAAACTGCATCAGGATCCACTCCAAGTACTATGACAGTTAGTTGGAAGGTGAGAAAACTTGGATTTCATGGTCGAGCGGCTGCTATAAGCCACACATCACACCGGTAAATGCCAAACGCCTCTCATGGTGTAAGGAGCGTAAACAGTGGACGATTGAACAGTGGAAAAACGTTGTGTGGAGTGACGAATCACAGTACACAATGTGGCGATCTGATGGCAGAGTGTGGGTATGGCGAATGCCCTGTGGATGTCATCTGTCAGTGTGTGTAGTGCCAACAGTAAAATTCGGAGGCGGGGGTATTATAATGTAGGCGTGTTTTTAATGGAGGGGGCTTGCACCGCTTGTTGCTCTGCGTGGCACTACCACAGCACAGGCCTACATTGATGTTTTAAGCACCTTCTTGCTTCTCACTATTGAAGAGCAATTCTGTGATGGCGATTGCATCTTTCAACACGACCGAGCACCTTTTCAAATGCACGGCGTGTGGCAGAGTGGTTACACGACAATAACATCCCTGTAATGGACTGGCCTGCACAGAGTCCTGATCTGAATCCTGTAGTACACCTTTGGGATGTTTTGGGACGCCGACTTCGTGCCAGGCCTCACCGACCGACATCGATACCTCTCCTCAGTGCAGCACTCCATGAAGAATTGGCTGCCATTCTTCAAGAAAACTTCCCGCACCTGATTGAACGTATGCCTACGAGAGTGGAAGCTGTCATTAAGGCTAAGGGTGGTCCAACACCGTATTGAATTCCAGCATTACAGATGGAGGGCGCTACGAAATTGTAAGTCATTTTCAGCATGTGTCCGGATACTTTTGATCACATAGTGTATGTTTGGCATACGACAGATATTTCTCTATACAACTGAGATTCCTATTCGTCTGTGAAATTTCCACTCTACGTGCTCTATTCTTGAGATAATTCTAGAATCACCTTTTTCCGCTTCTCTTATTTGCAATGCGTCTAGTTTGTGGGGAAGGAGATGGTGATTTATGTCAGATGCCTTGGACAAATCTAAAAACATTTCTGTTCCAAAATCACCTCTGTCCAGGGTTTCGAATGTGATTTTAGTAAATTCTGTTTTTGCTGCTCCTGTGCTATTACCCTGACTGATTTTGCTGGGTCAATACTACATTTTTTTCCCTCCTGTGGAGGTTGTCCACTATCATAACTTGCAAATGAGTTCAATATCATTTTCTATCCCAGTTGGATTACTGTACTGTTCACCTGTCGTTGCACTCTTGAGTTGCCACTTAACCAATTTTTATACTTGATGTAACATTGCATTTCCTTGACACTTAGCTGATGGCTATAAATTCGTTATTGTTTGATTTTAGCTAGTCAAATATTCTGACCAGGTTTTAGGTACCGTGACATTTAGACCCATGCAGACAGTTCCCAACTCACTAAGATCATTAGACAGAATATGATGACATTGGATGATGTACTTAAGATCCTGATAGTCCTCTTATACGTTACTACGCCCGGCCTAATGCAACCTTGAGAATGGTTTGGCATGGTTATAGGTGGTACCCGCAGTCACAGGGATGGTATACCTTCCATTTTGAGGTTTATGTTCGGACTTATAGGCGGCCTCCTATATATTTTTCTTTTTATTCGTTCGATTCCACTTGGTATAAGCTTACATAATTGCATAGGATTTATATGTAGGAAGGTAGACATTTTTTGATATACAGAGATCGAGAATCTTCTTGGTCACCATAACTATATGAGGCAGCTACTGTCGTTGGATTAATCCACTCAGCACAGTGCGAGGTGGTGTTACATAGGGGTTCCAACGTAGTACCTACGGGACAAGGTGTTTGATGATTTTTATAGTACGATTGCATTGGTTTAATTCGTGAATGCAATTGCATTTTAAGACAAACTTTTTTATGCTTCTTATCGTTAATATTGCGGCAGCTATTTATCGTAACACACCTAACACGACCTAGCTACACATACGTAACTTATGTATTCTGACATGGTTATGTCACATTTTATTGTATTTTAATTTATTTTATTATTTAGTTATATTAGTTAATTATTAAAAAATATTCTTCCACTGGGCATATGATTGTATGCAGTACATTTGACTGTTGTGTTGCATGGCCTCTTACAACTGTGTGGTACGGATTTATGAATAATGTCGAATACATATTTTCATCTATTATGCAATATTCGAGTAAAACAGTGAAAACTATGAACAACAGCATGACATAGGCAGAAGCACATTTGCCCTAATGTTAAATATAGTTTTAATGATATACAATATGTCCTTTTGAGCCCCTTACGTAGATAACATGATAGCTGTCAATTGTTAACGTATGTTCTATATTTTTATAATAGTACATTTGTTCTACTCATTGTATAGGGGCCTGAAGATGGCTTCAATGTAATGCCGAAACTGGTAGCACATAAGTAGTTCATAAAATAAATTTCTACAATACATACGGCTGTTGGTAAATTATTGCATCAGGAAATACATGCCAGCCATTGTCCCACAGTCCATAATGGATCAACAAAGACTCCTTCCTATGTCTGGTGATGCAGTTGCTTCGCAAAATCATACATTCTTGACTTGGAAAAAAAACTCTTTTTTTCTGTACCTATGTTAAGATTAATAAAGTGGCGGAGATGGTCAGAAAGCCCTTGATCTTTTACAGTTAATTAATAAAAAACCCCACAGCTGTATTTACGATAGGTTTATTACGTGACAACTGGTATCGTTCTATTCAACATCATGTTCATTACTTTAAATACAGCTTTGGTGGTTTTTATGAACATGAAGAACAATCAGCTGTGGAGCACAAAATGATAAAATTATTTGCTTCCGTGGCAGTCGAATACCGAAATCTCAACAGGTCACATTGTTGATAAGACCGTCACACATACGAGTTTCCGGCAGAAACGATATTATGTGTTGAGCTCGAGCAGAAATCGTATTATATATTGATTTCGACACATGGCAACTTATTTTTCGAGAGAAATTTGCGCAATGCCAACATTCCTGAAAGTTACGCAGTAATCGAAATAATGCAAAGGGGATTTTCCCACTGTTCTGAAAGAAAACAGCGTATAAAACATCGTATAAGGTCAAGTGATTGTGTTATCAACGGAAAAAGGCGAATATGTGTGACATTTGGTTGTCCGCCAATGATGTTGGGACACCAGGACAATTTAATAAAAATACATATTATGGAAATGGAAGCGGATGTAGATGAAGACGAAATGGGAGATAAGATACTGCGTGAAGAGTTTGACAGAGCACTGAAAGGCCTGAGTCGAAACAAGGCCCCGGGTGTAGACAACATTCCATTAGAACTACTGATGGCCTTGGGAGAGCCAGTCATGACAAAACTCTACCATCTGGTGAGCAAGATGTATGAGACAGGCGAAATACCCTCAGACTTCAAGAAGAATATAATAATTCCAATCCCAAAGAAAGCAGGTGTTGACAGATGTGAAAATTACCGAACTATAAGTTTAATAAGTCACAGCTGCAAAGTACTAACGCGAATTCTTTACAGACGAATGGAAAAACTGGTAGAAGCGGACCTCGGAGAAGATCAGTTTGGATTCCGTACAAATGTTGGAACACGTGAGGCAATTCAAACCTTACGACTTATCTTAGAAGAAAGATTAAGAAAAGGCAAACCTACGTTTCTAGCATTTGTAGACTTGGTGAAAGCTTTTGACAATGTTAACTGGAATACTCTCTTTCAAATTCTGAAGGTGGCAGGGGTAAAATACAGGGAGCGAAAGGCTATTTACAATTTGTACAGAAACCAGATGGCAGTTATAAGAGTCGAGGGGCATGAAAGGGAAGCAGTGGTTGGGAAAGGAGTGAGACAGGGTTGTAGCCTCTCCCCGATGTTATTCAATCTGTATATTGAGCAAGCAGCAAAGGAAACAAAAGAAAAATTCGGAGTAGGTAATAAAATTCATGGAGAAGAAGTAAAAACTTTGAGGTTCGCCGATGACATTGTAATTCTGTCAGAGACAGCAAAGGACTTGGAAGAGCAGTTGAACGGAATGGACAGTGTCTTGAAAGGAGGATATAAGATGAACATCACAAAAGCAAAACGAGGATAATGGAATGTAGTCAAATTAAATCGGGTGATTCTGAGGGAATTAGATTAGGAAATGAGACACTTAAAGTAGTAAAGGAGTTTTGCTATTTGCAAAATAACTGATGATGGTCGAAGTAGAGAGGATATAACATGTAGACTGGCAATGGCAAGGAAATCGCTTCTGAAGAAGAGAAATTTGTTAACATCGAGTATAGATTTAAGTGTCAGGAAGTCGTTTCTGAAAATATTTGTATGGAGTGTAGCCATGTATGGAAGTGAAACATGGACGATAACTAGTTTGGACAAGAAGAGAATAGAAGCTTTCGAAATGTGGTGCTACAGATGAATGCTGAAGATAAGGTGGGTAGATCACGTAACTAATGAGGAGGTATTGAATAGGATTGGGGAGAAGAGAAGTTTGTGGCACAACTTGACTAGGAGAGGGGATCGGTTGGTAGGACATGTTTTGATGCATCAAGGGATCACAAGTGTAGCATTGGAGGGCAGCGTGGAGGGTAAAAATCGTAGAGGGAGACCAAGAGATGAATACACTAAGCAGATTCAGAAGGATGTAGGTTGCAGTAGGTACTGGGAGATGAAGGAGCTTGCACAGGATAGAGTAGCATGGAGAGCTGCATCAAACCAGTCCCAGGACTGAAGACCACAACAACAACAACAGCTTCTTGCGGTTAAAAAACTAGGTGTTTGCGAAGCCCATGGCATGCCTTTCGTGAACAGGCCTATTGTGTTGCAGAATAGTTTTTCCTCGTACTAGTGTTAATCTCTAACACAGCTGTAAAAGCTACCTTCCGTACATACACAGAATCCTCTTTGCCACACACCGTATCACGACACTCGGGGGACGTGTGGCTTAGGAGGAATGCTCAACACTCCACGTCTCAGTATAGCTGCTTTCTAGAGATTGTTGACATGTCCCTGGCAGCCTCCCAGTGTGTACACCGAACATCACTGTGGGGTTTGTCTTTGAAAATGCTTATCACTGACGTTCATTCTAATCACGTACTTGTAGGCCATGCGCAACCCATGCGGTGGATGAGGAAATAACGGACGGGTGCCGTGTGCATACGGCTGAATCACACACATCGCTTGCAGCTCCCTTTATCTGACACGTTCAGAACTGTAGGTTGCCTGTGTCAGCCGGATGACATGAACTTGTCTGAGGGGTAAATACCAGTAGGTTCGAGAATGGTCCAATCAGTAAACTATATGCTGTATTCTTTTTAAAAAAATATCTACTACCACTGAGATTTTCAAATACGAGAACCAGCGAGGAACCGTTGTTACGGAAGCCGTAGGTTGTGAAACTAATGTAGGATTTGCGGAGAGTTTACTGGTTCGATGGAGCAATCGCCCCTTACTCCTAGTTCATTGTTTCACCACTCACTTGTTTGTTCGCCGACAGAGTCGACGAGCTCATGATGTTGTGAGTGTGTAGTTTGCTATCTTTCCATCGCAATCTGGATTATTTCACGAGAAGCAGAAGCTGGTAAGTCAAACACTTTCCTACCCAAATGTCAAATTTGAGGCATTAAATTAATAATTTGCAGCGTTGCCTTTTCTTCACAATCGGCCATACAGGGCTGAGTTAGTAATGTGAACCATTTGTTAATATTTTTTGATGCTTTGCAGCAAAACGAGAAAGGGGAGAGGGGATCCAGGATTGTTTACTTTTGTTTTAGAGAGGAAGAAGACGGAAAAGTCGAGAAACTTATTGCTAAAGAGGCATATGAAACATAATGTGCAGATTAGCTAGGAAATATAGCGAATATCACCAATTTTCTTAACAACTTGGAGCTTTACCAAGACAGCGACGAGTTTGAAAACATATGGATATCCTAGAACTGGTAATGGCTCTCGGCGTGTGCAATGACAACTGCTCATTGTACAGATGAAATACGACCAGCGCTCAGTCATTAGAAATACATTTTATTAGCAACTATTTTTCATATTCGGAAAATCGGCCAGTAAATGCCTGTTTTCTAACTTCATCCTCAGTTAATGGAGAAGTATTTTTCAGGAAAGGACGTACACACCAAACCACAACAAATTTTTCATCAAACAATACGCAGAATATTGCTGGCCGGTATCCACTATACCGGAAAATATATGGAGAATCCTCATTCGATTTACGCGACTTGGATATTTGAAACTATCGGGTTGCGCATAACTTCGTAGCGTTTTTCCATAAGTTTAATAAACACAACGGATGCACATAACAGAGACGCTAGTAGTCAGTTACGTATTCTCCTTCACTATCTACAATAGTCTGCCAAAGCTGAGGTAACTTTTCGATTCCGCGACTGTAGAAATCACTTGGCTTTGAGGCGAAGAACTCGTTGAGCTATGTTCGGAGTGTATTTCTATTCGAAAAAGAAGTTCCTTGAAGGTTGTTGGCTAGAGAGCGGAAAAGGAGAAAACCTGAGGAAGCAACGTCAGTTGAATAATGTGGGTGCGGAATGGCCTTCCAGCTCATCTCCTGTATGGTGTTCTTTTTTTTCAGCCTAACAGACTGCAGTCGGACGTTACCGTGGGTTAGCAATACTTCACGCAGTCTTCCTGGTCATTGTTCTTGGAGTGCGTCTGCAAGATGCCTCCGTTGCTGACAACAAATGTCCTCAGTGATGGTAACAACTCGGGAAAGCATTTCGTAGTACACCACACCGTCGCTGTTCATCTTTTTGGATGCGCGCAGGTCTTTGTAGTAGGAGTTGCTGCTTTACTTGGGCTCAACCATTCCTTTCTTTTCCATATGTTAGCATAAAGACACCATTTCTCGTTGCCATAACTGATACAGAATAAGAATGGTCGGTGTTGTTCACGAGCCAAATGACGACGAGCAAGCAGAGATGCACCTATGGCCACCCGCTGATTTCTGTGATTTTGGTTTTGAGGATGCTGTGCTCATACACCTGAATTTTGAACCTTCCGCATTGTAAGCAAATGTGGCACAATGGTGGAATGATCACAGTTCATCACATTTGCCAGTTCTTGAGTACAGTGACATGGATCATTGTGGATTAATGTGTTTCAACTATCTTTCTTAACGTGTAGAGTCACTAACAACAAAACCATTTTCCCACCGTGCTGTCCAATGGCATTATCCATATACACGACGCAAATGTTTCTGGCTACTTCCGCTGCTGTCGTCCGTCTGTTGAACTCAAACAGAAGAACAAGTCGAAAATGTTCCTATTTCTCCACATGGCACTCCACTTTCTACAGTCCACGACTCCATGAATGAGAAAGTGACAATATGTACTCAAATGGCGACAGTGAACTACAAATAAAAAATGACAGTCAATAAATAAGCCCACAGTAAACGGAATACCAGCATGCAAAACAAAAACGCTACGAACTTATGCACGAACCTAACATAGACTACCGGTTGTGGAAATTGCAACACCAAGAAGGAAACGCATGAATTCAATCAATCTAATACCACAGGTTAGGCACATGACAAGTAACAAATGATTACCTTTTCAAATCTCTACAGGCTCTTTGACCCCTACTATTCAGTATGTCGTGTGGCCACCATGCGCTGCAATTAGAGCGGCTACACGCCGTGGCATTGAACCAATAGGGTTCTGAATACGTTCCTGAGGGATTTCCCTTCACGCAGTTTGTATCCGAGCCCACAAATCCGTGACACCAGTTACTGCAGGACCGTAACGCACCAGGTGCCGAACAACCATATCCCAGACATGTTCGATGGGCGACATGTCTGGCCAACGTGCAGGCCAGGGAAGCAATGGTACCCGTCGCTCTTCGAAGTAGGCCTGTACATTCCTCGCAATATGTGGACGGTCATTGTGCTGTTGAAATGTGGCCTGTAAAGACGCCTGAAGCAGGGGGAGTACCTCAGGCTGCACAACCTCCGTTAGGTATGGGTTGCTGCTCAAAGTGCCCGCAGTACGTACGAGGCGAGATTGGTTGTTGTAACCAATGACGCCCCAAACCATCACACCTGGTGCTTGTCCGCTATGCCGCTCCACAGTGCAGCCTTCCAGGTTGCGTTCACCACGGTACCGCCAGACACATATGCAGCCATCACTGTAGGACATGTTGAAGTGGGACTCATCCGAAAAGATTACATGTTGCCACTCAGCACCCCAGTGACGGTGTTCACGTGTCCATTGCAGTCTGAGGAGCTTGTGGTTTCTGGAGAATGGAATCGACGTAATGGCACGCGTGCAACCAGTCCAGCCTGCAGCAGACGGCGACGAACCGTCGATGCAGACAAGTTCACACCTGTTGCAGTGCTCCAGCGACGAGCCAACGCTGTGGATGACGCTGTACGGTCCGTAATGGCCATGCGGACAAGATGACGGTCATCCCGTGCTGTGGTCATGATCCGTGGTCCAGTCCCCGCTCCTCTATCCAGGCTTCCACAGACGCATCAATGTCGTAGCCGCATACCCTGTCCGAGCCGAAATGTCACGGTATGTCAACCCCGTTTCCCGGAGACTGATCATTCTGCCCCGTTCGAACTCGCTCACATGCCGATATGACTCCCTTTGACGTCGACGAGGCATACTGGCACTCAGTGTATTGTTCCCACCTTGTGTGACAGCTCTGCACCGACTACACTAGACGCAACACCGACACTGTCGGACCGACACGAGAGGGCTCTGCTCGGCCTACGTGTACCCCACCTCGCTGCAAAACGCAACACGTATTGCTTGCACACCCGTCGCCTTTTTCACCAAGTGTGGTGCTATTCGGGTAATTCCTTCTCGGTGTTGTACTTTTCACAAACGGCAGTGTAATTACGTATGGCTACGAAAGCAATGAAACTAAACGCTAGAAACTGAATAAATTTGAGCAACTGACATTTCCAAACTGCGCGTAAAAAAAAAGAACATCGTTAGAAATAAGCTGAAACAATCCATTTATGGACTCATTATTTTTGCTTCAATAATACAAAAGCATTTGTGTTTCATTTGTTTGAGCGTTAGCTAAATATTATTGGAAAAAGCTTCTACTTGATTTAGTAAACAACTGAATAATCTTGTTGCCCAAACACGTTCCGACTTATTTGAGTCGTCATCAGTGGGACATGTTCTATTAAGGGCTGCAAATATATCACATTTTATGGAATAATTACTCAGTGAAAATTAAAATGTATTATACATATATTGTAGTCATTACCTTACTCTCTAGAGGGTTAGCCACTGTGGCATCTTCATTGAATTGTTATACATCTTCTCACCTCCAGCAACATGATGTTTTTGTGAAGATGGTTCGTCAGTAGGCAAACTCATTTTTTCTTTAGCACACGTAATAAGAGGCAATCCACTGGTGACAGCAATGTTTTGCCAGTAAGAAGATTTATAATTTACAATATCACATGAGACTCAAATTCCTTAATTTAGTGTGCAAACACGGCTATTGTTAGAATGTGAAAAATCAAAGTATATTGGTAACTACACTCCTGGAAATGGAAAAAGGAACACATTGACACCGGTGTGTCAGACCCACCATACTTGCTCCGGACACTGCGAGAGGGCTGTACAAGCAATGATCACACGCACGGCACAGCGGACACACCAGGAACCGCGGTGTTGGCCGTCGAATGGCGCTAGCTGCGCAGCATTTGTGCACCGCCGCCGTCAGTGTCAGCCAGTTTGCCGTGGCATACGGAGCTCCATCGCAGTCTTTAACACTGGTAGCATGCCGCGAGAGCGTGGACGTGAACCGTATGTGCAGTTGACGGACTTTGAGCGAGGGCGTATAGTGGGCATGCGGGAGGCCGGGTGGACGTACCGCCGAATTGCTCAACACGTGGGGCGTGAGGTCTCCACAGTACATCGATGTTGTCGCCAGTGGTCGGCGGAAGGTGCACGTGCCCGTCGACCTGGTACCGGACCGCAGCGACGCACGGATGCACGCCAAGACCGTAGGATCCTACGCAGTGCCGTAGGGGACCGCACCGCCACTTCCCAGCAAATTAGGGACACTGTTGCTCCTGGGGTATCGGCGAGGACCATTCGCAACCGTCTCCATGAAGCTGGGCTACAGTCCCGCACACCGTTAGGCCGTCTTCCGCTCACGCCCCAACATCGTGCAGCCCGCCTCCAGTGGTGTCGCGACAGGCGTGAATGGAGGGACGAATGGAGACGTGTCGTCTTCAGCGATGAGAGTCGCTTCTGCCTTGGTGCCAATGATGGTCGTATGCGTGTTTGGCGCCGTGCAGGTGAGCGCCACAATCAGGACTGCATACGACCGAGGCACACAGGGCCAACACCCGGCATCATGGTGTGGGGAGCGATCTCCTACACTGGCCGTACACCACTGGTGATCGTCGAGGGGACACTGAATAGTGCACGGTACATCCAAACCGTCATCGAACCCATCGTTCTACCATTCTTAGACCGGCAAGGGAACTTGCTGTTCCAACAGGACAATGCACATCCGCATGTATCCAGTGCCACCCAACGTGCTCTAGAAGGTATAAGTCAACTACCCTGGCCAGCAAGATCTCCGGATCTGTCCCCCTTTGAGCATGTTTGGGACTGGATGAAGCGTCGTCTCACGCGGTCTGCACGTCCAGCGCGAACGCTGGTCCAACTGAGGCGCCAGGTGGAAATGGCATGGCAAGCCGTTCCACAGGACTACATCCAGCATCTCTACGATCGTCTCCATGGGAGAATAGCAGCCTGCATTGCTGCGAAAGGTGGATATACACTGTACTAGTGCCGACATTGTGCATGCTCTGTTGCCTGTGTCTATGTGCCTGTGGTTCTGTCAGTGTGATCATGTGATGTATCTGACCCCAGGAATGTGTCAATAAAGTTTCCCCTTCCTGGGACAATGAATTCACGGTGTTCTTATTTCAATTTCCAGGAGTGTAAAAAGATTTCCTATTTTGCAGTTGTAAAGATAGTGCTTCCATATTTTTTCCCCTCTGAAGTTTAGTTGGGTTCTAAACTTTATGGGGTTATTGGATCGTACGTGACGTCATTCAAGGGTACTTTTTATTTAGTCATGTCTTCTGAGTGCTTTGATGCGGCCCGCCACGAATTCCTATCCTGTCCCAAACTCTTCACCTCAAAGTAGCACTTGGAACCTACGTCCTCAGTTATTTGCTGGGTGTATTGCAATCTCTCTCTTGCTCTTCAAGTTTCTGCCCTCTATAGGTCCCTCTAGTGTCATAGAAGTTATTCCCTGGTGTATTAACAGATGTTCTACCATCCTGCCCCTTCTTCTTGTCAGTGTTTTTCACAAATTTATTTCCTCTTCAATTCTGTGCAGAACCTCCTCATTCCGTACCTTACCATTCCACTTAATATTCAACATTCGTCGGTAGCACCACATCTCAAATGCTTCGATTCTCTTCTGTTCCGGTTTTCCCACAGTCCATGTTTCACTATCATACAATGCTGTGCTCCAAACGTACATCCTCAGAAATTTCTTCCTCACATTACGGCCTGTGTTTGATACTAGCAATTTTCTGTTGGCCAGGAATGTCCTTTTTGATGGTGCTTTTGATGCTTTGCTCCGTCCGTCATTGGTTATTTCGTTACCTAGGTGAAAGAATTCCTTAACTTCATCTTCCTCGTGACCATTAATCGTGACGTTAAGCTTCTTGCTGTTCTCGTTTCCGCTGCTGCTCGTTACTTTCGTCTGTCTTCGATTTACTCTCAGTCCATATTCATTTCATTCAACAGATTCTGTAATTCTTCTGAAAAAGCAATGTCATCAACGAATGTTATCATTGACATCCCTACACTTCGAATTTTAATTCCACTCTTGAAGCTTTTTCTTATTTCCGGCATTGCTTCTTCGATCTATAGATTGAACAATAGGAATGAAAGACTATATTTCTGTCGTACATCCATTTTAATCCGAGCACTTCTTAGTTGGTCTTCCTCTTTTATTGCCTCCCCTGCGTTCTTGTACAAATTGTACAAGCTTACTCTTATTTTCCTCAGAATTTGGAACATCTTGGACCATTATACTTTATTGAAGGCTTTTTCCAGGTCAACAAACCATATGAATGTATCTTGATTTTTCTTCAATCTTGCTTCCATTATCAGCCGCAACGTCAGAACTGCCAGTCTGGTGCCTCTACCTTCCCTAAATCCAAACTGACCGTCTAACACATCGATTCTTCTATATATATTCTTGTCAGCAACTTGGATGCATGAGCTGCTAAGGCGATTGTGCGATAATTCTCGCACTTGTCACCTCTTACGGTGTTCAGAATTGTGTGGATAATATTTTTCAGAATGCCCGACGTATTTCGTCAGACTCATATATTCTACACCCCAACGTGAATAGTCGTTTTGTTGCCGCTTCCCCCAATGATTTTAGAAATTCTGATGGACTGTTATCTTTCTGTTTTCTTTTTTTTTCATTATTGAGTTTCTATTCCCCCCAAAGGGAGCGGGCAGGCAGCAGCTTAGTATGCCGCTCTTCAGCCTACAGACTTTGTTTTAAAAAGATGAAGATAAGCGATAAAATTGGAGATTTAAATGGTAACATGGTGAAAAAAAATCGTGGAACTTTAAACATAGAACAAATGGATGATGGTGCTAATAAAATACATGTGAAGCAGACAGGTAAAATAATAGACAGACAATTAAAAAACACTGCGACAGTCTGGTTTCTGTTGGCAAAAGACATAAAATTCACACCCAGCGACAGCATGGTTTCTGTTTGCAGCACTTTGGAAAGACGAAACAACATGGAACATACACTTGAACACTGCACTAAAAAGTTGGCAAATATGGCATACCACAGCCGAGAGCAGGTGGTGGGAAACTGTACAGATGATGGGAAAATAAAAAGGGAGGGAAGGAGAGGAAAAACGAAGGGGGTGAGGGAGTAAACGAGACGATAGAGGATGAGGACCCATAAGATGTGGGGGGGGGGGGGGGGGGTGCTGGGCAGATGCAACAGGGAGTGGGGAAGGCAGAGGAGGGGAATACAAAGGAATTGGGGGGGGGGGGGGGAGAAAGGAGGTAGGGAGAGGGTAGGCAGGGAGTAAACAGGATGGAAGGGGGGGAAGAGGGAGCCCAGGGAAAAGGACGCAGGAAAGAACGGGAGTGAGGATCCGAGTTGATAGAAGGGATAGATGGAGGGCATCATGTGGGAGGGGGAGTTGAGGGAAGCCACCTTGGGAAAGGTGATGAAGGGTGTTGAGATGGAGAGTAGGGGGGACACAACAGTGAAGGCGTGGCAGAGGGCGTGGGTTGGAGAGGAGAGGAGCAACCAAGGGGTGAGGGGGATCAAGGCGTCGGGAGGTGTAGAGTATGCAGATATATTCGAGGAATAGGAGCAGATGGGGGAAAGGAATGAGGTCGTAGAGGATCCGCGTGGGGGATGGGAGGCATATACGGAAGGCGAGGCAGAGTGCATGATGCTCAAGGATCTGGAGGGACTTACAGAATTTGGGGGGAGGGGGGGACTGTTATCTATCCCTACTGCCTTATTCAGCCTAACTTTTCCAAAGATCTTTTAAATTATGACTCTAGTACTGTATTCCCTATCTCTTCTATATCGATTCCTGTTTCTTCTCCTATCATAAAAATTTGTCGAATCTTTACCCCTTGTTAATATTTACCGTCCAGACTGATCAGATAATCACACCGGTATGCCTTTATTTCGATACACGAATCAGTACGTGACGTGACGAGGCAAACTGCAGTAACGACCAGTGTGACAGCACTATCTCGTTTACGTCCAAGGAAGCTACTCTTTAAACCTGGCCAGGAGTGGTGCGCTACTCGAATAAACTCTAACTAAAGGACTGTCAGCTCTTTACAGCTCTACAGAGAGATTTGAATATACACTCCTGGAAATTGAAATAAGAACACCGTGAATTCATTGTCCCAGGAAGGGGAAACTTTATTGACACACTCCTGGGGTCAGATACATCACATGATCACACTGACAGAACCACAGGCACATAGACACAGGCAACAGAGCATGCACAATGTCGGCACTAGTACAGTGTATATCCACCTTTCGCAGCAATGCAGGCTGCTATTCTCCCATGGAGACGATCGTAGAGATGCTGGATGTAGTCCCGTGGAACGGCTTGCCATGCCATTTCCACCTGGCGCCTCAGTTGGACCAGCGTTCGTGCTGGACGTGCAGACCGCGTGAGACGACGCTTCATCCAGTCCCAAACATGCTCAATGGGGGACAGATCCGGAGATCTTGCTGGCCAGGGTAGTTGACTTACACCTTCTAGAGCACGTTGGGTGGCACGGGATACATGCGGACGTGCGGTGTCCTGTTGGAACAGCAAGTTCCCTTGCCGGTCTAGGAATGGTAGAACGATGGGTTCGATGACGGTTTGGATGTACCGTGCACTATTCAGTGTCCCCTCGACGATCACCAGTGGTGTACGGCCAGTGTAGGAGATCGCTCCCCACACCATGATGCCGGGTGTTGGCCCTGTGTGCCTCGGTCGTATGCAGTCCTGATTGTGGCGCTCACCTGCACGGCGCCAAACACGCATACGACCATCATTGGCACCAAGGCAGAAGCGACTCTCATCGCTGAAGACGACACGTCTCCATTCGTCCCTCCATTCACGCCTGTCGCGACACCACTGGAGGCGGGCTGCACGATGTTGGGGCGTGAGCGGAAGACGGCCTAACGGTGTGCGGGACCGTAGCCCAGCTTCATGGAGACGGTTGCGAATGGTCCTCGCCGATACCCCAGGAGCAACAGTGTCCCTAATTTGCTGGGAAGTGGCGGTGCGGTCCCCTACGGCACTGCGTAGGATCCTACGGTCTTGGCGTGCATCCGTGCGTCGCTGCGGTCCGGTCCCAGGTCGACGGGCACGTGCACCTTCCGCCGACCACTGGTGACAACATCGATGTACTGTGGAGACCTCACGCCCCACGTGTTGAGCAATTCGGCGGTACGTCCACCTGGCCTCCCGCATGCCCACTATACGCCCTCGCTCAAAGTCCGTCAACTGCACATACGATTCACGTCCACTCTGTCGCGGCATGCTACCAGTGTTAAAGACTGCGATGGAGCTCCGTATGCCACGGCAAACTGGCTGACACTGACGGCGGCGGTGCACAAATGCTGCGCAGCTAGCGCCATTCGACGGCCAACACCGCGGTTCCTGGTGTGTCCGCTGTGCCGTGCGTGTGATCATTGCTTGTACAGCCCTCTCGCCGTGTCCGGAGCAAGTATGGTGGGTCTGACACACCGGTGTCAATGTGTTCTTTTTTCCATTTCCAGGAGTGTATTACGTAAAATTCTTCTGGTACTGCTGACCATGCCGTGTTGTAAAATGATGTAACAACAACAGTTTTCAGCAACGACGCATATTGTAATCAGTTAATTATGTTCTTTATTAGATGTTCATTCTGCTTGACTCACAGCAAGACGTCTTATATCCTTACTCGATCAATATACCTCATGTTTGACAGTCACCTGCAACACTAGATTTGAGAATCAGATGTACATGCAATACGAAAAAGGTTCTAAAAATACTACACCGAGAAGGAGTTGTGCGACATAAACGGGAGTTGCAGGGCGTGTTCTATTCAAGTGTGTGCTAGCAGCGCCACTATCAGGATGCGAATCAGCTTTGCCTTAAATGCACCCTGTATCGGTTTTGAGAGTTAGACATGAGACTGGACGTGGGAAGTTGTTGTTAATCAAGAATGTTTTTCAGCGACTAAGACACCATTATCAGTGCCTGACTGACTTTGAAGGAGGTCGAGTAACAGCGCCACGAGAAGCTGGATGTTCCGTTTGCGATGGTGCAGAAAAAGACTTGGCGGGAATGTAGCCACTGTATATGATTGCTGGCACCTGTGGTCTGAGAGTTTACCGTCGCGAGAAGACCTGCAGCGTGGCACTACCGAGAGGGAAGACCATCGCGGTCGGCGTATGGCCCTGGCGCATCGTACCGCATCTGCAGTAGCAATATTGTAAGTAGGCTGTTTAGGTTTTTATGTTGGTAACGCCACATAGCGCTCTATATGAAAATCACTGACTGTGCTGTGTGAAAGCTGTGGTTGGTTTGCATTGTTGTAGTATATGCTAATGTAGTATTGGGCAGTTGGCTGTTAACAGCGCGTAGCGTTGCGCAGTTGGAGGTGAGCCGCCAGCAGTGGTGGATGTGGGGAGAGAAATGGCGGAGTTTTGAGAGCGGATGATCTGGATGTGTGTCCATCAGAGACAGTAAATTTGAAAGACTGGATGTCATGAACTGCTATATATATTATGACTTTTGAACACTATTAAGGTAAATACATTGTTTGTTCTCTATCAAAATCTTTCATTTTCTAACTATGCCTATCAGTAGTTAGTGCCTTCAGTAGTTTGAATCTTTTATTTAGGTGGCAGTAGTGGCGCTCGCTGTATTGCAGTGGTTCGAATAAAGAAGATTTTTGTGAGGTAAGTGATTTGTGAAAGGTATAGGTTAATGTTAGTCAGGGCCATTCTTTTGTAGGGATTATTGAAAGTCAGATTGCGTTGCGCTAAAAATATTGTGTGTCAGTTTAGTGTTGATCAGAATAGGTAAAGAGTGAAATGTCTGAGTACGTTCAGTACTGCCCAGCTGGTCGAAAATCAAATACTGTAAGAGGTTTATCAGCACAGTAATTCAATAATTTTTCTAAGGTGACGTTTCAACTGGACGTGGGGAATTGATATTAATCAAGAATGCCTTTAAGTGACAAAGACGCCATTACCAGTACCTCACTGACTTTGAAGGAGGTCGTGTAATAGGGCCACGAGAAGCTGGATGTTCCTTCTGCGATGTTGCAGAAAAAGACTTGGCAGGAATGTAGCCACTGTGTGTGATTGCTGGCACCGGTGGTCTGAGAGTTTACGCACGCAAGAAGACCTGCCACGTGGCACTGCGGAGAGGGAAGACCATCGCGGTCGCGTATGGCCCTGGCGCATCGTACCGTATCTGCAGTAGCAGTATGAGCAGCAGTTGGCACCACAGTGACACAGCGAACTGTCACAAATCGGTTACTTCAAGGACAGATCCGAGCCACACACCCTGTAGCGTGCACTACACTGACCCAAAACCACCGCCATTTGCGACTTCAGTGGTGTAGAGCGAGGGCTCATTGCGGGGGGGGGGGGGGGGGGCAGGGTGGAGGTCTGCCTCGGTGGCAGTGATGGCCCAGTGTTTGTTAGAAGGAGGCCAGCTGAGGGCTTGCAACCAAGTCGGAAGTTCCATGCGGCTTTTCGCGGATGACGCTGTAGTATACAGAGAAGTTGCAGCATTGGAAAATTGCAGCGAAATGCAGGAAGATCTGCAGCGGATAGGCACTTGGTGCATGGAGTGGCAACTGACCCTTAACATAGACAAATATAATGTATTGCGAAAACATAGAAAGAAGTATCCTTTATTGTATGATTATATGATAGCGGAACAAACACTGGTAGCAGTTACTTCTGTAAAATATCTGGGAGTATGCGTGCGGAACGATTTGAAGTGGAATGGTCATATAAAATTAATTGTTGGTAAGGCCGGTGCCAGGTTGAGATTCATTGGGAGAGTCCTTAGAAAATGTAGTTCATCGACAAAGGAGGCGGCTTACAAAACACTCGTTCGACTATACTTGAGTATTGCTCATCAGTGTGGGATCCGTACCAGGTCGGATTGACGGAGGAGATAAAGAAGATCCAAAGAAAAGCGGCGCGTTTCGTCACAGGGTTATTTGGTAATCGTGATAGCGTTACGGAGATGTTTAGCAAATTCAAGTGGCAGACTCTGCAAGAGAGGCGCTCTGCATCGCGGTGTAGCTTGCTGTCCAGGTTTCGAGACGGTGCGTTTCTGGATGAGGTACCGAATATATTGCTTCCCTCTACTTACACCTCCCGAGGAGATGACGAATGTAAAATTAGAGAGATCCGAGAGCGCACGGAGGCTTACCGGCAGCCGTTCTTCCCGCGAACCATACGCGAGTGGAACAGGAAAGGGAGGTAATGACAGTGGCACATAAAGTGCCCTCCGCCACACACCGTTGGGTGGCTTGCGGAGTATAAATGTAGATGTATATGTAGAACCTGTCATCGAGCTAGACACACTGGACCTGCACCTGGAGTTATGACCTGGGTAGCGATTTCGTATGATAGCAGGCGCACTCTCGTACTTATCCGACGCACCCTGACTGCAGATTTGTACGTCAGTCTGGTGATCAACCTGTTGTGTTGCCATTCATAAACACAATTCGACGAGTATTTCCAATAAGATTACGCTCGCCCACACACCGCTGTTGTAACCCAACATGCCCTACAGAGTGTCGACATGTTGGCTTGGCTTGCTCGATCATCACATCTGTCTCCAATCGAGCGCATATGGGACATCATCGAACGACAATTCCAAAGTCATCCACAAACAGCACTAACCGTCCCTGTATCCACCGACAGTGCAACAGGCGTGGAATTCCATCCCACAAACTGACATGTGGTACCTGTACAACACAATGAACTGACGTCTGCAGGTATGCATTCAACGTTCTGGTGGTTACAGCGGTTATTAATGTACCAGCATTTCACATTTGCAATGGTTTATCTCGCGCTTACATTAAACTGTGATCTTGCAATGTTAGCCAGTTAATATGTTACATACACAAATGTATCCTTGAAATTTCAAGGTTTTGCGTTAATTATTTTCTGGTGTTGCGATTTTCTTCCGTCAGTTTATTTGTTCTACGGCTGGTTTCGCTGGAAAGTGTAATGGTGAATGACGGTGATTTAGCGACACTATAGTCACATACGCAAATATCTTCCAAAAAATGGTTCAAATGGCTCTGAGCACTATGGGACTTAGCTTCTGAGGTCATCAGTCCCCTAGAACTTAGAACTACTTAAACCTAACTAACCTAAGGACATCACTCACATCCATACCCGAGGCAGGATTCGAACCTGCGACCGTAGTGGTCGCGCAGTTCCAGACTGTAGCGCCTAGAACCGCTCGGCTACTCCAGCCGGCCGCAGATATCTTCATTCAGTACAGTAACATAGGAGTGCTTAGTTAGTGCGTCGAGCGATATTCTCGACACAGGGTGAAGACGTATTCGTAATTAATTTCTGGTATTAGTCTGCGTCGTATGGTGCTTAGCTTCCTAAACGTTATGTAGTTTTCTAACAAGTGATTTTTTTCACTGTGTGGGGAGTCGGCCCATTGCATCGACGCCCAAAATGGACGACCAGGTAATATTTGTTCAAGGTTTTCTCCTTTACGGTATGATGAGCCAATACCCGAACTGCAAGGCAGAAGCTGATCTTAAAAATTATAGTGGTATAACAGTCACCATTGCCTTCACCATACTTTATGGGCCAGTTCGGAACTGAGAAGAAAGCTGACCACAATCTCTTCATTTGCTGTTCGTAGGTATACAAAACGTGTATGATAGTCTATCTTCAGCGAAACTGTGGAATGATTTGAAATCGGCGGGAGTCGATTCAAAAATAACAAACGCACTTTAAACATTACACAAAAATTGTATACCAAAAATTAAAATTGACAAGTTTGTATCACCCGCATTCCAATATACGAAAGTGACGAATTTGTCAAGCATCAATGATGTTGCATAGTACCTCAGCCATATAAAATATACATAGAACAAATTGTACAGCATGTAAGGAAAAACGTAAAAATATGGGGATCCCTATAAATGATAACAGTGAGCTCATTACAATTTTCATGCAACCAGCTCTGATTTTAGATCAAGACTGTGAGGATTTAAAGTTAATGACGAAAACATTGATACAAGAATATAAAAAGGGGGTTCTAAATGAAAATAACAGTAAAAGGAAACGCGTGGTAATTGGTGAACAAAATGAAGGCTTTGTACTGAAGGAAGGGTTGGGAACAATAACAGTCATTGTCGAATATAAATACGTATGGATGAAATTTAAATATGTTGAGAAATAAGAAGAAGGACTTAAATCAAGCATAAATTCGTGAAAGATGATTATTTTTTGCTAAATAGTATAAACTACACGACTATACCTCATTGCTTGTACTTGACTATATCGATGTATGTTTACTACCAGTTTTCACGCACACATAACATTTGTGCACAAACAGCGGTTAATAAACAGACAAGGATTAAATGTTCAATTAAATCACAGGATTCGAAACTAGCTCAAGCCCTTCCCAATTTACGAGAAAAGACTAAACTGGAAATTATTAGACTACTTGTTTAAAAGAAAAGGTAAAAATGTTTCAGCTGTAGTGAACTAGAAAAAAAATTCAAGAATTCATTAACAAATTGTCTTTCTGCATCATGTAAATCCAGGCCAATATTTTAAAGAACAAAGGCTCTAGAAGCTTTAACTTGCAAATTAGGTAATTATTTTGGTGAGCTATAAAGAAGGTAATAGGATACACGATATAAACTTTTATTAGACACATTTATTCACAGATAGCCACAAAGAATCACGTATGAATATCGTATCAACATTCTTAACTTCTGCCTGTACACGAAATTAAGTAATCTATTGTGATAAAATAAAATTACGTTGCACAAATTAACTAGGCGTGCATGAGGAGAAAAGAACAAGAAACATACTGTTTGGTTCATCCAATCGAGACCCACACGAAAAAAGACCAATTTCAGAGGAATGAACAAACAGCATTGCGTCCATGCACAAACCGCAAACAGATTTGTACCGATTGAAGTATCTTATTAGCATAAATACGCGATGAAAGAATTTGCGCACACAACATACAATGAGCCCAATTGACCACATGGTGGGCTAAGTCACACACTTAACCGTTCAAAACAGAAATAAAACAAAATCACGAAATGCATAGAATCAACGAGCGAACACGACTACAAAAACGAGCAGATAATGAATCACCACCAATTGATATCAAAATCAGCAAGGTGGAAGACCACAATGCTTCAAGTGGTGTCCACTAAACAAAGGCAATTACCAAAAGTTCCCACATAACACAAAATAGTTCAATTAATTCACCCGGCACTGATCAGTTAAACTAGAACGGACAAAGTATAGAGATGGAATAACGAAGCTGAAGGCTCACAGAATAAAGAACACGTGGAGTAACACCAGAACAAGGCAGATACTACAACAGGTAAAAGGAAAGTACAATAAATGAAAAAAATATCGCACACACACGTAGTCGCAATAACTCTCACATTCACACAAGATTAAAAGCACCCCAGCTCAGCTCCATGGAGCGCACGCCACACGCAAATGTTCCAAATGAACAGAGCAACACAACTACTAAACACGAAACAAACCCGAAAAGACACACGAAAACACCCATGCACTCATATTCTAGTGCACACAAGGTAAGGTAAAGGAACGGTCTGCTAAATATGGGCCTGTTTTACACATGGGAAATAAATGGAACACATAAAGTACTGACGTACTGATGCAAAGAAAAGCACAAGTAGCTTGCATTTAACGTCAAATAAACACTGAATTTTCGTCAACTCCACTGCTCAGTCCTTCTGGAAGAGTTAATAGACGTGTACTGCAGAAAAACGTTGCAAAGAATGATGTAAACAGAACCAAATAGGACAACAAGTCTGATGAAACGAACCTACAGAAACTTTTCAGGGGAATTCTGTTAGCTAATCGCATAAGAACTTATACTAAAACAAGATTGTTTAAAATGAAAATTAGAAGCATTATTGCACATTGTTCAGAAGTTCCTTCACTGGAAAGGTAACTGGATTTAAAATTACAGGCTGTGGTCGGCCGGTGCACAGGCAATGTTGTAACACAGTTATTCACAAAAAAACTCCACTAATCTCACAAAATCAGGAAGTAAAAGAATAACACCTGCACTCTGAACTGAATCTTACACTTTCGTGCATTCTGAGTCAACAATCTATTCATGCAGTTACCGAGCAGCGGCGAAGTAGCGTACTGGATGGAGATTCCTTTCGTACATGCAACTAACGGAGTTATCAAATTGTCATTTTTCCATTTTCTGCCAAAAACATTAACAGGGCGACTTTTGTTACCAGCATTATAGTATTGTGTCGCCATTGTGCTTATGGAATATCGTCTCAGTTATGCGAGTGGATTCGTGATTTTCTGTCAGAGGGGTCACAGTTTGTAGTAATTGGCGGAAAGCCGTCGCGTAAACCGGAACTGATTTCTGGTGTTCCCCAAGGTAGTGTTACAGGCCGTCTGGTGTTCCTTATCTATACAGGGTGATTTTTTCCACCGTGTACAAATTCTAGGAATTGATCGATGAGAGGATACGGAACAAAAAAGGCCTAATGAACTTATGTCCGCAAATGCATGGTTCCCATGCTAGAGACCATTTATTCAGTCGTACTTTGTTACAGAGACTGCGGTCTAACACGCGCTGTACCACGCAGCCACAGTTACAGTATGCATGGTTTCGTTCTAGAGGGTGATACTGTTCGTTACACGTCATACCCTAGCGCCCTCTCCTGGCATCGTAATCGGTAATGTTGTGTCCGATTAACTTCTCTTGCTAACTTACCTTGTAGTGGATGTGTACAGCGTCGTACATAGTGGTTCCGTATTCGAATGCCGACATGGTGTTTACTTATGGAAAGACAAATGACAACGGGCGGGGGGCAGCAATGTTGTATCAGGAGACCTGTCCACGCCGACAACAACCATAGCATTCAATGTTTGCAGCAATGTTTCGCAGTTTGCTGAGACAGGGTCGTTTTACAAAACAGGAAATCTTGAAGGACGTGCCCGAAATGTTCTGACACCAGACTTGGAGGAAAATGTGATTAACACCGTGGAAGGTGACTGCAGTGTCAGAACCGGCATTTGGCCCGCCAGAACAGGGTAAGCCAGATGATCGTGTGGAACATTCTCCATGACAGTTGTTATTGCTAATCACTTACAGAGTTTACAGTATTTACTAGCGACAGACTTTCCACATCGGGAGCAGTTTTGTCACTGGTTTCTTCACCAGGCAACCACGATTCAGGGATTTGTGTCATCCATCCTACGCACAAATAAGGCTATCTTTACGTGGATGGTATCTTTAGCTTTCGTAATATCTGGGGGGTAGTATGCAGAACGCCCATGGGTATGGTGGCGGCAAATCATCAGCATCGGTGCAGCCGGAATGTCTGGCCCGGGATAATTGGCGATCGTATTTTGGAGACTAGTCTTCCTTCCACATCACCTAACAGACCGCAACTATCGGCTTTCTTACGGGTGACTTTGTCTCCCCTGCTGAAAGAAGTGCCATTGATGAACCAGGGGTTATGTGGCTGCTACATTACGGTTCTCCAGCCCACTTTGCCGTTAACGTCGGGACGCAGCTGAATCCTGTATTTCCTGGTGGATGGATCGGACGAGTGGTACAGCTTGCATGTCCTTCTCGATCACCAGATCTCAGCCTGTGCGTTTTCTGGTTCTGCCGACAACTCAAAAGTATCGTGTATGCAGAGCCCATTCCGGATGTAGAGACACTGTAGTAGGTACCCATGATACCTTTAACACTTTTTGGATGCAGCCTGGCCGATGTGAACGTGTGAGACAGAACATCCTACGGCGGGTACACGCGTGCGTTGAGACACGTGGAAACCAGTTTCAACACATGTTGTAACTGTGGCTTCATGGTACAGCGAGTATTAGACCGCAGGGTCTTTAACAGAGTATGACTGAGTAAATGGTCTATATCATGGAAACCATGCATTTGCGGACGTAAGTTCATTAGACCTGTTTTGTTCCGTATCCTCTCATCGATCAGCCCCTAGAATCTGTACACGATGGAAACAATCACCGCGCATAACCTATTTAGGAGATAACCTAAACAGACTTCTTACTTGTCTGCAGATGATGCTGTAGTTTACAGCCATCAGAAGGTCAAATCAAATTGGAAAATGATTTAGAAAATACATCTGTATGGCATGAAAACTGGAAATTGAACCTAAATTATGAAAAGTTTGAGGCCATCCACATGAGCGCTAAGAGAAATCCGTTAAACTTCGTTTACACAGTAAATCAATTAAATCTGAAGGCCGTAAATTCATCTTACTATCCAGGAATTACAATAATGAACAACTTAAATTAGAAAGAACATAAAGAAAATGTTGTTGGGAAGCCGAACCAAGAACTGCGATTTATTGGCAGAACACTTAAAAGATGCAACAGATTTACTAAAGACACTGCCTACACTACACTTGTCAGTCCTCTTTCGGAGTACTGCTGCGCGGTGTGGGATCCTTAACAGACAGGATTACCGGAGTACATCGAGAAAGTTCAAAGAAGAGCAGCACTTTTTTGCATTATCGAGAAATAGGGAAGAGAGTGTCACTGAAATGATACAGGGTTTGGGTGGACATCTTTAAAACAAAGGCGTTTCTCGTTGGGCGGGATCTCCCCACGAAATTTCAATCGCCAGCTGTCTTCTCCGAATGGGAAAATAGTTTGTTGACGCCGATCTACATATGGAGAAACTATCGTCATAATAAAATAAGGGAAATCAGGGCTCGCACGGAAACATATAGGTGTTCGTTATTTCCGCCCGCTGTTCGAGAGCGGAGACATAGAGAATTATTGTGAAGGTGGTTCGTTGAACAGTCTGCAGAGTATCTGTGTATGTTTAGACGTAGATGAAATCGTACTTTGAGATCAGTGCGTGATAATCCCCCCGCCCTCGAGCGCACTTGAAAGCAGGAATACGCTGGAACGATAATTCTGTTTACAGTGCAACGTTTTGCCAAAGGGGCGGAGAGTGAGCTGGCTAGACGGATCAAAATGCGCAATTTCACCAGCATTGTCACGTAAATGTAATCCAACACGGGACGAGTTGTGAGAACGGTAGAAGGTTAGAACTAACCATGAGTACTTGTGGGCGTCACGGTTGCAACATCTGTCTGTACGTTCTCCTCAGTACTTCATACACCATGCAGGGGTGCCGACGTCTCTACGTTGTCAAGATGGTGTTTTGGATCCTGTAGAGACTTTCGGCGCTAATAAAACATGATTATCAAGTTGTTATTTAGTCATTCAGGTTTACTGCTCTTTGTTCTCCATGTCAGCCTCGGCTGATGCCTCGTGCCTGTGAAATGAAGAAATTCCGATGACTCCTGTTGTGGGCTCGGCGCTTCTCGTTGGCAAGGCCGCTGCTCCAGCATTTCAGCCGAAGTATGGCAGGCGATCTCGCTCCGGAAGATGACGATGACCTGCAGGGCCCCATCCGGATGTATCGCACCATCTGAAGTCGTACAGTCAGATGATCCTGGCCCCACGGGTCAGGTAGGCCTTTGGCATCTGGAAGTGTCTGCACTGTCGATCAGGAATAGAGGTACCGGGCAGCCCTTTCACCCAGTAGTGATAATGACGATGGTACAACAAGCAAGGCGTGGCGTACTGGTGATGGAAGATCCTCAGTTTCCCTATCAGCAGTTTAGTAGGCGACCAATGCGAAGTGCCACAAATAGCAGATCGTGATTATTAGGATGCTGTCGTCTCTAAATGGCAGTCAGTACGTTCGTGATAAGTGCTGGAACATCTAATACATGAATGTCACTACTACACTGTAGTAATCATTGAATCAAGTGCTTCGGTATTAACGCCGACCTAATGACCAGCTGAATTCCAAGCAGAAAAACCAGGGTATTTATGGGGACTGGCGGGAGGCTATGATGGGAGGCTCTGCTCATTATGACTGAATGTGAACCGCTTCTTTACTAGCCGTCAGCGGTCCTCGTTCCGCTGTGTTTACATAAAGATTTGTTACAAGCTCATAACTGCACTGTCAAGTGCCTGGTAGTTGTTGTTGCTTAACACTTAGTGTGCCGTTGGCGTAATAGTACGACACTTGTGGGAAATGGGAATGTACATGTGACGTAGTATTACATCACGCCAGTTGTGACGATTTTCCGCTGAGTCAAACGTATGTTCACGGTTCCCGCAAACGTCTGTCATGTCTGCAGGCTTCGTAATTTTTGGTAGATGCTAGTAACGGTATCACTGCAAAAATTCCTCATTTTTGAAACCTTTTTCATAGTCTCTTGTTTCGTAGGCATTAGCTGACTCTCTCTCTGTTTCGTGCGTTTTGTGTGATTTTGTGTTGATTTTATGTTCAAAATGTGCAGTGAAGAGATAAAACGTCTGGATAAAATGATTTACAAGGTTCTTGACGAGTCTGCAGATGATGAGAAAGACATTTTTATGTCGATTCAGATAATCATATTATTTTCAAGGTTGTGTTGTTATGAAGGATTTTCCTGTCCGTATACCAGGAGACCAATCAGAGCATATCACTCTAGTCAGAGAACCGACTGGTGGAGATAACATATTAGACCTTCTGGTGACAAACAGACCCGAAATATTTGAAATAGTTAACGCAGAACAGGGAATCAGCGATCATAAAGGGGTTACAGCATCGGTGATTTCAGCCGTAAATAGAAATGTTAAAAAAGGTAGGAAGATTTTTCTGCTTAGCAAAAGTGACAAAAAGCAGATGTCAGAGTGCTTGACAGCTCAACATAAAAGTTTTATCTTAAGTGCAGATAGTGTTAAGGATCAGTGGGCAAAGTTCAAAACCATCGTACAATATGGATTAGATGAGTATGTGCCAAGCAAGATCGTAAGAGATGGAAAAGAGCCACCGTGGTACAACACCCGATTTAGAAAACTGCTGTGGAAGCAAAGGGAACTTCACAGCTAACATAAACATAGCCAAAGCCTTGCAGACAAACAAAAATTACTCGAAGCGAAATGTAGTGTGAGGAGGGCTATGCGAGAGGCGTTCAACGAATTCGAAAGTAAAGTTCTGTGTACTGACTTAGCAGAAAATCCTAAGAAATTTTGGTCTTATGTCAAAGCGGTAGGTGGATCGAAACAAAATGTCCAGACACTCTGTGACCAAAACGGTACTGAAACAGATGATGACAGACTAAAGGCCGAAATACTAAATGTATTTTTCCAAAGCTGTTTCACAGAGGAAGACTGCACTGTAGTTCCTTCTTTAGATTGCCGCACTGATGACAAAATGGTAGATATCGAAACAGATGACAGAGGGATAGAAAAAGAATTAAAATCGCTCGAAAGAGGAAAGGCTACTGGACCTGATGGGATACCAGTTCGATTTTACACAGAGTACGCGAAGGAACTTGCCCCCCTTCTTGCAGCGGTGTACCGTAGGTCTCTAGAAGAGCGTAGGATTCCAAAAGATTGGGAAACGGTACAGGTCATCCCCGTTTTCAGGAAGGGACGTCCAACATATGTGCAGAACTATAGACCTATATCTCTAACGTCGATCAGTTGTAGAGTTTTGGAACACGTATTATGTTCGAGTATAATGACTTTTCTGGAGACTAGAAATCTACTCTGTAGGAATCAGCATGGCTTTCGAAACAGGCGATCGTGTGAAACCCAGCTCGCGTTATTCGTCCACGAGACTCAGAGGACCATAGACACGGGTTCCCAGGTGGATGCCGTGTTTCTTGACTTCCGCAAGGCGTTTGATACGGTTCCCCACAGTCGTTTAATGAACAAAGTAAGAGCATATGGACTATCAGACCAATTGTGTGATTGGATTGAAGAGTTCCTAGATAACAGAACGCAACATGTCATTCTGAATTGAGAGAAGTCTTCCGAAGTAAGAGTGATTTCAGGTGTGCCGCAGGGGAGTGTCGTAGGACCGTTGCTATTCACAATATATATAAATGACCTTTTGGATAACATCGGAAGTTCACTGAGCCTTTTTGCGGATGATGCTGTAGTATATCGAGAGGTTGTAACAATGGAAAATAATACTGAAATGCAGGAGGATCTGCAACGAATTGACGCATGGTGCAGGGAATGACAATTGAATGTAGACAAGTGTAATGTGCTGCGAATACATAGAAAGATAGATCCCTTGTCATTTAGCTACAAAATAGCAGATCAACAACTGGAAGCAATTAATTCCATAAATTATCTGGGAGTACGCATTAGGAGTGATTTAAAATGGAATGATCATATAAAGTTGATCGTTGGTAAAGCAGATGCCAGACTGAGATTCATTGGAAGAATCCTAAGGAAATGCAATCTGAAAACAAAGGAAGTAGGTTACAGTACGCTTGTTCACCCACTGCTTGAATACTGCTCAGTAGTGTGGGATCCGTACCAGATAGGGTTGATAGAAGAGATAGAGAAGATCCCACGGAGAGCAGCGCGCTTCGTTACAGGATCATTTAGTAACCGCGAAAGCGTTACGGAGATGATAGATAAACTCCAGTGGAAGACTTTGCAGGAGAGACGTTCAGTAGCTCGGTACGGGCTTTTGTTGAAGTTTCGAGAACATACATTCACCGAGGAGTCAAGCAGTATATCTCGCGAAGAGACCATGAGGATAAAATCAGAGAGATTAGAGCCCACACAGAGGCATACTGACAATTTTCTTTCCACGAGCAATACGAGACGGGAATAGAAGGGAGAACCGATAGAGGTACTCAAGGTACCCTCCGCCACACAACGTCAGTATGGATGTAGATGTAGTGAGTGCAATGTTGGACTGTGAATGTCTCCATGTTTCAATTTATATCACACAGTACTCCCCGTAAACGCTGTGATACCGAGAACCTAATACAAACTTTAATTTGTTCTCCTTTTCTATTCTGTGATATAAAAGCCAACAGCACACATGGTAGATAGCCAACTTTATGCAACAATGCGTATTATATCAGGCACAATCAGGCCAACTCCTACAGTGTGGCTGCCCGTTCTCAGTAACATAGCCCCTCCTAACCTGCGCCGAGAACACGCTCTGGTTAGAGAATTTCAAAAAATCATGACCAACCCTCAATTACAAATCCATGAAGATACTCACGACATCCAAGGAAACCGACTCCGGTCCAGGCAGCCTCCACTAAAGACCGCACAAGCGCTGCACCAAACCAACTTTAAAATAAATGACCGATGGAAAGAGGAATGGGAGTGCAGAACAGCAGTAAACTGCCACAGTATGCCATGCATCATTAGTAAACCAAAAGGATTTGATTGCCCTCGCAAAGTTTGGTCAGCTCTTAATCGCATCAGAACCAACTGTGGAAGATGCGCCGACTCCTTACACAGATGGGGTAAACTCCCTTCGGCCGCTTGTGACTGTGGCGCTGAGAGACAGACGGTCAAACACATCGTGCAGGAATGCCCACTAAGGTCATATGAGGATGACCCACAGGATTTCCTAATGGCGACCCAAGAGGCAATCGACTATATATTATCTAAGCTGGACGTTTGTTTGTGATTGTTCTTCTGTGAGTGTAAATTTACAATTTGTGGTGTCCTTATATAGAAACTGTTATTTATTCTGTTTATACATATGTGATTTTTTCTTTTTTTAAATAGTCTTGTTTCTGTAATTTTTACTGTGATGTTATGAGTCATACGCTAAATAAATAAAGAAATAAAAGCCCATTCGGTTGCGTCAGAGATTAAATATCTGTCATCTCATCATAATCGAAACGCAAGGTCTCAGTTACCTAACACTGGAGCTGTGCCCATCCAGAAAACAAAAACAGTCGCATACTAGTCCTCTGTCACTGCCATCCGACTCTGTGACAAGCTGCCCCGTACTCTGCGCACAATTAAATGCCGTGTAGCTCTTGTAACCCTTATAACAGTACCCAAAAATTAACCAATGTGGCTAGTTTTCCTTCTGTCAAACAGTTCCCATCTTCTTCCATTCACACTTCTTGCCCTCTACGCATCACAGTCAGTCACGTCGGTAGCTTCATTATTTGCGTTCTATCACGTTCCTCTATCTCTCTATCTTCCATTCCTTCTCTCGTGTCCACTACTGATAGCTCTCATACTTTAAAGCCACCACCCTGTAACTTGTCTCTATTGCTGTACTCATAATCAACATAAACTGTTGTCGTGTCCTGACACATGATAGAGGGAAGACAGCGTGTTTGTGGTCAGTCTGCAATTTCCGAGCGGTGAGGAGCAATTGCAGGAAGACAGATTCCCAGTGAAGACAAGTCGATGACTTGGATCAGCGCCAAACTCTGTCACAGGGCACCTACGAGGGATGCAGAGTCTGCGACTCCACTGCCGGCCGGAGTGGCCGTGCGGTTCTAGGCGCTACGGTATGGAGCCGAGCGACCGCTACGGTCGCAGGTTCGAATCCTGCCTCGGGCATGAATGTGTGTGATGTCCTTAGGTTAGTTCGGTTTAATTAGTTCTAAGTTCTAGGCGACTGATGACCTCAGAAGTTAAGTCGCATAGTGCTCAGAGCCATTTTTGAGCCGACTGGACTGGATGCTTCCAACAGGAGGCTCTTGGATTTCAGGGGTCTGATTAACACTATTTATTTACAATCAGACTAATTAATACACATCAGAAAAAGCAAAGGAGGCAACCGGTTGCACAGCAGAAGTGGGTGTCCGAAGCCATGGGGGCGGGTGTTAGCAAAAGTAGCGAACACTAGCAGCACGTTAAGTACAAACTTGAGAGCAGCACTCCAACTAAGGAAAGAGACATGTCGGAGCCTACCGAGGCTGGACACGAGCGGCACGGGGTCGGCGCCCAAGCGATCTGACTGAGAACATTCTGAAAGCAAAGACACGGGTTTTTAAGGAATCGAGGCGGCACTCCCTTCCTATAATCGACCCACCAGTCCACTGGCACTTAACAAGCTTCGGCCAACTTGGCGAGTCGGTCTGCACTTCCAGGGGGCCTCTGCCCAACCACATTTAGATTCCTCCCCTGCTCCCACTCCGTGGTACGGATGCTTATGGACTTTACATTACCAAACTCCAAGTTTGGTATCAACAGCGATCACTTGAAAGCTAAACATCACTGCCACTTCTGCTATGGCCAGCAACAACAGTGCTTTACGTCACTTAGCCCCGCCCTTCGTCCTTTTGTGGGAGCGGGGCTGCTATAGAGCACACTAACCTGTGTAAAGCCACTCACTTTGCAATTCTCAGGAGCAAGTATCAAGGTTGCTGTTTCTGCTAAGACGTGTCTTTTCGTGGCTGTCTTCTACTGTGACGCCTTACAACAGCGTCTAGGCGGTGCATAGAGTTATCAGTAAATTCTCTGAAGTGAAACGTCTCCCTTGGGACAGCTGCCCAGAGCATCTGCAATTTGCAGGACTCTAGTGTTACTATTTACCTCCGCTAAAATAAACGTTACCACTTTTACCTGCTCTGTGATTTTCTATCTAGGAGTGCCCTTGATGGCTCCTAACAGCCTTAAGCGTAACAACGTACAGGTCATTAAATCGTCAATATATGGGACTGTGTTTACTTTTCTCTTTCTGCACTTCAGTAGTTACTAAATGTTTAACAATGGTGTAGTCTAGATGTAACTTATTGCAATGAACATAATGTAAGGTGTTGTACGGATCTGAGATGAGACTTTTACTGTTGTCTCTGATATAGAGTGTGGAGTACAGTGGATCAGGCCAGCTGGCGTGCTGGGCGCCAATGGCAACACATTAGCGGATCAAGACTTTATTCATTAAAGTTTACAATCGCATATTCTCTTCTTTGTCGTCCCAGACCGGCGGCGGTGCAGCATCGCGGCCTCGGAAGTTACCGATGCCTCTTCAGCAAACTCCAGCAGGTGTTGCCCTCGTGGAGCAGCTCACGTAATCACGGTGTCGTGCGGGTGGCAGGCCTCGAGGGCCAAAGGCGCAGCCCGTCAGACGAGAGAGGCTGACCAGGACGAAGGTTGCGAGTTAGCGGAGCACTGTAGCTGACGTCGAAGGGGTTGCGCACGAGTAATCTCTCGGAGGCTTTGCGTGCTGTGGAGACGGTCCTCAGCTTAGGCCTTGCACCAAGAAAGGCTGGGGGTGTCGATGACTATCTACAGGTGCCAGTCGGGGGCAGCAGTGATTGGCGACAGTACAGTGCGTCAAGCACCATCCGACTGGCTCAGCAAATCGTCGAATCTTCTTATCAGTGGTTGCGACGCCGACAGCTCCCAGCTTCAGAGTCCGTTATGGCAGACAGTTAGCAGTCTTGGAGAATGGTATCATCACATCACAGGGTCGACACCGTAGATAGTGTACTGCAACGCAAGGATTGAACACAAAGGCTCGGAAGCCTTAGTATTTACATATTACTACTGGTTAACGGCAGCGACATTATATCGGGCCGGCAATGAACGAATGTGGCCCACTTTTCTGGATTTATCAGCAGTCTTTACCATACTCTATTTCCCAAGAATGTCTTTCAGGGTTCCCGATTGTTGCTTTTCCGCGATATCAGCAGGCTGATGGGGGCTCTTGTGAAACTTTTACTCTCTTTTTATGAAATCACGATACAGTGTTGCAGTGAGTGTGTTAGTAAGAAGTATGATGCAACGTTTCTTCGGACATCCATGCATGTTTGCAAGACGTACAATCCAATCTTCCTTTGGACTTTCATTGTACCGTACTTCTTACAAACACAGGCACCGCTATATCGTATTGTTGCGCCGATACCAGTATAGTAGCTTTCGAGTAAATGTCGCCCCTGTACAGGAATTACAGAAAGCGTACGACTGCAGTATAATGATACATGGACGACGACATATGGATGTCTGGGTCTGGCCGTGAAGCGTGAGCGGGTAGCCGAAATGATTAAGGCAACCTCGTGCAACAAGCGGGAATTCCGTGTTCTAGTTTCGCTCCGACACAAATTTCCAATGTTATAATCGCAGTCTACAGTTGCAGGTTGTCTGCATTCGTAACTGCGAATACATTCCCTTCCGAAATCAAGCTGAGCTGTTACAAACATGCGATGGCTTCTCTTCGCTTAGATAATGCTCCTCGCTCGGGCGAAGCGAGGCAGTCTCTTCCGGCTTTGTTCCGCATTCCGCAATGTCTACTTTGTGCCTTTTTGTCGTTCTGATTGCGAGACGGAGCGTTACGTTATCGAGCCGAGAAATGCCGTGTGACCTTCGTCCAGGCATTAATTTTCAGCAAGGTACCCTTCTGGCTAACTTTCATCGTAAACTGACACAGGCTTTGGACAACTATATTTCCGTTAGGAAGAACTTGTGTTGTTGTTGTGATCATCACTCTGAAGACTGGTAGAACGCGCATCTCCATACTTCTTTATCCTGTACAAACCTCTTCTTCTCTGCATAACTACTGCAACCTTATCCCACTTCAACCCCTTTCTGTATTCATCCCTTGGTCGCCCTCTATAATTTTTACCCCCCGGACTTCCCTCCAATAATAAATTGATGATTCCCTGATATCTCGGAACACGTCCTGTCAAATGATGATGTAATGGCACAGATTCCTTTAACCCGCCCCCCACCCCCTCAATTCTGTTCAGTACTTCCTCGTTAGTTACGCGATCTATCCATTTGATCTTCAGCAATAATCTGTAACGCCACATTTCAAAAGCTTCTATTCTCTTCTTGTCTAAACTGTTTGCCGTCCACGTTTCACTTCCGTACAAGGCTACACTCTAGACATATGGCTTCAGAAAAGACTTCCTAACTCTTAAATTTATATTCACTGTTAACAAATTTCCCTTTTTCAGAAATGCGTTTCTTGCCATTGCCAGTCTACATTTTATATCTTCTCTACTTCGACCAACATCACTTATTTTACTGCCCAGATAGCAAAAACTCGTCTACTACTTTTAGTAATTCCCACATCTTCGCCTGAATTAATTCAACTCCATTCCATTACCCTTGTTTTGCTTCTCTTGGTGTCCACCTTACATCCCCCTTTTATCACACTATTAGTTACTCTTCCAAGTGCTTTGCCGTCTCCGACAGAGTCGGCAAACCTCATAGCTTTTATTTATTCTGCGTGAACTTTAGCCCCTTCTTCAAATTTTTCTTTGGTTTTCATTACTACTTGCTCAATGTATAGGTTGAATAACATCGAGATATACTACAACCCTGTCTCACTCCCTTCTCAACCATTGCTTCCCTTTCATGCTTTTTAACTCCTACAACCGTCATCCGTTTTCTGTACAAGTCGTAAATAACCTTTCGCTCCTGTACTTTACCCCTGCTACTTTCAGAACCACAAAGGGTGTATTCTAGTTAACATTGTCAAAAGCTTTCCGTAAATATACAAGTGCTGTTAACATAGGTTTACCTTTCTTTAACCTATCTTCTGAGATAAGTCGTAGGATCAGAATTACCTTGCGTCTTCCTACATTTCTCAGGAATCAACACTCACCTTCCCCGAGGTAGGCGTCTACCAGTTTTTCCAATCCTCTGCACATAATTCGTGTCAGTATTTGGCAACTATGACTCATAGACAATTCGGTAATACTCACGCCAGTAAGCGCGGCTTTGTTTGGAGTTTGAATTATTACACTTTTTTGTAGTGTGAACGTATTTCCCTTGTCTCAAACATCTTGCACACCAGCAAGAATGGTTTCGTCATGGCTGGCTCTCCCAAGGATATCAGTTGTGCTGAGGGAATGTCGTCTACTCCAGGCGCCTTGTTTGGACTTGGGTCTTTCGGTGCTCTGACAAATTCTTCTCGCAGTATTATAACTCCCATCTCATCTTCATGTGCATCCTTTTCCCTTTCTATAGTATTGCCTTCAGTTTCATCTCCTTTGTATAGACCCTCTATATACTCCTTCCTCTATATACTCCTTCCAACATTCATCTTTCCCTTCTTTTCTTAGTGCTAGTTTTCTGGCTGAACGGTTTAATAGACTTGCATGTCCTATAGCCATTTCTGCTTAGTCGTTTTGAACTTTCCGTCAGTCTCATCTTTTAGAGGTCTGTATTCGTTTTTGCCAGCTCCATTTTCTGCAATTTTATATTTTCCATTTTCCTCAGTTAAGTCCAATATCTATGGTGGCATCCAAGGATTTCTACTACGTCTTTTCTTTTTACGTATTCGATCCTCTATTGCCTTCAATATTTCATCTCTCGATGCTACGCATTCGTTTTCTATAGTAAACCTTTCTCTTGTTTTAGCCAATCTTTGACTACTGCTCCCTTTAAAACTCAGTACCAACTCTGGTTCTTTCCTTTCACCCAGGTACCATTTCCTTAATTTCTTTCTTTTTCCAATTTCTTCAGCTTTAATCTACAGTTCATAACCGATAAATTATGCTCCTGGAAATGTCTTACAGTTCAAAATCAGGTTGCGAAATCTCTGTCTTACCATTATACAGGGTGAGTCACTAACTATTGCCACCTAGAATAACTCCGTAAGTGTGATAGTAGCTGAAAAGTTTGTGGGACAAATGTTGTTGCATGAGACAACGGGGGCCATAATATGATGTTGGTTTGTTGTTGCTTGGTGGGGTCGCTTCAGGGATATGAAGCTCAACTTTGTTTTTTTTAATGGGATGCTCTAGTTTTGTACTTACTTTCTGATAGCAGCTATCGAGACGAATCCAATGATGTGTAACAATAAGGTCTTTCAAGGTCAAAGAAGGTCACAAAGGTGGCACGAACGTCCATTTACAGAAGGGGTTCGAAGTGGTGACCATTGATATCAATGCAGTGCTGCAATCTTCTTATCATGGATTGAGTAGTATTCCTTATCACATCGTCACTTGTCGAAGCACATGCTCTGACAATTCTCTCTCGCATATGGTCAGGTGTAGCCGGAACGTCTTTACAAACAATGTCTTTTACAAATCCCCAGAAGAAAAAAATCCAGAGGCGTCAAGTCTGGTTGGAGAACCATGGAAGAAGGTTGTGTACGTGCAAGGGACCTGGAGGCATAGTTAGGTTTCAGACTGGTTATACATGGTGAGCCACTAACTATGCCTCTAATGCCTATCGGCTATCGATGCTATAGCATGCCACAAACTTTACTGCTTTTATCATACTTACTTGGTGGCAATAGTTAGTGTATAATCAGTCTGAAACCTAACTATGCCTCCAGGTCCCTTGCACGTACACAACCTTCTTCCATGGTTCTCCAACCAGTTATTACTAAATTATGCTCTGTGCTAAAGTCTACCAGGCGGCGTCCTTTTTCATACCTTTCCTCCAGTCCATATTCTCCAACATTTTTCCATTTGTTCCTTTTTCCTACTATGGAATTCCAGTCCTGATTACAGTTAAGTTTTCTTCTTCCTTAACTATCTGCGTTCCATGAGAAGAAAATGGTTCAAATGGCTCTGAGCACTATGCGACTTAACTTCTGAGGTCATCAGTCGCCTAGAACTTAGAACTAATTAACCTAACTAACCTAAGGACATCACAGCGGTCGCTCGGTTCCAGACTGTAGCGCCTAGAACCGCACGGCCACTCCGGCCGGCTCCATGAGAAGACTGTACTCCTGCAGTGTCTTGCCTTTCGTGGGCAACTGCCCTACCCACTGAGCTATCCAAGTACGGCTTTGGACCCGCCCTCACAGCCCCACTCGAGTCACTGGCGAAAGTGGGGCTGTGGAAATAGTTCAGTCGGTAGAGCAGCTGCCCGCGAAATACAAGGCTCCCAGTTTCGATCTCCGGTACGGCACACGGTTTTCGTCTGCCAGAAAGTTTCAGATCAGCGCACACTCCACTTCAGAGTGAAAATTGATTCTGGAAGAGAGCCTTGAATTTTGACCACAAAAGCGAATCACCCTTTCCTTAATGCAGTTTCGCTTTGTGGAAAACCTTGTGTCGATATCTTGTCGCTTCCGCGTGTATCTTGAAGCTCAAAGATTACGACCTACCGCTTGTACACACAAGTTTACTGCTACTGGGAGCACGAAGGCGGAACAGGGGAAGAAAGCTGCATTTGTTGACTCGCTTGGACTACAGGAATCAGCCGAGTAAAGGCGACACAACGACATCTCTGTGAAGAAGCCGCGACAACTCTTTTCTTTCAACTGGTCTATAAACTGAAGTTTGAGAAAAAATACTCTTACTTAGGTAAATCAGCGACAAAGTCGTATTACAAGTTAGATACACAAATCAATCAAAGTTTTGCTTCCCTCGATATGTTGTATAGGTGTGTTGCTATTGTGATTGTTCCCGTCTTGATTGTAAGGTCACTCTTGACGTTGTTAATATACATACACACGTATTATACACCTGTGAAACAGTAGAGCGAACATCCATCATGCTACGAAGGACAGTCCCGATAAATGGTCGGATTCCCATCAGCACATTATGCACAGAAGGCTTGGCAATTTGTATAGCTGCTTGCCGTGTACACCGGAGTGAAAGTGATGTGGACTTACTCCGTACACATGGAGACTGGGTGTTTGTGTTGTCCTCATTATATCATCATTCGGGTAGTGGCGATTCTGGGAATTGGTACTTGCACTAGAGCTGATGACCCCGATGTTGAGCGCCCCACAAACCAACATCATCAATCCATACACATCGTTCACGTTCGACAGTTGCACAGGATGATCGATATCTAAAACTTATGAGTCAAAGGCACCATGGGATGAGTGCTCCTGAACGGTATTCAGCGTTCGAAGTGGCTACAGGACGTCCTGGGTTGCGTTAAACTGTTAGGAGACGGATGTGAAGCCGCCATGCAACTGTTATTCGAGCAATATTGAGGATATTCAGCTCAGTTATCAATCGCGTGATTATTGCCACAACATATTTCGGGAGAACATTATCACACTTTCAAATGCTAAAAGCAGGAAACCAGATAAAACAATCCTGCTTATATCAACATACATATGAGGTTTATAGACGTCCTGAGTTATAACCCACCTTAAAAAAATTTTATGCCATTTGGCCTCGTCACAATTTAAAAACAAGCTGCACGCGTGCATTGTCAACTCAAACCATAAACAATCACAAACCGTTGCTTCCACCGTTCATGAAGTACTGTCTGATTCTAGCCCTTTCTAACTTCAAACTTCCTCTACGCTGCAGTATAAACGGAAATAGGATTTACGCATCCTACTTCCGTGCACACTGCAGCGAAGAGGTAGTTTTACGTTACGATGGGTTAGAACCAGACAGACAATTCTCAAAGATTTTATGACGCACAGTAGTACCGTTGGTGCTAAGCGTTAGACTTTAAGTAAATGTCACCGTTGGTAGGTGATGGCAGCGGCAGCAGGTTTTATAGCTCAGGACGTCTGTAATCCTTACGTGTCCGTCGATGTAAGGAGGATTGTTTTATCTGGTTTCCTTGTTTTTAACACTTGAAAATGTGATAATGTTGTCCCGAAACATGTTGTAGCAATAATCACACGATTGACAACTGGGCTGAATATCCTCAATATTGTTAGGGGACGACTACGTGATGCGGATCCCCACACCTGACTCCCATGGCGAGCAACACGTCCTCGCCACAACACCATCGACTCCGTTACAGATGGGCAAGAAATCGTGCAGAATGGACGTCACAGGATTAGCGTCGGGTGTTGTTTACGGACGACACTTACATCTGTTTGTATCCTGATAACCGGAGAAAGCATGTTTGGAGACAACCAGGTACTACCGAACCCGTCCATCATTGTGACCCACATGTACAACAAGGTGGCGATGGAGCGATGTTCCGTGGTGGCATTATATGGGGCCACCGTACACCTTTCGAGATTGTTGAGGGAAATCTCACTGCCCTACGGTACAGAGATAAGGTTCTGCAAGCAACAGTGCGACAATAAAGCCAACACTTTGATGATAGTTTCATCGTCGTGGATGATAACTCTCGTGCTCATCATGCTGTTCTCGTGAACAAGTTCCTTCAGCGTGCTACAGCCACCAGAAAGAATTGGCCTGCCTGTTCCCCGGATATGAACGCAATCGAATAAGTGTGGGCTCGACTGAAGTGAGCTGTTTTTTGACGTCGACGACGACCACGTGCTGTGAGCGACTTACAGAGAATCACCATTGAAGAATGGGACAATGTGGACCAGCAATTGCTTGATGATCTCACCGATGGTATGCCACGACGTTCAAGCCTGTGTCCAAGCAAGGGAAAGCTCCATCACGCACGCACTGATGTCACTCAGGAACGCTCACACAAATGGTTTTTTTTCCCTCGACATTTGGCAAATACGTATATGTATATGCACACCATAGAACCAGTTATATTTTCTGTGACACACATTTCGAAATAAAGGGCTGACGCACAAACTTTCTTGACTTGAGTAAAAACAAGTAAACATCTGCCACAAGTAACCATAAGTGTTGCATCAGAGGCCAAAAATTAATTTCTAGCTAAACTGTTGGTATATTGCGAAAGAGAAGGGTAATCAGAAAGAAGTAATGGAAAAGTTAAAATTTCACGCTTCACTCATAGGTGAACGTTTCGTAAAGACTGAAAGCTCTGACTAGAGAACATAGATTTTGGCGTTTCCTGGGGACTCGATCCAGTGCATTAAGTGTGGGAGATGGTCTTCACTTGAGGATGTCCGCCCCGGTAGCTGAGTGGTCAGCGTGACAGACTGTCAATCCTAAGGGCCCGGGTTTGCGCGAGCACTAACGAGCGCAGTGTACTACCTGTTGTGGCGTCGAAATATATTCAAAGTGGCGCAAGCAACGTGCTCGCTGCCAACAAAAGAAGGGGGACTAGGTCTAGTTAATATAAAGACTAAATGTGCAGCCCTTCTACTGAAACGAACGCTCGCCATCCAGGACAAAAACCCTGACAGCGTCACAGCCAAGATAATTGGAAGATACAAGCCCGCATCACAAGAAGCGCCGGTCGACACGAGACACATTCCCTGCAGAATGCGACACGTCAGGCTGCACTACGCCAACAGAAGTTACGTTCTGGACACCGTGGCGAACCCCAGCCACAGAACAGCCAAGAGAATATACTGGGCCCTCAGGGGGAAGCCGGAAAAAAACAAAATTGAACAAAAACTCCCGCAATACAATTGGAAACAAATATGGGGGAACGTCTCAGAAAACGTGTTACCTAAACATGCGAAGGAGACGTGGTACAAAATAATTAACAGAACGGTACCAACCAACCAAAGACTGGCGGAGATAAAACTCGTCGCAAGTGACAAGTGTGACGTATGTGGCATGACCGACACCCTCGAGCACCGATTCACGTGCGGGAATGCCATCAACATCTGGGAAGCGTGCCAGCAGATGGTGGCCCACATCAACAGAACGGCGCCGGGAAGCATCACAGTGGAAGCAATCACCGCCCCAGACTGCAACCCATTTCCACGACCCAAGCGACTGGCGGCTCTCTGGATCCTCGCCATGACGGCACACGCCATCGTAGCGCGGAGGCAGACCGACCGGCTGGCCTTCCTGATGGACCTCTGGGAGGAGAACAAGACGGCCCAGCAGCACAGGCGATACCACGAGAACTTCAAAAACTTCCTGCAGATTCCACTGCAGACAGCAATCGCCAGAGTCCTCCCCAGCCTGTGACCCCCAGCACCGCCACCAGCCACCTCACCGCACTCACCACAAGAATAACGTGTGCAGTGATAGTGAACAAGTGCAACACAAAAGATAAAGAGCTTTCTCTTCTCGCATCAAATAGTGAAGTATAGTAGTATAAAGTGTTCCTTCCTAGTGGAATCAGTGACACAAAGTGCTCCCTAGTGGAAAGTGCCAACTACTCATTATTATTAGATATTTGATTTCCTTTACTTTGTGCCTACAAAATTCTATTGATTACTCACACTATCCTTTCTGCTTCTCTTATGTAATATGACAAAATTTTCTCCCTTCTTCAGTTAGGTATATTCTGTAGTATATGTAAAAAAAAAAAAAAAAAGTTTCTTCCACTTCTGCTCCATCTATCATGGTGACGCTCCTTCATACTGTCCCACTAAACAGTGTAACTAGAGGAAGAGATCAAACCAGAATACACAATGTGCCTATGTCATCACAAGTGCATCACATACAGAAACATAAACTCAAATCAATGCAACGATGCCAAATAAACTGTTATGCCTGTCCTGCAATGTCTACCCCCCTCAAAAAAAAAAAAAAGACGACAAATGGCCATGTAAAAGGGTTTAAGGAACAAACAATAAGAGAAAAACGAAAAAGGAAAATATAAAAACGAAAACATATAAAATGACAATAATATTAACCATCACTAGGATAATAGATTAATAGAAAAATGTCTTTTTTTTAAATGTATCGTTGTTAAAATATTTAAATAAATATATATGGTTACAAAAAAAAAAAAAAAGGTTCGATTCCCGGCTGGGTCGGAAATTTTCTCCGCTCAGGGACTGGGTGTTGTGTTGTCCCAATCATCATCATTTCATCCCCATCGACACGCAGGTCGCCGAAGTGGCGTCAAATCGAAAGACCTGCACCAGGCGAACGGTCTACCCGACGGGAGGCCCTAGCCACACGACATTTCCATTTACTTGAGGATGATACTGCGTTCGTTTGTCACATTTGGTAATTGCGTACTCTTTGGGCATGTTTTGCGTACTCTTAAGAGCGGGTGAACGAAAGAGTACGCATTTCCGGTTTTTTGTATTTTTGAGACGTTCAATGAAAGTATTACCTCTCGCCTGCTGTAGTTTTCTGAGCATGTAGATTTTGTGTTAATAAATTGAAACTTCTCCTTTGTATGTAAAGAAAGACAGTGCTGGAAAGAATCTTACGTTATTTGATTTTCAAACAGCTGAGCAAAACTTAACGTACTCAAACAGTTTTCTCTTTACTTATTCTGATAATCACTAAACTGACACACAATATTTTAGCGCAGCGCAATCTGACTTTCAATAATACCTACAAAAGAATGGTCCTAACTAACGATAACTTATACCTTTCATGAATCACTTACCCCACAAAAATCTTCGTGACTCAAGCTACTGCAATACAGCGAGAACTAATACTGCCAGCTAAATAAAAGTTTCTAACTACTGAAGGCACTAACTACTGATAGGCATAGTTAGAAAATGAAAGATTTTAATAGAGAGCATACAATGTATTTACCTTAATAGCGTTCAAAAGTCATAATATATATGTAATTTGTGACATCCAATTAAACAAATTTCCTTTTTCTGACGGACACACGTCCAGATCGTCCGCTCATAGTAACCTCTCAAAACTCTGGCACCTCTCTCCCCACATCCACCACAGCTCGCGGCTCACCTCCAACTGCCCAACGCTACGCGCTGTTCGCATCCAACTGCCCAACACTACAAAAATGGTTCAAATGGCCCTAAGCACTATGCGACTTAACTTCTGAGGTCATCAGTCGCCTAGAACTTAGAACTAATTAAACCCAACTAACCTAAGGATCAAATGGCTCAGAGTACTATGGGACTTAACTACTGAGGTCATCAGTCCCCTAGAACTTAGAACTACTTAAACCTAACTAACCTAAGGACATCACACACATCCATGCGCCAGACAGGATTCGAACCTGCGACCGTAGCGGTCACGCGGTTCCAAACTGACGCGCTTAGAACCGCACGGCCACCACGGACGGCAACTAACCTAAGGACATCAACACATCCACGCCCGAGGCACGATTCGAACCTGCGACCGTAGCGGTCGCTCGGCTCCAGACTGTAGCGCCTAGAACCGCACGGCCACACCGGCCGGCCCCAACACTGCACAAGCGAATATTCCAACAATGAGTCCAACCAGCCACACAGCGTAGTCAGCGATTTTCATACGGAGCAATACGTGGCGTTACCAACATAAAAACCTAAACAGCCTACTAACAAAATATAGACCTAAAATTATTTTGTTTTCCTATTGATAATAACCCAGATATTTACGGCTATTCCTTACCTGCGCACTCTTAGGTGTAGTTTCCCTATACGGAATCCCCGTGAAGCCGTCCTGAGCAAGACAGAGTTGAGGTGGCTTGCTGCTGATTTCCTCCGATCCGTCAGGTGTGTGTCGGTGTCGTGTATGCGGGTGCGGTGAGTGCTTGTACAGTGCAGTGCTGAGCCCGTGTAGTCATCGATGACTTTCAGGGAAAGGCTAGAACCCGGTACCCAAGACCCAGCCTACGCCTCTCGAATGAAACCGAGGCTGACGCCGCCGGACTTAACGGCCCCATCCGACGTGCGGATCACTATAAACAATGACACACGCCCTCGCTTCATGGTATCCTCCCTGCTGAGAGGTTCGAAATTTGATCCATGACAATGGGGCAAAGTCTGACGAACGTGAGCTTTACGCCACCTCTTCTACTCGCCTAGATGTCCAAATACTGACGGTGAAAATTTCTTAAGCGGGGGCTTGATGTGCCATGCCATAATCCCAAGAGTCCAGCATTTTCCGCCACTTACCTCTTCTTTCTTCCCTGGCAATGGCCTACCAATAAGAAACATGCATAGTGTCGATAATTTACAGTCTATTCGAACTTCTATAAGTATCTGTAAATGTGCAAGAGACTGAAACAAAATGCAAAATAATGGGCCGTGGAATGATTTCATAAATTCCGGCAAGATCATGATTGGAAGAGCACTAAATTTGTTTTTGTGTAGCACAGCGAAAAGACTCAGAATATACACACTCACAGTTGTAAAGACGAATTTTAGCCTTCAGGGGGACAGAGGGCACCACGTACAGGCACAAAGTAACCAATGGAGTGAGGTGAAAGAGCACTGCAGTCCGCAGTGCGCACGGGTAAGGGCGACCCAGAGGTGTATATGAGGAGTTGACAGGTACAGAGCACACAGCGAAAAGACTCAGTTTTGGATCGTGTGAACTGGCGTAAAAGCCTACGGATATCACATTATACTGAACCCAACACATGTTATATATCCTCCACCGCTAGTGCTGCCACCGGCTGTCTGTGAGTGGTTATTTCCCAGTGACGTCGAAAATAGGTGACTGGACCGTGTAAAAAGCTGACATTAACTTAGAAATGAATATGAGAAAAAAAGCCAGAACTAATACACTACTGGCCATTAAAATTGCTACACCAAGAACAAATGTAGATGATAAACAAGTATTCATTGGACAAATATATTATACTAGAACTCGAATGTGATTACATTTTCACGCAATTTTGGTGCATAGATCCTGAGAAATCAGTACACAGCACAACCACCTCTGGCCGTAATAACGGCCTTGATACTCCTGGGCATTGAGTCAAACAGAGCTAGGATGGTGTGTACACGTACAGCTGCCCATGCAGTTTCAACACGATACCACAGTCCATCAAGAGTAGTGACTAGCGTATTGTGACGAGCCAGTTGCTCGACCACCATTGACCAGACGTTTTCAATTGGTGAGAGATCTGGAGAATGTGCTGGCCAGGGCAGCAGTCGAATATTTTCTGTATCCAGAAAGGCCCGTGCAGGACCTGCAACATGCGGTAGTGCATTATCCTGCTGAAATGTAGGGTTTCGAAGGGATCGAATGAAGGGTAGAGCCATGGCTCATAACACATCTGAAATGTAACGTCCACTATTCAAAGTACCGTCAATGCGAACAAGAGGTGACCCAGACGTGTAACCAGTGGCACCCCATACCATCACGCCGGGTGATACGCCAGTATGGCGATGACGAATACACGCTTCCAATGTGCGTTCACCGCGATGTCACCAAACACGGATGCGACCATTATGATGCTGTAAATAGAAAAAATGACGTTTTGCCATTCGTGCACCGAGGTTCGTCGTTGAGCACACCATCGCAGGCGCTCCTGTCTGTGATGCAGCGTCAAGGGTAACCGCAGCCATGGTCTCCGAGCTGATAGTCGATGCCGCTGCAAACGTTGTCGAACTGTTCGTGCAGATGGTTGTTGTCTGGCAAACGTCCCCATCTGTTGACTCAGGGATCGAGACGTGGCTGCATTATCCGGTACAGCCATGCGGATAAGATGCCTATCATCTCGACTGCTAGTGATACGAGGCTGTTGGGATTCAGCACGGCGTTCCGTATTACCCTCCTGAACCCACCGATACCATATTCTGCTAACAGTCATTGGATCTCGACCAACGCGAGCAGCAATGTCGCGATACGATAAACCACAATCGCGATAGGCTACAATCCGACCTTTATCAAAGTCGGAAACGTGATGGTACGCATTTCTCCTCCTTACATAAGGCATCACAACAACGTTTCACCAGGCAACGCCGGTCAACTGCTGTTTGTGTATGAGAAATCGGTTGGAAACTTTCCTCATGTCAGCACGTTGTAGGTGTCACCACCGGCGCCAAACTTGTGTGAATGCTCTGAAAAGCTAATCATTTGCATGTCACATCATCTTCTTCCTGTCGGTTAAATTTCACGTCTGTAGTACGTTATCCTCGTGGTGTAACAATTTTAATGGCCTGTAGTGTATAATTTTATAATGGGACGAAACAGGAATTGTAAGGAAGTGGACTACGCGAACGTTTTACGGTCGCCATTACTTATTTATATTGGCTGATAGCCTTGCAAACAGCTAATGAAATAATCCTGTTGCTCTATCTTCGGGCAGCAGACTTCATCTTCGAAGATGCGATGTCTGTACCAGCTGGAACTTATTTCAAACGCCAATTGCTTCAAAAATGAATTCAAGTGCTGCTTCTTTATCCGTCGTATATTACACCTCCCTTACCATCCACACATTGTAACTGTCGACTGCATACAACTACAAAGCTCACACTTCAGCTTGGTCTCTGCCGTTTCTGTTCTGTATCTCATCTCTTGCTTTCTTTCGACAAGTGGCGTCAAGGCAGTTGTTATGCCAGGCAAAGTTCCGTGGTCCACAGCGACACTCTCATGTATGTATCTCCAAGCGCAGAAGTACAGATGCCCATCGCTCCGCCCTGCAGATGCGCTGCGTCCACTCCTTACTTAACGCATTTTCGCTGTTGGCTAATTTCACCCTCTTCGGCATTTTCAGATTATATGGTAGTGCGCAAAAGAACAAAAAAATTCCACACGCATTATATGGCCCAAAAACGAAGACTTACATACCGGGTGCTTATAATTAACAGTGGAGCTTCTCACAGATATCCAGTGTGGGCTGCAATTATCGAAACTTCGCACATATGCTAATGTGTTAATGCGGTAGCGACTTCACTTGAAAAAGATTAGTTCCAATATCCGACACCAGGTGCGAATCTGGCGTAGTACAGTATCTCGTCAACGTCTCCGGCGCTCATATTGAACAAATTGTGAAAGCGGCGGTTAATCATAAAATCAATGAGTAGCATTCTCACTTCTCTGCTTTTTTCAGCCCACATCGCGTTCCTACTCCATCACACATCTAAACTCTTCTATACGTCTTTCTCGTTTCACAGCGCCAGATTTGCACCTAGTCACCAAAATTGGAAGTAAATTTTTTTTTCCATGTAAATATGTTCTGCATTAATACATTAGAATATCTCCCAAGTTTCGCTAGCATACGGTAATTACAGCCCATACTGGATCTCTATGGGTAACTGCACTTTAATTACAGCCTCCCAGTACTAAGAGAACAAGACGCTAGCCCAGGGTCATGACTATCGCTCATCGGTTACAGAGGCTGAGGAATCAACACATCACTTTCTCCGATGTGATACGTCACACCACCACATATTCTCCCCCCCCCCCCCCCTCCACTTAGATGAAGGATGTCGTGTCGACTCAATTAGCTAAACAACTAGTATGTCCTTAATTATTTTCGAGTTGATGTTCCACTTAACACAGTAGAGGAAATACTTCTTTCATGTGAATTGCTTGCAACTACTTCCAAAAATAAATGTGCAATATAAAAATTTCCTAGCACGTCAAATCAAAAGGGTAACAAGTTCATGATAAAATCTCGTACCCTTACATTTTTATTTCAGTCCATAAAAGTTGCAAGTGGATTACCCCCCCCCCCCCCCCCACACCCTTGTATTAGCAGTTGCCTAGTATTTCCACATCTTTCCGTTAAGATAGGTGTTTTTTCGCTAAGTGATTTTATTATCAGTACTTGTCGGAAAAGAAACTACTTGTTGCAACTATGTTTTACAGTTGACATATGTTGATTGAGGGAAGCCATTGTCTTGGGTCGACTGTGTTTAATTTTCAAATAAACGCTTTATGACTTCTCACTGTTAGATAATTTTAGCCCAAGTGGGCATTTTCAAGCTTCCTGACAGTGAAACAAATGACAAAAGTTAAAACAGTGGTGGTAACAGACACAATCTGCACATACATCACTAGTTGGCACAATTCACTTAAAGAGCGTGAAAATATAAATTATATTAATTTTGGTATCACTGTGAAATGATGTAACAACTTCGTATGTAAAATGATAAAATGCAGCCCTTATGCGGATCTTCGTCGCTGTGCCAGCGTAAACAGTGCTAAAATCCGTCAGTTCACATTTCAAATAAAATTGTTCATGGCACGATCAAAATTTAAAAATCCAATGCTTAAACTAAAGCAATGACACTTCGTTGACGCATTACTACTCATGCCTGAACTAAAAGTTATACAGAAACTGTCGTATGTGAAATATGCTTATACTGGAGACATGTGAAACCTCAAAAATTTTGAGGGAAGGCCGAGAGTGTACAAGTCATTTACTACATGCCTAAGGGAGCAAGAGTAGACCAAAACACAACAAAAACATGGATCAGACACAAAATTGCTAAAATACACGTATGAGGCGAAGGACTGTGTCCTTCAACTGTTCTGTCGGCTCGACACGCATCTAATTCTCCAACAGCCAGTGAGACCATTTCATACAGCCAATGCACATTATCTTGTTAAGCGTGATCTCATGGAAGAGTAGTAGACATAACAAGGAAAATACTAAACCATGCGTACAGATACGGACACAATACAGTGAAATAAAATTGTCTCAGATATCTGGGAACCATGTACCACTTAAGGCAGGTAGTGCATTATAACTGCTAATAATATATTTTCAGCTATTTGTTACAGTAAGGTCCGTTATAAAAATTTACATCTTTTACACTTTGATAGGTAGGAAGACCCACTCCAAACACAAGGGAAAAAGAGCAAAAAATTGTAACTGTTTCAAAGTTGTAAAAAAATTGTCTAACAATCGTCTACTTTTCAGTTCCGTATGTTCGTTCAAAATCTTTTCTCGGCGTTTATTAAAATGGTTATCTCGATCTTTTTTAAAATATTCATGAGACATCCTTTACGTACTATACGTAATATATGCAGAGCGTCGTCTATATCTTTACTGACGTGACTCTCATTAGGCAGGTGAGACTTAAACAATGAAGCGTTGCTATCGCTCGGAAGAATATGTTCCCTGAATCTCGTGCTAAATGATCCGTTCTGTCCAATGTCGAAATTGTCACATGTACCACAGTTGATTTTGTAAATCCTCGACTGGGTAAACGGGTTCTATTTCTGTGTGGCGTGTCGAATTATCTTGCCTACAGAGTTGCTAGATCGAAAACTGATGTGTATTCCAGTATTACGAAACAAATGAGAATCGAGCAATCTAATCATGTTTTTTTCCGAATATATCAGGATTTCTCCTGTTTTCGTTAGGACGGGACCTAACAGGACAGCTTACATTGCTGCGAATGAAAGAAACAGCAATAGCATTTATAATCTTGGTTATTACAAACATTTGACCTGTTTTTCTGTAATAAATTGTGATTTCCGAGTTTGTGGTTAGTCTGAGACCTAATAGCACAGCCGACATTGCTGCGAGTTAAATGGTCATCAGTGGCATTTATAATATTTGTTCGTACAAATATTTTCTGTTATCCGTAATATACCGCAGTTACCGAGGTTGTGGTTGACGTAGGACCTATTACCACAGCTTAAATTGCTCCACGTCTCTCATACTGCAACGCAGCTTGGAAGACTACCTCACAGCTGCCGTTTCTTGTTTAAGCCTGCACGTTGTTAGTACACACATGCACTTTGGTTAGTTTGCACAAGCTTGCATAATTAATAGCAATAGATCAAGTCCGAGTAGCTTGAAAAGTTCGAATATTTGCACAAATGTACGATGCAGACGCTTCAACGAAGTTAAGCTTGACCTCAAATTCAGTGCTGTTGTATCCCCACAATTATTAACTAAAATGATTCCCGAAACCTACAATGTGATTTATAGCTGACTGAGGATATGCATCATGCTAAAGCAAAATAAATAAAACAAATGACGTTCATGTAAATGTTATAAATTTATTAATATACGCAGAATGAAAGATACCTTTTAAGTTAAGCATTTCAAAATTCGAAGAAGAAAGACTACACATGATATTGGAGCACATCATCTAATAAATACAGTAACAGATTTAGTAACTACTAGAACCCTAGAAAAATGTCTCACACTTTGCTCTTCATAACACATGTGTCGGGTATAGGCTGGACTTTTTTAAAGCATTTATCACAGTGAAACAAGTACGGTTTTTTGGCTTAACGTTCATTTCCGTTTTTAGATTTCATTTCCGAAAAGTATCGGAAGTAAAACCTAAAAACAGACTTATAGAAGTCGACGAATTTTTATTCTCTCTATATGCCACACGAAACCATTGTGGATACCTTAAAAAATGAAAAAAGTGCTTCATTTCTTGGATCTATATTGCTATACTCTCGCACGACATGTCCCACAAACATCTGCACTATTTAAATTTCTCCACAAACCCTGTCTTTAAAGTTTCGCCCGACTCGCGCCCTGTCATGAATATTAGAACAGCATTTAATGCCGCATACACTGACGAAAGACGAACTTTTGTCGGGCGGTTGACGTGACAGCGCTACACGCGGCTCAATTTGTTTGATGGAGTAGTGGGGGTAGACTATCAAGTGGTCCCATCCGGTCGGTCGGTTGGTCGCAACGTCCATACAAGTCCAATTTGTCGGTCATCCGGTTGGTGCGTGTGTAGGGGACTTCAAACTGCAGTAGATCAGTAGGTTTGTTACTACGATATCTTTGGTTCCACGGACACTACTCAACTACCCTCAGAGGGCGCACATATAAAGCTCTGCAGGGCGCGTGGCTTCATTCTCCCGCGTTCAGCCGCGCGGGTTTGTTTATTTCAGCAGACGAGGGCCGCGTATGCGGCCGGAGTTAGGTCTGCAGTGGTGCTTTGCTAGTGTTCTTACGTCGGCGTTCTGTTATGGTGAGAACTTTGCGCACACAAGATTGATTATTTTTTTATTTTTATTTATTTATTTTTTTTTTTTTTTTTGGTGCTCTTCAAGGGTAGTGTAGTTGCCACATTGTGCTGAAATGTGATTCGGAAAGTTGTGCTGAGACGGAAATTGTTTCGTGCGTGTCTCGTAGCTGAAATGAGTTAAATGAACCCCATTACGACAATAACGAATTGCGTGGCTAGAGTGTGATATTCGGACACCCCCTTACCTCCACCCACTCCGAAATGCTCGTTGTTATGGTAGACTGGGCTGTAACGTAGACAGAGGTTTAAGTTTGAAGGTAAATGATTGTGTGTTGGCGAAGCTAGCGAATGTGAATGCCAAAGGCTGTGCTAACTGACTGACGTTTGCATTGCCTGGTGCTTATATTCACGCCATATTTAAACGAATCTTTCCGTATTTAACTCACTTTTTATCATAAACTAAAAATGCGAGGTAAACTCAAAAAAACGTATTAATCAAGTTTCAAAGAACTTTAACGCAAATTGTGTACATGTATGGTACATAAAGGACGAAGAATTCAAGGTGGTCCAGTACGGAACTTTTATCAATGTTGTGGCGATCATTAAGAGGGTTTCCAGTAACGGCTGTAAAATGAACACTTTTGTTTATGCTATTGCGTCTTTGTGAATGTAAACCTGATGTTTCTGCAACCCGTTAGTCTTTAGTAGTTGGTGTTAATGGAAAAAATTTCACACAGGGAAGACGAATGTTTCCAAAGATTCGGTACTGCAACTCAAATCACGTTTAGTCTTCAGAAAATGAGACTAGAAACAGTTTCGAAATTATTTGTAGTTGAAATGTTTCACACTTCAAAGCAAATTCTGGGAAATGCCTTGTTTTGAAATGATTTTCTCGGCAAGTAAATGAAGTTGCCAGCCAAACGATTCTGATAAGTGCTAACTGTTCGTCTCACTCTTTCGCGGAGTGAAACATAGGCTATTATAGGATTTAAGGAATAGTGGTGCAGAGCGCACCAATATTTACACAAACCGAAGGTTTTTTCCGATAGTGCTTACAACAGATTAATTTCTTATGAAATCGGGGTCACTAAATGAAATTAAGGAATTTTCTCGGTTCTAATAGTGAGGTTTCTGGAAGCTGATTACGTATATAGCAAATGACGATGGTAATCCGGTGTTGCGTCCCACCCCAGCATATATTGAGGTGAGGTATCTTTTAGTAAATTTTTTTTTTCTGGTGGTTCGTCATATTTAACAAATGTCGTAGCTATTATTTCGATCTCTGCTGAAGCAAATCTTCTGTAGAGAAAATGGCTCATGATACGTATGGTTATTTTTATCGCATTGGACGCGCGTGAATGAAAAGATACGTATGGCATCTAGAAATTTTCTCTGAAAAGTCTGAAGGACGTAATTCAGTTTGGTTTTCAGGTAATACCTGAAGTCTAAAAATTTAATTTGATAAGTGCTTACTAGTAAAGTTCTCAGTGCAGTTCCACGTGGTGGCTGTCTTTGTTGGGTATGCAGATTTTAATTTTGTAAAGAAAAAGATCACAGCATCGAGAACTGAATTAGACTTTATCAGACAGATCTGGGAATGAGAAGAGAAAAACGGTTTGGTGGAGTCTTTTTCCTCTAGAAAATTCCCTGTTGTATGACGTATTAGGTAATGACCTCAAACAGTAAGGAAATGTTACAGCGTGCAGAACATTAACACCTTCCTTCCAACTATGGTCTCGTTGAAATATTCTGCCATCTTTCCATTGTCGACCTAGCGTTTAAATATCGCGTCGTCCTTAACGATTTCGCAGTCGCTCACACAGCTTTGGTGATAGTGACATGGGTGTTGGGATCCTTTTCGATTAACTCTCTCCAGTTTTAGTAGTTCAGAACGTTATGGGTTCATTTTTAAGTTCCTTGTTGTTGTGGTCTTCAGTCCTGAGACTGGTTTGATGCAGCTCTCCATGCTACTCTATCCTGTGCAAGCTTCATCTCCCAGTACCTACTGCAACCTACATCCTTCTGAATATGCTTAGTCTATTCATCTCTTGGTCTCCCTCTACGATTTTTACCCTCGACGCTGCCCTCCAATGCTAAATTTGTGATCCCTTGATGCCTCAAAACATGTCCTACCAACCGATCCCTTCTTCTAGTCAAGTTGTGCCACAAACTTTTCTCCCCAATCCTATTCAATATCTCCTCATTAGTTATGTGATCTACCCACCTTATCTTCAGCATTCTTCTGTAGCCCCACATTTCGAAAGCTTCTATTCTCTTCTTGTCCAAACTGGTTATCGTCCATGTTTCACTTCCATACATGGCTACACTCCATACAAATACTTTCAGAAACGACTTCCTGACACTTAAATCTATACTCGATGTTAACAAATTTCTCTTCTTCAGAAACGATTTCCTTGCCATTGCCAGTCTGCATTTTATATCCTCTACTTCGACCATCATCAGTTATTTTACTCCCTAAATAGCAAAACTCCTTTACTACTTTAAGTGTCTCATTTCCTAATCTAATCCCCTCAGTTCCTTAAACACACTTTTCTTTTGTGATCCCATTTGGTGTAACCAGCTGTCGGTCTCGAAAATTTTATTGAACAGGTTGTTAGCCGTTCGCATCTTTGCCTAAACCAAAACTTCGCAAACTGACTACAGGGTGAATCGCGTGAGACGTGGTCCCGTTTGTTCCCTGAACGGCGCTAGCTACTGAAGCAAGGTTTTCCACAAATATCACGCCTACAGTCGCGCTTTTTTGTTGGTTAATAAGATATTACGAAGACACAGAATTTAGTGGAAGAGTACTTGAACAGAATTCGAAAGCTCCTGTAAAGTGCTGCGACACCGCGCTTTGCTAGCGTTGAAACCTTACGTTGAAATGTCTCAGAAATCTGCTACTGCAGTGCAGAAATCGTTTTGGCGTAGTTAACGCATTTTTATCATAACTAAAAAGTTGAAAAAACTCGTGTTAATGGAGAAGTCTGTGTTTTGATGCATATTGTGCATGTGTATCATACACAAAGAACGCGAGGGTTTACTGCAGCCGGCGACGCCTGCGACTGAGGTTAGTTCTGCAGCGGTGCTCTACTTGTGCTCTTATGTCCGCATTCTATGATAAACTATGCGAACACAGGTCACAGCAGCACAGCCTGAATTTCTTGCGCTAGCCAAGGATAGCGTGAATAATAAAACGTTTTTTCATTGTGCTAAAATGATTCGGAAAGTTGTACCCAGGCGGAAATTTGTATGTCTCCTTTCTGAAAATAGTTAACGTGAAATCTCGGTGCGACGAACTAAATGTGGTGTGTGATATTGAATCCCCTTCTCACACTGAATTGTTGGTTGTGATGATACTGTTCTGTAGCGTAGACTGAGGTTTAGATTAGCTTAAAACGTAATGAGTTGGCTAAGACAACTAACGTGAAAGCTGACGGTTTAGGTCTTTTACGAGGTGTTGATTCATGATACAGAAAAGGAAGCGTTCCTACTACACTTCCTATGGACACCGCATACAAAATCTCTAAACACTCTCCGCCGACTGGGATGTTTTACTTAAAAGGAGAGGGTGTGACAGGTGGGACACAGATTCCGATAAAGTTCTAAAAGGACATTCTATATTCAAGACATGCTTAGCTTTTTTCCTAGACGCTCCATAGCTTCTGAAAAGAGGTCAAAGCTGACGGAAAATAGCTTTCAATGCTATACAACCGAAGATTGTCTAAAAACGTTTCTTTACAACCTGGGGTCCAAAGTTAATGTTAGAGATTAACGTTTTTAATTTTTTAGCTTGGACCCAGGTCATTGTGTGTCCAGCAGAACAAGGTCGGCGGCTGAGCGGTCAAGGCAATGGGCTACAAAAGTGCTGGTCTGTATTCGGTTCTTGGTCATGATTTCTCTTAGATATTTCTTCGGTTTATTTGATATTATTAACGCAATACTTTGATTCTTAAAGTAAAACGTCTGGAGGTTTGGTTAGTAATCAAATAAGTGTATGTGATGTATAGTTAATTTCGTGAAATAGTACAAAATACATAGAAGGTATATACAGCATATTATTGCATAATCCTACTGATCGCATATTAGTGAGCTTTCCCACAGTCAGTAGGGTGAAACGTATCAGAGAAACAGAAAATGTTTCCCAAATTGCGCAACACACGAACTGCATCTCGTAGCATTGACAGGTTTGCCGGTACAACGTTCGTGGAAAACATGATTCACGTTGCTAAAAAGTCTAATAGTAAGCTGGATGCGTAGCAAGTGCATAAAAGCATATATTGAAAGGTAGACGTGCACTACTGCTTACCGACCAACGCATGGATATTACGAGCATCCGCCCTATTTTGAAATAATTTTCCCTGCTGTGATGTCGCATGATTTTGAAGTTCAGCTGAAATTCTTTACGCGTCAGAAGTAAACTTCACCCGGTTGGTGAAGTAGTAAGTTTCGCTAGTAACACTTTACAGGCCTGTTACATTGAGCATCGTTCACGGAAGTTCTATAGTAGCTCGTCATGTATCACGATGAGAATAACTGTCAATAAATTACATATATTTTATTCACACATCTCGAAATTTTACTTAAAGGGCAAGATATTCCCATTAGCACAGCGTCAGATACACCGAAGGAACACATCTAATGGAAAAAACTACAAAGAATAGAACAGACCAGCAATATCGGTAGTGCAGTGCCTTGACGACTCAACCACCGACCTCGTTCTGCTAGATCCGTAGAACTACGGGTAACCCTAGGTACGCATGAAAATACAAACGTTAGTGTCTAGAGCACTGTTTACTTTGGACCTCATATTAATCAAAATTGTTTAGATGCTCTTTCGATGTGTAGTATTGAAAATTATTTTCGATCATGAACTTGGGCATTGAGTTTTCAAGAACTGGCGGTTCGGCGGAAAGGGCGAAACGTCCTTTTTTTTTTTTTTTTTACTGTAGAACGTACTTGCAAAAATTCACCAAAATCGGTGTCGGACATGCCAGACCCTCTCCTTCCTAGTGTCTCGTATGAAGTTGTACCTTCATAAAGTCTGCAGTGAGTCACGGCATCAAACGCTTTCCAAAAAGCTAGGAAGCACGAGCTATGCTTCTAAAACCCATGTATTCTCTCATTCTAGGAAACTTCTTACTGTATTTTAGAAGATGCTCAAGAAGTAAAGATGTGAGGTCGAGTAGGGAAACCTGGATAGATCAGTCGGCGAGGCGTCGTATGTGAAATGCGAGGTCACGGGTTTGACTCCGTCAGACACCGTTTAAACATCCCTGACATAGTATGTTTATGGTTCTGAATTGGTGAAAGCGATACTTTTGCAGGTATTCACGGGAGCGTCAAAGCCTGGTTAACTTCGTAGCGCTGTGACTCGCAGGCAGTTAGGACCCGCCTGATTTCGGTGTTTGTTGTCACAGGTCCTCGGGCGTAACCCGTCCGAGCTGCCGCTGCAGGGCCAGGAGGTCTCGTCCAGCAGTTCGTGGCCGCTCTCTGGAGAACTCGGGTAAGGCGTCGCTCTGAACTGCAGTAGTAGTAGTAGTAGTAGTAGTAGTAGTAGTAGTAGTACACTGTCTGAAAGCTTGTTATCTTGATGGCATTGTGTCTGATGGCAAAAATTCAGTTAAGCAGCCTTACAGTAGTTAGTGGCACGTCCTTCACAACTGTGCAGTATTGGTAGTTACTTAAATTGTTGCCCATGTCTTCTGATATTTTTTCTTATATAACTCGGTATTCGCACCGACAATGTGTTTAATTCTAATATGTTTTGGGAGATGCTTCTAATGTCACATACTTAATCCTGCTTACACAAGTATCTTGCCACTCACGTGTTTCTTATTCAGAAATTAGGAGCTGGCTTAAAACTCTCAGCTTTGCTGTGACGTCTTCAGATGTAACCGAAGAGCTAGCGCCATATAGATCTGTTTGGCAACTGGTAGACTCAACAGCTGCGAATTGTTACTCGAGACCCCAGTGTAAAAAGTATTCGATGACTGAAGTTGAGTTTTAGGCTCTGTTATTTAGATTACGAATTTGCGTTCAGGATGTCTAAAAACCTCAGCAGCCGGTGTTTGAAGCTATAGCTGAAATCTTAGCATTTCACCAATGTTCTATTGAAATGGAGATCCGCTGCGGATTAAAGCTATAAACACCAAATTTGGTAATAGTTTACATTTTTCATAGCTTTAGTCATTCCGTTTTTGGTCATTACTGGATTACAGTAGCTAGTACAAATTTTTGTCGGGATTCAAAATATTAATGGAATCGTTAATCCTTCAAAATAAAATGTGCAAAATTTGGTCCTTCAGACTAATAACACCTGGCCTAAGAGAATTTGACAAACTCCTTCGGGGACAATTCCATAGATCGGGAGATACGCTTAGAACTGAGGAAAAAGGTTCTTATTAACAGGAAGCAGTTTCAGGTTTAATTATGCAAACTCTTCACCAGTACGGTGAATGAAAATGGGTTCTGTATGCGCCCCCCTTATATAGAGCAGGATCCAGGTTTGGAGAGATACTTATCTATGCAGACTCCACGTCCCTAGATTCTGCTTCGTACAGAGACGGCCCAGCAATGTTTAGAAAAAGTATCTTATAATTTATAACACATTTAGGACTTCATATGCAGATTGCCACTCGCCAGAAAATAAAACCCACTAACTGTAGAACCATTCCTCTTTAAAGTGGGTTTGAATATTCTACTAGTCATGATTTAAATAATTTTGATTGGCTTTCAAGTGACACTCGGAACATTGTGGGATGCATTCCGTTCAGTGCTATAAAATTCGTGGCAGCACGAAGACATTTGACTGTTACTATCGTTGGTGTTTTAAGAACAAACTTTCTACGAACTATTTTCATTCCTTAACGGGATATTGGGATAGCGATTTATTGCGTTTTTAGTACGAAAATACACAATTAATTAATCTTTCAAATTGATATGCTAAAGTTATTTGCATCCCGATTACTAAAATTTAGTGCTAGACTGGATGTGTTGGCTAGGCATAGTGCTTTTTCTTCTGCCCTTTCGTTAGACAGAATAAGACGCGTTTGCGGCAAGAAAATGTTTTCCAGCATTGAATGGATTATGTGGAAGTAGTCATTGTGCTGCCAGGGCAAGGGACTCTGGTTAAAGTATAAAACTTCAATATTTCCTCACGTCAGCTAACAATTTTATCTCTTTTAGGTTTGTTCGCACAAATTCTGATAATTTGTTCTCCAGAAATACTTCTTGTGGTTCATGTATTAACAGTGTATAGCCTGCAAGAAATAAGCATTTGCAATTTTTTCTGGAGCCCTTCGTCGCCTTCTACCTCTCCTAAGGTGAACAATTATACCAAGAAGTGGAGAAAATGTTCCACAAAACACGTTCCAGTAGAGAAAACATCACGTAAGATGTAGGTGCATTGACATTATTACCACCAATAATTCATTCGTGATTTTTATTAAATGCTTATATGTAAAATCACTAAATTTAAGTGGAGTTTGCATTGTGTGCCACACTTGATTTTTAACGTCGATAGTGCAATTTTTGTCCATGTCTTTTTGTGATATTCCTAGTTTGTAATTTTTTGCACTACATAAATACTGAAAACTAATTTTTGTCGCACCGATAGCTGCTTGTTACGTCACTCACTTCCCCTGCTTGGTCAGGGTACTTAAATTTTTGGGTAATAGAGAACCTAATTTATCGATTTCTTATAGTGGTTCGCCTTTGCGGAAGTATAACGAAAATTAACTTTACAAAGTCGCTCGAGACACATGACTGAGATAAACTTGGAGCATATCTTACCACTGCTTTGGCTCTGAGCACTACGGGACTTAACTGCTGAGGTCATCAGTCCCCTAGAACTTGGAACTACTTAAACCTAACTAACGTAAGGACATCACACACAACCAAGCCGGAGGCAGGATTCGAACCTGCGACCGTAGCGGTCGCGCGACTCCAGACTGTAGCGCCTAGAACCGCTCGGCCACAACGGCCGGCACCACTGCTTTATTTGGTCGCAAAAGGCAAGATCACTTGTCAAATACTTGTAAGACATGATCTTTCTTTTGGACGCAATAAACTGATAGTATGAGAAGTGATCGGTATAAGGGAAATAAAGCAAAATAAACTTCTGATCACTCAAATGCCTGAAGATACTTTTTGAAATGCTAAAATTAGAACTCTTTGCTCTTGGTTTTATATTTTTTTTCCAGTTCTTCAAATCTGTAACGTCCATGTAGCAGGCTCGTGCGGCCGTGACAGTTTATTGCCGCCATGTTGAAATTAGACGTGGAACGGTCAATGGCGCTCAGGTGTGCAGAGTAGTGGGTATTATCACAAGTAAAACAGACTCAGTGTTAATGCCACTAGAAATAAACTTCCTCCACGTTAATTCGTCGAAAAATTTTAGACAGTGACTGCGTACTCTAGAAAAGAAAGTTCTTGCAGAGAAGAAAACAAATAACTGTTAATGCTATTTCTGTAAACAAATAATCTCGTTACCAGTTTCGAACCACAGGTTCAGCTTCAGACGGATGTTATCGTTTATATTGTTTGCTAAATTAAATAACAAAGACCAATGTAAGCAACATACGTAATATAAACGTGAACAGCCAGCTGAAAACTGTTAGAGCCTGGTAATAGCGCTAATTGTTAATACCATTAAAAGCATTTATTTTCTAATTCTTTTCTGTGATGCAGTGAGCAGCACAATTCTGCAGTTTCAGAATACCTTCTCAAATTTAATATAGATAGTTTACATTCCCTTGACAAATTTGAGATTAGGCACTTACCTTCTCACTTTCCGCTCTTCAGTTACATCTAGAATATACCGTCGAAATTAAGTCTTTGCCCTCTGCAAACTCCTTTCCAATGGGATTGTTCATTCTCCGAACTTGTCAGTTCTGCACTTCCATACTAAACAATGTAACGATAATTATTCTAGAAATTGGTTCTGCTTCATTATTTCACGATAGAAACGTGGTGCTGAAATTTATCCTTCCTAACTTCTCTAAGAGCAGTCTAAAACACTCTTGGCCAAAATTTACATTTTTCTAAAAACTTGAAAAATGTTAGCGCTACAAAGTACCGAAATTTCAGATTTGTACCTTTAACACTTCATTTCAATGTAAACAGTCCAAAAAACTCTTTATCACTAAGTACAATAAAAAATGGTTCAATTTTATCCTCTTCAAAGTAACTATACTTTGCCTTCAGAACAGCTGCACAAACTTTTAGCATTCTGGAGGTAAATTTTCAAGGCTTTTTTTTTTTTTCAGATATTGCAGTCACACGTTTGTAAATTATTTCATTGATGTCGAACATTAGGCGACTTCAGTATTTTAACCTCCATGTCAAGTTAAAACCATAAGAGTGCAATGGGATATGCAAGGCGAATTGACGAAATCACTTCAGTTCCCCACTTTCTTTGCTATTTACATAGCCTCTGCTTAATTTAGAAGTTTGGGACCATTGTTACAGAAAAAACGTACGATCAGGAAGTATCTCCCTAGATGTAACTGCACTATGTACCATCCTTCTCTAATATTCCATTAATTCTCACTACAGCACTAACTTCATCGCTCGCAAAACATTCCCACACCATTGGCGACCCTCCACCTTTGTTCGCTGTTGACGTCTCACTGTCTTCATACAATATCCATGAAGTCAACGAAAAAACATTAGACGATGGCTTCCAAATGCTTAAAACTTCCATTTTCCGCGAAAAATACCTTGGACAATAACTGCAATCTCCAGTTTGTGTTGTGCGTGTTGTCTTGGTTTCACCCTATTTTTTTTGCAATTGTTTTTTGGGCCCTATGCACTCCTTTAACTCTAGTTAACGAAGATAGTGTTGTACTGTTGAGACAGGATGGAGCTACTCGCATGCTATTCGCTTCCTCGCGTATTTCAGGCGCAGCAAGTATCCTGACGTTTACTCAATACACGTGTGAACTGATACTCCCTGTACAGTGTTCCACGGGGTCTTCTAGATAGCAAAATGGTTGCATTGACACTGGTTTATTTCAAGCACTGCATTGTATACACCACTGTAGATTGAGCTACGCCAACTGCTTTTGATGTTGTCCTAAAAGAATTGCCTTTCTGAGCAAAGATTACAGCACATTTTAAATTCGTCTCCTGCTTCCATCCGATTAGGAGATATGGTATGAACCTGATCAGCTATAAAACAGATGCACACAGTATTGTAAACTAATGAAAACGGATTGCTACAGGTAGCTCAAGGAATGAGGCAAATTATTTCAGTGTCGCTGTGGATACTCAATAGCGCCCCTCTACGTGAACAAGTAGTCGAATAAACAGGACCCTTCGCATGTTTATACTTGGTCGATCAGAAAAGGGATAAGATACAACATAAAAACAATCTGTTTCAACAGAAATTTGTAGTTGGGATAAGTGATCGAAAACCGTTGACCGTTATTTTTGGGTTTCCAGCATGCTGGTCTAATGACAGGACGGTCAATCGCATTAATTAGTTTCACGTAGAAAACAAATAGGAAATTCAGTTTCGTTTTTGATGACCGATTTCGGGTACCAAACCCATTTTCAAACAGAATGGTGTATTCCGTGATGTACCACATGAAGTGTACAAACTTGTCTAACAAGAGGACAAGGGAAGGCGGCAGTGCTGGAATCATATTCACGTCAAAGTTTGTACACCTTTAGTAAGATATTAAAACGACATAATGTGCAAGTGGTAAGGTGCACTACTCCGGTAATTCAGAGAAAATCGCAAGAAAAGTTTTAAGTGTCCATTACGTAACTGATGTATCTGTGTATACGGGCTGGACGTTAGTTCAGTGGGCAAGTGGATAGCGTTGGAGGGTTGTAAGATAAGACTATGAACCGACAGTTCGGCTCCTGCTCAAACTGAATTATTAATCTACAGTTCTCATCATTGGTCGTATTAATTTGAGAGGTGCTAGTTGAAAAAGTACCACTTGTATTTTTAATGAAGTTTAGTGAATTTCATGGTACTTAGTTTCTAAATACAATTAGAACGTGGTCATAACTATCGGCAATTAAATGAACGTTTCCTGAAAATGTCTATCGTGGTGGTTTGTGAAAACCCTTAGACATGGAATCTGGTAAGGTACCCAGAACTACTTTGCACCTCGACGCTTAGAGCTACAGACACAGAGGCAGGCCCATTCGGCAGTTAACCTGCGTAGCGAGAGACGCTTACATTGTAGCAAAAACGAATAGTGAAGATTGAAATTTGACTCGCAGAATTTACGCTTGTACTACAAAAATTTTTGAGCAGTAGTCGAAACGTCGGCACATAAACGTTCGTATTACGCTGCTCGAACGCTAACCACTTGACCGCCATGGAACATAACGTCTGGCAACTACGCACAGAAACATCAGTTACGTAATAGACGCATAAAACTTCTCACGAGTTTCTCGGAATTGCTAGAATAGTGCACCTTATTACTTGAACATTGTTTCAATGGCCTACTAAAGGTGTACAAAGTTTGAAGTGCAACCGTGATCCCAACGTAGTGGCCTCCCCTTGTAAGTAGGTCTTCAGTGACAATTGGCACGAGATACATGCCATACGAATGGTCATGGAAAACCTGACTTAGTTTGTACACAAATAACGTGGGTTGCGTGCTGTTAAGAAATCATTTCCTACCGTTTGATTTGAGAGTGGATTCTGGTACATGAAACCAGTCATCAGTTGAATAAAACGACTCAATTTCGCAACCTCGGCTGTTTCCTACGTAAGATTGACCCTTAGTGTAGCTGCAACCGCTACCTGCGCGGTGTCAGTAAGTTGGCGCACGTGACCCAGCAGAGCTGAGGTGTGAGGAGGGTAGTCCATTAACGCTGTGCGCCACCCAGCACCTGTCGTAAGCAGATCAGCTGCCTCGCACTATAGCTCTGGCCAGGCGTATGGTGGGAGGCTTCAGGCGTGCTGATGCCGCACTTACCCCTGGTCTCGCGTAGCGCTCTCTCCAGCATTCGAAAACTGCAACGCTGAGCGTTCAGGTCTCTAGTTCGAGCGCCAGAAGCGAGGAGTCATTTTCGCGCGGTTTTCCATTCCTTGTTGAGCTATTCGTTTCTGCAGTTTGTCTCGAAGTAAAGTGTATGTAGTGATATTTGTGCAGTTTACTGGGAAATGTTTGTCTAAAAAAAAAAATGCCAAAGCAAGATTCCTTTGTGCCAAGTGGCTATGGTTTCCAAACAACTCGAACAAGACGGCTTTTACTGCACGAAGAATGCGATTGAAAAAGGGTAACTGAGTTCAGCGTCTAAGCAAATCCATAATAAAGTGTCTACAAATACTTTAAATATCTTGCAGACCATGATGGTGAAGGATTGGCATCTACGCGCACATTCGCTAGGAGATACTTGAAAGAGCTAGATAAAATAAATGGTATCAAGAAATGCTGTCATGTTACCGAAAAACATTGAAAAACCTTTGCTACAGTACGGGCTGCCGCTTGTCGCGTTGGTTTAACACTTGTCCAGCTCTTCAACCAAACGACTTACCAAAAGATAAAGTGGATAGTCAATGAAGTTTATAATGGCGAGTACCAACATCAGAAAAAGGTGAGAAACTTAATTGAAGGAAAAAACTGGCTTTCCTAAATATGAGACCGATATTACACGATACAGGATAAGTACAAGCGAAAGTAGGACGGTCGATAATTTTTACTTGAATGCAACGACATAGTGGCCCCTAGAATTAAATTTATGCGGACGATGAGTTCGCTGCGTGCTTGGTGACATGCGGCTTATTTCTGTTTGGATGAAACTAGCGTTCATTGAAGTACATATGGCAGAATAGGAGCCAAAATGAGGACCTTCAGTACCTTTTGGGAAAGGGGCCAAGCTGATTGTTGTGCATGTGGGTCAGTGAAGAGTAATTTCCTTAAAGTACTTTACAGATGCTGCAACACAAACGTCAGATTACCGTTCGGAAATGAACACAGCTAAGTTTGAACAATTACCAACTTTCGTTGATGTGCTAATTTTCTTGAAATTCCAGCAATGTTTTACCTTGATGGTTTCTGCAGTGATTGACGTACATTTACACTTCATGTACCCATAACACCTGTCACCTATAATTCTACACATGATAGACAAATGGAATGGCAAGGTTTTTTAAGTTTTTAAATTGAAATAATATACATAGTGCTTTCACGATACGACTGACATAGCCTAAATCAGTGTTGCATCGCAAAAACGTTGATTTTGGCCAAAGCAGAAACTAACGACGTAGGCACATGCGACTATAAAGTCCTGACGACTCACGGTCTGGCAACAGCGCCGTAAGTCACCCGCCGATGCGCCTGACCAGAGCTACAGTCTAATGTTGGTGCTTGCGCACTGTGCAGGTGTGAGGCGGGCGACAAGAGCCCCCTGTCGCGCAGCGAGCCGTGTGAGATGTGCGCCGAGGAGGCGGAGCGCCTGTGGTGGCGGCTGTTCGCCATGGCGGAGCAGTTCCAGCAGTGGCGCAGGGCGCAGGCAGCGGGCCACGCGGCTGGCGCCTGAGAGGGCCGCAGTCGCCGGCCTGCACCATCGGCACACTTTTATTGTTTCCAGAACAACCGAAAAGTCAACGGACCAGTCACAGAATACTTATTTTAATGCTTGGTGGAGGGAAAATGTTTCTTAAAGTCTGTTAAAGTTTGTAACTTTCTTTCACTTCACTGATAACATGTATAACTTCATATCTTTGAATTTTATGTAACTAGAACTTACCTTCCAGACATACACACAATGTACCTTCAATTTCTTTCCACTAATTTTAAGGCATGAATTACAGTACTTCATTGTATATTTCCAATTTTAATAAAGTGTGGTGATGGCGATGAAAATCCTTTGGTAAATTTCAATATCCCATCCACATCAGAAATTATCCCATCTGCAAAATCTGTTGATCTTACACCTACTGTTGTAATAAAATGCAACGATATTTTCAGTCAGATGGTACAATCGCAAAATACTTAAAATTGAATAGGATCCAGTGAATATTGGAAAGCTTCAGATTCGGACTATGTGGGATTGGTGTACTTCAGCACAGCATGGGTCTACCACTGTTGCTCACCATCAGATGTGCCAATCTGAGAATCATTTCGTAAAGCTTTATTCGTATCTCAAATTCTTAATCTTCGAAGTCCACAATACGAAAACGTGAAACCTCCAGGCAGCTGTGGAAAGTATTCTAAAGTAGATAAACATAAGAAAATTGCCACAGACAGATCTCTAGTCTGCAGCCTACCACTGTGACAATACTCTAGTTCCAAACGCCAGTACATCCCAGTCAACGAAGGAAAGCTAGGGGAAAATTCGTATAACCTCAAATTCTTCTGTACAGTGGTAGAAGGGAATGTCGAGAATCACACCAAAAATGACTGGGCGGGGGTTGAGTGCAGGTGTTAGGGGGCATTCGGAGGTCACTTTCTAGTGAATATCGAAAAACCGTGGCTTCTAGCGAAAATGTTTCGGTACAAAATAGTTTTCTGCGAAACGGTTCTATTTTTTCTCTAGAACAGTTTCTAGTAGCAGATCATAAAAACTGCAGATCATTTTAACAGTATTAAACTGTTCATTAAATGAAGTGGGTTAAAAACAAATATTAAATGTACATCTAAGTGCAGTAGAACCGTATAGATATCGGGGGAGCAAGGGGTAGAATAAGTGAAGACAGATCGCCAAATTGTCATGTACTTTCCTACTCATGTTTGCAGACTGAAGAGGAACAAGATTCCTCACTACAGTACTGCATCACAGAAGCAACTACCTTCACAAACTTAGCTTTATTAATCGCTGGCGACGCAATGTGCATACATGCTTAGGGGAGGGGGAAGGTGCCGTTAATTTTCCTCAGTAGAAGGAATACAGGTAAGTTTAGTACTAAACCAAGAAAACAATCTCCGCAAGTTTCTAAAGACTGTTCTACACTGCTAGAGGGCGATCAATTCCGTTGTCCAATGCAGCAGCTATAGTGTTCTTATGGGAAAGGCAACTTCCTGCACAATTCGCGCTGCTTGCTTTTCAGTTTACTCTCTAGGTTTTTTGTACGTTTGCCTCATCTGAGTAGACAAAATTTCACGGAGTTCTTTCCAGTTGAGTACTTATTTGTAGTTACGTGAGCTAGTATGTAATAAAACTCTTCTGGAAGTCAACCACTCTGAACAGTGTCCTGGCAATAAGTATTACACTTGATCTATCAATACTTTTCGCAGCATGAGGGGTATCAAATGGATCACCACAGCTCCAGCTCTCGCAATATCTGAAGAGGCCCGAAGGATGAAATTGGCTCCCGTGCTAAGAGGTCACCTAGGTGCTACGGATTTTCGGTGTTGCACCATTAGTAGCTCAACGCATTATAGCAGTTAAGTTCTAGATCTGAACAGTGATCACATGTAGGTTTGTGGTGGCTCCACTCTAAAAGTGTCAGCAGTTCTTGAGAGGAATTCACGCAGTTTACCAGTAACGCAATGGTGACGGACGAGCAGTAACTTCCTGGTCATTCATTAATTCACCACAAAGTGACATGGTTATATGGCTTTACAATATGCTCCCGACGACAGATAAGCAGAAAGCCGCCACATTTACCAGTCCAATCTCTCTCCATCAACACTCCATGGGCCACTGACATCACGTAAAAAATTCTATGCCAATATCTACAGGAACGTATTTTACATGAAAGCACACTTAATTGCAAATAAGTACTCAAACTGAAAATAACTCGGCTACACAGTTGGTAACTAAATTCCATTTAGACATTGATAGGTTCCTTACGCAAGGAGAAAAAATGTGTGGTATATACGTGGGCTCTGAAATGCATAACTTAAGAGCTGTGCATCTGCTCAATGTAAGAAATGTTTCACAGTAGCGATGATAAAGTGCTCATAACTCTAAAAGTGTGCACATTGGAGTGCATATTTACCATACACTTTCTTATTTTGGCCCATACTCTCTCCCAAAATATGGAAAGCAAAGAGCTTGCAGAAGAATGTTGCACAGTATCGAAGATGGTAAAATTGCTCATAGCGGTTAATGTATACATTTTAAAGCCCATGTTTACTCAGTATTTTTTTACGGTATAAGGGAACTGTTCTCATTCTGTAAAGAGAATTTAGGTAAATCTCGCAAAAAAAAAGCTGTGAAGTTGTCTAGTCGCACAAGAACTGGACAGAAAATCGTAGGTGTAGCCTGCCCTGCAGAATGAAAAGCGAGCAGCACAGATGGTGGGAAGTCACATTTCTCAGAACGCTACAGCTACAGTGCAGGATTACAGACTCAGGTTCCCTTCTAGCCGTGTGCAGAGATTTACGAAGATCGTACGTATCCTATCTTGTTAATATCGTTAGTAAACCATATCTGCCAGCAGTGTAATGTTGACGCATTTCATGGAAGATAAACGTCCACCCCCCTCGCCTGTGCAGTGCGTCGCCAGTGATACATAAAGCGAGCTGTGGAGAAGGGTCAGTATAACATTGTGAACTGCACTGTAGTGGCTTTTTGACGCTGTGGGGTAGGGAAATGAGGATAGCTGCTCGCTCTTCAGTTCGCAGACCAAAAAGGAGCAGAGTGCGTGACCCCATAATATGGTGACCTGTCTTCCGTCATGTCCCCCCCCCCCTCCCCCCCTCCCCCTGCCGCCAAACCCCAGAACTCAATTAACAAGGGGACAGTGAGAGCTGTTAACCACGGATTTTGATGAGCATTTAGTGTGTTGTAGAGGGGCCTGTTCTGAGTATCTGCTGGCGGCTTTTCACGCGACAGCCCACAAGCTTCCGAGAAAGTCGACGTTGAAAATTTATCTGCACTTCCTACACCCTTAACGTTGTTTCGACACACCGAGAGTCGAGCACGGGCTAAGATTCGCGTCTACCGCGTGGTACGAGTTCCAGCCCTACCATTGAACATTTTTTCAGTTTCATCGTACAGAATACAATTAAATAGTATGCCATGCAAAAGTTTTCAGAAATGGTAATTTTCGGAGCGGTAATTTCGTTAATGTATCTATACAGCAAACTTATTTCACTAGTGTATACCAGGTACTCGTTGCAGAAGCAAACGAAACACAAATTCGTATAACACCATGAACATTTAACGAAAGTTTCTGGCTAGCAGGCACGCGGATTTTCAGAGGCGATACCGTAAAAGTTCATCTAAATTCGAAAAGTCTTTTGAAGCAAGTGTACTGAACTGATGCAGAAATAACATTTGTATGCAATATTCACTCGAAGCGATTTTTCTATTAGTATGCCGCAAGTCGGTAGTATTTTGAATTTTTTCGTGAAAATTTTAACCTGCGTGTGAAAATAAGTCACAAGGCTGGCAAAGTGGAGTACATGTGGATACAATTTGTGCTGTGCAGATGTAGACTTGCCTTTCACCTACAAAGATTTGATCGTAAAGTTTCTCACCAGTGTACCATCCAAACGATTCAGAAATGTAAAGATATTTTTCTTGTCGCACGTAAGGAAGAATAATAGACTACAAAAACTTCTCGTGCAGCACTTTCCTAAACTTTCCTGATTTCGTGAAGATCACAGTTACATTTTTAAATTGAAATCACTTTTTTATATCCGATCAAATATCAGGACTGGTTCTTGCATACACAAGAAATCGCAAGGAAAAGTCTTCCTGACGCAGTTAAACTGTGGTGGAGGAATGACTAACGTTGTTCAAATCGGCTTTTGGCACCTTGGTCCGCAAGGCACCTATTGTACGTGGATTTGTACTGGCAGCCGGTTTGATCGATACATAAGGAAGATCAAAATTAGGGATGAGTACATTCGTCTACAGGGTGATGCAAAAGTAATCTTACACACTTCGTGGGTGTAATGTGTGCATCAAAATAAGAGAAAAGAGTTTTGTCTGAAATTGCTTTATTTCTGAGTTATGATGCATGTCATTTTTTGTACGCATTACATCACGGGCCAGTCAGGCATCTGGTGTGTCGTGTTCGCCTGCATGTCGATTGATGTGGCTTTGTACACACCTCTACATTGCTCGATTGATTCTGTCACGAAATTCATTTGTTTACTTAATTCCCGTATGGTCCGTTGTACACTCTATGGCGTTGTAGTAGTGTTGCTGGAAGAGATGTAACACGTACATTCATTCTGTCGTTACGTCATAGACTGCAGTCTTTGAGTACGGTAAGAGAGCTCACTGAGACGGTGAATACGCGGATATGAACCACCTTTAAGGCGCAGGAAATGGCAATGCACCAGCAGCAAGACGACGGTATATGGAAATGTTCCCAAACAGAAGACCACCAAACCATCAGACTTTAACAGCTGTTGACAGGGGTTTGAGGGACTATGCCATTCGTGGTGTGACTGTTAGGACGGCCGCAACTGAATGGAGTGGATGTGGACATCCTGGAAATGGAAGGTTAAGATCCGACTATAACCACGCACCGTCTAAGTGCCGCTTTAGGGGTTTCTCAGTCAGCTGTATGGCGCCTGCTTCGGAGGCATCAATTCCACCCGTTTCACCTGCAAAAGGTACAGACTTCCCCAGACGTCACTATTTGTCAGTAGTTACTCGAGCGTCATGTCACTGTTCACTGTTTGGTCGTCGGATACGGTTTGGGGATGAGATCCTCTTTAATGTGCGGGTATCGTGAACGATCATAATTAACACCTCGCGTATTTAGAGGATATCAACATTGTTTTGTAGTGGGCATTTGGTATGCTATAGTGGACAGTCAATCACTCGAAAATGCGAAAATGGTTCAAATGTCTCTGACCACTATGGGACTTAACTGCTGAGGTCATCAGTCCCCTAGAACTTAGAGCTACTTAAACCTAACTAACCTAAGGACATCACACACATCCATGCCCGAGGCAGGATTCGAACCTGCGACCGTAGCGGTGCGCGCTTCCAGACTGAAGCGCCTATAACCGCTCGGCCACTTCGGCCGGCAGTCAGTCTCTCGGATCGCATGTTCTCCCACAGCGCCTGACCAGCAGGGTATCGAGTTTTTGGGACATAAATTGGGTTGTCTTCTTGATGTCCCACTCGCTACACGAACCAACTTATGGTTTTGCACAATGGTGTCCCTGCACATTTGAGTCGGGAGGCAAGAGGGTATCTTACTGTTGCTTAGCCCGATAAGTGGATAACTCATGCAGAACCAGTTGCTTAGCCCGCTGAATCTCAGGATTTTAATCCTCCTAGACTTCTACCTTGCGGGCCGTCTCAAGGAGTCGTGTGTGGCGCTGCAATTGAGAATGTAGCTCAACTACAGCAGCGAAATGAAAGTGGCTGTGCACTGTGCAGTTGATTCCGTATTTCTAGATTTCCGGAAAGCTTTTGACACCGTTCCTCACAAGCGACTTCTAATCAAGCTGCGGGCCTATGGGGTATCGTCTCAGTTGTGCGACTGGATTCGTGATTTCCTGTCAGGAAGGTCGCAGTTCGTAGTAATAGACGGCAAATCATTGAGCAAAACTGAAGTTATATCAGGTGTTCCCCAGGGAAGCGTCCTGGGACCTCTGCTGTTCTTGATCTATATAAATGACCTGGGTGACAATCTGAGCAGTTCTCTTAAGTTGTTCGCAGATGATGCTGTAATTTACCGTCTAGTAAGGCCATTCGAAGACCAGTACCAGTTGCAAAGCGATTTAGAAAAGATTGCTGTATAGTGTGGCATGTGGCAGGTGGCAGTTGACGCTAAATAACGAAAAGTGCGAGGTGATCCACATGAGTTCCAAAAGAAATCCGTTGGAATTCGATTACTCGATAAATAGTACAATTCTCAAGGCTGTCAATTCAACTAAGTACCTGGGTGTTAAAATTACGAACAACTTCAGTTGGAAAGACCACATAGATAATATTGTGGGGAAGGCGAGCCAAAGGTTGCGTTTCATTGGCAGGACACTTAGAAGATGCAACACGTTCACTAAAGAGACAGCTTGTACTACATTCGTTCGTCCTCTGTTAGAACATTGTTGTGCGGTGTGGGATCCTTACCAGGTGGGATTGACGGAGGACATCGAAAGGGTGCAAAAAAGGGCAGCTCGTTTTGTATTATCACGTAATAGGGGAGAGAGTGTGACAGATATGATATGCGAATTGGGATGGAAGTAATTACAGCAAAGATGTTTTTCGACGCGGCGAGATCTATTTACGAAATTTCAGTCACCAACTTTCTCTTCCGAATGCGAAAATATTTTGTTGAGCCCAACCTACATAGGTAGGAATGATCATCAAAATAAAATAAGAGATATCAGAGCTCGAACAGAAAGGTTTAGGTGTTCGTTTATCCCGCGCGCTGTTCGGGAGTGGAATGGTAGAGAAATAGTATGATTGTGGTTCGATGAACCCTCTGCCAAGCACTTAAATGTGAATTGCAGAGTAGTCATGTAGATGTATATGTAGATCAGATGCACAGGACCTGTAACATTCCGAGAGTCGTAAGACGTCGAGCTCCTCACTGTCTTCGTCTACATGGACCTACTACTGAACATGCTCTGGGCTAAATATAGAGTAAGTACTTGTTAAATTTCGGGTCGCTTTGTATCGCTGGTTTCCAAGAATTCTTTTGTGTTACTTGTGTTCCACTTGTGATCTCTACTCCGCCACTCCTATTCTATTCCTACTCCTCGTACTCCTACTCTACTACTCCTTTGATATAAAGCAATTTCAGACAAAACTTTAACATTTTACGCTTGTTTTGATGCATACATTACACCAACGAAATGTGTACAGCTACTTTTGAATCATCCTGCATATCTGGACTCCTTCCGCAGGTATTAATACTTCACAGTTGAGAACTCTGAATCTGTCCAAAAATTTGGAATTTTAAGTACGAATCACAAACGGAATAAACGTTCGAAGAAAGAGTGCTAAAATGATTGATTCATTAATGAAACTGATTTGGCGAAAATGACTGTTTTTTAATAATTTTGCGTGAAGTATACTAGTTGGTATTCTGCACGATGAAAGGGGAAAGGAAAAAGATATACAGCGACAAGGTTTGAACTTGCATAGCCAGCTGTGTGACCCTGATCTTCAGCCCATCGCCGGAAACATAACATTACGGGTGTAGACGGTACGTATAAAACTTAACATCGATTTTGTCGGAAGCGTCGGGCTGTCTCACGAAAATCCGCTAGTTAGGTACTCAGCAGGTCCCTCTACAACACTCCCAAGACTCATCAAAATCCATGCTTAACAGGTCTGAAGGACGCGCCTTGTCAGATGTACTTAAATTTAATATTTGTTGTTAACCAACTTTATTTAACAATTTTATATGACAAAACACTATTTCTGACAATCTGCGATTTTCCATCCCCGCAACACGAAATTTAAATGATAGAGAAAGAGAATATTTTTTGTAGGCTATGTAATTAAGTTTAATTTTATACTTGGAAGCCGCGGGTTTAGAGATATTCAAGAAGGACCATAGTGATCTTTAAACGCAACCGAAGTGATGGATTCAGACTTCTTTCGATTGTTCCTCTGATTCGTGAACAGTCTCTTGCGGTACCGGTCGTCCGCCAGATTGTGGTTCATCGGCAGTTTCCGGTTGTTTGTGCTGACAAGTATCGGGGTGTTTGCTCTTGTTGGTAATGGCTTGTGAAATTTCCTAGTGAACTCCTGATGCACCTCCAGATAAGATAAAGGGCGCAACCGCCCATTAAGGCCCATACGTTCTGTCGTATGCATTCTTGTTTATCGCCCTGGGGAGAAACAGACGCATTTTATGGCAGAAATAGATTATAATTACGTAAATGTATCCATTATTTCTCAGAAATGTCCCCAGACTTTATTACCACCCTGTGTATATAATAACGTCCATATTGGATTCAGTATATTGCACATCATAAACGGAAAATTAGAAAAGTATCGTATTAGTTGTTCTGCTCTTATATATCCCAAAATCTTTAAGTAGAGCAGTACAGTGACACAAGAGGCAAACAGCAATCAATGGCGACCAGACATTTGTGACTTACAACGTTGAGTGCGTTCCTGCAGCCAGAAAAGATGTGGTAGACATCCTCTTCTCGACAGGAGTCACACACTGGGGATAGCTTCCGGCAACAGCCACGATTGAATGTAGGCGCCTTATGGTGTTCGTCAGTCTCCCGAGGCATCGATTCTTCTCGTGCCAGTAGTTAGGAACCAGCACCGGGTTCACTTGGGCACAATATTCACCTTTGTATTTGGTGGTTTCATGCCAGTTTGTGTTCCACTTTTGGCTATTGACTTAATATTGTTTAAATGATCTGTAGCTGATTTCCATGTGTCTCCTCGCTGCGTAACGGACCGCTGCTGTGGCTAACTTGCCTGTTCCATTACCAGATGTGCTACGGGTGCTTTGCACCCAGTGCACAGTAAGTTCCTAATGGGTATCTGTGATATCATACATGTTACATGATCTTGGTGTCGCATTCACTGATGACATGGCGAATCCTGTAAAGAAACACAGCTGAATAACGCAGACACACGCAGAAGAAACAAAGAGAAAAATCTGGCCTTAAAATTTTTCGAGAAAAACTAAGTACATAACTAACATTCTAACAGCGCCACATCACTTACCAGTAGTCCGGAAAACAGAAAAACCGATTGTTTCAGATACCTTGTAAAATATTACAGATGAAAACTGGTACAAAAAGAAACCAACAAAAGGGGAGAAAGATGGCTGCAACTTGTCGTAGGACGTATCTTCTATACAAGATAAAGGCAGTCTTAATAAAAGAGAAATTCGGACACTAACACAGTGATCTATACCGAATGCCTACATGCAAGCGAATTTCTCAGAATGACAGGAAGCGCTCGAGTGAGAGGAGCTGAGAAGGTTGATTGTAAGGTTCTTCCGAAAAATAATTGGATCTTAGGTAATAGACGGACATTGTAGCCTGTGAAGAAGTGTTATACCGAGATAATGAAGTTCTGAGGATATCTGTTCAGGATGGATGCAACCCGACTAACGAATCAGATTTTTCATGCACTGAACAAAACTAAAAGTCTCCGAAAAATTGGTTAAGGAAGTATGGAAGAACCTTGAGAGCATTGGACGGAATCAGAATGTCATCTGTAACTGATGAAATATCAAATAAATGATAAACAACTTCAAGGACTTCCATTATGAGCGGAAGCAGAACAGTGGCTGAGCAGAGGAGAGGAAACGGGCGACCAGAGAAAGAATGCAACCCGAATGGCTTGCAAGAAGAAAGGCTTGCAGAAATGCTGTATAGTTACTTGACCTGGTTTGTAATGGCCCTAAACGCAAAAAATCTATTTGTAATTAACGATAATTCAAATCTTAAACAATATGGAACTTCGGTTTTTTAAATTTGCCTCCTAATGCGTTCATCAAGAGCGTGTTTCTTCTTGGGTTGAGTGCAGCTCGACCCATCTGTGCATGTAATGCATCAAAGATTTGAACAGTTTCATCCTAGAACCTCTTAAGTGATGTTTCGCTGTCATAGATATCGTCCTAAAACACTGGACAGATGTCAACCAAACTTGGTAAATACCCTGTTGAGGTAAGAACCACCTACCTGTCGAAAGGGTGGGGGTGCGAGAGGGGGCGGGGGCGAAAAAGCAGTGTAGCCCACGATGCGCGAATAGCCATAACTTAATCATCCAGTATTTGAGAATGAGAGCATTTAGTGACTTGCAACAAACTTTACACATAATTTCAACCTTTACGAAACTTTCTCACTGACAACTTCCACAAAATCATAAAAGGAAAAAGTTTATCGCTGTCCATGTAGTAAAATTGCTGCATGAAGCATGGCGCTGTAATTTATTACTTCTTTAGTACCAGCTGAACTCGCGAAACACTTTGCAGGATGTATTCACCTATACCACTGAATGTGCCAGAAAAATTATATCATTGTGACACACAGTTCAGGAGGTATGACGTCATAAACACTGAGGCGTCTGAAAAAGTGCCAAATCATGCTAGATAGATGTTTAAATATATTACTCCGTTGCTACCAATTCTATTTGCAACAATTCTCGCAGAGAGTATCCGTATATGTTGCCGAATGCATCTACAAAAATATATCGTTGTACGACACATGTACCTGCAGTATTATTGTACAGGACATAGTTCTACAGATACGACGCAAAACAATAAGCTGCGTGAAAATGAAACTGTAGAATGAAATTCGCTAGAGATATAAATAGGTGAGAAATTTGTGGAATATACATTGACTGGAGAGAAATTGCGACACGGAGGAGGAGCAGAGAAGAGAATATATCTAACCAGTTTGCTAGAACAAGTTGAGGCAGAGAGCCAAAACAAGAACTCAAGGTAATTCTTCCAATACATAAAAAATCGGTAACGTGGATTTCAGAGCCCAACTTTTTTCATTAGAGATAAGAATGGCAACTTGATAAATAACAAGGACAGAGTTGTAGAAAGATGGAAAGAATACTTCTCAGAACTGTTGAATCGCCCAGACCAAGATGAGATATTACCTGCAAACACTACGGAGGAAAGGAAAGATGAAGAAGAATGGGAAGTTAGTGAAGAAGACGTGAAAATCGAAATCAAAGGCCTCAGAAACAACAAAGCCCCAGGCGAGGACGGAATAACATCAGAATTAATCAAGGAGGGAGGTGAGAGCTTATACTTAAAGATATATAAACTGATCCAGTTGATATGGGAGAAGGAGACACTACTAGAAGAATGGAAATTGGCTATAATATGCCCAATATACAAGAAGGGAAGCAAAATGGAATGCGGTAACTACAGAGGAATCAGCTTGTTGAATGTAATGTATAAGGTGCTGTCCATCATTATCTTCAGAAAATTGCAACCATTCGTAGAGAACAACATACAGAAGTACCAAGCTGGCTTTCGACCAAACCGATCGACAATAGATCACATTTTCACACTAAGACAATTGTTTGAAAAACATTGGGAATTTGATAAAGATATCTACAGCCTGTTCGTCGATTTTCAACGTGCATATGACAGCATCCACAGGAATAGCCTATACAATGCAATGTGGGACTTCAGAATCCATGGGAAACTGGTGAGAATGGTGCAAGCTTGTATGGAAGGGTCAAAGGCAGCAGTACGTTTCCAAGGAGCCACATCAGAAACATTCGAGATTGAGACAGGCCTTAGTCAAGGGGATGCTCTCTCATGTGTTCTGTTCAATGTCATCTTAAGAAAAGTCATAAAAGAGTGTAGGCAACAGGAGTGGGCTGGAGTAGAGATGGACGGTAACTTCAATTGTCTCGCATATGCAGATGACATAGTACTACTAAGTGAATCAAAGCACGACTTGAAAGAAATGTACCAGAAAATGGACAATTATGCACAGAAGGTAGAGCTCAAAGTGAATCGAGAAAAAACAGAGTTCATGCAATTAGGAAGGAGAAGAGAGCAGATAAAATTTCTTGAGATAAATGGCAAGAGGTTCAAGAGAGTAGAACAGTTCAAATACTTGGGATCGTGGTTTACCACGGACAACAACATAAAAATGGACATCAAGGAAAGAATAGCAGTGGTAACGAAATGCATGCATACCCTCAGAGAGACGCTAGGCTCTAAATAGATATCAGTGAACACGAAGATGAAAATCTACAACACAGTGATATGCCCAGCAGTAATGTACGGTTCAGAAACATGGAGCATGACTAAGCGAGAAAGGGAAAAACTATTAATAATTGAAAGAAGAGTAATGAGGAAGATATAGGGACCAGTTTTAGATAATGGAGAATGGAGAATGGAGGAGGGGGAAAAACGAGGAAATCTACCTTCTGATGCGACAACCAACTATCCTACAGAAGATAAAGAGCAAAAGAATATAATGGTTGGGCCATGTAGCCCGTATGCCAGATGGAAGACAGACGAAGATGGCACTAGCGGGGAAACCAAAACCCAAACGCTCCACTGGACGACCTGGCGAAGGACCTAGCAGCCCTGGGAATTGAAGACACCTGGAGGAACTGGGCACAAAACAGGAAGGAATGGAGGCAGTTTGTGGAAGCAGTGCGTGGTCTGCAGGGCCTGTGATCGCTGAATATCTATCTATCTATCTCGCTAGCAGGACTTTTGCGACATAAACGATAGTTCGTACGCGTGTTTCTACTGTTTTGCGCCAGTCGGATAAGAGTGGTTCTAGTCGTGCCACTATGAGGATGCAAATCAGGTTTTCTTTAAATACATGTCGTTAGGGTCTTGAGAGTTAGTTACCTTTGAGATTGGACGTTGAGAGTTGATGTTAGTCAAGAATTCCTTTAAGGTGACAAAGAGGTCATTATCAACACCTCAATGAGTTTGAACGAGGCTACTAGAAGTTGGATGTTCCTTTGCGATACTGTCGGAAGCTTGGCAGGAATGTAGCCACTGTGCACGATTGACGGCAGTGGTGGTCACGAGAATGTACGTTTGCAAGAAGACCGGGCTCCGGACGGCCTCGTGTCACTACCTAGAGGGAAGATCATCGCTCTGCATCTGCAGCAGCAATTTAAGCAGCAGTTGGCAAATCACTGCCATTTGCGACTGCAATGGTGTCAAGTGAGAGCTCATTGGAGGGAAAGGCGGAAGTTTGTCGTGTTATCGATGAAAGAGCGTGGTTGCGTAGGTGCCAGTTATGGTCGTGTTTGTTAGAAGGTAGGAGGAAGCCAGTTGAGGGCCTGCAACCAGCCTGTCTGCGTGCTACACACTCTGGACCTACATCTGGAGCTATGGTCCGGGTGGGATTTCGTATGACAGCAGCAGCACTCTCGTGGTTATTCCACCCACCCTGATTGCAATTTGTACGTTGATCTGGTGGTTCGACTTGTCGTGCTGCCATTCATGAAAAGCATTCCAGTGAGTGTCTTCCAACAGGATAATACTCGCCCACATACCACTGCTGTAACCCAACATGCTCTACAAATTGTCGACATGTTGCCTCGGCCTGCTAGATCAGCAGATCAGTCTCCAACCGAGCACACATGAGACACCATCGGAGGACCACTCCAGCGTTCATTAACCGTCCCTCTATTGACTGACCTAATGCAACAAGCATGGAACTCCATCCCCAAAACTGACATCTGTCACCTGTACAGCACAACGCAAGGATGTCTGGTGGTTACAGCGGTTATTATTGATGTACCAGCATTTCACATTTGCAATGGCTTTGCTGCGCTAGTGTCAGTCCCAGCCGAGGGAAAGGGAAATTTTATCAAAATTCAATGAAGGCGCGGTTGGGCGATGAAATCTGGGGCTGCTGGCAGAATGTGGTAACAGTCGACAGCCAGTGGGCCAGGCAAGGTAAACATGGCACTTGCGGGCGCGGAGTTGCGATGGCGGTATTGAGCGGAGCAACAACTGCATCGTACCTTTAAGTTATTGCGATGTATGAGGCGGGGCACTAGGCCAGAACTGTAGTGATTTGATAGTGGTTGACGTGTGGGAATTCATCCCTGCCATAGTTTCTGTCTCTCTCTGACACAACGTCCGAAGCGAGGGAAAAACCAGTATAAATAGATTGGCAATTTTAGCTAGGGACAGAGTGTGCCAGGTCAGTCGAGCATCAGGATGGTCCTGTGCTGATCTTCGCTTATAGGGGCCAGTCTAGCAGCAATGTTATAAGTATTCTGCATAAGCTTGTACTTCGTTTCTATGTACTTGTTAGGGCTATATTCTGCCTCCGGGGCACAAGACCAGTTCAGGACGGAACAGCAGCCTGGAACTTGGAGATTTCATGGTCTGGCTGAAGGAGGGCAGCGACAGTGGTCTGCAGCAGGTACAGGAGGGACTCGGTTTCACTCGAGTCTACGGGTCACGTTCGCTTCCCACCTGGCATACCGGGGTCCGGGTGAGGCGTACGCTGCAGGAGGTGCAGCAACGCTGCGACAGTGCTAGAGACGGCAGCGGGTGTTGCCATACGGCAAGCACCACTAGTGGCAAGTTGCGGCACAGCATCCAGGAGGGCGCGGGTTCGAGTCCAGTCCTGTCCTGGGAGCAGCGGCGACCAGAGGGCCACAGGTGACCAGTGCACCCACCTTCGTCCCATGGTCGAACAGAGCAGGCCAAACGGGGCAGAGCGCGGCGAGAACCAGGGACTGCAGCAGTCCGGAATCGCAGGCAGAAGCGCGGCGCAAGTCGCAACGCATCGGCGGGAGGTGACCGGGAGAGGGCGGCCGACTCGTAGCGGGGTGGCCTTGATGACGGCAGCAGCGGCGTCGGCATACCAGGAGTCTGCTGAGCCGGCTGGACTCGCGGGACAGCATGCAGATGGTACGCCAACACTACGCTTCACCCATTGATTACTGTAAATTATCATAATAAAAAAAAAAGTTACCGAATACCACTATATCACTCTGTACTGTTCCTTGACACTCTTGAAATTGCTCGGCCTCCTGACAAAATATGGAGTGGTGGGTCCCAGTTTCAGCTCTGCAATCTGGAGTCCCGGGTTCGACACCCCGATCCCACAACAGCTTTTTTCGTGCGTACGTTATCCTGTGATGTTGCTGTGTTGATCACTTAAATATGTTAGCTAGACAAATATATCCCCTAAATTTCATTACTCTAAATTAAATATTTTTTGGTGCTGCAATTTTTTTTCCGTCAGTCAAAGCCACGGGTAAAAATCTGATCCTACCCCTGGAATGATTTCAGCCAAATTTGGCTCACGTATTAGTTAGGACCTGGAAAGCAATATTGTGGGGGATAAGAACCACCAGTGTCCTATTGGGATGATAACGTGGAGAGCTGGACAGAGAGTGGATGAAGGATGAGATGGACGGAAAAAGGAAGGAAGGAGATGATGGGCTAACAGAAGATTGGCATAGATACGCACATGGTCAGCACCGTGTACTCAGTATTAAACAAAATTTTGAAAATGTGAACAATTTATTGTAGAAGAAACATTGACACAAATGTTGTATGAAGGCTCCACAGCACACGTGCCTATATGAAAGCCTTGGATAATTTGTGTATGTGGATACAATAAAAAAATTGTCTTGTGTTCAAGCAAATAGGTTTGTACTGTGCTTGATGCATAAGTATTACTTCAATAATATAGGTTTACGCAATATACACTCCTGGAAATGGAAAAAAGAACACATTGACGCCGGTGTGTCAGACCCACCATACTTGCTCCGGACACTGCGAGAGGGCTGTACAAGCAATGATCACACGCACGGCACAGCGGACACACCAGGAACCGCGGTGTTGGCCGTCGAATGGCGCTAGCTGCGCAGCATTTGTGCACCGCCGCCGTCAGTGTCAGCCAGTTTGCCGTGGCATACGGAGCTCCATCGCAGTCTTTAACACTGGTAGCATGCCGCGACAGTGTGGACGTGAACCGTATGTGCAGTTGACGGACTTTGAGCGAGGGCGTATAGTGGGCATGCGGGAGGCCGGGTGGACGTACCGCCGAATTGCTCAACACGTGGGGCGTGAGGTCTCCACAGTACATCGATGTTGTCGCCAGTGGTCGGCGGAAGGTGCACGTGCCCGTCGACCTGGGACCGGACCGCAGCGACGCACGGATGCACGCCAAGACCGTAGGATCCTACGCAGTGCCGTAGGGGACCGCACCGCCACTTCCCAGCAAATTAGGGACACTGTTGCTCCTGGGGTATCGGCGAGGACCATTCGCAACCGTCTCCATGAAGCTGGGCTACGGTCCCGCACACCGTTAGGCCGTCTTCCGCTCACGCCCCAACATCGTGCAGCCCGCCTCCAGTGGTGTCGCGACAGGCGTGAATGGAGGGACGAATGGAGACGTGTCGTCTTCAGCGATGAGAGTCGCTTCTGCCTTGGTGCCAATGATGGTCGTATGCGTGTTTGGCGCCCTGCAGGTGAGCGCCACAATCAGGACTGCATACGACCGAGGCATACAGGGCCAACACCCGGCATCATGGTGTGGGGAGCGATCTCCTACACTGGCCGTACACCACTGGTAATCGTCGAGGGGACACTGAATAGTGCACGGTATATCCAAACCGTCATCGAACCCATCGTTCTACCATTCCTAGACCGGCAAGGGAACTTGCTGTTCCAACAGGACAATGCACGTCCGCATGTATCCCGTGCCACCCAACGTGCTCTAGAAGGTGTAAGTCAACTACCCTGGCCAGCAAGATCTCCGGATCTGTCCCCCATTGAGCATGTTTGGGACTGGATGAAGCGTCGTCTCACGCGGTCTGCACGTCCAGCACGAACGCTGGTCCAACTGAGGCGCCAGGTGGAAATGGCATGGCAAGCCGTTCCACAGGACTACATCCAGCATCTCTACGATCGTCTCCATGGGAGAATAGCAGCCTGCATTGCTGCGAAAGGTGGATATACACTGTACTAGTGCCGACATTGTGCATGCTCTGTTGCCTGTGTCTATGTGCCTGTGGTTCTGTCAGTGTGATCATGTGATGTATCTGACCCCAGGAATGTGTCAATAAAGTTTCCCCTTCCTGGGACAATGAATTCACGGTGTTCTTATTTCAATTTCCAGGAGTGTAGTTTGCAATCATATCATCGTCTAGGTGCAGCGTTTTGGACTAGTAATCAAAACGTCCTTGGTTTTGAACCCCGATACTGCTTAAATTTTGTATAAAAATCAGCATTGGCGGTCGAAGACTTCCAGTGCAAGAGGTCGCCTTCATTCTGCCAAAGGTCTTGTCAAAGAGGGCGGAGGAACGAACAGGGGTCCTCACCCTTGGGGCTGGAAAGTGTCCCTAAAAGGCGGAAGAATCAGCAATGACCAACAGCGTTAGGATGCACAAGGCAGTGGAAACCACTGCATTAAAGACACATAATGTGTATCTACAGGTCGTGTGCCTTGTAAAACAAAAAGTCTCACGATGATCTCTCCATTCGCAAAGGATTCTGGACTCGCCACCATTCGGAACTTCAGGAGGGGACTGACAAGTGGGAGGCGGTCATGAGAAAACGTTCCAATAACCAACGAAAGGATAACATTCTATGAGTCAGGGCTTGGGATGTCTGAAGTTCCAATGTGGTACATAAGCTAAAAAATCTGAAAAGGGAAATGAAAGTGCTCAATCTGGATTTAGTGGGGGTCATTGAAGTGAAATGGAAAGAAGACGAGTATTTCTGGTCAACAGCAACAAAAGAATGGTGTAACGGGAGTAGGATTCGTTAGGAATAGGAAGGTAGGGCAGAAAGTGAGTTACTGTGCACAATAGGATTGTTTTCATCAGAATCGACAGCACACCAACACCGACAACGATAGTTCAGGTATACATGCCGATGTTGGAACCAGATGCAGAGATAAAGTGCAGGAGGATACTGTACAGGTAATGCGGTACGGAAAGAGAGAGAAAATCTAATAGTCATGGGGGACCTGATGCAGTTGTAGGGGGGAGAGTAAAGGAAAGTGTTACGGGAGAATATGGTTCAAATGGCTCTGAGCACCATGGGACTCAACTGCTGAGGTCATTAGTCCCCTAGAACTTAGAACTAGTTAAACCTAACTAACCTAAGGACATCACAAACATCCATGCCCGAGGCAGGATTCGAACCTGCGACCGTAGCGGTCTTGCGGTTCCAGACTGCAGCGCCTTTAACCGCACGGCCACTTCGGCCCGTGGGAGAATATGGGCTTGGAAGTAGGAATGAAGGAGGAGAGAGGCTAATTGAGTTTTGCAGTAAATTCCAGCTAGTAATAATGAATACTCTATTCAAGAATCACAAGAGAACGAGGTACACTTGGAAAAGGTTGAAAGAGAGGGGGAGATTTCAGTTAGATTTACGTCATGGTCAGGCAGAAATTCCGAAGTTATATATTGCATTGTAGCAGAGATCACAATTTAGTTGTAATGAAGGGGAGGCTGAAATTTAAGAGAAGAGACTAGTAAAGAAGAATTAGTGCGCAAAACAGTTGGATACTAAAATATTAAGCAATGAAAAGATATACTTGAAGTTCTGTAAAGCTAAGTCAAAACAACCTTCGGTGAAATTAAAACCAAGGGCAGTAACATTAAGACTGCAATGTGAATTTCCTGTTAAATGCAGAGGACAGATGGGATAGGTGTGTGTCATGTGATTAGGGCCTCCCGTCGCGTCGGGTAAACCGTTCGCTGGGTGCAAGTCTTTCGATTTGACGCCACTTCGGCGACTTGCGCGTCGATGGGGATGAAATGATGATGATTAGTACAACACAACACCTAGTCCATGAGTGGAGAAAATCTCTGAGCCAGCCCGGAATCGAGCCCGGGCCTTTAGGATTGACATTCTGTCGCGATGACCACTACTTTTTTTTGTTGTTCTCATTTTGTTCTATATTGTTCGTTGAACTTGTTCGTGGCTGACGTCCGATGACACTCGTTCAGGTTGGTATTTGATCCGTTCACTCAGTATTTTAATTATAGAGGGCAATTAACCCTCTACTCAGCTACCGGGGACGGACAGCGGATAGGTGGAAAAAGTACACTGAATGCCTCTATGAGGAGAAAGCGTCTTTGATAACGTGATAGAAGAAGAAACAGGAGTCGATATTAAAGAGATAGGGTATCCAGTATTAGAATCAGAATTTAAAAGAGCTTTGAAAGACTTAACATCAAGGGATAGATAACACTCCATCGGAATGTCTAAAATCATTGGGAGAAGTGGCAACAAAACAACTATTCACGTTGGTGTGTAGAATTTATGAGACTGGCGATATGTCATCAGACTTTCGGAATAATATCGACACAATTCTGAATATTGAAAGAACGTCAAGTTGGAGAATTACATGAAATGTATTCTCAGTTGCGAATGTGGACAACCATCAGCTGTGTAATGGAATGACGAGAATGAAAATTTTTGCCGTATTTCCCGCTTAACGCGACCGGTCAGCTTACCATTTGGCTATCAGAGCACGCCCCACGGCGAGATCCAAACCTCCGTATGTCGTCACCCACGTGTCTACGACCTGTACTCTTACACCCATTATGTGAACTCCCGTACAGGGGAGACATTTTACTTGAAAGTTGCTTTCCAGGCGTCGGCGCACAAGTACGATACTGCAATGCCTGCGTTATTCCGAATTACTATACAGCTAATAGTCGTCCACATACACAACTGCGAATATATTTCATTATTTCATAACGGCTGTAGTCGCCGTAGTGGCTGTTCCTCCGGCATGCGTGCTTGTCCGAACGAGCATCATCGTAATTCGGAACAATATGTAATATGTACTTAGAAGTGCACATGGGAGGTTTGAATGTAAAGTGGCAGAGGTGCAATTATGGAAATATAGTCCACTTAAAATTAGGATTCACGTACGTTGGTGCTTGGCCTCACGACATCCGACGTACTTCCTCCCCTATCGACTGAATGCGCCAGTCGTGGCCTGCCCTCATTAGCTCTGACCCCTACTCGCACAAATTTCGACGCAAACATGCAACAAACTGTGGTGCGGTTAATGTCTATCGTGGAAGCGCTCTCGCTAAATGCATCCAGTGGCTTATTCGTTGCTCTCAGATATTCCATACAGTAAGTGCTTGTCTACAAGCTCACCATTCACATATCGCTCCATGTTGCTCATTTATTGGCTAGCGTTCTAGCTCTCGAATAAGGAAACACTTACGTTCTCGTGTACAGCTTAGGGTCGGACAATATTTCTTACAAATAATAACAGTATAATTCGGTAGTATTTAAATTATCGTTTAATCGATATTTGACACTAAATGGCGGAAGGGATGTTTTTATTGTCAGTCTTCTCTTGAAGTTCTCATCAGCTGATTTCTTGCCCAATCCGACTACTATCAACCTTTGCAATCCCATCTTACAATGGGCTTAGCTTTATTCCACATTTAGTACTACAAATGAGCATCAGATTTGAATATGAATGCATCTGTATCGCATGTTCATGATTGCTTGTTACTTCTGTGTGTCATTTGTACCATTGTAAATGATAGGTACAAGGTGCAAAATGCACACATTTGGTGAAACCACTGTATGAGAATGGTGGAAATTATCACTCTCTGCAGACAATTGTGAGGCAGAATTTACGATTTCCTTACTCCCTGAGTGCCCGAATCTAGAAAAGATAGGTACATTGTAAAAGAAATGTACACTCGGCAAAAAAATCACACACATTACTGCACTGGTTCAAAATGGTTCAAATGGCTCTGAGCACTATCGGACTTGTGGTCATCAGTACCCTAGAACTTAGAACTACTTAAACCTAACTAACCTAAGGACACCACATACATCCATGCCCGAGGGAGGATTCGAACCTGCGACCGCAGCGGTCGCGCGCGGTTCCAGACTGTAGCGCCTAGAACCGCTCGGCCACTCCGGCCGGCACTGCACTGGTATTTAATAGAAAATGATTCCGTTGTCTCAAATGTTTAGTCGTCATCTGACATCTGTTTGGTCAGAATTTGCTCAAAAACGCTTAATATGCCAAGCCTCTTCTGTTTCATTCAAAAGAGTAGCTTCCTCTCTAATTGCATGCTATTCCTTCACACGCGGACTTCCCACGCAGCGTCTCTCGTCACCCGGGTGGTCCGGTGACAGGCGGGCTCTGCTGATCTGGAAAGGGTTAAGCCGACGGGTGTGAGGAAGTCGAGTGAATGCTTTGCAGACGCCGACATTGTCAAAAGACACACCCAGAGGGGTCTGAAGTAGCGGCTGGGCTAGAGGTTCCGTTACTTCGCAGAAACTTAGCGAAAACACTTTCTGGCGGGCTACCAGCGAGGCGTGGGAATGACTTGTGTACCCAGGCAGTTGTGGCGGGAAAATTCCCGCGCTTTCTGCAAAATAGTAACTGTGATTGGCTTGCTCAGGGCATAGCTCCGTGACGTAGCAAAATCAGCGCAGAAATTGGCGCCAAGAATCTCCATTGGTGGAATGGTAGTGCTCTGGCAATAGAGTGGAATTTTCCGCCGGTTTTCGAGTTGCTGATTGGAACGATTAACCACGGCCACTGTCGTGGGGGCGGGAATGTTGTGTGTTCGGCCTGTACGGGTGCTCTAGGTAGTCGGCTCTCGCCTTTCGGTCGAGGACGTCGAAGCAACCAGCCATCGCCTCCGATACGCCAAATCGTGTTCTTGTAGTTAAGAAGACAGATTGGTAAGGTATGTCCGCAGCACCGGCAGACAGGGATTTTCCTAGGTGATAATCAGAGCTCAGCAGAGCGCGCCTGTTCGCCTTTTTCTAACTTTGTTCTGTCTTGGGTAGCAGCAATTAATGTTGGGTTGGCTATGTGTTTACACTTAAGATTTGAGTTGCGAGGAATTGGCTCCCCTTACCACTTCGTCATAATCCTCACAATCTAGTTTAGGGACAACTTCACATTCACAGCGTTTGTTTGAGTATCCAATTTGAGCCAATTTGATGTATTGTAAATGTTTCATGTGTTTTTGTTTATTATTTTGTGTTTAGTCTTAATAAATCATATTGTTATTTTGGACAGAACTTTCATTCTGTTAATCGGTAGAGCAACCCATCATGTTAATGAAACCTTCGTTTATTTAACTTATTTATCAAATTAAATTATTGCAGGTGCCAAACTCTCTTCTACTCCACTGGCAGGGTTGATTAGTCAGTTAACGTATTTTTTTTAATCCTTGTGCAACAGCAAAAGTCGGAGTTAGAATATGGGGGGCTTAGAGCATCATTTACATATGTAGATTCTAGAAGAATTTAGTGTTAAATACACTGCTAGCCCCGGCACCTCGCAAACTTGGCTGTGCTAGATAGCAGAAGCAGACTGCCAGGGGAGGATATTAAACAAAGAGTTCTATTAGTGTCTATTGCTGATGATTATTGCTTTTTTATTAGTTTTTTGTAAATAAGTGATTTTATAGTACACTGTGTGTCTTTTATTCGTTAATGTTGGATATAATAAATTATTTATCAATTTTTAAATGTCTGTTATTCATTTCTGTCATTTTGATTAATTTGCTAAAATTCCTGAAAATATCGACATGTTTTTGTCTCGATAATCGCGATATCTTGAGTAAAATATTCCGGAGGTACAATAGTCCCCCATTCGGATCTCCGGGAGTACGTCGTCATCAGAAGAAACAAAACTGGCAGTCTACGGATCGGAGCGTGGAATGTCTGATCCCTTCATCGGGTGGGTAGGTTAGAAAATTTTAAAAGAGAAATGGATAGGTTAAAGTTAGATATAGTGGGAGTTGGTGAAGTTCGGTCAGAGGAGGAACAAGACTTCTGGTCAGGTGAATACAGGGTTACAAATACAAAATTAAATTATGGTAATGCAGGTGTGGGTTTAATAATGAATAAAAAATAGGAACGGGGATAAGGTACTACGAACAGCATACTGAGCGCATTATTGTAGACAAGGTAGACACGAAGCCCACGCCTACCTCAGCAGTACAAATTTATATGCCAACTAGTTCCGCAGATGATGAAGAGACTGAAGAAATGTATGATTAGATACAGGGTGTTTCAAAAATGACCGGTATATTTGAAACGGCAATAAAAACTAAACGAGCAGCGCTAGAAATACACCGTTTGTTGCAATATGCTTGGGACAACAGTACATTTTCAGGCAGACAAACTTTCGAAATTACAGTAGTTACAATTTTCAACAACAGATGGCGCTGCGGACTGTGTAACTCTATAGTACGATATTTTCCACATATCCACCATGCGTAGCAATAATATGGCGTAGTCTCTGAATGAAATTACCCGAAACCTTTGACACCGTGTCCGGCGGAATGGCTTCACATGCAGATGAGATGTACTGCTTCAGCTGTTCAATTGTTTCTGGATTCTGGCGGTACACCTGGTCTTTCAAGTGTCCCCACAGAAAGAAGTCACAGGGGTTCATGTCTGGCGAATAGGGAGGCCAATCCACGCCGCCTCCTGTATGTTTCGGATAGCCCAAAGCAATCACACGATCATCGAAATATTCATTCAGGAAATTAAAGACGTCGGCCGTGCGATGTTGCCGGGCACCATCTTGCATAAACCACGAGGTGTTCGCAGTGTCGTCCAAGGCAGTTTGTACCGCCACAAATTCACGAAGAATGTCCAGATAGCGTGATGCAGTAATCGTTTCGGATCTGAAAAATGGGCCAATGATTCCTTTGGAAGAAATGGCGGCCCAGACCAGTACTTTTTGAGGATGCAGGGACGATGGGACTGCAACATGGGGCTTTTCGGTTCCCCATATGCGCCAGTTCTGTTTATTGACGAAGCCATCCAGGTAAAAATAAGCTTCGTCAGTAAACCAAATGCTGCCCACATGCACATCGCCGTCATCAATCCTGTGCACTATATCGTTAGCGAATGTCTCTCGTGCAGCAATGGTAGCGGTGCTGAGGGGTTGCCGTGTTTGAATTTTGTATGGATAGAGGTGTAAACTCTGGTGCATGAGACGATACGTGGACGTTGGCGTCATTAGGACCGCAGCTGCAACACGGCGAACGGAAACCCGAGGCCGCTGTTGGATCACCTGCTGCACTAGCTGCGCGTTGCCCTCTGTGGTTGCCGTTCGCGGTCGCGCTACCTTTCCAGCACGTTCATCCGTCGCGTTCCCAGTCCGTTGAAATTTTTCAAACAGATCCTTTATTGTATCGCTTTTCGGTCCTTTGGTTACATTAAACCTCCGTTGAAAATTTCGTCTTGTTGCAACAACACTGTGTTCTAGGTGGTGGAATTCCAACACCAGAAAAATCCTCTGTTCTAAGGAATAAACCATGTTGTCTACAGCACACTTGCACGTTGTGAACAGCACACGCTTACAGCAGAAAGACGACGTACAGAATGGCGCACCCACAGACTGCATTGTTTTCTATATCTTTCACATCACTTGCAGCGCCATCTGTTGTTGAAAATTGTAACTACTGTAATTTCGAAAGTTTGTCCGCCTGAAAATGTACTGTTGTCCCAAGCATATTGCAACAAACGGTGTATTTCTATCGCTGCTCGTTTAGTTTTTATTGCCGTTTCAAATATACCGGTCATTTTTGAAACACCCTGTAAAAGAAATTATTCATTTAGTTAAGGAGACGAAAATTTAGTAGTCATGGGGACTGGAATGCGATTGTAGGAAAAGGAAGATAAGGAAAATTAGTAGGTGAATATGGACTGCGGGTAAGGAATGAAAGGGGAAGCTGCCTGGTAGAATTTTACACAGAGCATAACTTAATCATAGATAACGGTTTAAGAATCATGAAAGAAGGTTGTATTCATGGAAGAGGCCTGGAGATGCTGGAAGGTTTCAGATAGATTATGTAATGGTAAGACAGAGATTTGGGAACCAGATTTTAAATTGTAAGACATTTCCAGGGGCAGATGTGGACTCTGACCAGAATTTATTGACTATCAACTGTAAATTGAAACTGAAGAAACTGCAAAAACGTAGGAATTTAAGCAGATTGGTCCTGGATAAACCGAAAGAACCAGTGGTTATAGAGAGTTTCAGGTAGAATATTAGGGAACGATTAACAAGAAGAAGTAGAACAGTAGAAGAAGAATGGTTAACAGAGGATCAAGTAGGTAAACAGAAGAGGACTACTAGAAATCCTTGTAACAGAAGAGATTTTGAATTTAATCGATTAAAGGAGAAAATATAAAAATGTAATAAATGAATCAGGCGAAAAGGAATACAAACGTCTCAAAAATCAGATCGATAGGAAGTGCAAAATGGCTAAGCAGGGATGGCTAAAGGGTAAATCTAAGGATGTAGAAACATGAATCACTAGGGGTAAGATAGATACTGCCTACAGGAAAGTTAAAAAAACCTTTGGAGAAAATAGAAGAACCTGTATGAATATCAAGAGCTCAGATGGAAAACCCGTCCTAAGCAAAGTACGGAAAGCAGAAAGGTGGAAGGAGAATACAGAGGGTCTATAAAAGGGCGATTTACTTGAGGACAGTATTATGGAAATAAAAGAGGAAGTAGATGAAGGTGAAATGGGAGATACGGGTTTGACAGAGCACTGAAAGACCTAAGTCAAAACAAGGCCCCGGGAGTAAACAACATTCCATTAGAACTACTGACAGCCTTCGGAGAGCCAGTCACGGCAAAAGTCTTCCATCTGGTGAGCAAGATATATGAGACAGGCGTGATACCTCAGACTTCAAAAAGAATATAATAATTCCAACCCCAAAGGAAGCAGGTATTTACAGGTGTGAAAATTACCACTATCAGTTTAAAAAGTCACGGCTGCAAAATACTAATTTGAATTTTTTACATACGAATGGAAAAACTGTTAGAAACCGACCTGGGGGATGATCAGTGTGGATTCCATAGAAATGTCTGAACACGAGAGGCAATACTGACCGTACGACTTATCTGAGAAGATAGATTAAGGAAAGGCAAACCTACGCTTGTAGCATTTATAGACTTTTAAAATGGCTCTAAGCACTATGGGACTTAACATCAGAGGTCATCAGTCCCCTAGACTTAGAACTACCTAAATCTAACTAAACTAAGGACACCACACACATCCCTGCCCGAGGCAGGGTTCGAACCTGCGACCATAGCAGGCGCACGGTTCCAGACTGAAGGGACTAGAACCGTTCGGCCACAGCGGCCGGCCTGAGACTTAGAGAAAGCTTTTGACTGGAATGCTCTACAAGACAAACATCAACAAAAGCAAAACGAGGAAAATGGAATGTAGTCGAATTAAATCAGGTGATGCTGGGGGTATTAGGTTAGAAATGAGACACTTAAAGTAGTAAATGAGTTTCGTTATTTAGGGAGAAAAATAACTGATGATGGTCAGACTAGAGAGGATATAAAATGTAGGAGGAGGAGGATATTAGTGTTTAACGTCCCGTCGACAACGAGGTCATTAGAGACGGAGCGCAAGCTCGGGTGAGGGAAGGATGGGGAAGGAAATCGGCCGTGCCCTTTCAAAGGAACCATCCTTTGCCTGAATCGATTTAGGGAAATCACGGAAAACCTAAATCAAGATGGCCGGAGACGGGATTGAACCGTCGTCCTCCCGAATGCGAGTCCAGTGTGCTAACCACTGCGCCACCTCGCTCGGTATATAAAATGTAGACTGGATATGACAAGGAAAGCTTTTCTGACGAAGAGATATTTGTTAACATCGAGAATAGATTTAAGTATCAGGAAGTCTTTTCTGAAAATATTTGTATGGAGTGTGGCTGTATATGGAAATGAAACATGGACAATAAACAGTTTAGACAAGAAGAGAATACAAGCTTTCGAAATGTGATACTACAAAAGAATGCTGAAGATTAGATGGGTAGATCACATAACTAATGAGGAGGTACTGAACACAATTGGAGAAAAGAGGAATTTGTGGTACAACTTGACAAGAAGAAGGGATCGATTGGCAGGACACGTTCTGAGGCATCAAGGGGTCACCAATTTAGTACTGGAGGGGAGCGTGGAGGGTAAAAATCCTAGAGGAAGACCAAGAGAGGAAGACGCTAAGCATATTCAGAAGGATGTAAGTTGCAGTAGTTAAACGGAGATGAAGAGGCTTGCACAGGATAGAGTAGCATGGAGAGCTGCATCAAAGCAGGTTCTGCACTGAAGACCACAACAACAACAATTACGATATCTTCCGTAAATATCGATGCGGTATATATCGATATTTTTATGAATTTGTCCATCCCTTACAGCTCCATCCAGCGGCGTACGATGATGTTTGCGGCGATGAGATGCTACGCAATTCTCAGTCCTTATGATGTGCCCCACCTTCCCTAGGTGTTTGTCACAACATTTCTGGGACAGTTCTGGATTGGAAATAACAATTTCATTGTTTAAACAACAGGTTATTTGTGTAATACAGAACAGAAAGTACGTAGTATGAAATTTCTTGCACAGCAAATAAACTGTAGTGTATAACTGTTTATCCAATATGTGCCGTACTGTATTTTGTTTTATTACCTCAGAATGAGTAAGTAACATTTTTATCCTAGTAAATAAGTAACTATTTTAATTCTTTACGTGTAGATAGTATGAAATCAAGTGGGCCATCAACTGATTACGATGTTGATGTTGATGATGTTTGGTTTGTGGGGCGTTTGTCAGCGCCTATACAAATTTCCAATCTTTACGCAGTCCAGTCTAGCCAGTTTCATGTATGATAAAGAAATGACTAGGATAACACAAACAACCAGTCACAGGGAGGAGAAAATCCCCAACCCAGCCGGGACGTCCCGTCGACAACGACGTCATTAGAGACGGAGCGCAAGCTCGGGTGAGGGAAGGATGGGGAAGGAAATCGGCCGTGCCCTTTCAAAGGAACCATCCTTTGCCTGAATCGATTTAGGGAAATCACGGAAAACCTAAATCAGGATGGCCGGAGACGGGATTGAACCGACGTCCTCCCGATCCAGCGGCAGCATCGGTAGCCACTAATCGACGAGCTGTGGACTGACTACTTGCGGCATTGTTGGACGGGTTCTCTAGCTCTGACGAATTTTGCTTTGCACCTGTTTGGAGAGACATTCTCATTTGCCTCCATGGTGGTTGATTTTTTTCCCAAGCTTTCCAATTCGTTCCCAAGGCATCCTACTTTCCGCTGCGTGTGAGCATGAAACGAATGGTCTTATTGGTTTGAGGAAAATGTTTATACGTAAACATCAGGCCAATGAGCTGAATAATCAGAAATACGGTCATATAAATTAGTAGTGAAAAGTTTCATACGTAAATTCAACTTTTGAAGATTTGCCGTAGTCAATCTTTTACAGTATAAAAAAAAATCTCGATTTGTGGGAGTATAAATATAGACGCTCAGAGATGTGAACTGAGTACTTCCGTGTAACGTGCAATGTAAATTCAAGCGAATAACTCAAGTCACACATACGAGTGATGCTGGCGGGCTTTCATGGGCAAGGTGTGTGGCAACATTTGGAGAAGCACACTAACTAATGAGTTAGTACTCACCTCTGCTGGGACTGGATATGCATTGTAATCGTGTGATCTATCCACGAACACCTTCTATTCCGAGTGAATCCAGATGGCGATGTCACTCAGAAACTACTGTAAACACACGATCTAGTCGTGCTACAGCCGCAACGAACTGGTTGTCTGACACACTGGTTTTTACCGCAACCACCACAATTGTTATGTGTTGTGCTGCTTTTGTAGTGTTTAAAACTTTTCAAATGTGCAAGAGATCAGTGCTCTGCATAGACGCTCATTCAGTGCCTGTGGGGGACACTTCTAGCAATGTAATAAGCTAGCCCCAGTAACAGGAATGGCAACACAAACTCAGTGTAAAGTATACGTTCCTACAGCCTACCGATAGCATTAATCATGAAAATACACTAAAACCACAGTCCAATTAAAATTACTTGATAGTTGACGCTTCACGCATACTAGCTGGTTTCCTCCAATCAGAGCGCTAAAGTAACACCCGAATCGTTCACCGTTGCCAAACTGCCCCAAATAATTCACTATCAATTCCTTGCCTGGCTTTTTTTTATGTATTTGGATCCCGAATCCCGGGTCTGGCCCTTAAATTTCATATTTCATCACACAGATAATTACACAAAACACACACACACACACACACACACACACACACACACACACACACAAAACGAAATACACACGTTTCACACACAGCACTAACCGAACACTATGCATCCTTACGCAGAAGACGCGATTCGGCGTCACATATACAGTTATTATAATAACAGAGACTTTAACAAATAAGCGGTATGAAAGGTGTTCGCGCCAGAGCAAACACCGTTCAAACTTTCACTCCCCCTATTTTATGCCTTCTACCTTCAGAATTACATTAGATACGATTCGCACGTCATTGAGTGAAGCTGAGTTTTTGAAGCCTGCAATTAATCGTTGGCCGGCCGGAGTGGCCGTGCGGTTCTAGGCGCTACAGTCTGGAACCGAGCGACCGCTACGGTCGCTGGTTCGAATCCTGCCTCGGGCATGGATGTGTGTGATGTCCTTAGGTTAGTTAGGCTTAAGTAGTGCTAAGTTCTAGGCGACTGATGACCCCAGAAGTTAAGTCGCATAGTGCTCAGAGCCATTTGAACCAATTATTCGTTGTGACTGCGTCGTACTTACTTCATATTTGTTCTTATTTTTCTTTCTATTTTTTCTTTTGGAAACTGCTTGTGTTGCCTGTAATTGGCAACCAACTGCCAACCAGGACTGCCCATTGGTCTGTAACGCGGCAGCCCGCGTAGCTGAAGTGAGGATGATTTCGGCTAATCAACGACAGCGAGAAATTACAATTTTCGCTTAACGGTGATAGAGGTTAGCCTTACACGCCATGAACAAAGAAAATCGTGATTTTAGTTCTACCTTGGATTGTTGACGGCCGTTTTCTCGGATACATCGCATATCGCGGGGCTGTGGTTAGCTTACGGCGTGAGTTTTAAATTCAGGACTCCAAAACGCACCGCCTTCCAATGTCCAGCCAACGGTCACTTAAAATCGGCTGTCCACCGACCACCTCCCATTTCCGCCACACCTCGCGGCGGCCACTTCCAACATTGCTCTGCGTTACACAATGGACAGTATTTGTGAAGCGACCTGCCGTGTTTGTGTCGCGTATAACCGAGTGGTTGAAATGGTTAAAATGGCTCTGAGCACTATGGGACTTAACTTCTGAGGTCATCAGTCCCCTAGAACTTAGAACTACTTAAACCTAACTAACCTAAGGACATCACACACACCCATGCCCGAGACAGGATTCGAACCAGCGACCGTAGCGGACGCGCGATTCCAGACTGAAGCGCTGTAGCGGCAAGTGACAAAAGTCAACCATCAAGTAATTTTAATCGGACTACAATGAAAACTTTTGATGAAACAAACAAAAATGTTCAAATGTGTGTGAAATCTTATGGGACTTAACTGCTAAGGTCATCAGTCCCTAAGCTTACACATTGCTTGACCTAAATTATCCTAAGGACCAACACACACACCCATGCCCGAGGGAGGACTCGAATCTCCGCCCGGACCATCCGCACAGTCCATGACTGCAGCGCCTTAGACCACTAGGCTAATCCCGCGTGGCGAAACAAACATAATAATCAATATTTCTTACAGGGCAGCATAACTCACACCGACTTTTTTTGGGAGGGGGTCACTGATACTACCCTTTAAATTGTTTCATGATAATGATGAGCTGTATGACGGCGTGAAACCGAGAGCTACCATGGCAACCACTGATGCGCGCGCCCGTCACGTGTTCCTGCTGATCTCAGCGCCGGCGTCGGTGGCGGTCTCTTAGAGGTCACCGGAGGACATCAGCCACGCGACGTTTGTCGACACTGGGCGGACTTCGCGCCTGCCGCCATCATCCGGATGATGTCCAGTCTGCTTTGTTTCGTATAAAGTCGCGAATGATTCAGAACGTTACAAAGAGAAATGCTGTCGTCACCAATAAGAGGCACTGCTACAATCAAAGATCTTGACGCATGATGAAGTGAACTGCGTGTGACATGCGTAATAAACTCTGTTATATTTTGTAAAATGCTATATTTAAAATCTGTAATACCATCTATGTCCGCAGCTCGTGGTCGTGCGGTAGCGTTCTCGCTTCCCGCGCCCGGGTTCCCGGGTTCGATTCCCGGCGGGGTCAGGGATTTTCTCTGCCTCGTGATGACTGGGTTTTGTGTGATGTCCTTAGGTTAGTTAGGTTTAAGTAGTTCTAAGTTCTAGCGGACTGATGACCATAGATGTTAAGTCCCATAGTGCTCAGAGCCATTTGAACCATTTGAATACCATCTATATGCTCGCTTAAGTGCTTAAAATAACATCGGTAAGTTGTAAAACTCTTTACAAATGTTATTGGCATAAATTTTTCTTCTGTAACTGAAGTAAGCTAGAACTTTAAAATAAATGGAAATTTGCGGTTTTTTATGCTATTTTTCCATCAGCTGCACCCGAGTGGGAAGGGATTGAACTGAGAATATCGCTATTTACATGAACCTTTTAAAGATAAACACATTTCTCAAATTCTCATCTTGTACTGAACTGTAATCAGACTAGTAACAGTATGGGCGCTGATGACCACGCTGTTTAGCGCCCGAAAACCTCAAACCACACACACACACACACACACACACACACACACAGTAACAGTACCAGCGTTCATAGTAATACAGTACTTTTCATCCTTTTCGCAACTGATAACTCTCTACGAAATTAATTATGATGAAACTGCATGATGACTCTTAATTTGGATTATTGTGTGATTAAATGCTTGAAGCGTGGCCCATAACTCCAAGCATTCAAGCGAGTGACGAAACGTTACATATGCTGGTATGGGACACATGAATGTCAACCACATGAATATGTACAGGTGACTTTACATTTTCCTTTTTTATATTGTGAAATGACATAAACTGTCAGAAGTAATAACTGTGTTATATGGGCCAGAGATTGTAATTAACGAGCCACAACATTAGGAACATCGAGAAGTCATCCTATCAATTTTTTTGATATACGAAAATATCTATCTTCAATTTTTCTTTACGCCATCTCATGTCCAGCTCTGAGCATTTCTTGCGTTCTTCTTCACTGGGTCGAAGTAGATTGTATTGTAACCATGGTACTGATCGAATGTATTTAAAAACATCTTCCTCCCTCGATTCCAGTGTAGTGAAAGTAATTTTATATGTATGTTCCTATTGTTTCAGCGGCCGCATATAAGAAGTTGAGAGGGGGGGGGGGGATTGTTCGGTAGTATAACGACTGAAACTTAACGTTTTGTTTCATTACTTATTCTTTATTACAAAGCAGAACCGTTCACAGATTTGCCGATCGTTTTGACACTTGCGCGTACACTTTTACTTAAGAATTTTATTAAAATCTGAGCCATTTGAACCAGTATCAGAGACATTTTTAGTAAAATTACTTGTCGTCTATCAACGAACAATGACATCGTCAGTCGCCTCAACGTTCTGATGTATCCCACCTCGTGGTGTAGTTTTGACGATAAATTATTCCATAAATTAATGCTGATCTGTGATTACTCAGTATTTTGTGGCATTTTGTCTGAAAATTTTCTTTGTGATGATTGTTCTTTCACATCGTAACTTACTGAGAAAATTTTTTATTGAAATATCTCAGTCTGTAGAGGAGGGGCGCTTCAACAACTCTGAATTTGTTCAGTGTCTGTTCTCGAGCCTACTTGAAGAAGGTAGAACAACACCCTATAATTGGTCGCACTAGCCTCTTGAATACAATTTACTTCACAGATACACTTCTGTTTCCCAGGAAACTTCCAGCAGATGTGGTCTGTTCGTCTTATTTTTATGTGACTACTCCATTTCATGTCGCTCCTCAGAACTACCTCTATGAACGATGTGGCATGCTCAAGCTGTTCACCACTGATCTTGTATTGGTCATTACTGATCACATCCGCTACAGTTGTATAAACTTCATTTTCCGTTAATAGAAGAGCACAACCAGGTTTCAGCACAGCAGTCGCGTCTTCAGGTGCATCTGAAAAATTACAACTAACAGTTGACTATTGTACATATCGTCCAACTCTAAAAAACTAACAGAACTCGTAGTAATACTGCAAATAAGATAATGACATATACCTACAGAACGTCCATTCCAGTCAACTAACAGAGGCTAATACAACGAGTCTCTGATACATGGCACGTAAGCCGAAAATCCATATATTCCTAGGTCGCTTGGAAAACAAAGAAGAGAACAGCGCCTGCCTGAAACACATTAGATCCCCATACGTCAAGGAGCGCAGTCACCTCAAATAAAAGAAAGATAAAATACTTCCGACTCTCCACCCCATACATTAAAGCACATGTTTAGAACTAACCGGGCTTCAAAATGTCGCTAACGTGTTCCCGCATAAAGAGAGACAACCGGATTTTCGGGAAGTGGAACCATCATGCCAGCACGACGGCAGCGCTGTTATTTCTAGAGGGCTTGGGAATGACGATAACGGGGATAATACGAGGAGTGTTCAGTAGGTAATGCAACACATTTTCTTTTTCGGTCAGTTTTCGTTGAAAAAATGTGGAATTTGTTGTGGGAAATATTCCCACTTCAGCCCCTACAGTTTCATCAACTTCCGATAGGTGGCTTCGCTATACGTATCCTTCAAAATGGCGTTCTAAGCAGAGAGCAGAAAGCAGTTATAGAGTTTCTTTCAGCGGGAAACCAGGGCATCGCAGATATTCATAGGCGCTTGCAGAATGCCTACGGAGACCTGGAAGTGAACAAAAGCACGATGAGTCGTTGGGCGAGGCGTCTGTCGTCATCGCAACAAGGTCACACAAACCTGTGCGATCTTCCACTTGCCGATCGCCAGCACTCAAAGTGACTCCTGCAACGTGCGGACACTCTCATTCGAGGTGATTCACGGATTACCTCACTACTGAGCTGGAGGTCTCTGTTGGTAGTGGTGACACTATCTGGGGTACTGAAAGGTGTGAGTCCACTGAGTTCCTCGCCGCTGACACAAGATCATAATGAGCAACGAAGGACAATCAGTGTGGAGTTGCTTGCGCATTATTAGACTGAACGTGACAACTTTTTGTCGAACGTCGTCACGGGCATTGTGGGTTCATCACTGCGAATCGGAAACAAAACGGCAATCCATGGAGTAGCACCACACCAACTCTCCTCCGAAGAAAAAGTTCAAAGCCGCGCCCTCTGCCGGTAAAATCACGACGACTGTCTTCTGGGCTCTGAAGGGTTTATTCTCCCTCGTGATGCAACGATCGACTCTGAGGGGTATTGTGCTACCCTCGGGAAATTGAAGAAACAACTTCAGCGCGTTTGTCGCCACAAAAATGCAAACGAATTTTTCCCTCTCGCTGACAACGCGTGGCCTCACACAAGTCTCTATATCCGAGAGGAGTTCACAAAACTCTCATTGGACTGTTCTTCCTCATTCGCCCTGCTGCCCCGATCTCTCACCTCCCGATTTCCATCCGTTTGTCTCAATCAAGGATACACTCCGCGGGTAGCAGTAAGTGGATGATGGGGAAGTTATTGATGCAGAAAGACATTGGCTCAGACATCGACCAGTAGAGTGACACTATGCAGGCATACAGGCCCTCCAAGGAAAGTGGCGTAAGGCCGTCGCGTTTAACGGAGATTATTTTGAAAAACAGGATATTGTAGGCAAAAGAGTGGAGAATAACATCATGTATTGGAAGCCTGCGTAAATGCTGGTAAGACCTTCCGGGCGGGAAGGAGCACCGGTCTCCGACACGAATCCGCCCGGCGGATTTGTGTCGAGGTCTGGTGAGCCGGCCAGCCTGTGGATGGTTTTTAGGCGGTTTTCCATCTGCCTCCGCAAATGCGGGCTGGTTCGCCTTATTCCGCCTCAGCTACACTATGTCGGCGATTGCTGCGCATACAAGTTCTCCACGTACGCGTACACCACCATTACTCTACCACTCGTCTGGTGTGAGACGTTCCCTGGGAGGTCCACCGTGGGCCGAACCCTGGGTTCGGTGTGGGGCGGCGGAGGGGTGAAGTGGACTGCGGCAGTCGTTGTGGGGTTGTGGACCACTGAGGCTGCGGCGGGTACGGAGCCTCTCCGTCGTTTCTAGGTCCCCGGTTCACATAATATAACATAACATTCTGGTAAGTCTGAATTTATATGCAAGGGGACATTTCGTGTACATGCTGACTCCTCTGTATGAAGATACTACGTATCGTATCTTCTTCTGATTCCATTTCGCGAAAGTATAATTATGTCGCTTTATGCGGAAGCACGTTAATGACGCCTTTAAGCTCAGACAACTGTAAGTTTTTATTCTGTTTTATGGGGTGTGGTGTTGGTAATAGTTTGTCTTTCATATGTTTATCCTTTACATATAGGGATATGGTGTGGACCCAATTCTTCCTGAGGTCTTCCGCGCGGCCTAGGAATAGGCCCATAAGAATGGGTTTCCTTTTGCGTAACCATTTTTACCCCCTGTTAGTTAACTCAAATTCTATACGTATATGTCGTCTCTTCTTCAGAATATTACTACAAATTCTGCTGGTTTTTTACTGTTTGGCAGTACATACAGTTGTAATTTTTCAGGTGCATCTGAAGATGGGATTGGTGCCCTGAAACCTGGTTGTGCCCTTCTTTTATATGAAAATAAAATTTATATAGCTACAGAAGATGTCATTAATCATGAATAACGTATACAACAGTTGTGGATATCCTATAAAGAGAAACACTCTTTCAATCGGATACGTTTCCGTTCTTTCTCTTTATTAGAGATAAAACCTTAAATTCATCCACAAATAAAGAAGCTGCCATTCAGTATAACAGACGTAAATTTTGTCCAAAGCTCTTTACGTTCCCTTACGATATTCCAACAACAATTCTTTCCTAAGAACAACGGCATAGACACCAACGCTTTGACGCTGCTATAGTACTCTTTCCGATAAATCGTTAGTGTATATGAGAACGTTACAGGTGTTATTATGCTTCCTTGGGGCGCAATCGTTGTTTGCTGAACATTTGTCGTCCAGTGTAGTGTACAGTTCCTATTAGCCAAATATTTATTGAGCTAACCAATTAGTCTACACATTTGCCAAGATGCAGTACTTCTTATGATTGTAAATTCGTAGTCGACGTTGGTGTACACGGCCGAATGCTTTTCGGAAATCACTGAAGACGCAGTTACCTGTTTAGCTGCAGCAATTTTTTGTATGGTATTATGTATGAATAAAGGAAGCTGTTGTACGTTCCGTTTGTCCCGCACCATAGTATCTGCCGTTTAAAATATAAAGAAAACGAAAGCTCCAAAACTAGTGGCAATACGGTAATATACTGAAGAGCCAAAGAAATGGGCACACCTGTCTAATATCGCATAGGGCCCCCGCGAACACGCAGAACTGTCGCATCACGACGTGGCATGGACTCCACAAATGTCTGAAGTAATGCTGGAGGGAACTGACACCATGAATCCTGCAGGGCTGTCCATAAATCCGTAAGAGTACGAGGGGGTGGAGATCTCTTCTGAACAGCACGTTGCAAGGCATTCCAGATTTGCTCAATAATTTTCATGTTTGGGAAGCGGAAGTGTTTAAACTCAGAAGAGAGTTTCTGGCGCCACTCTGTAGCAATTCTGGACGTGTGGGTTGTCGCATTGTCCTGCTGGAATTGCCCAAGTCCGTCGGAATGTACAATGGACATGAATGGGTGAATGTGATCAGACAGGATGTTTACGTACGTGCACCTGTCAGAGTCGTATCTAGACGTATCAGAGGTCTCATGTCACTCCAATTGCACACGCCCCACATCATTACAGAGCCTCCACCAGCTTTAACAGTCTCCTGCTGACATGCAGGGTCCATGGATTCATGAGGTTGTCTCCATATCAGTACACGTCCATCCGCTCGATACAATTTGAAAGGAGAGTCGTCCGACCAAGCAACATGTTTCCAGTCGTCAACAGGCCAATCTAACAGCTGCGCCAGACACCTGGTGTCTTATAGGCGTTGCCAACTGCAGCGCCATATTCTGCCTATTTGCATATTCTTGTTTTTGAATACGCGTGCCTATACCAGTTTCTTTGGCGTTTTAGTGCATATTTAATATTTAATGAGACAGGCCTATTTTGGCTTAATCGCCATTATCAGGTAAACGTCTAGTTGGAAGTGACAACCACAACGCAACTATAGTAAACTTTTCGAGACAATATTAAACAGAAAACATTCACTATTTATGTATAGATACTCTTACTAATGTTATTTTCGCAGGTCACTTGATAATGGCAATTTAGCCGAAACAGGTCTGTCGTGAAAAATATTAAGTACTTTACCTTGTTGTATGTTAACTGGGGACATAGAAACGATGGAGAGATTCCGTCCCCGCCGCAGCCGCAGTGGTCCAAACCCCACGGCGACTACCGCAGTCCACTTCACCCCTCCGCTACCCCGCACCGAACCCAGGGTTATTGTGCGCCAGACGAGTGTAACCCCTATGTTTGTGTGGTAGAGTAATGGTGGTGTACGCGTACGTGGAGAACTTGTTTGCGCAGCAATCGCCGACATAGTGTAGCTGAGGTGGAGTAAGGGGAACCAGCCCGCATTCGCCGAGGCAGATGGAAAACCGCCTAAAAACCATCCACAGACTGGCCGGCTGACCGGATCTCGACAAAGTCCGCCGGGTGGATTCGTGCCGGGGACCACGCGCTCCTTCCCGCTCCGGAAAGCCGTGCGTTAGACCGCTCGGCTAACCGGGCGGGCAAGTACTTTACCTTTCTGCAATTAGTTTTGGAGCTTTCATTTTCATTGAAGCAAGATGTGTTTCACGCTAGGGGTTTTCTCCCACTTGCTTGTTGATCGAGAGAAGTTGTAACGCAGAAACGTCAAAATACCTGAGATTAGAATGTATCCCGGATCCTGTAAATTCCCAGACGTGAGCGATATTGCTCAGTAATTGTTTAAATTCATTCTGTTACCTTTTTTGTAAACAGAAGTGACCTGCGCTTATACTGAACTTTTGGTTATTTACGAGATTCTCGATGAATATGAGCTATGAAAGGTGCTGACTCCGCTGCGTATTCACCTTCGAATCTATGTGGAATTCCGTCATGATTTGATGCCTCTTTCGCTTTCGGTAGTCTTCAGTATCTTTTAATATGATGAGGGGAGAATTTTTGTGTCTATACATTATCATTTATGAATCTCTGCAGAGGTAAGATATTAGTATGATAGTATCTTCATGGGTAAATATATTTTTATATGTGGAATTTAACATACCTGCTCTCTTCAACGTAAACGTCAGAGGGATGCACGAAATACTGAATAGCAGGTTTCCATCTTCATTGGTTTTACAAGTGACTAGAATTTCCTTTCATTTTCTAAAGATCTTTCTCCAAGATTTGACTGAAAATTGTTGCATCCCCAATCCTTCTTCCTTAAGCCTGAGTCATTTTTTTAAATCACAGTCTCTCAAGGGGTTCAAACTCCAGCTGCAAAAAACGCTGATACACTCTGTTGAGCTATATGTTTGCGAAACTTGGAAATTCCCGAAAAAAGACTTAAAAACAATTTTCTCGTTTTCGAGCGGAAAGCCTTAAGAAAGGACAGTACAGGATGAGATCACTGGAGACTGGAGGATCCGTCATAACAGGCAAACCATTGTAGGCCTGTATGACAACAAATTGGTTTGTATGTGCAGGACAAATCGGTCAGATGGATAAACTCCAATAGCCTTTGAATTTCATAGATTTTACACCTCGAGGGAGAAGACCACTACGTAGACCAAACAAACAGGAACATAAGGACACTGGAAGGCTCTCAATTGCTCTACCCGTGGGGTAGATCGTTGCTAGGCACAATTTGTGAGTTAAAATCAAGAGGATGAAGCGTCGGAGAAGCTGCGTAAGGAGATCATGGAAAGCCTGTTCGTTCGGCATCTCATGTGGGGACGTGTCAAGTGAATAGATAGCCAACTGATGGCACACGTGCAGTGTTACAGCCACTGCTTGCAGTATGGTCATGAGAAGCGAAAAGTGGTGGGACTGTTTACGAAGATAGCCACTCCTCCTTTAGCACTCTCTCCACTAAGGTAGTTCCTTTTGCAAAGACTGTAGCCACGCACCTCAGGTGTGACAGAGAATTAAAAACACTGACGGAAAAAACTGCAACCCTAAAAAATAAAGAATGTTGCGTCATGACGTTTCGGGAATATATTTGTCTAGGTAACATATTTAAGTGATTAAAATTCGAAGATCGAAGGGTATTGTAAGCGCGAGATAAGCCATTGCAAATGTGAAATGGTGGTACATTCATGATTGGTGTAACCGCCTGAATGTTGCATGCGAGCAAGCAGACGTGCATGCATCGTGTTGTGCAGGTGCCCGGTGTCACTTTGTGAGATAGAGTTCCACGCCTGTTGCACATGACCAGTCAGCACAGGGATTAATGACGTTCGGGGAATGACGCTGTAGTTGTCGTCCGATGATGTTCCAGATGTGCTCGACTAGACACAGATCTGGTGATCGAGCAGGCCAAGGCAACATGTTGACACTCTGAAGAGCTTGCTGGGTTACAACAGCGGTATGTGGGCGAGCATTATCCCGTTGGAAACCACCCCCTGAAATGGTGTTCATGAATAGCAAGTAGCACAACAGGTCGAATCATGAGACTGACGTTGAAATTTACAGCCAGGGTGCATGGGAAAGCCACAAGAGTGCACCTGCTGTCATATGAAATTGCATCGCAGACCGTAGCTCCAGGTATGTGTCCAGTGTGTTTACCACGCAGACAGGTTGATTGCAGCTCCTCAAGAGGCCTCTTCCTAACCAACACACAGCCATAACTGGCACCGAGGCACAACCAGCTGTCATCAGAAAAAAACAACTAACTTCCACCCTGCCCTTCAGTGAGCTCTGAGTCGCAAGTTTGGGGTCAAGTGGAATGCACGCTACAAGGCATTTGCCTCGGAGCTGTCCTTGAAGTAATAAATTTGTAACAGTTAATTGTGTCACTGTGGTGGCAACTGCTGTTCGCAGATGCAGTACGATGCGCCAGAGCCAAACGCCGAAGACGATGGTCTCCCCTTTCGATAGTACCACGTGGCCGTCGGGCGTCCGGCCTTCTTGCGACCGTACATTCTCGTGACCACCGCTGCCAGCAATCATGTACTACGGCTACATTCCAGTCAAACCCTTCTACAGTATCGCAGAAGGAACATCCAACTTCTGATAGCCCTATTACAAGACCTCCTGCAAACTCTGTGAGGTACTGGTAACAGCGTCTTTGAAGCCTTGAAGTCATTCTTAAATAGCACCAACTCAGCGTGTCCAGTCTCAAAGATAACTAATACTCGCGACCGTTACAGCGTGTGTTGAAAGGAAACCTGACTTGCATCCTCATAATGGTGCTACTAACGCCAGTCTCATGCGACTGGTGTGAAATATGAATAGTCATCATCTTTCAGGTATAGAGACACGCCTACCAACTTTCGTTTACGTCGCACAACTCTTTCTTGTTCTTACGATCTTTTTCCGCCAATGTATGTCTTGAAGATAGACACACTGGTCTACGCTGAGGTAATACGCATAGTTCTTTCACTTGTGTCGTGCATTTGGATTGTTTTGAAGCATGCAAGACATCTAACTACAAATTTTTCCTTTGCCTTTCGCCCCATCGTTCCTCCGTAGTAGGGTAACAGCACTAGATTGGGAGGAAGGTAGAGGGAGTGGGGGGGGGGGGGGGGGGGAGAGGGAGGGAAGGGTTGCTTGAGGGTTGGTTCCAGCACGCAGACGTCGAGGTACATGCCATCGATTGTACAGTCATGCTCTGAGCACGAACATCAGCACTGCAACAGGATTGTTCACTGCTATCGATCTCTCGATATACTCCCCAGCTTTTGCACACACAGCTCGATGGGAATCGGTCTGTGGATTGCACTCTAGAGATCACTTCGGCTGGGTGAAGTGGCTCTGACCCGCATTCGAATTGGCACCGCACTCTAAAACCTGGCTTTTTACTCCTGCGAGAGGACCCCCCCCCCCCCACCCCCTCCCACCACCCCTTGTCTATGATGTCTTTTGCGTGCAAATCACTGTACGTCATATTTTAACTGAATGCAGATCATTTTGTGGTAAGTGGGCTGAAGCAAGTTGGAGATCTGCTCTCTATTTTAGCTGATGACAAGTGTGATCAAGCTGTTAAAATATTGTGACGTGCCTGGACTCTGGTCAAGAATTTTAGGTTGGAGATTTTATTTTGCTGCAGAGCGACTGGCTCATCCCTTTTATTCCAGTGACCATCCAGCCGCGGATATCTGCTGCCTTCTTTCAGTTATTTCCATTGTTTTTCCCTTTTTACTGTCCATTATTAATACTTCTCACAACGTGATATTGGTTGTTTAGCACATGTGCGTGCGTGTGTGTGTGTGTGTGTGTGTGTGTGTGTGTGTGTGTGTGTGTGTGTGTGTGCGTGTGTGTGTGTGGCTTTTAGAACGTTCTATACAGGTTGATCCATTGATCGTGACTGGGCCAAATATCTCACGAAATAAGCGTCAAACGAAAAAACTACAAATACGAAACTTGTCAATTTTGAAGGGGGAAACCAGATTGCGCTATGGTTGGCCCGCTAGATGGCGCTGCCATAGGTCGAACGGATATCAACTGCGTTTTTCTAAATAGGAACCCCCAGTTTTTATTACATATTCGTGTAGTACGTAAGGAAATATGAATGTTTTAGTTGGGCCACTTTTTTCGCTTTGTAATTGTCACCAACATATGGCTCACAATTTTAGACGAACAGTTGGTAACAGGTAGCTTTTTTAAATTAAAATACCAAACGTAGGTACGTTTGAACATTTTTTTTCGGTTGTTCCAATGTGATACATGTAGCTTTGTGAACTTTTCATTTCTGAGAACGCATGCTGTCACAGCGTGATTACCTGTAAATACCACATTAATGCAATAAATGCTCAAAATGAGGTCCGTCAACCTCAATGCATTTGGCAATACATGTAACGACATTCCTCTCAACAGCGAGTAGTTCGCTTTCCGTAATGTTCGCACATGAATTGACAATGCGCTGACACACGTTGTCAGGCGTTGTCGGTGGATCACGATAGCAAATATCCTTCAACTTTCCCCACAGAAAGAAATCCGGGGACGTCAGATCCGGTGAACGTGCGGGCCATGGTATGGAGCTTCGACAACCAATCCACCTGTCATGAAATATGCTATTCAATACCGCTTCAACTGCACGCGAGCTATGTGTCGGACATCCATCATGCTGGAAGTACATCGCCATTCTGTCATGCAGTGAAACATCTTGTAGTTACATCGGTAGAACATTACGTAGGAAATCAGCATACATTGCACCATTTAGAGTGCCATCGATAAAATGGGGGCCAATTATCCTTCCTCCCATAAAGCCGCACCATACATAAACCCGCCAAGGTCGCTGATGTTCCACTTGTCGCAGACATCGTGGATTTTCCGTTGCCCAATAGTTCATATTATTCCGGTTTACGTTACCGCTGTTGGTGAATGACGCTTCGTCGCTAAATAGAACACGTGCAAAAAATCTGTCATCGTCCGGTAATTTCTCTTGTGCCCAGTGGCAGAAGTGTACACGACGTTCAAAGTCGTCGCCTGGTGCATAGAAATATGGTACGGGTGCAATCGATTTTGATGTAGCATTCTCAACACCGACGTTTTTGTGATTCCCGATTCTCGCGCAATTTGTCTGCTACTGATGTGCGAATTAGCCGCGATAGCAGCCAAAACACCTACTTGGGCATCATCATTTGTTGCAGGTCGTGGCTGACGTTTCACCTGTGGCTGAACGCTTCCTGTTTCCTTAAATAACGTAATTATCCGGCGAACGGTCCGGACACTTGGATGATGTCGTCCAGGATACCGAGCAGCATACAAGGCACAAGCCCGTTGGGCATTTTGATCACAATAGCCATACATCAACACGATATCGACCTTTTCTGCAATTGGTAAACGCTCCATTTTAGCATGGGTAATGTATCACGAAGCAAATACCGTCCTCACTGGTGGAATGTTACGTGATACCACGTACTTATACGTTTGTGACTATTACAGCGCCATCTATCACAAAGCGAAAAAAGTGGTCCAACTAAAACATTCATATTTCTTTACGTACTATACGAATACGTAATAAAAATAGGGGTTCCTATTTAAAAAAACGCAGTTGATATCCGTTTGACCTATGGCAGCGCCATCTAGCGGGCCAACCATAGCGCCATCTGGTTTTCCCTTTCAAACTAGACGAGTTTCGTTCTTTGTAGTTTTCTCGTTTGATGCTTATTTCGTGAGATATTTGGCCCGGTCAGTATCAATGGACCATTCTGTATATTTCTATCTGCCGTTCCCACTTTAGTAATTTTGCTATCTTTATTCACTCTCATGTCATTACATTCTAGTACTGGCGCCAAAGCCCTTGCTGGCGTGCTCCCTCGTCACCACACCACTACCACCACCGCCACACCACCATCACCATCAACACCATTATCATCGTCACGTAGCCCAAAGAAAAGTGGAATCCATGAGGACTTGCTGCCGATCGATATGGATGGTGGTTGGTGCCAGAAGGCAGGAACAGAACCCAGCGGAAGACTTGTACGAGGTCGTGCTGAAAACTAATGCCTCCGAAGTTTTTTTCTGTTCTAAATATCGGTTAAGGTATTACATGTCGTGCTTATTACTCTGTCGACTTTCTCGCGTCACCGACGCAAGTTACAACCCTCTGCCGCAAGAGGGCACTGAATTGTAGGGTGTAACGTGACGTATGAAACGCAATTATGCCGGTGGGTGAGAAACGTTGTGCTGTAATAGAGTACATGGAGTACCCCTCCATCAGCACAACATTTCCATCCCACACACGGGCAGAGTGACATCTGCAACAATCCGATGTCTTGGGTTCACTGTCCTCGATCATTCTCCACACAGTCGCGACTTGGTCCAGTCCGATTTTCAACTGATTCCAAAACTTACCATCGAGGACTTCACTTTGATAGTGATGAAGCTGTCCAAGCAGAGGTGAGATTGTGGCTCCGTCAACAAAGACAGACAGTCTACAGCGACATTATCGAGAAACTCGTCTCTCGATGGGAGAAATGTGTTCGTCGCCAGGGTGACTATGTTCATAAATAAATATGTATAAAAGAAGAATAAAGATGTAGAATGTTAACAATGTTTGTTTTATTTAAAAAGCCTTAAGAGTTTTCAAATAAAACATTCAGAGGCATTACTGTCATTAGCAATTATTACCCTAGACAGCGATTTATAGTCTTTCATCGTTCAGATGTAACAGCATTCTTTAGCATTTGACGGATCGGACCTGAAACTATTCAGTTCCTCCTTAACGTATTTGTTGAATATCGAGTGGAGCAAACAGGATTACTCTGTTAGATTTCTTGACGAACTGTTCGTCTATGATGAGCGTCCTGCTTGTAATTGCATCATGGTCACTAATCCCTGTCTCGTTGATGACGTTCTGGAAAAGTCTTCAAAATGCGCCCGATGCAGAAGAAGGGAAAACGGAGAAATACAAAATTGTTAAGGCTTTCGTCGCCACTTGTTGACAAACTGCCTATTGGTTTCTGTCTCAGGTTCTTCGGCCGACGTTCATCTGATGATTTTACTTTCTTCGCACAGTATCGTATCAGCCATCTCATCTTCATCCACTTTCTCTCACCCTACTATAGTATTTTATAAGAGAAATGAAGGCACTCTCAAATTTTTAAAACTCATTCAGATAATCGTGGCTGTCATGATCACGGACTACAAAAGGATGAACGAGCCTATCTAATAAGGTGACCGTACGAACTCCCCCTCACCAATTTGATTCGTGCTGACAGGATGTGCACGACGTAACTATGACTTCAACATATATAAACAGAAGACTCAACTCTCGACCGTTATCGAAAAAATAGAGTTTGGACATTGTACCCATTTTTGTATGGCTGCTGGTACTCAAGAAAGGACGTCGAACAGATTTGCAGAAATATAGATCTATATCTCTAACGTCGATCAGTTGTAGAATTTTGGAACACGTATAATGTTCGAGTATAATGACTTTTCTGGGGACTAGAAATCTACTCTGTAGGAATCAGCATGGGTTTCGAAAAAGACGGTCGTGTGAAACCCAGCTCGTGCTATTCGTCCACGAAACTCAAGAGGTCCATAGATGCTGTGTTTCTTGACTTCAGCAAGGCGTTTGATACATTTCCCTACAGTCGTTTAATGAACAAATTAAGAGCATATGGACTGTCAGACCAATTGTGTGATTGGATTGAAGAGTACCTAGGTAACAGAACGCAGCATGTCATTGTCAATGGAGAGAAGTCTTCCGAAGTAAGAGTGATTTCGGGTGTGCCGCAGGGGAGTGTCGTAGGACAGTTGCTATTCACAATATATATAAATGACCTTGTGGATAACATCGGAAGTTCACTGAGGCTTTTTGCAAGCGATGCTGCAGTATATCGAGACGTTGTAACAATGGAAAATTGTACTGAAATGCAGGAGGATCTGCAACGAAGTGATGCATGGTGCAGGGAATGGCCATTGAATCTCAATGTAGACAAGTGTAATGTGCTGCGAATACATAGAAAGAAAGATCCTTTTTCATTTAGCTACAATATAGCAGGTCAGCAACCGGAAGCAGTTAATTCCATAAATTATCTGGGAGTAGGTATTAGGAGTGATTTAAAATGGAATGACCATATAAAATTAATCGTCGGTAAAGCAGATGACAGACTGAGATTCATTGGAAGAATCCTAAAGAAATGCAATCCGAAAACAGACGAAGTAGGTTACAGTACACTTGTTCGCCCACTGCTTTAATACTGCTCACCGGTGTGGGATCCGTACCAGGTAGGGTTGATAGAAGAGATAGAGAAGATCGAACGGAGAGCAGCGCGTTTCGTTACAGGATCATTAAGTAATCGCGAAAGCGTTACGGAGATGATAGATAAACTCCAGTGGAAGACTCTGCAAGAGAAACGCTCAGTAGCTCGGTACGGGCTTTTGTTGAAGTTTCGAGAACATACATTCACCGAGGAGTCAAGCAGTATATCTCGCGAAGAGACCATGAGGATAAAATCAGAGAGATTAGAGCCCACACGGGAGCATACCGACAATCTTTCTTACCACGAACAACACGAGACTGGAATAGAAGGGAGAACCGATAGAGGTAGTCATAGTACCCTCCGCCACACACTGTCAGGTGGCTTGCGGAGTATGGATGTAGATGTAGATGTAGAAAGAAGTCTGTAGCCGAGCCTGTTAAGCGGTTACGTTAGTATGGAGAATGTGAATATCCTAACTGCACTTCTTTTCTTTCAATTTAATTATTATGACTGATACATTTATTATTTTCATAATCTTTATCATGAAAAAAGGAGAAAAGGTTTTCGTGATGAGACTGAAGAAAAGTGGATACACATGAACTTTCACCCAAATTAGTTTAGTCATTTTATTTATATTATTTTATCCACAGATCTCTCGCTTAAGGAACTAAGCACCTGCTCGCTTGACTGAGGAATCCTTCGTTGCTAGGGCCATAGAAAGTACGGTCAGCGCGCGTAAAATGTTGAAACTTGATTTTCTCAAAATATGATTCAAACCGGTGACGGGAAGTTCGTACGGTCCTCTTGTAACAGACATTAAAATAACCTATGTAGTAATTTGGGCAACAGTCCTGACAACAGAGAAAAACCTTATAATCTTTTGTACACTCATTTTAACGTTATTTAAAACAGTGGACAACTCATAAGCTGAAATTCAGGAAATGAAAATGGAATAACGTAAGTAACTTAGCCTGACTCACGAATACGTAAGTTTCTTCCGTATTCAGCCATCCAAGGTTCGCGCTCAGCGGCTATAACATAGGTTCTAGATCGACACAGCTTGGTTGCGATGTGTAGTCTGAGTAGAGGGTAGCAGTTCTTCTTGGCCGTTCGCATCGGGCGACAAAAGCAACACTGTTAAAGGCAGATGGATCAATCTGCGGAAGTCGTAGGACGTGAGCACTTCGTGTTGAAAGCTGCGAGTGCGTAACTCTGTCATCGGTTAGGACTTTTGGCTGCGGCCACTAAGCTGTTGTTGGCTGTTGCAAAAAAAGTAACTCTTAACGCGCTCCCCTGACGTTCACCAGTCTCCTGTGTATGTCGACCTTGGAATACCTTGCCAAGTCTGAAACTGAAAACTCCCCTGAAAGACACATTCGCTTTATAATGGAAGGACAATCTCGGGAATCCATTCATACAGTGACTATGAATGCCTTTTACTCTAATTATGTGCCGAACGTCTGCCCGAACAGTGTGAAAGGCTGCAAGGTTGTCAGCAGATGGTTCACGTTGAAAGTTCGTATTGTCGTCTGCCTATCCCTGGTGACTAAGTGATTTCCTTGCTACACCATGGGGCCGACCGTCTACCATATTTAACGGACGACTCCGGGATATAATCAGCCCTGTGAACGACGGTAATTTCGTGTTCTACTATGGTCTGGATGTTGGATTAGATTAAATACAGCAAAGCAGTAAAGAGTCCAGTTGTCTTTGTATAACATTCATTTAGGTTGTTTTGTGACAAGTTGTGATGTATCTGGCATGTGGATCCAAACAGTAAACTGGTCACTAGTGTGCAAATGCTCCGCCATTCCCAAAGAGCACTGTCAGCTAACTTGGGAGAGCAAAGTGACGGGTCAGAGGCTGTGAACGGTCCGTTTACTGAGCTGAAATTGGCCCCTTTCCTTATACTGAGGAGGCATCATTCGACAAGTATAACCTCCTCACTATTCGATCCCTGGAACAAGTGTATGTGAGCTGAATAGTATTTGATGCGCACTGAAATCCCTTTGGAGGAGAGTGGGATGGGGGGGAGGGGGGAGGGGATTGTGGATGAGGTCCTTAAGCGGCTCGTTATTCATTTGTTCTTGAGATGCCATACAAAGGAAACACACAGCTGTCATTCCTGCCTCCCAAAATCGCGCCGCTTCTAACAGCAGGCATAACATGTTTGCGAAACAAATTTATTTTCTCAAACGGTTAATTTGCATGCTTTTAACATCTATGTTCACCATACAGCCGGCTGGGGTCGCCGACCGGTTCTAGGCGCTACAGTCTGGAACCGTGCGACCGCTCCGGTCGCAGGTTCGAATCCTGCATCGGGCATGGATGTGTGTGATGTCCTTAGGTTAGTTAGGTTTAAGTAGTTCTAAGTTGTAGGGGACTGATGACCTCAGAAGTTAAGTCCGATAGTGCTCAGAGCCATTTCAACCATTTTTCGCCATACAACAGAATACTGTGTGAAGTGCAAATCCTTCACTTTGACATGACAAATTAAATTAACTATCCGTTGACTTACCACAACTTGTTTCTGATATGGAAAGGTAAAAAAATGAGTGATAACACTTTATTATAAGAAAACCAAAGAAATGCTTAATTTTCTTTTATCTATATCCTGTGTTTCTTTTTAATGTTGTCTAGGTAAGTGATGCTACAAGCCAGTGCGCACATTAGAGATCTCCCCGTCTCGAGATGACAAGTGTCGTTGGCTCTGTAGGCTGTATAGTAGATAACCGAGTTCAGGCTCCGCCGCGATACGTGAATGAGCCGTTGACAGACCAGCAGCCCAGTAGCCCAGAGTGCTAGCCCGAGCACCAGGTTCAGTGGGCGCCAGGGCCCAGGTCGGAGTCGCTCACGCGTGCTACACGATCCAGCCCAGCGGGGAGGGGGTAGCACTGGCTCGCGGAGTGCGACACATACCTCTGACCTCAATAAACAATTTACAAAATGCTGATTAGAAAATTTATAGACGAAATAGGTAATAAGACATGAAAAAATTGTAAGAGAGTATGTTTTGTTGTTGTGGTCTTCAGTCCTGAGACTGGTTTGATGCAGCTCTCCATGCTACTCTATCCTGTGCAAGCTTCTTCATCTCCCAATACGTATTACAGCCTACATCCTTCTGAATCTGCTTAGTGTATTCATCTCTTGGTCTCCCTCAACGATTTTTACCCTCCACGCTGCCCTCCAATACTAAATTGGTGATCCCTTGATGCCTCAGAACATGTCCTACCAACCGATCCCTTCTTCTAGTCAAGTTGTGCCACAAACTCCTCTTCTCCCCAATTCTATTCAGTACCTCCTCATTAGTTATGTCATCTACCCATCTAATCTTCAGATAGTATATGAATAAAGAGAGTATATGAATAAACAAAACATTACAGAGAGAAATTATCACCCACTGCATGGAACTCCTGTATATAACAGGAGTGTTCCACAAGGATTTGAATACTTGGATTTTCTCAGTTTTGCTGGAAGCCTTGCAAGTGGCCTACTAAGTCGTAAACTCGTCAACCAGGATACATAGTTAAACTAAGCCCTGATTTATCGATGCACACATCAATTATATTATTATAGTTTTATTTATTTAACCAAATCTCTTACACTGGTCCACGACACAACACATACAGTACCCTTTTTAACATCCTAGTTTCCTAAGAAAGAGCACTTTTAACTTGGCGACCAGTGTCAATTATATGAGTGTCTGAAGGGCAATGTATGTAAATAACACAGACTATGAACTAATAATGTTAACACTGGCAGTACTTGTACTACTGCAGTTGCTGCCACTGATAGTAATAACAGTAATACTACGAGGGTTGCTCAGAAAGTAATGCATCGCATTTTTTTTCGGGAGAAAACAATGCTACGAATGCGAAACATTACGTATGTATTATTTGAAGTCTCTTGAGTGAGCGCGCCAAGTTTCCGTCACTTCCGACAGATAAGCGTAGCTTCAGAACAGTTTCAAAATGGCGTCTGTAGGTCGTGTAAGTGACAAGCAATGTGCCGTCATTGAATTTCTGACCGCAGAGGAAGAAACTGTGGTGAATATCCACAAACGTTTGCGCAAAGTTTATGGAGCATCTGCTGTCGACAGAAGTACAGTTAGTCGCTGGGCACGGAGGGTGAGGTCATCAGAAGGCGGTTCGCCGAAGCTCCACGATTTGCAGCGGTCGAGGAGACCATCCACGGCTGTCACGCCTGACAGCCCTGACCTAGCCCCTCGCACTTGCACTTGTTTGGGCCATTAAAGGATGCCATTGGTGGACGACATTCTGAGGACACCGAGAAAGTCATACACACACTGAAGCTCTGGCTCCGCCACCAGGACAAGGATTGGTACCGACAGGGCATACACGCCCTTGTTTCGCGCTGGAGGAAGGTCATAGAACGATAGAACGGGATGGAGATTACGTGGGAAAATAGGGTGTGTAGATAAAACACCATTCTTTCGAGTGTGATTCTCATTATGTTCAATAAAGGATTGTTGAAGAAAAAATATGCGGCGCATTACTTTCTGTGCAGCCCTCGTAATAATAATAATAATAATAATAATGATAACAACAATAATGATAGTGGCAGATATAAAAAGAATTGATTGGTGTACAAGGTAGATGTTTTCTGATACAACGACTTTTGGGGAAAGGAAACTTACAGAGACTGCACCATCTGAGAATACTGAGAAAAGAGGAAGATCTGGTTGGAAAGAAGAATGTGCATGGGTAATGAGCGCATACAGGAACAATGGTTATGATTACTGCTGCTAGAGTAGATATGCCATTGACTTTCGAGGATGTGGCTGGGCGATGGAGTGGAACAGAAAGGATTTTGCTCTGATGGGAACGGGTGTTTCTGCCACGTTGTTCAGAAAAGAGCGTTGAGATCGAGGAGAGGTATGACGGATGTGTTCATTGATAGGACAGTAGAGGCGACAGAGGGCAGGATTGTGGTAATGGTTGCACTTCCCAGTACGTAGCCAGGATAGCTGTGCATATGATGATGAAATATGATCAAAGAGTCGGCCATTACCGATATACCGAACACAGGCATTCATTATTAGTTCCAAGCACCGTGAGCTTTCCTGTGAAAGGCCTTGCAGTACAACATCGGTGTAATCAGTAACTGGATGTATAAGTGTTTGTACAGGTTTCTATTTCAGGTCAAGAGGGAAGAGCTTTTCATATTTTTGTAGGTCATGGAGAGATGCTGATGCCTTCTTCCGCATTGCAGTTACTTGCTCAGTCGAATTAAGTTTTTCATTTATTATTACTCCTAGATCCATTGCTGAAGGATAGAAGTTGATATTTGTCCCTTTTACGGTTAAAGATGGTGAGGATTCCCGATATTTCTAACTAATGAGCCTAGAATGACCAACCAGTACCGATTGCGCTTTGTATGGTTTGAGCTTTAACCCTGTATCGTACTCCCGTTCTGATAGTGCACACAGGTCGATACTGACACTCTCAGTAGCCTTCAGGTTTCTTTTTGGTTTTGCATTTGGATACACCTGGAGGTCATCAGCGACCACGTGGTATTTGCAGTCGCTCAAAACAGATGATACATCATTTACCAACAATGAAATGAGTTTAGGTCCCTGGGGAACACCTGATATCAGCTGCCTCCATTGTGACTTCGTGGTGCTGGACATGACACACAGCTGGCGAGACGTCAGGTGTGAGCGAAACCATTGCACTGCGCTTGGCGAGTAATTAAGGCTCTTAAGTTTGACAAGTAAAGTGTCGAAGTCGGCGATGTCAAACGCTTTGCTGAAGTCTAAGAAGCACACGACAGTTGCCTCTTGTGTATCCAAGGCATCCGTCGTCTTTATCAAGGCAGATGCTGTGCCACGATGTTTACGGGGATCTGACTGGTACTCATTCTAACACACCAAATGAATTCGCAGTTGCGAATAAGGGCTACCATCACCTGTAGCATGGAATGACGACTATGAAAATTTATGCCGGAACGGGACTCGAACCCGGATTTCCCGCTTATCGCAAGCGGTCGCCTTACCGTTTGGCTATCAGTGCTCAACTCACGGTCAGCCTCAAACTTCCATATGTCGTCAACAATGCGTGCATGTCCAAAGGAACTTTGCATCGTAATCAGAATAACACAGGCCCTGGACAGTGCAGGATGAATGCAAATACGTCGGTATTCAGAGAGTGCTGTGGCAACGTCCTTTTAGATAGGGGCTTAACTAGTCCCTCTTTTCAGGCCTCAGGAAAAAATCTTGTGGTTAAGAAGTGGTTGAAGATACCTGTTATAGTGGTCGGTAGTGTGACAGTAATAATTTTCATCATTTGGTCTCTGATACCATCATGTCCAGTAGATGTGGCTGATGTGATCTGATATGAGTGATGGTTTTTTGACGGTACTGATGGTTGGCTACGATTTTTGGTGGCTACAGTCGTTTACTCCCATGAAGTAATTAATCAGTCTGTTTCGTTTTTGGTTCATTTGTGGATGTAGGTAATGTGAAGTACCGGTTCACTTCTTCAGCTGGGACAATGGGATCAGCTGCAGCTTATACTTCGCCCATATCAAGACCACGCAGCTTTTTCTATAGGATAGCTGGTCTATTTCTGTTGTCGGTTAATGTATGAGCACACCTGAGTTTTGCATTTCTCACAGCCTGACTAACTCTGTTTGGCTTCTGCTTATAAGCAATGTGGTTTTTCCTGGGGGTGTCATTTGTGTGCCCGATCTGCAGCATACTTGGGATTCAGATATATTCAGGACACAGTAACCAATTCTGAATTGTCATCTGACTACAAAAATGAGAAAAGGAAATAATCACAGCAGATCACACTCACAAGAAACTGCACAGCTAGAAATGAATAAATGGATATTCACCAGAATCACTCGTGAAATCCTATGAAAAATACAGTGCAGAAATGGTCAACTTATACCAAACACTGTGTAATGAGATGGTTCTTCTAGACTGTAGTCATAACACGGCAATCTGAAAATGATTAATTATTGTTAACACTTCCGCAAAGCAACCGAATAATAATGTAAATGAGAGCTGGTTCCTCAGGATGGGGCCGTAATCAGTTACTCTCGGTTACACAACAAATACGGAAACTTTATTTAAAGAAATTAAAATTTGGTCGGATAGTGTCTGCGCCAGCGGACACTGTATGAAGCTAGTTGTCAGACTCAGTAGTCTGAGGGAATCCTGTTTACTGTCTCGTTAGCGACTGGCTCAGGTTAGTCACCGAGGCACAAACTTCTATGTCCGAAACTATTTTATAATATTGATTTCCGAACTTGATTCCACGTTTTAGTGAACAGATGACGGATCATTTGTGCTGACAAGCCCCTAGCAGCACAGAAACTCAGTTGTAACATTTTTTGCCTTTAGCCTATTGACGTCGACTGGTTTCGATGTCTTACTTCCCAACAAAGGAAAATATATGAAGAATAAATATTGATGGCGTCTTCACAGCAGTCCAGTGCAGTTGTTTAGCAATAAAAATGATAATAACAAAAAAGGTAATACATTTCTAACATAATACAGTACGACACTTCTGAGGTGACTGTCCATTAGCAAAATGAGAAAATTCTGAATTGCATACTTACATCCTTTTTATACTTTGACGTCATAGGGATATATTTGGACAGATTAAAGCGTTTAGTTTACTTGCAGGATCACCTTGCTCGAAGTAGAACGTTATTACGGAATAGATTTCTCATAAAACAGCCCGTGACGATGTTGTCCCGCATGTGGTATCAGTAGTCTGCGGCATTTATTTACATTCTGAATGCCGAGTTACGATTGGAGGTGCACGATTCGTTCTGTAACAGGCAGCTGCAGTGCACAACGAAAAGTAGGATACCTCCACCATCTCACATTGAGTCAGACAGTTTTATTCGCGAACCTTGCTTTACTGACAGCGGACGATTTCTGATCACGTCATTGTTCTTGTGAAGGAACGGAGTCTGACGGCGTCAGTGGCGCGGGGACTGTGTGGGTCTTCTGAGAGATTGTGGTTGAGGCGATACCGGGATACTGGAGACTCTGGTAGGCGTTAAGACTCCAGATATCTCTTGCTGGATAATGAACTCGTCAAGACGTCTTGGCAAAAATCTTTGTTTTAAATGTGATGCAGGGTAAAAATACTGCTGCATTTTCTGCGTTCGCAGTTCATCACCAACTTAGGAAGGCTACACCACAATGCAAATGTGCAGCAGCCAAGGAGTGTCTAGCTGATCAGCATCATCTGTACCAATAAACCCTATAATACTATTGTTAATCCATTCAGTAAGCCCCCCTCTCGTTGGGGACGGGAGGGGCACGCCGTCCTCGCAGCAGTGCCTGGCGGGTGCTAGCTGGCTCTGTGATTCCGCCGGTGGAAGTGACCTGCGCTGCTTCTAGATCAGCTCCCTTCTTCTCTAAGCTTCAGCGTCGGATCGACGAAGGTATAGGTATGCACGTAAACGTTGATTCGTCGAAACAACTAACGTGTAGTATTCACGAACAAAATGAACTCGTTGATTCGACGAAATTTTAGTAATGAGCGACCAATTTGCAGTAGGTATCTGATTGGATGTTTGTTGAAAAGAATGTTTTGGTTTCAAATGGGTTTTGATACGAATTGCAAAACTTTTATTTTCGTTTTAGGTCCTGACGAATTACTCAAAACAGAGTTATGCATGTAACGGAATCAGATATTGACGTATCATCTGATGATTCTCACGAAGAATACAATGTCAAAGAAGAAGACATCGTTTCCGATGAGACGATCCACTGTGCATCAGATCGAGACGAAGAAACACTTACCGCAACGATGAACCAAATTGAGAAGGAAGAGTTTGTTGGAAAAAACAAGAAGAAGGCAAAACAGTCAACTATTCATCCCAAACATACTGGTCTGAAAAGTGTGCAGAACACAGGAAACGAGAATGGAAAAAGAGTTCCTCAGCAGCTTCCTAGTCGTTAGCCACAATCTCGTCCTCTGAAGACAACTGCCAGTACATTTTGGTACCATAAAAACGCGAGCTGATGTCTAGGACAGGAATGGCCTGTCTCGACTGGATTTCATGTTCCTTCTTGCAGATGCTTTGTCAGAGAGATGGCACAATGAAGGAAAAGATATTCTAGGGCAACATCGGCACGTGAAGCAGAGAATAGAAAACGTGTTGAGGCTAGAAATATCTTTGAACGGTGCTCGAAACAAAAGGAAGAGGAACTTCACCCCTCCTCCAGCGGTTCCCAACGCATGCCAAAGAGCCACATCCCAACCCGGCCCTCTCAGCCGAAAGATCGCCGCATTTACAGAGACTGCAGCTATAAGTTGAGAAGAGTGACGAAAAACAACTGTGAAACTTGTGACACACCTGTGTGTGACGAACATCACAACACTGTGTGCAATACGTGCCATCAGCAACGCTCATGAAGCCTGAAGAAATTCACATTGTCGGGATGAGCTACCTGTCTCCCAGACCGTTATTCCTTTAAAGTCGATTTTGTACAATTCCTCAAAGCAACATTTATAGTCAAGAGGCCATTTGGTATATGTACTCATATTCTCTAATCAAGGACAGCTTTGATTTACTTTTTGTATCTTTTCCGGATGTTGTATTCGTTTTTATGACGGCTGGTCTGATTATTTCGTTGGGTATACGTATTTTCTGTTTTTCCACATTTTTGTCAAGTTACTTTTCTTTCATTAGATAAATTGGTCAAGTATTTTTCTTCTGTTTGATTAACTATTGTTTCTATACAATACTCTTGACATGCGATCACTCAGATTATCGTGCAAGATATTCAATTTTCTTTTGGATACTTATTCTCTTATGTTCCTCTGGATAAAAAATTGTTTGTGAAACTCTGCGGTTAGAATTTTTGTGATTCATTGCAATAGAAAGACCGTGTAAATCTTGTAACGTATTTTTCGTTAACTTTCCTTCAATACAAGGTTTATAATTCCACCGTTCAAAGTGGCTCAAATGGCTCCAAGCACTATGGGACTTAACAACTGAGGTCATCAGTCCCCTAGACTTAGAACTACATAAACCTAACTAACCTAAGGACATCACACACATCCATGCCCGAGGCAGGATACGAACCTGCAACCGTAGCAGCAGCGCGGTCCCGGACTGAGGCGCCTAGAACCGCTCCGCCACAGCAGCCGGCTTCTATCGTTGCTTCTACTGGCCAAACGTAGGTGTGGTAACCCAACTGACGAAGGTATAGGGCAGATAAAATGTTAGTCGGTTTCTAAAAAAACTGTTACCAGGCGCTCATGTCACCCTCCACTGCTGTCCCATCCAACGGTGGCGGAGTGGTGTGTGTGTGTGTGTGTGTGTGTCTGTGTGTGTTTTACTCGTCACTCGGTTGTATGGAATAAGCGCAGTGAGATGGACAATTGTTTGGTAGAAAGTGCTCCTGACAACACCTTGAATAGAGCTGCCTACTTTGTTTGTATGGCAGTGGTGTACCATCGTAACCCGGCCTAAGAATGCTAATAGTAAAAAGACCCTAGCCAACAGAGCTCGGAGACAAGTGTAACGCCTTGTCAATGACAATTTGTTTCCAAAACCGATACGAATTGTTGCCGCAAATGAATGGAGGTCCATCTCAACCAGTTTACCATCGAACATTATGTTTTTGCTGTCGTTTCTTTATCTTTGTTTTCCTATGTATATAAAGAGTGTGTGTGTGTGTTTTATGAATTATTTCGTCAGCCTACCCGTCATGGCCGGCTGGTGTGGCCGAGCGCTTCAGTCTGGAACCGCGCGACCGCTACGGTCGCAGGTTCGAATCCTGCGTCGGGCATGGATGCGTGTGATGTCCTTAGGTTAGTTAGGTTTAAGTAGTTCTAAGTTCTAGGGGACTGATGACCCCAGATGTTAAGTCCCATAGTGCTCAGAGCCATTTGAACCCGTCATGCAAGAGCGTCAGGAAACATATTGTCTCTAACAAAAGCTGTTCCCAAATGATACTTTATAACCTCTACGGCAGGGTTTCCCAAACAATGCTCCACGGAACACTGGTCTTCCGCGGGAAATGAAAAAGTGCTCCACGAGAAACTGTTAATAACATGGCGTGTTTTATGACATTTTCACGATGCTAATTTTTTTATTTTATTATGACTACGGTGTCCCTAGTTACGTTGTAAAATTCAAATAATCACTGAATAGAACAACTGTTTCTCATTTTTTTAAATTTTTATTAACCTTGAAAATAAACAAGGTGTACTGTCAAAGAACCAGCAATCTAAAAGTCTTCCGTCAGAGCACTCGCACTTTACGAGGCACATCATGTGACGGATCAATGAAAGCGTACACTCATCAAAACATTTTAAGCTTTAATCATAGAGTTGTGAAAATTGATCGAGGTAATCAAACTTCCATTTCCTTCATTTGTTTAATTCTTCTTTTTCTGACAGTGTATTTTGATTGAGATAATATGCAGGTTTTTAAAAAAGCTTCGTACACAAAATTATATTGTTTATTGTAGATAAAATGAAACAATTTTTATGTGTCAAAAAGTCACAGGTGCACTGTTTTCCCGATAGGGTTTCTTGAAGGTTTTTGACTTTAGTGATATTCAGAGATCGATTTCATACTGCCATATGCTGCTGAAAATGTCGTCCGATTAGAGTAATATACAACTGACATCTGCGTGCCAATGATTGCCTAACACACTCTCCACACCCCCGCTCTTCAGGAGTGGGGCCGGGAGAAAGTGGTGGCCGCAGTATTGGTCCATCGCTCCCAAACAAATGTTCTCTAGCGTCAGCGCCAAAGTGTGGTCGGGCCCCGTCATCTTCGAACCATAATCGTTGCGCGACTGTTCCAGGATTTCCAGTAGAACTTCAGAAACAGAGTTGCGGTCATTTCGTTCACCTAACGCGTGAGAAGGCAGATACGGTGAAAAGGTACCAGCCCATACATTTATGGTGAATATTTGTTGGTGGTGGAGCATACGAGTTGCCTTAGGAATTTCCAACTCCCACACTGTTCTGGCTGTTGAATATTCCTTCCCTTGTGAACGCAGCCTCGTTATTGAACAAAACACACGTCAGGGATGGCTACAATTTGGATTAAGTACCATAGCACATTTCCATGCGCTGTGCAAAGTCAAAAACTGATAGGTCTTGCCCATCTCGTGCAGAATGTTCCACACGTTAGTGCTGGAGTTATTTAGTTTCTTGGAAACAAATCGTGTGCTGATTCCGCGGTTGTCCTCAAACAGTTCACACACTGCGCGCTCTATCAGTTACCCGTCGTTCTGATCTGAGGGATCTTATTTTACGAAGACGGTCATCAAGCCTTTCAGATGTGACACGATTTGATACCTTTCTCCCTGGAAATCGTTCTAAATACAGGCGCCTTTCTGCTCTACTGTTGATTTGTGCATCAGTTAACTCCGTTAGAGCGTATTTAGCCATCAAGAACCTGTAAACATCGGTAAAAACTTTCACGTAAACACAAAATAACGAGTTACAATAATTTTTTATGCGAGGACCTCTACGCTGCTAACACTGGAATGGAAACCTATGTTCCTATACCAACATTAAGATGTAATTGTATTGAAAATGAGCTTCCAATTGCAACGTGTCGCATACGAAGCAGTTCAAATGGTTCAAATTGCTCCAAGCACTATGGGACTTAACATCTGAGGCCATCAGTCCCCTAGAACTTAGAACTACTTAAACCTAACTAACCTAAGGACATCACACACATCCATGCCCGAGGCAGGATTCGAACCTGCGACCGTAGCGGTCACGCGGCTCCAGACTGTAGCGCCTAGAACCGCACGAAGCAGTTAGAACAACTGTGAACGTAGAAACCCTGACGGGGAGGCGGTGCACCTGTGACATTTTCATCATAAAACAAACTTTTTATTTTATTTTTATATCTTTGAAATGAAACGAGCACGTAGTAGGGAAGGCGAATGGTCGACTTCGGTTTACTGGGAGAATTTTAGCAAAATGTGATTCATCTGTGAAACACACTGCGTACAGTACACTACCGCAACCGATTTTTGAGTACTGCTGTGGTGTTTGGGATCTCTACCAGGTCGGATTAAAGGAACTCATCGTAGCAAGTCATAAGCGGACTGCTAGATCTGTTACTCGTAGGTTTTTTCAGCAGGTGAGTATTACATAGATGTTTTGTGAGCTGAAATGAAGGGAACACGTTATTTTCGCGGAACACTACTGGGAAAATTGAGAGAACCGACATTTAAAGCCCACTGCAGAACGATTCTAATGCCGCCAACGTGCATTTCACGTAACGAACATGAAGATAAGAGAAATAAGGAAATCGTATGGAGGCATATAAATAGTCTCCAGAATGAGATTTTCACTCTGCAGCGGAGTGTGCGCTAATATGAAACTTCCTGGCAGATTAAAACTGTGCCGGACTGAGACTCGAACTTGAGACCTTTGTCTTTCTTTCAGGAGTGCTAGCTCTGCAAGGTTCGCGGGAGAGCTTCTATAAAGTTTGGAAAGTAGGAGACGAGGTCCTGGCAGAAATAAAGCTGTGAGGACGGGGCGTGAGTCGAACTTGGGTAGCTCAGTTGGTAGAGCAGTTGCCCGTGAAAGGCAAAGGTCCCGAGTTGGAGTCTCGGTCCGGCACAGAGTTTTAATCTGCCAGGAAGTTTCGTATAAATAGTCTATTTGCGAATGGAAGGTAGTGGGAAACGGTACCCCCCGCCCCGCACGACGTGATGTTTTGCGGAATATATATGTAGACGTAGATCCATGATTGTATAACATTATTGACCTTTCGGTTTTCCAGCAACCTAGTGCAAATCTTTTTATCTGACGCCACTTCGGCGACTTTTAATCATCATCCCTGAGCGAATAAAATCTCCCACGAGGCCACAAATCGAGCGTGGGCCCGCTGCGTGGCAGTCAGGCACGCTGACCACTCAGTTACGGAGACGTGGGTGTAATAATTCTTTTACAGACCGTATAAAAACAGCTTTATTGAAATAACCAATTCCATACATATTTCTCTAATTTATCTTGTGTTTCTAAACTAACAATTGATAGCAAATTGATCTCTCTCTCTCTCTCTCTCTCTCTCTCTCACACACACACACACACACACACACACACACACACACACACACACACACACACACACACTAGCAATAAAAATTCGAAAAAAAATAGTTACCCAGCTGCCCATCACAGGAGGAAGAACATTTTTCGTTAAGGATACTGCGATATTCGCTATTTTTAGCTTCATTAAAACAGCAAATAGTTAATACTTTCAGCCAGAAGGCAAATACTTGTTTATAAAGAATGATTAACGTATAATAAGGCGTCGCATAGCGACGGTGGAATTTCCTAAATAAAGTAATTCGTCGTCTTTGGGCGGCAACATAAACAGAAAAATACGGACAGATATGCGATCCTTCACTATTTTGTTCGCTGGGGAACAAATGAAACCTTGAGCGCTAAAACACTTGTATCGTTTTTCTTAAGTATGACGGACGCTGATTTGTGGCAGTCTGATCTAACTTTTACTAAATGTATAAAACCGTGTTACGTCCAAGTTTGAGTGAAGTGTAAAAAAAAGAAGAACTGTTATAAGTTATCGTGACGACGCACGGGTGACTCAAAAGGACAATGGCTATATAAAAGAGCGCTCAATGGACATGAAACGGACATAAAAACCTACCTTCAATGTAGTACTAAGCTTAAGGTACGATATATGTTTTAGTTATAATAAATATTTGTTCTGGAAATACTGAATCATTTAACAGTGTTCATTCCTATCATATCCTCAGTATTATTTTCATTTTAATTATGCATTTGGCTAAGATTACAGACACCAAGATCAGCAGTCCAATGTGCGTGTTACATTGACAAAAAGAAAACTGTTTTATCGTCTTCTTGCATCAGCTTTAATACTGAATTTCCCTTTTGTGTGATGTTACAGTTGTTTTTGCGCTCTTAAGAACTTTCTGGTCCCTTAGGAAATTGTTTTGTCATAAGAATAACTTCACGACCGGGTATGATCGTATCTACGATCATGAAGTAATTAGAAAGACAATAATGCAATTTCTTAATCAATAGCACGCTAGCTGTGACAGCTTCAAGCCACGAGAAACTGCAAGTAAAGACTGTTCACATTTCATAATGCAATATTTTATGACAATGGTCAATCTATGATTCTTACGCCAATTGTGATTGATAAAATAGTAAGCGAAATCTAAAATTCCAACTTTTCCATTGAATAACAACATCACTTTTATTTTGTTACATGACAATACCTGTACGTTCTTCTTCCGAGCCTAAATTTGCTAAACAAGTCCTTATCTTTTTCAACATAAAATCAGTTCTGTATTACACATGAAAAGTAACAATAGGAAACAATTTGCAAGTTAAATAGTAGAAATACACAATCGCTCAAAAGTTTTCGAATGCCCTGAAAGTAAGATGAAAAAAAAAGCTGGTTACCAGATTCAGATTCGAGTTAGCTATATTGTTTCCTCAGTGTCATGCTCAATGTAACGTTTAGGAGTAGCGTTCCACGTTTTTAAAAATAAAATCGTCAAAACAAAGCTTTCTGTTCTTATGCTGTTCAGGTTCCAAGCATTGCAGGCCGCTAATTTTGTACTGTGGCGGCATAATGAATCTTTCCTCACCTGATAGTGATCACAGGACGTCAACAAAACTGTTACATGTAATAAAGGGGCGTGTAGTTATGCAAGAGATATCAAAAGGTGAACTTGAATGAGTGCTTAGTGTAAACATAGATGATGGGGCGAAGAAAGGAGCTTTCAACAGAAAAACGTTCTGCAATTGTGTCTTTACGTGCAGCCGGTGTTACTATATGACAATTAGCATATTGAGAACATATTTCCTTGGGATGTGTCTATTATACCTCGCAGAGACATGCGGATACTGGCCACAATATGGACCGACCTCGGCAGATAGGACATAAGTCACATCAATGATGACAAATATACTGTAGTCACAAGTAAACGTGGTCGCTTCAAAACAGCGTCAGTTTTAACAGCAGAACTCAACCGTAATAGAGAAAAGACGATGAATGTAAGTACTGTGAAAAGACATCTTCAGGCAGTGAAGTTTCACGGGAGTGTGGCGGCTGGGAAACAATGACTAACGGCTATTAATAGGCAGAAGAGACTATACAGGAGAAGACAACATGAAAGCTGGGCAGTAAATCAGTGGAAATAGGTACTTTCAATGACAAATCCAAGAATCAGAGTTTGAGGTCTTTCTTAGAAAGTGACGCAAGTTTGTTCGCCGGTTGCGAGACGAACGAATGTTACTTCAATGTGTATCTCCATCATAAGAGCATGGAAGGGGTTCCCTCATGGTCTGGGGTTGCTTTGGCGGCGGCAAGACTGGTGATCTTGTACAAATAAACGTAACAATGAAGAAATAGGATTACAATCGCATTCTACAGTATCATGTAAAGTCATGTGGAAGACGTTTTATTGGCAAGGGATTCGTCCTACAGCGAGATAATGACCCTAAACACGCTTCAAAACGGTGTAAAGCGTATTTGGCAAATTTAGAAAAAAAGAAGGAACTGACAAACATGATCTAACCACCCCAATCCGCCGACTGTAATCCTATTGAACTGCTTTGTGATCGCTTGGACAGAGCAGTTAAATCATTATTAACGTCCATCACCTCTGGGGCAGACTACAAGAGGAATGGCGGCATATCACCGAGGAAACCTGATTAAGCTGACAGCAAGAATGCTTCGCGTTTGTAGAGCAGTGATTAAAGCCAACGGAGGCTACTCTGAGGAGTGTAAATTTGACTGCCTGTACTTGGTTTCAATAAGATTATTCCAAATCTGACTTGTATTTCTGACATTCATGGTTCTAGTTTCCATTTTTGCCTCAAAATCACGAATGTTCAAAAACTTTTGTGCGATACTGTATGTATTTCTATCGATTGCCAACTTCGTCAGTCCCAATCCAAATATCTGTTTCAAAGGATGTATGGGTATTAGGTACTGAGGTCACACCGTGTGGCTACCACCGACGTTTAAGAGTTAGGGATCGCGTTAAGGCTTGGCAGTTGCTTTAATGGCGTCTGCCTTCTCATCTCCCACAATCTCTTCGTGAATTCACCACGTTTTATCTTCCGCTATTCTGATTATTTCTTATCAGTCATCTTTTTCCACTCCATGAATCTGCGCTTCGTTACTAGTGTTGCGAAGACTTACACGACTTTTTTTTTCCTTCCATGACGTTCATGTCTCGTAAATCTTTCCTACTTTCTACTAATCAGCTGGTTTTAACCACCATTGAACTAATAATGTTTAGTAGGCGTGTGGTAAGTCCGTTGTCCGTTCTATAAACATGTCAACTGACCTTCAAGCGTCTCTTCAGCACACAGGCAGTGAATTAATCTATTTGGATGTCGCGGTATAATGTTATCTTCCATACTGCTTTTGTGAGGCCATAATTTCCTAAGAGTTTCGTAGTTTTTACAACTTCACAGCGCCCTGAATCAGGTGGGTATAAATAAAGTTTTAAGAGTAAGAAATATCCGCAACAAGTAAACTTCCACTGGGATCGTGCGGTAGCGTTCTCGCTTCCCGCGCCCGGGTTCCCGGGTTCGATTCCCGGCGGGGTTAGGGATTTTCTCTGCCTCGTGATGACTGGGTGTTGTGTGATGTCCTTAGGCTAGTTAGGTTAAAGTAGTTCTAAGTTCTAGGGTACTGATGACCATAGATGTTAAGTCCCATAGTGCTCAGAGCCATTTGAACCATTTTTTTTCCACTGGGAACTGTTTCACAGTTTGACAGATTTTACATATGAAACATTAGAAAAAAATTTATTTGTATGTTTTTTAATATAGAATTATTTACAATATGTTTCAATATACAATATATCAAATTAGAAGATGAAATAATCTACATAATCTACATCTTAACTCAGTTACAAATGAAATTTTATTTGCCACAAACGTTTTATTTTAGTCTAACTTATCTGCCGAGTAATTGCATAACCTTACATTAGACATTCACTAAATTTTGGGTAGTAATATACACTTGTTTTATAACATTTGATGCTAAATGTCTTTTAGAGCTAAAATTTTTAGCTACACGGTACATTAAGAGTGGAAGTAGAAAACTTTCAGCCAAATCTCAAATATGTCGGGAGAAAAAAAAAACAGTATCTCTTTTTGAGCATAACTTATTTCTGTCCGCAATACTGAGGAAGTATTCTCGTAGCATAGAACTATGGTGATCGCCCCATCACTGAAAAAAAAGACACAAATTGGAAAATAAATAGTTTATTATTAATTTCAAGTGCCACAGCAGGAAACACACTAATTTTAAGTGCCAGTAAAAAGTTTTTTCTCCAAGTGCCATTAATACAGAGGCACCACATTTATGACAGTAGAATTACAGTAGTACAGCAGACACATTTTAAGTAGCTGAACCGTAGTCAACCAAAAAAAAATTCGTTTTTTTTTTTACATATGTTTACAAGATGACAAAATTAAATTCAGCAAAAATCTGTGTTGACTTCTGTATCCTATACAACTCCATTCATGGGATCAGATATTGCAAAATTTACCGTAAAACCCCTGAGCTGTTTAAGAAATGGCAACATCGTCAACAGGTCTTTCTGTCTTACGACTGATAAACATCGCTAGTCTTTCACATAAAGTACCAGTAGAGCACAGTATGCATCCGCAGTCGTGTTTCCTCTTTTGAATACATTGAAATTTTTCCAATCTTCTGTTTGAGAGTAAGAATTTTTAATAGCTATTTGAGACAATTGGGTATGAGATATTTCAATCATACTCCATTTGGAGAGCTTACAAGCCCGTATTGACAACAATGTTTGAGAAGCGTCTTTAAAATCAAAGACGCCAGTTGTATGCATTGCAATAGCGTTTAGAACTCCTAGGAGAAGCACTTTTTGACACAAATGTCTATTAATGACTGTTTAAACATTCTCTATGATTTAGCACTTGACAAATTTAGGGGCATGCAACCGAATACCGTTAACACAATAGCACTAAAAAATGCTTTTATTTTTAGAAAAAAGAGAATGGCACTTAGAACGTTCTCCATTAGCATTCTTCGTTTAATAGGTTTGAACTGAAGTGTATAAATAACTATTGCGAAATGAACAACTTAAATAGCTTTATCATCTTTGTGGAACTAAGTTTCACATGCCTTGTACGAGCAGTAGATTAGACTTTTCCCCTGAGAGCGGAAATATTCACGATGAAATGGCGCACATTTGCAGCACTTCTGCTCCACATAAAAGTATTTTTTCGGCTATGTGTATGTGACTTACAAGACGTCTTTAGGTTGAAGCTCATTCTTGCGGTCGTGTCTGCTCGCTAATTCGTTTTTGTATAGTTTCTGCCTCGAGCATACAACGTTTTCTTCTGTCCTACCCAGCCATGTTTAGTTGAAGTTACATCAGAATCATTTGCCTTCTACTAAATAAGGGGAAAAATTTCTTTCTTCTATTTGCATATATAGAATTTCAGTTTATAATATATAGAATTTCAGTTTTAATTATTCACAAATCTGAAAGCAGGAATAACTTTTATAACCGACAACGCGTGCAGTGGTTACTGTGGATTATAGGTTTTTGCATTACAGCCGTTTTTCTTTCACAGTTTCTCGTTTGCAACCACAGAAAACTCGAATAGAAAACACATTTGCATAGAAAATTCACTAGTTGGAATGTTTGTGTGTGTGTGTGTGAGAGAGAGAGAGAGAGAGAGAGAGAGAGAGAGAGAGAGAGAGAGAGAGAGAGAGAGAGAGAGAGAGAAACAATTCTATTGCAGAGCGCTGTGTATTCGTTTATTATTTCGTTTCCTTATAACAGGGCTTTCTGTTTTTAGCTGTTTTATTCAGTTATTAGTTTCCGTGGGCGGCTGTCACTGCATTTTTTGTCAGTGCTGATGACTGTTGGACAGTGGTCCATATCCAAAAGATGTTTTGCGAATGTAGAGCGACAGCTGTCACTTTTTATTGCTTTTCTGTGTACCTGATATTGAATTTTCTACTTGTTCGTCCTATATAAATTGAATTGCAGTCTTGACATGCATGTTGCTAAATACCATATGCTCATTACTATGTCGTCCATACGGGCGTCTGTCCGTTGGTCAAATGGCGGTATTGTCCTGTGTGAACGGTATCTTGAACGTGAAATTTAAAACTGCGGCTTTCGTTTTGGTATCTTCAACTGCCACACCAGACTGGTCAACAAGGGACGGAATGGAAGCGTTAGACACGCTTAGCGATTCTACATACGACCAGAATTTTCTTGCGTTCTGTACCAGATCTGACGGTGGTAGTTGTACGCTTCGAGCACGTATCTTTGCTTAGACTTACTAATCTCTACTAAGCTTCGCTTGTTATTTGTGTGCTCTTTCGAACCCAGAGTGCAACAGGCACATAATTCTCCACATCACGATTTACAATGTGCTTAAACTTTGCGCATAATTTCTCTACTTTCAACTTACTCGAACCAAGTGATGTCCTTTCATTGTCAGATGCTAACAACTGCTTATCTTCTGTATCTATCAGAACCACTCTTCTAGCATTCTTTTCTGATTTATTAACTTTCGTAATCATAGTTACTAAAATGGTATGATCGCTAATCCCTGTTTCTATAGTGACACTGTCGGTAAGGTCATGGCCTCTAACTCGTCTTTCTGGAATACATTCCGTGACTCGCTAAATACCTCATAGTTCATCTCGGGTTTCAGCAGGTCTCGGTCCCAAGAATAATTTGAGCGCGAGAACTTTCCTGGAGGGCAGTAAATTCGGGAACTGTTACAAATACTTCGACAGGTTACTCATAAAATTTTCATAGTCTAAGTGTGTATTCTGAACGATGTCAGATCCTGTATTTCGTGAATCGAGAGTGGAAAATATGACTACAGCAGAAGAAATGGAGAACTTACCAAACAGGAAAGAACATTTTTGACGTTCTGAGGTCAGCATACGTAGATGTATCCATTCTCTGTTGATCTATTGTGGTCGTGGGACAACGGCTGGTCAAATATTTAACAAAGAAATTCACCAAACAGCCGTGAAAATTAAGAAGTTTTATTTTATTTTCACCACCAGTTTCGGCAATTCAATACGCAATCTTCAGGCCCCATATGCACATCTAAAAAATTATCGATGTTGGCATACTGGGGCCATCTGTTTCTCGATGTCGCGAATTCAAGTGCTTCCATTCTGTCATGGCGCATAACGTCACATTCACGATAGACTGAATAACCCAACGTAAGCTGATCTCGAAAGGTTAAAAATGTCACTATTTGCGATAATTTTTTCACTGTTTTCCCACCGTTTCCCATTATTTACCGTCCCCGAGTCAAGAAATACAAAATCTGATATCTAACTTTCTCATAACAGGAAAAGGCATTTCACCTCACTCAAGAGGAAATGTAAACATGTATTAGATGATTTGCACCTGAAGCTGAACCAACGGGCTGAGAAAGGCATCGTGTAATTTAATAAAACAAAAAATTGTGACTTAAGACTTCAAAATCCCTGAATAATTTATAAGTCAAAGCATAACGAACACAAATACGTATTTCAAACTTAATCAGTGCTGGTCCAAAAGATAAGAATGAGAAACGCTTGCTTTACTTTGTCTCTTCTGACCTCAAGTCGGGTACCATCTCGCTGGAAGATTGTTTTATTTTCGTGTACACCGGAGCTGGGTCGCACGGGTGGGCGATTCCGTAACACGCGATGGCACACTGTTTGCATGTCACCTGCGCCAAGGGCTTAACTAAATTGCATATTAAAAATCTATCTACATTGCACCGTTCATGTTACAGCTGAAATGATGAAATGTGTCAGGTCAGTACATCACACACACGTAGTTATTGTTTGTTCCTGTTGCTGCACCAGCAGTTGTGTGATTGCCAAGTGTAATAGCGTTGTGAATCAGCGTTTCAAGTAGAGGTGATTAGTAAGTTCTTTTTTTTCTCATGACTTCTGAGAAGTGCTATAGTGCCTTTGGTGCTTGAGCTACTGTGTGAGATTGCTGTTTCATATTATGTGATGCGTAACAATGGTAGAGGATGCCACAACTATTTTTAGTTGTGAACAAATTACTGGAGAAAATTATGGCTGACATGTGCCAGTACTCTGTAGCACATTATGATACCCACACAGAAGTGGAACAACTCATTTATTTTCCAGAAATTTGGCGTGGCAACAATGTCACTATTTTCTATGTTAAACACGGTTTAGAGCTGTTCCTGTACACATAGCCACCATGACAGGACACTGCCTCACTTTAGTATGGCAACTACAGTTCGTTTCATGAACTTTTGGTAAAAGTAATACAAAATTTTTATTTAATACCTTAAATTTAGATCACAGTTCTTCCGCTACAATGTTTCAGTTGACTATGTGGAATGTCAAAGGGCATTGTAGGGAAGATCTGTATTTTAATTTTTCTTCCGGTTATGAGTGAAAAATTTTGCAGATAGACTGATTTCCTCAGTGGTCATTAGAATCAAATTAAAGGGGAAGTAACCATGAGGGAACGGACCAGGAGAAAAACACAAGGCAGGTTTTATTTTTCATTTTAGCTGCATCTCATGCAGATTAGATTTTAAACGTTTAAAACGATCGAAAAGTTAGTCTGCACAGGCAGGTGTGGTACGAGACTGCAGAACGTTGACTTGACTGCGGTGCACTGCTTTGCAGTAGAACGGGCAAAGGTACGACTGCAATGCTGGGCCAACAGCCTCCCACTCAGGTACAACAGGAGCGACTTTTCACCTCGTTCGGCCACCGGGATCTTTTAACAGGAGTTGTTCGTCCCTCGAAGGAAGGTTTGTACCAGGGAGACACTATTGCCGCATTTCCGTTATTAAGTTTCAACACCTGGCTGCGTCAGTGTTCATGTTTCCTCAAGTTCTGAAAATAATAATCATTGAATGTACATCAGTTGCATCATAATTGACATCCGTCACATATTTTGATGAACGGAACTTAACGTTAGAAAGTATCCAAAAAACTTATATGAAAACAGTAACAACCAATAATTCTTACGTTATTTCTTCACAGTTTAAGATGTAGCAGGGAAAACAATGTAGATTTCCTAAGCGTCCTAAGCGAATGTCCTTGATTTACAAGATCAAGAAATGTTACGAAACTTTACGAATATAATACGTTGCACTGTGTTTTATAGGCAAACTGTAATAACTTAGTAAGCGTCTGGACACTAAAAATTCGTGATGAAAGAGAAATATCTACCTCAACCGCATGAGCGCATTCAAATAATTCAGTAGTTACGAGTAGTGAAAACTTACGCCGGACAGGGACTCGAACCCGGATTTCTCGTTTACTCCAGTGGTCACCTTAGCCGCCTCGGCCATCCGAACACGCTCCCCGTTCAACCCAAACGTCCATCTTCTCGCACACTACTTTCGCAGCGCCCCCCTGTCCATCATCACCGCACGCAGCATTAGCTTAATTCCTGCAAGAAGTCAGACACAGGGTGCATCCACATTGAATATGTATCAGATATAAAATACCATCAAGGTGTGAAGATATGTGTGCGTTTTATCGGACGTATCCAAAAGAACAGACACTACTCATAGTGGGTGATTCATCTGCCCCTACCACTACGTTTTATGCAACCCGCAACGCCTTTAAATACCACATGTAAGATTTATGGACTTCCATCCTACTGCATGGATGAGAGACTTCAGCTGATGGTATATATCAGAAAAAGTGCCACTACAGCTGTAGCTTGACAATGACTGTCTCACACAATTAGTGTCAGCAGCACATTACTGCCATCCTCAGGCCCCACTGTTGCCAAATGAGTATTAGATTTCCTTGGTACATTCATTGTGGAGTACTTTTTACTAGTACACATGGGCTATCTTTCCTCAGTATTCATGTCATTCTCAAGACACAGCTGTGGTGGTACTTTTTCTCGTAAACACATATTTAACATTTTCGTGTTCTCTCGCTCGTAGACTACTGAAAAATGAACAGGATCTTTTCGTAGGAAATCTGATTTAGTTAAAATTTGTACTTGGATGGGTTTTCGCTAGAGACTGAAGTTTCGGAACTATTCAAGAAAAACGTACAAACGTTACTTTCAAATGCGTTGTCCTTTAATAGCTCGAGTGGCCTCCAACGAAAACTTATCTTAGTACAAAATTTAACTAGATTAAACTTCCTACAAAAAGGCCCTCTTCACTTTTTCCGTAGGACTAAGAGCTTGTGTACAACGAGCAGCAGAATATGAAAACATTGTGTGTGGTATTCGCATGCATTGCGGGCTGCATAAAACCCTGCAGTAGGGGCAGCTGAATCACCGTGTATAATAACAATACTAGAAATTCGGTTGGTTCACACACAATCTACTGTTTTCATCGTTCGAGGAACATGCGCATTTCCATCTCTGATACTTAAAATTTATTATAATGGGGGTTTAAAAAAGTGTCAATATTGCTACAGGAGGCGGTATTTTCCAAGACTAGCAGAATCGTTCCTATAATCTTATGTCTAGAAACTATTAACATTTGAAATACGGGCCAACCAGTCCTCTCATTCCCACCTGCCTTACGTTACTATAGCAGATACTATAGGCAGTGCTGCATGTGGTTACTACACATCCTGACACCCTTCAGCCCTTCCTTACAATGAATGACACCCCCTGTCAAACCTCGCCTCATATGGATTGCGTCACATGTATTGATCACGTGCTCCTGTAATGTTTGCACGTTATCTATTGGATGAACATACAATAATTCCTTGACATATCCCTACAGCCAGAAGTCTAATGGAATCAGGTGCGGTGAATGGGAAGACGAGGGACCAGACCTCTTCGGTCCATTGTCCATAAAAAGTTGCAGTGACGTACTGTCGCACGACCCGTGAAGATGGGATGGTGCATAGACAATCTTTTTTCTGCAAGGGTAACCTTGTCCAGAAGTGCTGGTAATCCATCGCGCAGAAGTCAGTGATATACATCACCTGTTAGTCTGATAAAGTTTATGGCGCTGTGAGTGTCACTGACAATTCCTGAATATACTTTGGGTGCGTTCAGTAAGCAATGCAACATTTCTTTCTGAAAGTTGGTTTAATTCGGGAATCCAATACACCATCCTATTCTGCGCTCTTCTGGGTACAAAACCCAATTTTTCAACACAATCTCCCTTCAATGTGACGGCCTTGCGGCATCTTACTGGGACGACCAGTACGCCCGCATGGTACTACTCGTCCATGTCTATGCTGCATTAGTGACATCAGTATCATCGACAGACTGCTTCTCACAGAGTGCATCCTTAATTGCGCCAAACAGATGGCCTTTATAGTCTTCTGTCAGGCGGCGAAGAACCCAGCTGGCACATACCTTTGAGTACCTCAGCTGGTGGACGAGTGTGTCAGTAGTACCAAGACACAAATCCATTTTTGCAGCAATGTATTTTTTGTGACTCGTCGATCACCTCGAATGAGTGTCCGCACTTCCCATATTGCAGGAATCACACCTGAGTGCCGCCCATCTGGCACGCGGGAGATCCGACAGGTTTGCACGATCTTGCTGCGACGATGACAGCCGCCTCGCCCAATGATTCACCGTGCTCTTGTTCACTGCCAGGTCTCCGTAGACATTCTGCAATCGCCTATGAATATCTGCGACGCTCTGGTTTTCCGCCAAAAGAAACTGACAGTTCTCTGCTTGGAACGCTGCTCCGTTACAGGCGCCACGCTACTTACTGAGCCGCCACGCAGCTGAACTTCATGACACCTTGTAGGGGCTGAAGCGGGAATATTCCAAGACGCCTCACAAGAAATTCCGCATTTTTCCCAGCCGAAATTGGCCGAGGAAAAAGAAATGTTGCGTTATTTATTGAATGTCCCTTGTATTATGGCATCTCTTGCGAATCCTGCCTTATCTGTAAATACTACACATTACTCGTCATTAATGGCGTGTGTGAAATCTTATGGGACTTATCTGCTGAGGTCACCAGTCCCTAAGCTTACACACTACTTAACCTAAATTATCCTAAGGACACACACACACACACACACACACACACACACACACACACACACACACACACACACACACACACCCGAGGGAGGACTCTAACCTCCGCCGGGATCAGCCGCGCAGTCCATGACTAGCGTATAGACCGCTCGGCTAATCCCGCGCGGCTCGTCACTAATGGTTTCCCGACATTCCGTTGTAGTTTTGACTAATACCATCTTCTGTAGAAATGTACGACATTTTTTAACATTCTGTAAGTGGAAGCTTTGAGCACGGGAAAACGATAATCGGTATCATGGCTGAAAATTTCATGAATGATATTCAGCAAAAATGTTTGCTAAAATCAGAGTTAGCTCACGAAATAGTATATTATTAGCGTTATGTTAACGATTCCATTTTATTGTTAAAAAGGAATGCCATTGAGATTAATGATGTTTGGTTTGTGGGGCACTCAACCGTGCGGTCATCAGCGCCCGTACAAAGTCCCAGTCTTTACACACTCCAGTTTAGCCACTTTCACGAATAATGAGGACATGATGAGGACATGATGAGGACATGATGAGGACAACACAAACAGCCAGCCCCCGACAGAGAAAATCTCCCTCACTTGACCACGAGCTGTGGACAGCGAGATTAATGACGTTACTGCTGAGCTCAGTCCTTTTCACCCAAAACGAACTCTTCTGTTCAACATGAATGTAATGAAGGTAAATTCTCTTTAGCAAACCGCTACTAAAGAATATAATAGACAAATTCAGCATTTAAAGAAAACCATCTTGGACAGATCTCATCACGGACTCTACATTATGTCATCCATCTACAGACATGATGATTTATTTTCATTCAATAATTAACAAGTTACTTCATCTACCATTAAATGAGCAGGATAGTCACTGTAAGTAATGGCTCATATGCTTCAATAGCCACTAAATTTTTCAAAAAACAAACACGCAGAGAACAGATATTACGTTAAACGAGCAATATTTATCTACCTACTCAATACAGAGGAAGAGCGTGAGATACAGCGCACGAATTTCGAAAACTGGGTTAAGATTATTAGCTTTCGTCCAAGTCTCACGTTTAGTTTTAAAATCAAGTATGGTACAAATAATACAAGTTATAAATTTAGAGGATAGGGTGTCTAAAAATTAAATACAACGACTGACCTAAACACTATTTAGCCCAGACTGTCAGAAACTTAAGATCCGTTTTAAAGAACGTATTTCACTATGAAATAAGACGGCATTAGGAGACCATCTGACACTAAACACTTCGCAGGACCATCAGACACAGGTCTTAAAATATACGTGTTTCATCTCTCGCTGTATTAGAGTACCTAATGCAACAAGGAACAATGTTGAATACGATCGTTTCGGTGATTCGGGTGTTACGGTGTACGGAGGCAAATTGTTGCATGGGCGTACTGACTTCCAAATCTTTGAACGTGGTACACTATCCGGCCGACGTTATTATAACACTGCACTCCTTCCCGACAGGAGTCTTTTCGGGAGAAGATTCAGCCCCGACTTAATTTCATTGGCTAAGAATGCGCCACCACATTGAAGAGCGCAGGTGAACGAGCGCTTGGAACGAGAGCAAAATTCGACGAATGGACTGTCCAGCCCGTTCCCCCCGCCTTAAATCCCATCGAACGCGTGTGGCATGCGTTGGGGAGACGTATTGCAGCAATTCCACATGAACCAACGGGCATCCTAAAGTTGTTAAAGGCACTGGTGGAAGTATGGAACGCCCTACCCCAAAAAAAAGAACCCCTCAAAAACCTTGCGGCCAGCGTGGGAGCACGCTGCAGAGGATGCATTGCTATCCGCAATGATCGCACAGTATATAAGGAACCGTTTATATTACTGCCTTTTTTAATGTTCAGAGGACCATCAGAAATCGTGATGACTTCAGTGGAATTAATGTCTTTGAGAGTGTCACTTCCGTACGTCTCAGGGCGTAGTTCTCAATTACCTTCTGTACTACATTGTAGTAGTACTTTCTACGTATGTACCAAGTTTCACTCAGCTGTGTCAGTTGGCAGTGACGTATTACGCGTAAGAGATCAATATCTGAAAACGGATATTCTCACTGCTAGGGTCCTAAACTCTTTTACAAGCCCCTTCACGTGTGTTGCCAACTTGCCGACTGTCTTTTTACTGTGGTGCTTGTATAAGTTACTTTCCCCATCCCACAAGTCTGGTAGTAAATATATCGCATTTGTGAAATTAATAGATGTGTGTAATGGTTATCCTCAATAAAACGTTAAACATTTTACCATTTTATGTTCTTTTATAAATAATTTCATGTGCATATATCCTCGTAATATTGGCATTGACATATGGTTCTTACCATAAATGAAACCTTTTAGGACTATAATTTGAGAAGCAACCATTATAGAACAGTAATTAGTTTCGATTAAGTTTCTCCAAATTTTCAAACACAGTATTACTGTAAGTGATGTAATTCAGTAGAGTTTCCATAAAGTGTTGCTGCTATTTACCCATTATTGGTGTTCGTAACTATAATTTCAGTGTATTCAAAATTAACATAATTTTGTTCATGTTAAACGTTTCTTTGAATCTAATCTGGAGCACATGCGTTTTGCTCAGTTGTTGCATTATTATTCAAACCTAATTATTACGTGATTTCGGAGTCATGTCAGTCATTAACCAAATTTATGTTTTGCTTTTGAGCTGGCGATCGTAATTATTCTGCAGTCTAAATTTATTCATCCATTTAATTGTTGAAAATTATTGCTACCTACAGAGCACGAGTAATTTATTATTATTTCTCTATTTCGATAGTTGTTGTGCTGACAAAATACCGCGCGGTAACGATCAGGATAGCGTGAGGTGACAAATCATGCAGTAGCAGTATGCACATATACAGATGGCGGTAGTACCGACTACACAAGGTATTTTTGGGCAGCGCATTGGCGGAGCTGTTATTTGCACTCAGGTGATACATATAAAAAGGTTTCCGACGTGATTATGGCCGCACGACGCGAATTAACAGAGTGTGAACGCGGATTGGTAATTGGTTAAGCATGGAACATTGTTTCGGAAATCGGCAGGGATTTAGCACTCCGCTATCCACAGTCTCAAGAGTGTGCCGAGAATACCAAATTTGAGGCATTATCTCTCACCACGGACAACTCAGTGGCCGACGGCCTTCACTTAACGACCAAGAGCAACGATGTTTGCTGAGAGTTGTCAGTGCTAACAAGCAAGCAACATTACGCGAAATAACACCAGAAATCAATGTGGGACGCACGACGAATGTATCCGTTACGACAGTGACGCGACAGTGGGCTGTGGCAGCAGACGGCCGACGCGAGTGCCTTTGTTAACACCACTAAATCACCTGCAGCGCGGCTCGTGTCCGTATCGGTTGGACCCTAGATGACTGGAAAACCCTGTCCTGGTCAGGTGAGTCCTGATTAGTTGGAGTGCTGATGGTAGAGTTCGAGTATTGCGCAGACCCCACTAGCCATGGCCCAAGTTGTCAAGAAGACATTGTGAAAACTGGTGGTGGCTCCACGAAGATGTAGGCTGTGTTTATAAGGAATGCACAGGGTCCTCTGGATGTTCGGCTGCTTTGAGAGCATTTGTAGCCATTCGTGGACTTCTGTTCCCAACCAACGATGGAATTTTTGTGCACGACAATGTGTCATGTCACTGGGCCACAATAGTTAGCGACTGCTCTGAACATTCTGAACATTTTGAACGACTGATTTGGCTATCCAGATCGCCCGACATGAATCCCGTCGAACATTTATGGGATGTAATCGAGAAGTCAGTTCTTGCACAAAATCCTTCATAGGCAACACTTTCGTAATTATAGATATCTATATAGGGAGCATGACTCAATATTTCTGCAGGAGACTTCCAACGATTTGAGTTCGTGCCACGCCGATTTGCTGCACGACACCGAGAAAAATGAGGTCCTACATGACCCCCCCCCCCCCATGAACCATGGACCTTCCCGTTGGTGGGGAGGCTTGCGTGCCTCAGCGATACAGATAGCAGTACCATAGGTGCAACCACAACGGAGGGGTATCTGTTGAGAGGCCAGACAAACGTGTGGTTCCTGAAGAGGGGCAGCAGCCTTTTCAGTAGTTGCAAGGGCAACAGTCTGGATGATTGATCTGGCCTTGTAACATTAACCAAAACGGCCTTGCTGTGCTGGTACTGCGAACGGCTGAAAGCAAGGGGAAACTACAGCCGTAATTTTTCCCGAGGGCATGCAGCTTTACTGTATGATTACATGATGATGGCGTCGTCTTGGGTAAAATATTCCGGAGGTAAAATAGTCCCCCATTCGGATCTCCGGGCGGGGACTACTCAAGAGGATGTCGTTATCAGGAGAAAGAAAACTGGCGTTCTACGGATCGGAGCGTGGAATGTCAGATCCCTTAATCGGGCAGGTAGGTTAGAAAATTTAAAAAGGGAAATGGATAGGTTGAAGTTAGATATAGTGGGAATTAGTGAAGTTCGGTGGCAGGAGGAACAAGACTTCTGGTCAGGTGACTACAGGGTTATAAACACAAAATCAAATAGGGGTAATGCAGGAGTAGGTTTAATAATGAATAGGAAAATAGGAATGCGGGTAAGCTACTACAAACAGCATAGTGAACGCATTATTGTGGCCAAGATAGATACGAAGCCCACACCTACTACAGTAGTACAAGTTTATATGCCAACTAGCTCTGCAGATAACGAAGAAATTGAAGAAATGTATGATGAAATAAAAGAAATTATTCAGATTGTGAAGGGAGACGAAAATTTAATAGTCATGGGTGACGAATTCGAGTGTAGGAAAAGGGAGAGAAGGAAACATAGGTGAATATGGATTGGGGGACAGAAATGAAAGAGGAAGCCGCCTGGCAGAATTTTGCACAGAGCACAACATAATCATAACTAACACTTGGTTTAAGAATCATGAAAGAAGGTTGTATACATGGAAGAACCCTGGAGATACTAAAAGGTATCAGATAGATTATATAATGGTAAGACAGAGATTTAGGAACCAGGTTTTAAATTGTAAGACATTTCCAGGGGCAGATGTGGACTCTGACCACAATCTATTGGTTATGACCTGTAGATTAAAACTGAAGAAACTGCAAGAAGGTGGGAATTTAAGGAGATGGGACCTGGATAAACTAAAAGAACCAGAGGTTGTACAGAGATTCAGGGAGAACATAAGGGAACAATTGACAGGAATGGGGGAAATAAATACAGTAGAAGAAGAATGGGTAGCTTTGAGGGATGAAGTAGTGAAGGCAGCAGTGGATCAAGTAGGTAAAAAGACGAGGGCTAGTAGAAATCCTCGGGTAACAGAAGAAATATTGAATTTAATTGATGAAAGGAGAAAATATAAAAATGCAGTAAGTGAAACAGGCAAAAAGGAATACAAACGTCTCAAAAATGAAATCGACAGGAAGTGCAAAATGGCTAAGCAGGGATGGCTAGAGGACAAATGTAAGGATGTAGAGGCTTGTCTCACTAGGGGTAAGATAGATACCGCCTACAGGAAAATTAAAGAGACCTTTGGAGAGAAGAGAACCACTTGTATGAATATCAAGAGCTCAGATGGAAATCCAGTTCTAAGCAAAGAAGGGAAAGCAGAAAGGTGGAAGGAGTATATAGAGGGTCTATACAAGGGCGATGTACTTGAGGACAGTATTATGGAAATGGAAGAGGATGAAGATGAAATGGGAGATATGATACTGCGTGAAGAGTTTGACAGAGCACTGAAAGACCTGAGTCGAAACAAGGCCTCCGGAGTAGACAATATTCCATTGGAACTACTGACGGCCGTGGGAGAGCCAGTCCTGACAAAACTCTACCATCTGGTGAGCAAGATGTATGAAACAGGCGAAATACCCACAGACTTCAAGAAGAATATAATAATTCCAATCCCAAAGAAAGCAGGTGTTGACAGATGTGAAAATTACCGAACTATCAGCTTAATAAGTCACAGCTGCAAAATACTAACACGAATTCTTTACAGACGAATGGAAAAACTAGTAGAAGCCAACCTCGGGGATGATCAGTTTGGATTCCGTAGAAACACTGGAACACGTGAGGCAATACTGACCTTACGACTTATCTTAGAAGAAAGATTAAGGAAAGGCAAACCTACGTTTCTAGCATTTGTAGACTTAGAGAAAGCTTTTGACAATGTTGACTGGAATAATCTCTTTCAAATTCTAAAGGTGGCAGGGGTAAAATACAGGGAGCGAAAGGCTATTTACAATTTGTACAGAAACCAGATGGCAGTTATAAGAGTCGAGGGACATGAAAGGGAAGCAGTGGTTGGGAAGGGAGTAAGACAGGGTTGTAGCCTCTCCCCGATGTTGTTCAATCTGTATATTGAGCAAGCAGTAAAGGAAACAAAAGAAAAATTCGGAGTAGGTATTAAAATTCATGGAGTAGAAATAAAAACTTTGAGGTTCGCTGATGACATTGTAATTCTGTCAGAGACAGCAAAGGACTTGGAAGAGCAGTTGAATGGAATGGACAGTGTCTTGAAAGGAGGATATAAGATGAACATCAACAAAAGCAAAATAAGGATAATGGAATGTAGTCTAATTAAGTCGGGTGATGCTGAGGGAATTAGATTAGGAAATGAGGCACTTAAAGTAGTAAAGAAGTTTTGTTATTTGGGGAGCAAAATAACTGATGATGGTCGAAGTAGAGAGGATATAAAATGTAGGCTGGCAATGGCAAGGAAAGCGTTTCTGAAGAAGAGAAATTTGTTAACATCCAGTATTGATTTAAGTGTCAGGAAGTCATTTCTGAAAGTATTCGTATGGAGTGTAGCGATGTATGGAAGTGAAACATGGACGATAAATAGTTTGGACAAGAAGAGAATAGAAGCTTTCGAAATGTGGTGCTACAGAAGAATGCTGAAGATTAGATGGGTAGATCACATAACTAATGAGGAAGTATTGAATAGGATTGGGGAGAAGAGAAGTTTGTGGCACAACTTGACCAGAAGAAGGGATCGGTTGGTAGGACATGTTCTGAGGCATCAAGAGATCACCAATTTAGTATTGGAGGGGAGCGTGGAGGGTAAAAATCGTAGAGGGAGACCAAGAGATGAATACACTAAGCAGATTCAGAAGGATGTAGGTTGCAGTAGGTACTGGGAGATGAAAAAGCTTGCACAGGATAGAGTAGCATGGAGAGCTGCATCAAACCAGTTTCAGGACTGAAGACAACAACAACAACAACAACATGACATGAGACATTCCATGATCTTTGCCACCTCAGTGTGTAACTACCTGTATTCTGTCGTTAAACATTCTTCTTCGCAACTGATGTCTTGTTTCCATTAACTGCAGAACATCAGGTACACGTGGCGCAAAAGCTTCTATACGCTTTAGGGTATAGGTACGTTATACACTTAAATTATTGACAAGACATTAATAGTAACTAGTATCGCCTGTGGTGAAAATTCGACCAGTTACGTCAGTGGACCTGACCTATGATAGCAAATGTCATATCAAACTGTCTGAAATTTTAGCTGCAGAGCTGATCTGTGGCAAGTGCTGCATTGTAGTTACGTGTATGCTTAAGGTAATTCTTTGATTTCTCGTTTACTGTTCGATCATTTAAATGGAGTTTTTGATACACTGCGTTGAAAAATTTTATTTTAATGGCAGCAAATTAACTTCCCTTATGACAACACAATGTGAATGCCTTTGTATCCCCGTAAGACACCATAGACGCGAAATGATTTGCATTTCAAAATCTGCACGATAAATCCTTCAAACCGTAATTACAGTTATCAGACTGGAACTATGTTCAGTGCACATTCAAATGTATCTTTCAGAACGATGATAGAATTACCGTTACCAACATCTCCATTATTCCTGTTCCCTTCTCTACAGGGAAACTGTGTCTCTAGCTGCTCGTCTTTCATTTAAATACGTTAATATTCCTTTTTGAGACATAGACGTTGTAGCTACTCAAAATGAAGATACTGAAAATCAGGAACACAATTTTGTGGTGACGGTGGCAAACGAACAATTGTCTCGATTTGCTCTTAGACCAAAGTAAGTGAAAAAACGGCGCTAATGAACAACGTTTGTTGTCTACTACTGCTTTGTTACTGCGTTCTGTTTTCCGCTGATAACATCATCATCAACGTAGTAGCAGTTGCGGTAGAGTAGCTATCCGGTATACGTGTGTTATTGCTAATAAACTGTCTGAAACATTTAAATATGAACGACCCTAGAGTGAAACTTACGAAAAGTGGTTCCTTTAGTGTGTCGTTTCTACCACAGCACCCGATCGTTACGTGTGGTATAAACTGGTAGCAATGTCAGAGACAAAGGAAAATTTCTCTCATGAGTGTGTGTACTTCCTTTTGCCTCTCGTAATGGCTATGTGTACACATGTTTTTTTTGTACACATCTACGGCAAAGTTCCTATCGAATTATATAAATTTCATTGGCCTGCTTGTATAATTAATTTTAAAAATTGATACTTCAATTTTCGATGTTCACATACTAATATTATGATCGATAAATGACAGATGCATCATCATCATGATTGTATTCACTGCTATTACTTTCTCTACGCAAAATTATGTCCGTCTAGCTCTGCGTCTTACACTTTGACCAGCTGGCATTCTCCTCCTATGCGTACCATAAAAAAGTTATCGTTTCCACATAATAAGGGAAGTCTGAAGTCTTAGTTATACTAAATGTAGAAATTAAAAATAGGAACTTGCTTAAAAAAATGGCTCAAATGGTTTTGAGCACTATGGGACTTAACTACTGTGGTCATCAGTCCCCTAGAACTTAGAACTACTTAAACCTAACTAACCTAAGGACATCACACACATCCATGCCCGAGGCAGGATTCGAACCTGCGACCGTAGCAGTCGCGCGGTTCCGGACTGCGCGCCTAGGAACTTACTTCAAATTTTTTTTGGTAATGGCAGCAAATGACCACAGAGCTACACTTACAGAAAAATTAGCGAAATAACGACGCTAGTATTAACGTTATTTACTGACTTCGTTGCTACGTTATGTTTATTTTCGCGGATCACATCATCGACCTAGCGGTTGTTGCATTGTAGCTGCCCAGTATGCACGTTTTACTGCAAATGAACAATGTAAACATGAAAGCCCCTAGAATGCTATTTCACGAAATGTTACATACGTGTGTCGTTTCTACCATGTCACCTGATCGGTGGGCAGGGCAGAGGTTGGTAGCTCTTAAAGTTTCGATGTTCAGGTGTTTTAGATTTTAATGCGTGATAGAGAATGAAACATCAGTGTTATGAATGTGAAAGCTTCTAGTTCCTTTTACCACTCTTAACAGCTACATACACACACTTTTTCTTTGCGCTTATCTATCGGAAAGCACCTTTCAAATTAAATACCGATTATTGGCCTACTTGTACAATTAATATTAAAAATCGATACTTCAATTTTAGTGCTGATTGTGATATAAAATTTGTCACTAACTTGAAAAAGTCGCACAAACATTGTCAGATTTTTTGTAATACACTATCTGATGAAAAGTATGCGGACACGTTGTGCAGACTCAGTCGTCCCAGCTGCCACGCCTTTTGAAGACACGCAACGCGCCTCCGCCGCGTGTCGTGTTGAACGGCGTTTTGGGCGTTGCGACGCGACCTTGGCGCCTCCTAAACGAAAGAGCCCGCGTGCACTGACAACAGCGGGATTCGTCCGCTATCCTAACGACCACTGAGCAAGCCCATCCCGCCGCAGTACACTGTTTGCATGCCCTGGGTGTGTTACTTTTCCCTGGCTTTGTGTCGTCAACAGCGGCCTTTACTATCGAGTGATCCATTGTGTTAAGATCGTCTGTTACGGGTTGGAAATCCCAGTGTACCTAGCTGCACGTGCAGGAAGTGCTGCGTGGCTCTGATTATTATCCAGAAATGCTCTGATTGTGTTTCAGAAAAGAGTTTTTGTAGCTGGCCAGAGACAAGCTGATTGTGTTGAGAGATTACGAGTGCATTTCCTGGTTTGTTGGTATAATCGGAGCTCAGTTACGGGACAAGTCGTGAGCAGTATTGTGTAAGTTTTATTAACTGTGTTCCTAAAGATTGTGTTTATTCACCTACTTAAAAATTAGTTTTGTTGAGGTTTAATTCAATTGTCATGTCAGTATTTTCCAAGCATGGATTATGGAGAATTTATAGATTACGAGCTTTAAGTATATTGTTTTATTATGGTGCGTTTTGTGAAATTATTGCAGTTGCATTTTGTATTTGCTGAGAAAGTGAGGTATATCCATTTAATTGCTTAAAATTGTATGTTGTCCTAAACTATGATTGGATGAGGGTTCATGAATATATTTAAGGGGACTTTTTAATGTAATAAAATTGCAATGCATTTTGAAGGAAAGTATCACACCCACCTCTCGATCTAGCGCTTCCACTCACTACGCACCACACCTATTAGCGGACAATGTTGGAGGCGTGCACCCTTCGCCTATATGACTACTTGCTCTCTGCTGGGGACTCTAAACGAGTTGGAGGAGTGGCAGCCCATTCCTCCTCAAGAGCCAAGGCTAGAGAAGGCAGTGGCGTTGCACGCCAGCGTCAGGAGAGATGCCACTGGGTTCAGCTTGGGATTCTGGATAGGCCAGTCCATTTAAGGCATCTTACTGACGTACATACCTATGTCTCACAGACGCTGCTTTACGACAGGGTGCACAGTGACGCTGATACAATTATCGCCTCTGAACTGTCACTCTGCTGTACATAATACTCGATGTTGTAAAAGTCGTCCTGCAGCGTTTTCTTCAGCGCAATAAATGGACCACCCCATAACCACAATAAACACCCCCAGTCAATAACGCGCCTCCTCAGTACTTCATTGTTGACACTATACATGACGGCAGTTAACAGTCTATGGGGATGGTCCGTAGGGTTGCCACAGGGTACAGCGAGATTCGGCACGCCAAATCACACGCTGCCCGTAGTCCACTGTCCAGTGACGTCTCTCTTTACATCACCTCAAGTGTCGCTCCGCACTGACTGCAAAAATGTGTGTCTTCTACTCGACCATTGTACCCCATTATTCTTTGTTACCTGTGCAAGTTGGGCTGCTAGCAGTCGTTTGGAGCTCACGAAGATTCCTTCAGCTGATTTCATACGATTTTTTACAAGCATCCGCAGTCTTCAATGGTCCCTGTGCGTCAGTACGTGATGCCTACCTCGCCTTGATGTAGCTGTAGTTGTTCCTTCGCTTTTACATTTCACAATCACCATCAGTCGACTCTGGAAGCTTTACAAGTGATACTTCCGTGACGTAAAATAACTAGTCCCCACTCAAATTCGGTGAGCTCTCCTGGCCGAACCATTCCTCAGCTGTGATTTCCGCATATAGCTTAAAGGAAATGCCAGGATGGTTCCTTCGAAGGGGCATGGCCTACCTCCTCCATCCTTTCTTAAGCCGAGACTATGCTCGGTCTCTAATAATCCCACTGTCGATGAGACAAATTCTGATCTGTCTTCCTTCCTTTTGCTGTTGCCACTTCTATACTGACTACACAAAACAACACACGTTGTTTTATACTGGCGAGTCCGCCTCTCGTGACATCTAGTGGTCAGCTTTGCATTACGTAGGCGCGTCCGAATAGTTTCGATCAGACAGTACTTCAGAGTGATGGAAAGACTGGCAACTTACTTTATATGTTGAAAAAAAATGCAAAGTTGTACAGTCCACAAAATCCAGAAACACATATTGTGCCTACAATAACAATGAATCACAACTTGAATCATTCAACGCCTACAAATACTTGAGGGTAAGAATTTGTATAGGTACGCAATGGAACGATCATGTAAGCTCCACTGTACATAAAGTTGGTGGCTTACCATTGTATATGATAGTAATGGGTCATGTCTTTGGCATGATACTAGGAAAACGTTGCCAGCCTATGACATTACTGAAGTAATGTCATCTTTCCTAGAATATTTCTCCAGTGTATGGGTCCCATACCAAAAGAACTGAGGTAAATTCCATGCTCAACGAGCAACTGTGTTACCTTATTGTGAACTGCATCATCCGTCCATGTTCATAAAACACTAAAATCTCAAATCTTTTAGTTTAAGATGTATAGTTTTATTCTTTATAGTCCAGATATTTTGATACGTGCGCCCCATATCATCATTGACTATCTAATATGTTTTCTTTGGTCAATAAACTGCTGCTGTCTGCCTGATTATCAGGTCTAATGTGCATACGTCCATAATTAGCAAACCATCTGTTGATGTTCAGCTTACCGCTTCTCATTGTAACAGCAGGCTTTACTAAATGTAGTCAATGAGCCCACTCAACTGATCATCCCAATCATCGGGGGAAGATGAGAATAATGACACATTTAGATAAGGTGTAGTGGAATACAAAGACTGCTCCTCCAACACGGATGAGTCTAGTGAAGGGCCCCAAAGTGTCGTGAATTTTCTCATTGTGCATGACATCTCAGTAGCTGATCAAGCTAGACAACCAAATATCCTGCCGTAATTTGAGTATTACCATCATTGATTTTGACTGCCTAATCTGTGTTATGTTTCACTTTCTTTCTTGACGTGAACTGAATTGGAAGAGGGTGGGTGGGGGGAGAGGAATGAGTGTGGTACAGTACTACGCATTTCCATCCAACGTAACTATGGCTTATGGCGTACATACATCTGCAGTTGAATTGTCAGTGAAAGATCGAGCAGTTCAATTTAAGTTCATGTTAGAGCCAGTGGTCAAACTATGAAGTAAGACCGTGAGAGGGGAACGTGCAATGTGGCTTTGCTGAAAGAACTACTATATTGTCACTTTGGGAGACATCTGTCACAAAGTAACACATAAAGCAGCTGTGTGACGAAACACTGGGAGGGTGGAAAGTCTATCTGAATGTACGAACTGTGCACATCGCCTTCTATGTCTGGCATCATGTATTGTGGTTACAGTAACAGCAGCTACAGCTCACTGGGAGAATGTGAAGCAATGTGAGTTGCTTCCAACGCTGCCAACGGATGTAGCTTCTAATAATTGTGTAAAGGGACACAAATGGGCACAAGCAGCACCAACTAGCGCTGTTTCTGGAGTTGTGTCAAGAGGCACATGGTGGCATCAGTAGCAGCGACTGCCACATCTACCAGGGAGAGTGACAAGGTGCATGGCATGGGGTTACCAGCAGCAGAGGCTGGCGCAGCTACCAGGTAGTTTGTGAACGGAACATGGTACGCCAGAAACAGAGGCTGGTACGTTTGATAAGTGTGTGTAAAGGTTTGTGGTAAGCCAGCTATTAGAGTGTGTGAAGAACTGTGTCTTAGTTACCAGCCAGTGTGTGCAGTGTGCAACGTAAACAAGCAGCACAAAGAGGCCTAATAATCCAACGGTGAAGGCTGTCAGTTACCAGAAAAAGTGTGAAGAGGTACGTGATAAGGCATGTAATACTGTGCGTGCGCGTGCGCGCAGTAAGCTAGAAGCCAGTAGCAGTGACTGATGCAGTTACCAGATACTGTGTGGAAGACGTATGATGAACCAACAGTGGAGACAGGCACAGCTACTGCGTAGCACATGAAAAGCTGTGTGACAAGCCAGCAACAGCGGCTGGCACAGCTGTCAGGGAGTGTGCGGAAAGCTACATGGTAAGCCAACAGTTGGGCTGACACAGATACCATGGGTGTATGCAAGGCACATGGTAAGCCAGCGGCAGAGCATAGTACAGCATCCAGCGTGAGTGTGAAGAGTCACGTGGTAAGCCAGTGTTGTAGCCTAGAGAAACTACAGGGCAGTGTGTGAAGAGAAAGTGGAAAGAGATGGGTCGCTCAGATTCTGAGAGTATGTTGGGGCACATGGTAAATTGGCAGTGCTGACTATTGCAGCTGCTAGAGAGTATGGGTGTGTGTAGAGGTGTGTGGAAGTCAGTAGCAGAAGCTGGTGCAACTGCTAGGTAATATGTGAGAGATTTTTAGTAATCCTGCAATGTAGGCTTAAGGAAACCACTGGAGTAAGTGAAGATGTGTGTGGTGTGCCAACAGTGGCTTCTAGTGCTGGAAAGTGTGTAGAGGCATGTGGTTGGTTGGTTGGTTGTTTGAGGTTAAAGGGACCAAACAGCAAGGTCATCAGTCCCTTGTTTCAAATAGACTCCATTCTGCTAACGGGACATCTCAAGATAGTCAGAAAAATAAAACGGAAAAAGGGGAAACGTAAAAGGGCAGTCACGTTGTAATTAGTAAAAACAAATGAGGGAAGTTGGCAAGAGAACGGACCCAACACTATGCTGAAGCAGCATAGGCAAGACCACCTGTGACTCAAAAGGTACAACTGCTATAATGCACAAAGTACGGATGGGAATAGAAAAACTAACCAAGCCTTAAAAAGAAGGGGTAAAAACAGAGTAAAAGGGAAAGAAAAGAGGATTCCGGTCAGGTAGGTGAATCGGGAATCTCTGAACACTGCCTACAGTGTGAGACACCCAAACACTCACCGCCCTGCCCCAACACCAGAGGGAGATTAAAAACTTTAAAACTGAGAATAAAAACCACTCTCCCGGAGGAAACCTAGAACCAGAGAGACCATCCAGGAATCGTCAGCCAACGTCAAAGGTAAAGTGTGGGGGAGTCTGTACTTAGCACGCAGAGCCAAAAGAAGGGGGCATTCAACCAAAATGTGGGCCACTGACTGGAAGGCTCCACAACCACATAGCGGGGGTGGCTCATCACGCAAAAGGAAACCATGGGTCAGCCTGGTATGGCCAATGCGGAGACGACACAGTGTGGTCGAGTCCTTGCGGGAGAGGCTAAAGGAAGAACGCCATGGGTCTGGATTCACCTTAATGGCACGAAGTTTATTAGACAGTGGAGTAGCCTCCCAAGAATTGGCCCATGACTGTGCAAAGTGGGATTTGATGTGAAGCCGTAAATCCGCTGCAGGAGGGGTTACAGAAAACGGGGGGTAAGTAACTGCTCCCCCAGCCAAACGATCAGCGAGCTCATTACCCGGGATACCCACATGGCCCGGGACCCAGAGGAAATCAATGGAACAAGCAGCACGGTGAAGATCAGCGAGATGGTCATGGATGGCAGAGACCAAGGGATGGCGCGAAAAACACCGGTCAATAGCAAGAAGGCCACTCAACGAGTCCGTACATAACAAAACGCGGTTGTGTTGGGATTGTTTAATAAAGGTAAGGGCCCGGGAAATTGCCATCAATTCCGCAGTAAACACCCCACATGAGGGTGGCAGTAGATGATTTTCCGTTCCAACAAAGGACGTGAAGGCATACCCAACATGATCAGCAGATTTAGAGCCATCAGTGTAAAAAACAACAGCATCCCGAAACTCCCATAAAATTTGGCGGAAAAAGGAACGGAACACCACCGGGGGGATGGAATCTTTCGGACCGCGGCGGAGATCCATCCGAATTCGAGGCCGAGGAACTAACCAAGGAGGGGTGGAGGGGAGGGAGCGAGGAAGACAGGACAAAGAAGGAAGCCGAAAATCACGGGTAAGAGACGCAAGGCGCAGCCCAACCGGTAAACCCGCCCGAGGGCGGGAGTCAGGCGGGCGACGTCCATGGTCTGGGAATAGGATAGAATAGGAAGGATGAGCGGGAGAAGAACGGATAGTAAGGGCATAAGACACCAGAAGCTGGGACCGCCGAACAGAAAGGGGGGGGATCCCAGCTTCAACCAGGAGACTATCAACAGGGCTAGTAGGGAATGCACCGGTGGCCAAACGGATACCACGATGGTGGACTGGATCCAGCACGTGCAGCGTGGAAGGAGCAGCTGAACCATAAACTTGACAACCATAGTCCAAACGTGACAGAACTAGAGCACGATAAAGACGGAGGAGGAGGGAACGGTCCGCACCCCAAGAGGAGTGGGCAAGGAAGCGAAGGACATTGAGTTTACGGAAACATCCTACCTTCAGGAGTCTGATATGGGGCAGCCAAGTGAGCTTGTTGTCGAAAAGAAGACCTAGGAAACGAAACTGTGGAACCACAGGCAATCTTTGTGCAGCGAGATAGAGCTCTGGATCAGGGTGGACCGTAGTACGGCGACAGAAGTGGACCACCCGCGATTTTAAAGGAGAGAATTGAAACCCGTGTGAGAGGGTCCATGCAGAGGCACGCCGTATAGCCACCTGGAGCTGCCGTTCTGCAGATGGCATCGAGGAGGAACTAACCCAAATACAGAAATCATCCACATACAGGGCAGGGGCGACCAAGGGACCGACAGAGGCCGCAAGTCCATCGATAGCAATGAGGAAAAGAATGACACTCAAGACAGAACCCTGTGGGATGCCCGTCTCCTGGGTCCGTGGAGAACTAAAAGCAGTACCAACTCGAACTCTGAATGACCGATGGATCAGGAACTGGCGGATAAAAATCGGGAGTGGGCCCCGAAGACCCCACTGATGAAGGGTTAGTAAGATGTGATGGCGCCAGGCCGTGTCATAGGCCTTGCGAAGGTCAAAAAACACTGCAACCAAATGGCGGCGCTGGGAAAAAGCCTGCCGAACTGCGGATTCCAAGCGAAGCAAATGATCGATTGGAGATCGTCCCTCTCGAAAGCCACACTGGTAAGGGGACAATAGATCCCGAGATTCGAGGACCCAAGTGAGCCGACGGGCTACCAGCCGTTCAAGTAACTTACAACCAACGTTGGTCAAACTAATTGGCCGATAGCTGTCAACAGATAGGGGGTTCTGACCAGGCTTAAGGACAGGAACCACAATGCTATCCCTCCACTGAGAAGGGAAGTCACCCTGGAGCCAGATACGGTTAAACACCCGAAGAAGATGGTGCCGTTGTGGAGCACTGAGATGTTGAAGCAGCTGGTTATGAATGGAATCTGGGCCAGGGGCCGTATCATGAGAAGAAGATAGAGCAGAAAGAAATTCCCATTCAGTGAAAGGTTCGTTGTAAGATTCTGACTCAAGTGGTGAAACATAAGGTGACAGCTTCAGCCTGCTGTTTTTGATGAAGGAAAGCAGCTGGATAGGAGGCCGACGCTGATGCCACTGCAAAATGGGTCGCAAGATGTTCTGCGAGAACTAATGGGTCCGTACAAATGCCATCTGGGAGGTGAAGGCCTGGGAGGGTGGACTGCCGATGGCAACCTTGGAGAGAGCGAAGTGTAGCCCATACCCGTGACAGAGGGACAGTGGAACCAAGGGAAGAAACGAATCGTTCCCAACATATCCGTTTGCTCTGTTTGATTAAATAACAGGCTTTAGCGCGAAGGCGCTTAAAGGTAGAAAGGCTGGCTACAGATGGGTGCCTCTTAAAGTGTTGCAAAGCTCGACGGCGATCACGGATGGCAATGGCAATGGCCGTACTCCACCACGGGACTTGCCGACGACGAAATTGTCCAGATGAGCGCGGGACAGCAAGGTTAGCAGCGCGAACAATCGCGGCAGACACGTCACGTAGGACGTCATCAATACAACCCGACAAAGAGGGAGAAAACTCGACCTGTGCAGTATATAGAGGCCAATCGGCGCGGTGGAAAGACCAACGAGGTAACCTGTCCATCGGGGAGCGGGAAGGGAGCGTGATAATCAACGGGAAATGGTCACTATCACAAAGGTCGTCGTGTGGCGACCAGTGTAATGAAGGGAGGAGAGAGGGAGAAGAAAGAGAAAGATCAATGGCAGAAAAGGTACCATGACCAGCACTGAAATGAGTAGGGGAGCCATCATTAAGAAGGCACAGGTCGTGGTCTGCAATAAATTGGTCTATAAGAAGACCTCGTCTAGATGGAAAGGCACTGCCCCACAATGGATGATGAGCATTAAAATCCCCAAGGAGGAGGAAGGGAGGAGGAAGTTGCTGAAGAAGGGTGGTTAAGGCAGCAGGTGTAAGAGTCCTGTCAGGAGGGAGATAAAGATTGCATACTGTGACTGCAGAGTCTAAGTGGACCCTAACAGCAACCGCTTCCAATGTAGTGTGGAGAGGAATCCACGTGCTAGCAATGTCTGTACGGACCAACGTACAAACGCCACCAGAAGCCCGTAAGGGTCCGACCCGATTTCGACAGAAAACACGGAACCCACGGAGGGTCGGCGAGTGAGCATCAGTAAAATGAGATTCCTGGAGAACCACACAAGCTGCTGAGTAGGACGAAAGAAGGGATTTCAATTCCGGAAGGTGACGATAGTAGCCATTACAATTCCATTGGAGAACCACAGAACGATGGTTTAAATGAGGGCTGAACACGCTAAATCCAGTCATACCGCCGGGTCCCCACCCGTCACCGACAAGGAGGGGGCGACATCCATAAACGACAGGTCAGAATCCGGTTGTGAAGCCGGGGAAGGGACCTCCGGTGACACCAGAGGCTCTTTGTCCCGGGACTTATGTTTCTTCTTCTTTTCAGGCTGAGATCGAGGAGGGCTGTGTGGCATAATGGAGCCAGCTGCAGCAAGATCAGGAACAGAAAGAGACCGGGCGACCGGGGGGCCGATAGACCGCGGCTCTCGCGGTCGCCGCGCTGCAGCAGACCTTTGACCTGGAAGGTGCCGGGAAGGGGCATCCCGGGAGAGGCGCCCTTGACCGGCAGACGCCGAAGGAGTGGGACACTTCTCCGGCTGGGGAGGGGGAGCAGCGCCCAGAGGAGAAGGTGTGGGAGCCACAGGGGAGGGGGGAAGGAGAGGGGTCTGGGATGGGGGTAAGGAAGGGGGAGGAAGGGATGAAGATGTAACCAAGGCGTAACTAGATGTCATGGACACAGGGTGCAATCGTGCGTATTTCTTACGGGCCTCTGTGTAGCTTAAACGATCAAGAGACTTATACTCCTGTATCTTTTTTTCTTTCTTATAGACTGGGCAATCTGCTGAACGAGGAGAATGACTACCATGACAATTTACACATACAGGAGGGGGAACACAGGGACTCCCCTCATGGAGTGGACGTCCACAGTCACCACAGAGAGGGTCCTGGGTACAGCGAGAAGACATGTGGCCAAAACGCAAGCACTTAAAACACCGCATAGGAGGTGGGATGTACGGCTTCACATCACAGCGATAGACCATAATCTTAACTTTCTCAGGAACGGTATCCCCTTCAAAGGCCAGGATAAAGGCACCAGTATCAATACGATTATCTTTAGGACCCTTCTGAACACGACGAACAAAGTGAACACCCCGCCGTCCGAGATTGTCCCGAAGTTCCTCATCAGATTGAAGGATGAGGTCTCTGTGAAAAATCACACCTTGTACCAAATTTAGAGACTGGTGAGGGGTAATGGACACGGGAATTGTGCCAAGATGGGTACAGGCACGAAGGGCCGCAGATTGGGCAGCCGAAGCAGTTTTTATCAGTAACGAACCCGACCGCATCTTGCTCAGGGAGTCCACTTCGCCGAACTTGTCTTCAATGTGTTCCACAAAGAATAAAGGTTTGACACTGGTGAAAGTATCTCCATCAGTCCTGGTGCAAACTAGATAACGGGGGAAAGGTTTTGCCCCTAGACGACGCGCCTGACCCTCCTCCCAGGGGGTAGCCACGGAAGGGAAGGCCGAAGGGGCAAGAGAAGCAGCACTTGAGGAATCAGTACCACGCAGAGAGACGGCCGCAGAAGAGCGGCCAGAGTTTTGGACCCGTATGCGTTTCATCTGCATAGCGTCCGCCCTGATACCACCCACTCCGATCAGGGGCTCTCCTCACGGGCGCCACCCAGCCACAGCAAGGGCCGTCTGGCACGGCGGCCATTGCCGGGAGTTCCGATGCTCCAGGATGACGAGCAACCACTCCAAGGCATGCATGAGGAGGTCACAGCTCAGGTATCAGAAGTGTGATCCCTGTGTGTTCAGGGGGCTCAACCAAAAGGGTACATAGCGACCCCACCACACGGGCTGGCTACCGTGCTGGCTATGCACCCTAGCATCAGACAACGACGTAAAAGAAAAGGTGGAATGTACTATGAGGGCACACGTCGGAGACACTAGGTAAGGTGCTCTTCCCCAAATGGCTCACACTACGGAAGAGAAATTTTGGAATGAAGGTCAAACCCCAGAGGGGGACCAAGGAACGCCAAAAGGAGGAGATGATTACGCAAAAAAAGCCGGAGTGTAAAACCAACAGAACCAGGAGGATAGCGGGGGCCAACATAAGCAAGGACACCAATAGAGAGAGAGGAGAGGGCGAGGGGAAAGGGGTATGGAGGGGAAAGGAGGGGAAGGGAAAGGAAATGCAGCCCGGGAGAGAAAGAAGGCTGCAATGGCTCGGGGCCCCATGCTCGCCACGCACGTATCCACGAAAGAGTTGTGGACCCCCTGGGGGGAGAGGCATGTGGTAAGCCAACTGCGGAAGTTGCTGCAGTTACCAGGTAGTGTGTGAAGAGGCACTAAGGCAGGAGTGGTGGGATTCAGTCATTCATTCTGGGGAGTGTGAGGAGGCACTTGGTGCCCCCCACCCCCACCCCACTTTGGGGATCTCACAGCTACCTGGGACGGTATGAACAGGCGTTTGTCGACGCCAGAGGCAGCAGATGGTTCAGCTACCGACGAACGTGCGAAGAGGTGGGTGGTGGCTCCAACAGCCGCGGCTGCTGCAGCAGCGCACGCAGGTCTGGCTCATGTATCGGCGGGCTGTCCGGCCCCTGTAGACAAAACAGACTCAGTCACCATCATGCGTGTCCCGCCAGATACTGGATCTGTGTTGTTCACTGGATAAAGTTCATGGTGACACCACTGCACTTTGTCGGCACAGATGTCCGTATACATCACAGTTGCACAAGAAAATCATAGGCTCTACATCTGAAGTCTTCGCAAGTATGAGGTTATTGTGGAGTCTGAACATCCAGTTGCACGTCTGAGGAAATTATTCAGATTTGTGGTTCCAGATCAAATCTTCGCAGACAAACTTGGGCGTGTGGGCCACACATACACTTTTAGATGAATTACCCACATGTATGGAAGATAACAAGCAAAAAATAAAAAATTATGTTGTGATCGTGGAAATAGGTTGTGGTATTAACTTCAAGTTACCCATACGCATCAGTCAGGAAATGTGTATTACTAGTGAGTTTCATTCTTCTGTGTATTACTTTTAATAAAGATACTGGACACGTCATGGTATTCAACTTTTAGAAGGAACACGAAAACATCTTTATATAGAAGTATTTACAGATCCAGTTTTACGAGGATGGAAGGAATGTAGGAACCATTCTGACATTTGCCTCAACCCAAGGAAGCAATAGACAAGCTAAACCAGGATGGCTGGATGGCATTTCCAGCCCTCATCCTGTCAAATGAAAGGCCAGCCTGTTTCAAATAGCGCATCTTCATTCGGTTTATCCCTAGTATAGAACACTGTCTTGCAGAGAAGTTATTCAATAACGTAAAAATCTAGTGCTACATTGTCCAGACATTTCACTATGAATTATTTTACATACTATTCACATTACAAAACGTACACTAGGTGATCAACAGTATCCGGACACCCCAAAAAACAAACGTTTCTCATACTAGGTTCACTGTGCTGCCACCTAATACCAGGTACTCCATATCAGCGACCTCTGTAGACATCGTGAGAGGAGAACGGGGCGCTCCGCGGAACTCACGGACTTCCAACGTCGTCAGGTCACTGGGTGGCACTTGCGTCATACGTCTGTACGCGAGATTTCCACACTCCTAAACATCCCTAGGTCCACTGTTTCCGATGTGATAGTGAAGTGGAAACGTGATGGAACACGCACAGCACAAAAGCGTACAGGCCGTCCTCGTTGTTGAGTGAAAGACCGCCAACAGTTGAAGAGAGGCGTAATACGTAATAAATATGCAGACATCTATCCAGACTATCACACAGGAATTACAAACTGCATCAGGATCCACTTGAAGTACTACGACAGTTGGGCGGGATATGAGGAAACTGGTATCACGGTCGAGTGGCTGCTCATAAGCCACACATCACGATTGTAAATGCCAAACGATGCCTCTTGGTGCAAGGAGCGTAAACATTGGACTATTGAACAGTGAAAAAACGTTGTGTGCAGTGACGAATCACGGTACACAATATGGCGGTCCGATGGCAGGGTGTGGGTATGGCGAATGCCCGGTTAACGTCATCTGCCAGCGTGTGTAGTGCCAGCAGTAAAATTCGGAGGCGGTGGTGTTGTGGTGTGGTCGTGTTATATGTCGAGGGGGCCAGCACCCCTTGTTTTGCCTGGCACTATCACAGCACACGCCTACACTGATGTTTTAAGCACCTATTTGCTTCCTACTGCTAAAGAGTAATACGGGGGTGGCGATTGCATCTTTCAACACGATCGAGCACCTGTTCGTAATGCACGGTCTGTGGCGGAGTGGTTACACGACAGCAACATCCCTGTAATATGACTGGCCTGTACATAGTCATGACCTGAATCCTATAGAACATCTTTGGGATGTTTTGGAACGCCAACTTCGTGTCAGGCATCAGCGACCGATAACGATACCTCTCCTCAGAGCAGCACTCCGTGAAGAATGGGCTGCCATTCCCCAAGAAACCTTCCAGCACCTGACAAACTATGCGTGAAAGAGCGGAAGCTGTCATCAAGGCTAAGGGTGGGCCAACACCATACTGAATTCCAGCGTTACCGATGGAGGGCGCCACGAACTTAAGTCATTTTAATCCTGGTGTCCAGGTACTTTTTATCACATAGTGTAACACTGGACGATCAGCTGTCATCAGGATCATTGCAATATTTGGTTTCCATTCTGTTCATCACAACTCATTTGCTTGCCTGAAAAACTGACGAACACCTGTTGAGGACCTCAAAGATGTTTAAGTATTTGCATTTTACGTAGGAGGGCTTTGGGAGTAAGATTTTTCCGGAAAAGAACGAGAAAAAAGTGCCCAAGTGTTGTGTGGCTGCCGTTTATTACTACTGATTACTTGTTTCAAATGGGGATCAAATGGCTCTAAGCACTATGGGACTTAACATCTGAGGCCATCAGTCCCCTAGACTTAGAACTACTTAGACTTAACCAAGGACATCACACACATCCATGCCCGAGGCAGGATTCGAACCTGCGACCGTAGTGGTCGCGCGGCTCCAGACTGAAGCGCCTGGAACCGCTCGGCCACCCCGGGCGTCTATTGGTTACATGGTTGATGTGTTTTACGATACCTCTAGTATGTGTCATCGAAGTAAACGTACACTGTATAGCACGTATTGTTCAAAAGGTACTTCGTAACTTTTGAAATAAATTTGTTTTCGTAATTTTTCAACCTCTTTGGGTGATTACTATGCAATTTTATTTCTTTATAGAAAATTCTGTTTTGAATTTTTTGTTAATTCTTTCTTGGTAAGTACAAGTCCTTATTTTGCTTCATTGTCATGGATAGAGCTGTTAGTGTAGTAATTATGAAAGTTATATTTAATGTGCGTAACTAACTGGTGAATATATTCACATGATATTGTCAAAACTTTTGAACTGATCTTCACAATGAGCAATGTGTGGTTATTATTCATCTTGAGTACCTTTTCTGTACTTCGTGTATTTGTTCCCCAGAAAATACTTCCGAAGTTAAGAATTTATAGTACACACAAACAATACCAAACAGACAGAACTTGATACAAACTTGTAAGGACAAAACATGCTGATTATATTCTATCCGTATCTGTGTTCACCCTACTCCAGCCGTGAATCAATAGCCATTTACAGAAATTGTGTGTTTGCACACAATCTAAGTGTCATTTCGTCCTCTTCAAACTAATTCATGGCATGTTTTTTCTTTGTGCTCAACAGAACATCATTGCATATTGACTAATTGTAAATATCGTCGAGGGTTTCATTTGTTTTCTCTGCAATGAGTTCTCTTTTTTCTCAGTGACTGTAATAATGCTGTCATAAGCAAAGACTTTTTCCCATTAGTAAAACTATTGGGAAAGTAGTTGTACATCAGGACAGTCTTGGTTCTAATATGCTGCCCTGAGGAACTAATTTATTTTGGTTCTGGTAAGTGGTTAACCATAAATATTAGAGTTTTGTTTATTATTTGTGCTTTATTTGCTAGGTACGATCGGCAATAGTCATTAGTTATGCCTCTTATTCCTAATGACTCTAGCTTATCAGAGTAGTATGTCAACAGTATCAAAAACCTGGTCTAAAGGAAGCGTTTTCTATTAGTAAACAAAATGCCCTCGACACCAGGTTCGAAACCCGCTTAAATTTTTATTAATAATCAGCTTTGGCAGCCGAAGACTTCCGGCATATTAAGTCACCTAATTCTGCCAACGGTCTTTTCGAAGATGGCGGAGGAGCGGACAGAGGTTTAGGGAACTCTTGTCGTTGGGTGGGAAACTGCCTCTAAAGGCAGAAGAATCAGCCACTATCAACGGCATGAAGATGCAGAATCCAATGGAAACCATTGCATTAAAGACAATGTGTATCCACAGGACATGAGGCCTGTAACTGAAAGTGTCATGATGATCTCTCCATTGGTGAAATATTCCGGACTAGTTCCGCATTCGGATCTCCCTGAGGGAATTGCCAAGAGGGAGGTGATCATGAGAAAAAGACTTAGTAACCAACGAAAGGATAAAGTTCTACGAGTCGAGGCGGAGAATGTCAGAAGCCTGGAAGTGGTAGGCAAGTTAGAAAATCTGGAAAAGGAAATGCAAGGGCTCAAACTAGTTATAGTGGGCGTCAGTGAAGTGAAAGGATTTCTGGTCAGATGAGTATACGGCGATATCAACAGCAGCAGAAAATGGTATAACGGGAGTAGGATTCGTTATGAATAGGAAGGTACGGCAGAGAATACGTTACTGTGAACAGTTCAATGATAGTGTTTTCATCAGAATCGACAGCAAACTAACACAGACAACGATAGTTCAGGTATACATGCCGACGTTGCAAGCTGAAGATGAGAGAGAGAAATTAAAATCTAAGTCATCGGGGACGGGAATGCAGCTGTAGGGGAAGGAATAGAAGGAAAGGTTACAGGAGACTATGGGTTTGGGACAAGGAATGAGAGAAGAGAAAGACTAATTGAGTTCTGTAATAAATTCCAGCTAGTAATAGCGAATACTCTGTTCAACAACCACAGGAGGAGGTATAATTGGAAAAGGCAAGGTGATACGGGAACCAGGATTACATCATGGTTAAGCAGAGATTCGGAAATCAGATACTGGATTGTAAGGCGCACCCAGGAGCAGATGCAGACTCGGATCACAATATAGTAGTGATGAAGAGTAGGCTGACGTTTAAGACAGTCAGGAAGAATCAATACGCAAAGAAGTGGGATGCGGGAGTACTAAGGAATGGCGAGATACGCTTGAAGGCTATAGATGCACCAATAAAGAATAGCTCAGTACGCAGCACAGTTGAAGAGGAATGGACTTCTAAAAAGGTCAATCACAGAAGCTGGGAAGGAAAACTTAAGTACAAAGAAGGAAACTGCGAAGAAACCATGGGTAACAGCGTAAGTCGCTGAGCAGTGGAATAAATAAGAAGTGCAGGGAAGCTACCGCATGAAAAATGTGAAGAAATAGAAACATTTCTTTTTCGAAGGACTGACTCAGCATATAGGAAAGTCAAAACAATCTATGGTGAACTTAAAACAAGGATGGTAACATTAAGACTGCAATGGGAATTCCACTGTTAATGCAGAGGAGATAGACAGGTGGAAGGAGTATATATAAGGAGTCTATGAGGGGGAAGATTTGATGTGATAGAAGAATAAACAAGAGTCTATTTAGAAGAGGTGGGGGATCCAGTGTTAGAATCAGAATTTAAGATAGCTTTGGAGGACTTTAGATAAAATAAGACAAGGGATCGATGACATTAAATCAAAATTTCTAAAAGCATTGGGGGAAAGTGGTAAAAAAACTGCTATTCTCGTGTGTGGAATGTATGAGTCTGGTGACATACCATCTGACTTTCGGAAAAATATCCACACAATCCCGAAGACTCCAAATACGAGAATTATCGCACAATTAGCCTAACAGCTATTGCATCCAAGTTGCTGACAAGAATATACAGAAGAATGGAAAAGAAAATTGAGGATGTGCTAGATAATCAGTTTAGTTTTGGGAAAGATAAAGGCACCAGAGAGGCAATTCTGACGTTGCGATTGATAATGGAAGCAAGAATAAAGAAAAATCAAGACACGTTCATAGGAATTATCGATCTGGAAAAATCGTTCGACAATGTAAATTGGTGCATGGGACTAGAAATTCTGAGAAAAATAGGGGTAAGCTCTAGGGAGAGACAGGTAATATACAATATGTACAAGAGCCACGAAGGAATAGTAAGAGTGGACGTCCAAAAACGAAGTGCTCAGATTAAAAAGGGTATAAGACGATGTCTTTTGCTCCTACTGTTAAATCTGCACATCGAAGAAGCAATGATGGAAATAAATGTTTAGGAGTGGAATTAAAACTCAAGGAGGAATGATATTAATGATACGATTGGCTGATGACATTCCTCTCTTTAGTGAAATTTAGTAAGAATTACAGGCTATGCTTAATGGAATGAACAGTCTAATGAGTACAGAACATGGATTGACAGTAAATCGAAAAAATACGAAAGTAATGAGAAGCAATAGAAATGAGACTAGTGAGAAACTTAAGATCAGGATTGATGGTCACGAAGTAAATGAAGTGAAGGAATTCTACTACCCAGGCAGCAAAATAAGCTATGACGGACGGAGCAATATCAAAAGGATATCAAAAGCAGACTAGCACTGGCGAAAGGGACCAGAGAAATCTCCTAGTATTAAACATAGGCCTTAATTTCAGGAAGGAATTTCCGAGAATGTACATTTGGAGCACAGCATTTTATGGTAGTGAAAGAAGAGAATCTAAGCATTTGAGATGTGGTGCGACAGACTAATGTCGAAAATTAGGTGGACTGATAATGTAACGAATGAGGAGGTTCTGCGCAGCAGCGGAGAGGAAAGGAATATGTGGAAAACACTGATAAGGAGAAGGGACAGGATGAAAGGACATCTTAAGACATGAGGGAATAACTTCCATGGTATTAGAGGGAGCTGTAAAGGGCAAAAACTGGAATACATCCACCAAATAATAATTGAGGACGTATGTTGCGAGTGCTACTCTGAGATGAGGAGGTTGGCACAGGAGAGGAATTCGTGGCGGGCAGCATCAAATAGTCAGAAGACTGATGACAGTTTATAACAACACAAATTGGCAGTCATTTGATTTACTGGCATTCGTGATATACTTCAAAACATTCTAGACACCCGTCACGTCACATTCCCGCATTTTTTGCAAACTGCTGACGACGTTTCCGGTACGAATCTGCACACATGCTCTTTTCTTCAGTTGATGTAGTGGCCAACAGGCTTGCCGCTGTAGGTAACACCGGTCCCCGTCAGGTCACCGATGTTAAGTGCTGTCGGGCTTGGCTAGCATTTGGGCGGTTGACCGTCCGGTTTTTCCGAGCGCTGCTAGCAACCGTGGTGCACTCAGCCCTTGTGAGCCCGAGTGAGGAGCTACTAGTTTGAGAATTAGGGGCTATGGTCAAGAAAACTGACAGCAGCCGCGAGAGCATTGTGCTAACCTCATGCCCGAACATATCAGCAACCAGTGACTCCTATCGGCTGAGGCTGACATGGCGGTCGTTCGGCAACGTTGAGCCTACCGAGGTCTGCATGGACGGAGTTTAGTTTTAGTTCATGATGGAGTGCTTTGTATCATCGTATATCATTTGGAACACACAATTTGTATTGGCATGTAGGAATAGTAGAAAGCAGCCTGCTCCTCTTACAGGATTCGTATATCGCTTTACGTCAACTTGCACAATTTCTCTGGTGTATTCAAGCTGAGTAGTCTTAGCTACTGTTCTTCCCTCAGCTGCCCGGCATCTTGTACAGGTATGTTAATCAGCCAAGAAAGAAACAATCCCATTTCCTCTTTCGAATAATTTTTCTGCACATGTAAATGTTTTCATCCACGCTATCCATTCCCCGTGTGTGTTTATTGTAACATGCATTAATCTGAGAGTTGTTCTTAAATTGCCTTCTTCGCAGGTTCTTTTTGCAGATGTTCTAGGTTCCTCTCCTCCACAGGTATATGCTGCAGCAACCTTTAATTGTTCACCCATTTTGTGACAGTAACTTTGTCATCCTTGCAAAGTGAAGATTCAAAATATCGTCTTTCCCTTTTAACTATCTCTTGCCTTCAAAAAATGGGCCAAGATAATCTCGATAACCTTTTCTCGGAAAGACAGAATCCTGTAAAGTGGTTTTCGAAGAAGAAATGGAATAGCAATTGCTTTACTTCCAGTGTTAAGTCATCTATCATCTGAATGAGTGGGGCAGTAGCCTTACCAAACTCAAACCCGGAATACCTGCTTATCGCAAGCGTTCGCCTTACCATTATTAGGCTATGCGAGCACGATGCACGACCAGACCATAACTTCCCTACGTCGTCAACCCTGTGTCTAAAATTTTAGATCCATTATGGACATTTCTGTACATGAGAGACATTTTTTACTGAGACGCTTGCCCCGGCGGGTAAATAAGACCTCGCTGTGCCTGTGTTGTTGAGCAGTACGACGCAATGTTCCTCCGGACATGAATGCATGCGATTGTTCATATTAACTACTGCGAATACATTTCATGTACTTCATAACTGCTGTAGGCGCGACAGTGCCTGTTCTTTCGGACATGGATGCATAATACGCCCGAACAGGCCCCTAAGGCGCAACAGTACCTACCGGCCGCCGTGTCATCCTCAGTCCACAGGCGTCACTGGATGCGGATATGGAGGGGCATGTGGTCAGCACACCGCTCTCCCGGCCGTATGTCAGTTTCTGAGACATGAGCCGCTACTTCTCAATCGAGTAGCTCCTCAGTTTGCCTCAAGGACTGAGTGCACCCCGCTTGCAAACGGCGTTCCGCAGACCGGATGGTCACCTATCCAAGTTGTAGCCCAGCCCGACAGCGCTTAATTGCGGTGTTCTGACGGGAGCCAGTGTTACCACTGCGGCAAGGCCGTTGGCGACGTGGGTGCACGTCCGAAGGAATATTGTTTCGTGCTTTGAGTAACACAGGCACTGCAGTATCGTGTTTATCCGCCGACACCGGGCAAGCGACTTTCAATTGTGATGTTTCTCCTGCATACATAATGGATGCAGGAGTACAGACTATGACGACATATGGGAGTTTGTGTCGGGTGGCGAGCCGTGCTCGGATGGCCTAATGCAAGGCGACTGCTCGCCATATGACGGAGATCTGGGTTCGGGTCGCGGTCCTGCTCAAAGTTTCACTGTCGCCATTCCATTATACAGCTGACGATTCTCTATATTTGCAACTGCGAATATATTTCGTGCATCTAATAGCGTAGCTTGTCGATATCTTGGAAAGAGGATATTCGCCGAATAGACGGATCTGCACGCTCCCCCGCCTTAAATCCCATCGAGCACGACTGACGTGTGTTGCGGAGACGTATAGCAGAACGTCCACGTGCGCCAACAACCTTTCATCAGGTTTCAGCCGCGCTCGTGGAGGAACGAAACCCTACCACAAGAACTTACCTACCTGGGGCCAGAATAGCAGCACGTTGTAGGGCGTGCATTGCCGTCCATTGTGATAACGCAACCCATTAAGAATCATGTCACCCTTTTTTTAATGTCCAGGGAACCATTATAAACTATCGTGACTGATGTAATTGTCTTATTGAAAGCGTCATTCATATCCGTCTCATAGCATGTATCTTTCACTTGGCTTTTGCACTATTCTGTAGCAGTTCTTTCTGTGTATGGTTTAAGTTTCATCGAGGTATGCTACTTGGCAATAATACGACAGGCGTAAGTTACTTTCTTCAGGAAGTCTGCACACCAGTTTTCGACCGCTAATAAAAAGGCTGTTAGCAACTGAGCAGGGATTAACTTAATCCCAGGAACTCAGTCTTCAGCATGCAAAAATCTGTCTACAATTTAACTTTTTGCAACGCTAAGATAGAGTAATTTGTTTTCCGAGCTGATAAGTTAATTCATCTGAGGCACAATCTTATTATGTTACGAATAAGTAGATATCGTGAGTAGCAAACGCACTTACAAAATAATTATAAAATCTAGCTATCGGCAGCTCTTGATGAAATCAAACGGCGACCGTTTAGTTTTTGACGTGCGAGCGGAGCATTATCCGTCACCTTAAGTGTCTCGCCACTCAAAACACCTCTTGAAAAGACCTTTGCCAGAGCTCTGCTTTGGATCAGATGAAAATATATTCGTAAGATTTTTCTAGCAAGAAAAAGAGAACCCATCTCAGGAAACACAGTCTTGAAAGCTGTCAGTACATCGTGTGAGTACGATCGCTGCTCATAAGTTAACCTCCGATTGGCTACTGAAAGTACATAAATGCTCGTAGTTTCACGGCACCTTGAAGGCGACGCTGCGCCAGTTAGCTGTCTGTTGCGTTCGTCAGTGCGTGAGCAGCGAGCGAGTGACGTGGCCGGCGTTGCTGCGTCGCCTCTCGGAAGCAGGTCGTGTGTGTCGCCGAGACTGATCGTCGACTGCACCGTATATATGGGGATACTGTTGTGAGTGTTGGTGTTGTGAAGGAGAGGTACAGAATATTCAAGGCCGATCGCACGGTGTGCAGGATGAAAGAGACGGAGGGACACATTTGAATGTGACTAATGATGTGCAGCATGTTGACGAAATTGTGCGTGCGAGATGTCGACTAATGATTTCTAAACTTTCCGAAGATGTGCCTCAGATTAAGGGCAATCCTCTTAAACACTGCCACAGAAGCGTTAGGCAACAGTTAAGTTTTGTGCACGGTGGACACAAAAATCACTAACTAATATTCACAAAACATAGAGAATGAGTTATGATTGACTTTTCATCAACATGAAGAGGGGGGGAAGAATTTCGATAAGAATAGTGACTGAGGACGAGGCTTGGATGCAGTACACGAACATTGAAAGTAATAGTTAAAACAGTGAATGCACACTCTTCCTCCTGATAAACCCAAGAAGACAAGCAGACGGATGTCAAGCCGCAGGATGATGGTTTTAATTCTTTCAGGATCGAGAAGGAATTTTGATAACAGGTTTCATAAGAATAACGTGTAAGAATAATGTACATTACCGTGAGAGATTTACGGAACTCCGGAGGTCTGTCAAAAAAGAACTACGGAATCCTTCTGCTTTAGAACGCTTAGCGACTACATACTGCTAATCTAGAAAAGTAAAAACTCAGACTTTGCAACTGGGAGATTCTAAATCCTCTCTACAGCATGGACATGGCACAAAGGGACTTTCATCTCTTCCCCAAGATGAAGACGTGGTTGGCTGTCCAGCACTTCACGATCGACGATGACCTCGAAAACGCTGTCAACAATTGGCTGAAGCAGCACGCGATACCATTCTTTAATAAAGAAACTGGTGTCACGATGTGGGTGGCGACTAAGTGGAGAAGAAATGTTGACATGTGAATGGAAAGGTATTGATCTAGTTTCTCTTTTCTTCAATACCCACTCGGAGGTTAATTTATGAATAGCTCTCTTAATTTGTTGCAGTAAATTAACTGAAATGAAAATAATGCAGTGTTCCTGACCACACTGATTTCAAATGGCTCTGAGCACTATGGGACTTAACACCTGAGGTCATCAGTCATGCCGGCCGGGGTGGCCGAGCGGTTCTAGGCGCTACAGTCTGGAAGCCGCGCGACCGCTACGGTCGCAGGTTCGAATCCTGCCTCGGGCATGGATGTGTGTGATGTCCTTAGGTTAGTTAGCTTTAAGTAGTTCTAAGTTCTAGGGGACTGATGGCCTCAGAAGATAAGTCCCATAGTGCTCAGAGCCATTTGAACCAATTAGTCCCTTAGAACTACTTAAACCTAACTAGCCTAAGAACATCACACATCCATGGCCGAGGCAGGATTCGAACCTGCGACCGTGGCAGCAGCGCGGTTCCGGATTCAAGCGCCTACAACCGCTCGGCCACAGCGGCCGGCCCAGACTGATTTCACTGCGAACGTTGTACGAGGGGCGTTCAATAAGTAATGCGGCACTTCCTTCTGAAAGCAGTTTGGTTGTATTCATGATTCCATTACAACATAATACTCCCCACTCTTTTGGTTACGAAACCCTATTTTTCAGCCCAATCTCGGTTAAATGTGTCGGCCTTACGCCGCCACACTGGGAGGGCCTCTGCCCGCACCACTCTACCAGTCGACGGCGGAGCTAATGTCTTGCTGCATCAGTAACCTCCCCATCGTCCATGTACTGCTTCCCGTGGGATGCATCGATATTGGGCGAGACATTTGGAAGTCTGACGGTGCGAGATCCAGGCTGTAGGGTGGTAGGGTGGATGAGGAGAAACAGTCCAGCTAAGGTTTGTGCGCGCCTCTCTGGTGCAAGGAGTGGTGTCAGGCCTCCCGTTGTCACGGGGAAGGAGAAATTCGTCGCATTTTGTGGGGGGGGGGGGGGGGGGGGGCGAACATGTTGAAATTTTTTCTTAAATTTCCTTAGGGTAGCAAAACATACTTGAGAACTGGTCAATGAGGGAGAAGAACAAGCAGAGTAACGTTTTCAGTCCCGGAAGACCGTCGCCATGCCCTTACCGACTTAAGGTGTGCCTTTGAACTACTACTACGTGGACTGCCGATTTATTTCCGCTTTGAAGTGATGAATCCATGTTTCATCGTATTTGACGATGTTCGACAAAAAATTGTCGCGATCAGCCTCGTAAAGGCACAAGCACGTCTGCACAAATGGTTCTTCGTTGCTCTTTACAGTTTTCTGTTGGGCGGCGAGGAACTGATGGACGAGTGTGCTATCCGTAGATCACCTCGAATGTGACGCACCTACACTGCGCGAGTGCGCGCGATTGTGTGAGCGCACGTCTTTATTGTCGAGACGACGGACGCCTCGCCCGACTACTCACATGCTTTTGTTCATTGCCACGTGTCCGTATACGTTCTGGAATCACCTATGAATGTCTGCGGGTCTCACTGACAGCTCTCTTCCTAGAATGAGATTTTGACGCTGCAGCGGAGTGTATGCCGATATGAAACTTCCTGGCAGATTAAAACTGTGTGCCAGACCGAGACTCGAACTCGGGACCTTTGCCTTTCGCGGGCAAGTGCTCTACCAACTCAGCTAGCCAAGCACGACTCACGCCCCGTCCTCACAGCTTTACTTCCGCCAGTACCTCGTCTCCTACTTTCTGTCCCGAGTTCGAGTCTCGGTCCGGCACACAGTTTTAATCTTCCAGGAAGTTTCAGCTCTTCCTGCAACGCGCCTCTATTAAAGGCGCCATTTTGAAGGCTACGTGCATCGGTGCCACGTATGGGAACTTCATGAAATTGTAGGGGCTGAAATGGGAATACATTGGTGTGGCAAAAGTCATGGGATACCTCGTAACATCGTCTCATACCACCATTTGAGCGGTGTAGTGTAGCGTAGTGTAGTGCAGCAACTCTACGTGGCGTGGACTCAAGTCGTTGGAAGTCCCCTGCAGAAATACTGAGCCATGCGGCCTCTATAGCCGTCCATAATTGCTGAAGACTTGCCGCAGCAGGATTCTGTGAATGAAGTGACCTCAATTATGTCTCATAAATGTTCGATGGGAGTTGAGCTTTATGAGGGGCCAAAATCATTTGCAGAAATTGTCCAGAATTTTCTTCAAACCAATCGCGAACAATTGTGGCCTGGTGAAAATTCTCATTATCATGGGAACGTGGATCCCATGAGAGGCTGCAAATGGTCCCTAAGAAGCCGAACGTAACCATTTCCAGTGCATGACCGATTCAGTTGGACTAGAGGACCCAATTCGTTCCATGTAAAAAACAGCCCACACCATTATGGAGCCACTGCCAGCTTGCACAGTGCCTTGTTGACAACCGGAGTCCGTGGTTTCGTGGGATCTGCGCCACACACTAACCCTACCATCAGCTCTGATCATCTGAAATCGGGACTGACCAGGCCATGGATTTAGAGTCATTTAATGTCCAACCGATATGGTCACGAGCCCAAGAGAGGCACTGCAGGCGATCTCGTGCTGTTAGCAGAACCACTCGGGTGGGTCGTCTGCTGCCATACTCCATGAAAGCAGCATTTTTCTGCATTTCAAGCGGTGTTGCTTATCTGTTACCACTGAATTTTAAGCAAACGCCGTTGCCCTCGACTGTTAAGTGAAGGGGCGTCGGCCACTGTTCCCAGTGACAGGTGATGCATGAAAATTTGGATTCTCGGCACAATCTTGACACTGTGGATCTCTGAATACTTAATTTCATAACGATTCCGGAGACTGAATGTGTCTTGCGTCTCGCTTGAACTACCATTCCGTGTTCAAAGTGTTAATTCCCGTTGTCCTGCCATAACCACGTCGGAGACGTTTCCAGGTGAATCGCCTGAGTACCAATGACAGCTGCGACAGTGCACTGCCTTTTTATGTCTTGTGTATGCCATACCACCACTGCTGTATACTTTCATATCGCTATCCCATGACTTGTTATCTCAGTGTATTTCGAGATGTAATCAACAAATTCTGCATTTTTTCAACCGAAAGTGGCCGAGAAAAAATGTATTACAATACTTGCTGAACGCTCCCTCCAAGGGTAAGAGCGACCGAATTGGGTCGGGAGATGAATAGGTTCAATTTTACAGATCCCCGCCTGATCGTCACATACGAAGTGGTATAGGAAGTGCTGTCACGCAGAGGTGACTGTTGGAACTCTGTATGAGCTGGGAAGTGCGAAACATTGTTAGGTGCGTGTTGTGCAGAAATCTGTGCTGCTTGTGGTAAGTTCTGGAAATATTCCACTTCGTAGAATAGCTTTTGATTCAAATACATGTATCTGATATTTCGTTTAGTAATTTGTTAAGTATTCGTTACACAATAAGTTTATATACTTGAGAGTATGTTATGGTGTTAGTGGCGCGCAAATATGCTTGCGCAGGACTACCTGCGTAGGGAAAAAAAAAATATTCTGCACTTTAAGCGAATCGGGTCTATCCATTCCGGGTGAAAAGGGTCAATACTTTTATTTCATTTCATTTGAATTATATTTTTTCGTTTTGTATTATCTTGTTTTCATTTTTTTATTGCAGATGGGAAAACAAAGAAAAACTGTTTGTGGACCGAGGATGACATGCAAAACGCAATTAGAGCTTACGAGAGGAGAAAAGTCAGCGCTAAGGAGTGGAATCGTTTCGGCTGCCGCATTCCTATCTACAAAGACGACTGCAAAGTGGAAAAGATTCTCCAGCAAAAGTGAAAGGTCGCCAAACAATATTTAATAAGGGGACAAGAAAAAACTCATCGCAAGAATCCTGAGGTTATGTGAATGTGGCTTCCCGCTGGATTCAAAAACCTGTAAAGAGGGCTTCGTGCGAGTTCACAGAATCCAACAAAATGAAGCATACATTTTCAGACGCCAACGAAGTGTCTAAAAGGGTTCAGGGAACGAAACCATAATTTCGTCTTTGAGAAAAGCGGAAAGGCTTTCCCGAATCAGCTGCAGTGGTTTGAATAAAGAGGATATGGATGACTTCTCTTCTTTGATGAGGAAATCTATGGAGGACCTGTATATACTGGACAATGCTAAGCTGATTTATAATGCAGATGAATCAGGTTGCCAAATGAACAACAAGCCCACAAGACAAGTTTTTGATGGAAACTGGAGCAATGCTGTTTATGCACAGACTTCCCTAGAAAGGGCTTGTGCTAATACCACAGGAAACTTTGTCCCTCCTATGACCATATTTAAAGGCAAAAGATTTTGACCTGAATTTGGTGACGGTTTTCCAACCAGGTCTCTGCTAACAATGACAGATTCGGGATGCATTAATGAAGGACCATTCCTCAAATGGCTGAAACATTTTCAATCACACTGGGTGCCTGGATACTGCATTTTACTTGTGGATGGTCATGCGTCCCACAAATCTTTAGAAGAGCTCCATTTTTGGAACAGAACAACGTAAGTATGATATGCCTACCAAGCCACACGACTCGTCGCCTGCGCCATTAGACACGTCATTTTTTTAAGCCACTCAAATCATTACGAGAGTTAATGTATGAACATTCGTAACACAAGAGATACAAGGAAGATCAGGAGGCTCATATATGGAAACATTTTCAAGGCTGCATGGATGAGAGCGACAATATCAGCGATTGTCGAAAACTGATTTCGTTCAACTGGCGTTTTTCCGTTGAATGAAAACGCAGTGGCTGAACACGAGATCCTACTGACTAGTACATCCAGCAGATAATTGAGGACGTAGGTTGCGAGTGCTACTACGAGGTGAAGAGGTTGGCGCAAGAGAGGAACTCGTGGCGGGCCGCACCAAATCAGTCAAAAGAATGGTGACAAAAAAATCGTCGAGCCGAGAAAACAGACCAAAGGAAACTGAACTTCAGTCTGTCTCTCCTCCCGCTAGTCCAGTTCATGACGGTCAAAACAAAGACACGCCAAAGTCTTCTGTTTCATTCCACGACGTGTTGCCGTCTCCAAAGAAGACTACAGCAAAATCTTTTGCCAGGAAACAAAGCACTACTGTTTACATTCCCAGAAAATATGAACGCAAAAAAAAGGCAAAGAATAGGAAAATGTCATCCGAGCTGGACAGCATGAAGAAACACCAGGTTAAGAACAGACAACACCTACAGAATGAATCACCAGCGTCAGGGTCCTCCGAAGGAACAGAAGCCAATAATGACAGATCTTGTGAACTTTGCAAGATTAAATACAGCGATCCAATATCGGGGAAACTTACTGAATGGATTCAGTGTCAAGATAATGGCATGGAATGTTACCATGAGAACCGTTTTGGAGCAGTGGGGAAGAAGAGGTTTATTTGTGTAAAATGTGTGTGTTTTAATGTGACTTACACAGTTTTGTACTGACCCTATAGGGTTATGCACAACCGAAATAAAATGTTCAAACGTATCTAACTTCTGTATTTTGATTTAAAAAACCTACCTGTTACCAACTGTTCGTCTAAAATTGTGAGCCATATGCTTGTGACTATTACAGCGCCATCTATCACAAAGCAAAAAAGTGGTCCAATTAAAACATTCATATTTCTTTACGTACTACATATATATGTAATAAAAATGGGGATTCCTATTTAAAAACACGCAGTTGGTATCCGTTTGACCTATGGCAGCGCCATCTAGCTGGCCAACCATAGCGCCATCTGGTTTCCCCCTTCAAGTTTCGTTCTCTGTAGTTTTTTCGTTTGACGCTTATTTCGTGAGATATTTGGCCCGGTCACGATCAATGGACCACCCTGTATATTACAATTAGTAGGCCAAAGGGCATAATTCTTATTTACAATGAAAATTTGTTTGTGTGAAAATATGCCTTTTATTTAGACTTTAACAAATTTTGACTCAATTCAGCCAACCTTATCCTACGTTGGGTAGTTTTCGCGGTTGAAAGAGGTGAATGAAAAATCAAGATTACATGCGTGTTCCTTTCGGAATGTGTCCTCTGCCCTGTCTCTCCTCCCAAAGTATCAAGTCAAAGTAGGAGTCTGTACTCACCAGGAAAGCCGCGAGGCGACGCACGGCCGAACTAAAATCGTGTTTCGTAGCAAGGACGGATGGCGGCTGCTGGACGGGCCGCGCCGGGCTGCCAACCACGCCGTAGGGTGCTGGTGGCGGTGGAGGTGGGGGCGGCGGCGGGCAGCACAGGTGGCGTTGTGGAGGCGGCGTGGGCGTGCGGGGGCGCCAGGGCCGGGGCACCGGCGGGCACTGCGCATGCGCCGGTGCGCTGGCCACGCCCACGCCGGCCGCCGAGTGGCCCCAGCAGCAGCAGGCGGCCGCGGCGGCCAACTGCTGGCTCGCGAACAGCTCCAGCTGCTGGAGAGTGGCCGGCGCCAGCAGGTCGCGCTCCGAGATGCACAGCGCCTCCACGCCCTGCCCCACCACGAGCAGCAGGCCGCCGCCGCACTCGTACACGTCGGTGTACATTGCCGACTACCGCCCGCGACGACCTGCGTGAAAGTCATTCCCTAAATGTCAGCGACCCTTGGAAACTTGAGGAGCTGAAACTACGATAATACTTTCTAATCAAAAATATCTCCTCAGTCATTACTCTGCACCACGATAAGTGTGATCCAGGTTCGCAGGGGATGCATCCTCAGATGCAGAACTGATAGGGAGTGGTGGTGGTGTTGGGGCCATCACAGAGTCGTTTCTTAGCAGATTACTACTTAGTTTGCTTGCTCTCTCCCTTCTCTTTAGGGGCTCTAACAACCAAGGGAGCAGATGCATTCTGGTGGCCCATGGGGGCCCACTGTTTGTGGCCTAGAGCGAGGAACCACTGGCACTTGGAACAACGATGGTAATGGTGATGTAGCTGCAGCCTATGTCGACGTCAACCGAATGGGGCGAATGGGGTGTTATCTTTCGAATTTACGTTTAGCCTCTGTGTAAGTCGGCTGGTCTTGTACTTTGTGATTTTCCACTCCATTTGGAGTATTGGGCAGTCCGGCAAGCAGTGGGAGTGGTACTCTCCACAGTTGATACAAGTGGGAGTTGGCGCACATGTAGTATCTGGGTGCAGTGGACGTCCGCAGTCTGGACATGTGGCACTGGAAGTGCAGCGGGAAGACGTGCCTAAATGTCCAGCACTTAAATCACTGCATACGGGGAGGGATGTATGGTTTAACGTCACAGTGGTAAACCACCACGTTGACATTTTCAGGCAATGAATCATCCTCAAAGGCCAATACGAAGACACCAGTAGCAACCCTGCTATCTTTGGGTCCCCTGTAAACGCGCTGGATGAAATTAACAGCCTGCCGTTCTAAATTGGCACGGAGCTCATTGTCAGAATGCAAGAGGAGGTCACGATGGAAAATAATTCCCTGAACCATGTTGAGGCTTTTATGGGGAGTGACAGAAAATGGAAAATCACCCAGCTTGTCACAGACGAGAAACTCTCGGGATTGGGTTGGGGATGCTGTCTGAATAAAGATTGCGCCATTTCACATCTTTGACAGTGCTGTCACTTCTCCAAACTTATCCTCAAGGTGTTCAACGAAAAATTGAGGCTTCATAGGTAGAAAAGAGTTCTCATTGGTTCTGCTACAACTAAAAACCGGGGCGTATATGGCTCTGTTCTGTAACTGCGTTCCTCCCATGGTGTAGGGAAACGATTTAGGGTCATACCTGTCGGCACTGTATTCTATCTTGCCCTTCTTAGAGACCACTGGTGCTGTACCGTCACCAGCAGGAGATGAAAGTCTACTTCATTGCAGGTCATCTACCCCGATGCCACCCACTCTGATCAGGCGCCACCCAGCCACAGCAAAGGCCAACTGGCATGATGGCCGTTGCCGGGAGTCCTGATACCCCAGGAAGACAGGCATCTACTCCCTGGTAGACATGGGGGGTTTACAGCTCAGGCATCAGCAGTGCGATCCCTGTGTTGTCAGGGGGCTACCACCAAATGGGTACGTAACAGCTCCACCATAATGGACTAGCTACCGTGCTGGATATTGGGTGCAGAGTAATCCATTATTGTCATGGAGGCGAAAGAGGACGACAACAGAGGAAGATGACATACGCCAGAAAGTGTCCTCGCCCAAATGGTTGAATCGTAGTGCCCTTAGATCGAATCTAAGGGCACTATGGATAATTCATGCGCCACCTAAGGCGTCTTTCCCCATACGGCCTGCATTAAAATGGGACCTGAACTTACAGGGCCGAAAAGCGGTAGACTTCTTTTAGTCGCCTATTATGACAGGCAGGGATACCTCAGGATTATTCTAACCCCTGGACCCGCAGGGGACATTTGCAGTGTTGTATGGCACGTTCGGCCTGGAATATCAGTGACGGGGGTAGGATTCTTCTCAGTAATGAGCCTCACTATGAACTGAGCCCCAATGAGTAAGCTGTTTCTTGAGACGCACCAGACAACACTGGGGTACCAACCCGACTGTAGTGCGCCGTATGGCCCAACAACGAGAAAACACAGCAGTATGTCGACGATATTCTACACCACATTTTGTTGCCCCTCATGGCAAGCCCTCCTGGGCTTACCATTTAAACAAGGTAACACACACACACACACACACACACACACACACACACACACACACACACACACAGCGAGTAGGTACTGCTTGTCTGTGTCTGCCAAACCTTATCTTGGCCACCAAGATCACCAAATCTCTCCAAGTGATAACGTTTGAACCATTATGGGCAGGGTGTTTCAACCACAAAGATTTTGACTATTTAACTGGCGAATTGGACAGAATTTATCACAATATCCCTGAGGAAGATATCTAATAACAATGGCAAGCAGAGTAACTCCTTGCGAAAGGGACAGTGGGTACCAACGCATTATTGAATTGCTCAATTTGTGAAAAACTTTCTCCCAACAATCATCTCAATTCTTTGTTAAATTTTCCTCGATATATTTGAGTCATCTTTTACTGCGATAATGATTGAAAGCGAAAAAATGATTAAAATTTCTGCCACAGTCAGGAAAATAAGCTGAAGATATGATTTAAAGTTTGTGTTGAGGAGGACATTGGGGACTTGGGTACTCAATGCAGCGGTATAATGGCTAATTTCCTGCCTAGTGAGCAAGGAGATCCAAGTTCAAGTCCTGACCATGGCACAAATTTTTAAATCATTTCTTTAGCTTTAATCATCGCAAACATTCAAATTTTTAGATATCATCATCATTCACTTGTGTCTATACATACACCACATCTACAGATTCTCATCGCATTCGGATAAATACTTCGTGTTGTGTCCTTTTTTGTCTGAGTTTAGTTTATAGTCTTTGTACGTTGTCAAAATCTGATTCGGGTATTAGCATAGTTTTTACTGGATAGAATTTCCTCGTAGGTAACAGGATCGTCTTCGAAAATACGAATGCAACTAATACTGTCCGCTAACTCAATGTCTAATATCAAACAGTAATGGCCCATTTACTATAGAATTTGTACACCAGACACCACTTTACGGTCTGGAGAGAACTCTCCATGCAGAATACGACAGAGAATTTTAAACCTAGTGGTAAATTATTTATCTAATAGGAACACAATTTCCTCAATAGGCCTGACGTAGTAGTATGCCAAAAGCTTTTAGAAGTTCCGTCAATCTGATTTCCTCTATGAAAGGCCCTGAGGATGTCGTGTCGGAAGACATCGAGTCGAGCTTCGGGTGACAAACGTAGCAACTCATGCTGATTCCCACTGAGGCTATTTTTTAGACCTCAGAATACGTCTTAGAATTACGCAGAAATTAAGAGAGCGACATAGGACGGTAGTTCAGGGTATCAGTTTCACGTCCATTCGTGCTCTTTTCTCGAATCACGACAAACCTATCTCTGCCAAAGTATCTACAGTAGATGAAGAATGGAGCTAATTCATTGCAAAATTCTGGATATAACAGGCAGCCTATTGCGCCTTGGCTTCGTTTTAGCCATTTCAGCTACTTTTCTACATCACCAGTAGTTATTACTGTGTCAACGTTCCTTGTTTTCAAGTTGTAAAGGAAAATTTGGTAACAATTCAGCTTTTATAATTATTTATTTATTTATTTAAATACCCCTTTACAGAGCATGTTAAATTAATATTTCAATTCTTTCTACATGCTTCCAATTCGCCCACATTAGTTTCATATTTTCTTATCTCTGCTTCCGGAGTTGTTCGATGTTACGAAGCTGTTGTCTTTCTGTCTTGTTCAGCCATGAAAATCACTTTCAGAATTTTGTTCCTAAATGAATTCCTGTTATGTGTGTCCATTACGTTGATGTTTGCTTCATTGAGATCATTTACTGTGTTGTATCATACTTGTAACCCTTTTAGCTTCATAACTTTAGTAAAGATTTACTTCGTCAGTCTTTCATGCATTCTAGCCAAATGTCGAAAGAGACATTCTTTTTTGTGTGTTTTGTGCATTATGTTCTCTACATGTTCACACATTTTTTTGTTAGGTCGTGGTCTCTTATTTTGTTTTTGTCATCCTCGGGTAAAGAATGCTTCTAACCAGGCTTCAACCAATCTTCAAAATATGGTGAATGCCACCTTTACACATAGTTTTACTGTTTCGGCGCCATAAAAAGCTTCAGTTATCACTATAGTACTACATTTGATCTCACTTATAGACTGTCCACCTCAATGCTGTTTATGAGTAGCCACTGTCCTAAATATTTGAATTAACTGACATTCTTAAGTTTATTTTGATCCATGAGTAATTTCTATGGACAATTTTAGTATTTGTTATAAATTCTGTCTTTGTGAAGGAAATTTGTAAACAGATTTTTCCCGCGTGCTCTATTAGGTTTTGTTTGTGGATTTCAGCATTCATGGTGCCTCTGTTGCCAAGGCAATGTCATCTGCGATGTCAGGCAGTCCACATAGATGCCATCTTTCTGGCTTCCCAATTTGATGCCTTTAGTGTCCAATTTCATCGCGCTATAAACACTATCTACAGGGCGCACTTGCAAAAGAAACGTGACAGTCATTCCACTGCCTAACTCTTGCTATAATCTCAAAGTTCTGGAGAACTCTCAACAGAACCTGAATTTAGAAGAAGTATTTGTTAATTTGTCTGGGTTACTGTTTGTAATTTTTGGATCTAAAGCAAATTCTTTCATAATATCGCTGAGGGATTTTATTTCAATGGAATCATTCGCTTTCTTGAAATCTAAAAATGTAACTGTTGCATATGCTTCCCAGTTGTCTCTTTTGCAGAACAGGTTTTAGATTCTAGACCTGCTTCACTGCATGACCTATTTTTCCGACATCCACCTTGCTCTGCCCCTAGTTGTTGGTCTACTTAGACTTCTGAACAATTGAGCAGTGCTTTAGATACAGTTTTGTATGTCACTGGCAAAAGTGATATACTTTTGTAATTATATGGTTCATTTGTAGATTCTGTCTTGTGCAAAGAACTTGCCTTCTAGTCCCTTCGTATTTCTTCTTTCACTCAGATTTTATGTACTATATTTTTAAATTTAAGAATAACGTCAACTTATAGTGCCTTCCACAACTCTGCTTTAACTCCATCCTCATTGGCTGCCATACTGTCAGTGAGCACAAAATTTCTTTGATTTCTTCTGAATCTGGAGCTGTCGAGTCGTCGTTTTTGATACGGGCTTTACTATGGATTCAGGTGACTGACAGTTGCGTAAATTTTCGAAAAATTTTGCCGTAACATCGCAGTTTTCCAGTTTAGAGTGAGCCATTTGGTTTGTTTTTGGGTTACAGGTTATATAGTTGCCGATGTAAATTTGATTAGTTTTTCTTAAACATCTTATACTTTTAAAAATCATCTTTGAGTTGGTGTAACTGATTCGTGATGAACAGTTTTCTTTCTTTTAAAAGTTTTAACAGCTTTTCTTTCTAGGAGGTTGATTCATTCTTCTTGATTTGTTTGCATTCCAGTTTTGTCATGCCTTCTGTCTTTCTTGTAGAGCCTTATCACGCTGTTCACTCTATGTCTTTTCCTTTCAGTAGGTGGCGGCGCTTTGGTAATGAGTTCGATTATGTTACTTTTAACATTGTTCTACGTTTTAAAGCACTGGTTTTGAAGTTCTGCATTCAAATTTTCCAGCTCCAGGTTATCAGTGTCATTTTTCGGAATGTTAGTTTCTTTCTTAAATTTTATATGTACTTCGGGTTCAGTCTCAAATTTCGCTGCAGAGATGTAGTGGTCTGATTCGATATTTGCGGACTTTTTAATTCAAACATTCATTATTTCTGTCCAGGATCACGTAAATTATCTATGGTTGCCATTGTATCTGACTGCACAATTAAGTTGATAATTTTTGTTGTTATGTGGTCTAGCTGTTTTTCCGCACATGTGGTTCAGTGGCACCCATGTCGTTAGTGTCTTCGATTATCTCTTAAAGGATAGGTTTTAGGAATATGTTATGATCTGAGAGGTGGCATGAGCCCCCTCTCATATTTCTATCTTACGATTCTCCTCTCTAATTGCTTGCGGTGGAAAGTTGCTATTCCTTCACACGCGGACTTACCACGCAGCGTCTCTCGTCACCCAGGTGGTCCGGTGACAGGGGGCTCTGCTGATTTTGAAAGGGTGTGAGGGAGTCGGGTGAATGCTTTCCAGACGCCGACATTGTCAAAAGACACGCCCGGAGGAGCCTAAAGTAGCGGCTGGGCTAGAGGTTCCGTTACTTCGCAGAAACTTAGCGAAAACACTTTCTGGCGGGCTACCAGCGAGGTGTGGGAATGACTTGTGTACCCAGGCAGTTGTGGCGGGAAAATTCCCGCGCTTTCTGCAAAATAGTAACTGTGATTGGCTTGCTCAGGGCATAGCTCCGTGACGTAGCAAATTCAGCGCAGAAGTTGGCGCCAAGAATCTCCATTGGTGGAATGGTAGTGCTCCGGCAATGGAGTGGAATTTTCCGCCGGTTTTCGAGTTTCTGATTGGAACGTTTAACCACGGCCACTGTCGTGGGGGCGGGAATGTTCGGTGTTCGGCATGTAGGGGTGCTCTAGGGAGTCTGCTCTCGCTTTTCGGTCGAGGACGTCTAAGCAACCAGCCATCGCCTCCGGTACGCCAAATCGTGTTCTTGCAGTTAAGAAGACAGTTTGGTAATGTATGTCCGCAGCACCGGCAGATAGGGATTTTCCTAGGTGATAATCAGAGCTCAGCAGAGCGCGCCTGTTCGTCTTTTTCTAACTTTGTTCTGTCTTGGGTAGCAGCCATTAATGTGGGGTTAGCTGTGTGTCTCTCTTAAGAGTGGCAAGGAATTGGCTCCACATACCACTTCGTCATAAACCTCACAATCTAGTTTAGGGACAACTTCACCTTCACAGCGTTTGAGTATCCAATTTGAGCCAATTTGATGTATTATTAATGTTTCATGTGTTTTTGTTTATTATTTTGTGTTTAGTCTTAATAAATCATATTGTTATTTTGGACAGAACTTTCATTCTGTTAATCGGTAGAGCAACCCATCATTTCTCACTACGTTAATGAAACCTTCCTTTATTTAACTTATTTATCAAATTAAATTATTGCAGGTGCCAAACTCTTTTTTACTCCACTTGCAGGGTTGATTACAGTCAGTTCGCGTATATTTTTTAATCCATGTGCAACAGCAAAAGTCAGAGTTAGAATAGGGGGGGCTTAGAGCATCTTTTACATATGTAGATTCTGGAAGAATTTAGTGTTAAATACACTGCTTGCCCCGGCACCTCGCAGATCATCATCTAGTTCTGTCACATTTCTTAAAAACTTATTTTGCATGCAGACCAGTTATCTGTATTAACCAATTCCGAGCACATGTTATATGGGTAGTTTACCGAAAACTCTTTATCAACTAGTTCGACAGCCCCCACACAATGAAAATGTTTTAGACCGCGTAGCTACAAACACGCCTTACCTAATCGACGGCGTCAGTATAGAGACACGGATTAGTGACGATGATATAGTTACTTTCGTTACTAAAGTTAATAAATCAAGGAGGCTGGGAGAGTACTTCAGCTAGACAATTGTTAGCATCCCACTTAAAAAAATAAATTGACATTTAGTTCCAGTACGATAGACGTAGAGGAATTGTGGCAAAGCTTAAACGGGTTGTTAATCATACTGTGGAGAAATGTGTATTAAGGACGGAAAAGACCCACCGTAGATTAACAACAAAATTCGAAAACTGCTGCGGAACTAAAGACTGTTGCACTCTTCATTCAAAAGAGAACGCGCAAATGACAGGTCATGTTAATAGAAATTCGTGCGTCAGTAAACATATCGATACGCGAAGCTTACAACAACTACCACCGTCATACCTCAGCAATAGGCCTTGGCGAGAACCCGAGAAAATTCTAGCCCTACGTAAAATCACCGAGTGGATCCAAGACTTGTCAAATCAGTCGTCTACCAGTATTGTGTGGCAGCAGAATCACTCACGCAGCTGAATCGCACAAACATACCGTCGTTTGACCATCGCACACACTTTCCGTATGCAGGTCATAGTAATAAGCATCGCTGGTGTAGACACACAACTGAAAGAATTGGAAACAATTAAGTCTGATGGGATTCCAAGTAGGTTTTATAAAGAATACTCTACAGCATTGTCCCCTTACTTAGCTTGCATTTATCGCTAACATTTCCCCCAGTACTAAGTCCCAAGCGACTGGAAAAAATCGTAATTACCTCCTACACATAGGAAGGATAACAGAATTACACATCAACATATTCACTTTGTTACAGAATCCTCTAACATATTCTCCGTTCGTATATAATAAATTTCCTTAAGAGGGAGAAGCTTCTGCCCAAAAATCAGCACTTTTAGGAAGCAACGCTCATGAGAAATTCAGCTTGCACTCTTCTCACATGAGATCCTGAGAACAATGGATGACGCGCAGCAGGCTGACTCCGTATTTCTAGATTTCCGTAGAGCATTTGACACGTTGCCACACAGTTAACGAAGGTACAAGCATACGGAAGAGGTTCCGAAGTATGTGAGTGGCTCGAAGACTTCTTAAGTAATAGATCCCAGTTGTTCTCGACTGCATGTGTCCATCAGAGACAAGTGTATCGTCAGGAGTGCCCCAGGGAAGGTGATAAGACAGCTGTTCTCTTCCATATACGTAAATAACATGGCGGACAGGGGAGCAGCAATATGCAGCTGTTTGCCGCAGATGCTGTGCTGCTTGGTTCAAATGGCTCTGAGCGCTATGAGACTTAACATCTGAAGACATCAGCCTCTTAAACTTACAACTACTTAAACCTAACTAACCTAAGGACATCACACACATCCATGCCCGAGGCAAATTCGAACCTCGACCATAGCAGCAGCGCGGTTCCGGACTGAAGCGGCCGGCTGTGTGGTGTTTGGGAAGGTGGTGTTGAGAAGATACAAGATGACTTAAGACAAAATTTCTAGTTGGTTGGATGAGCAGTAGATATTCCTAAATGTTGAAAAATGTAAGTTAGTGCAGATGAGTAGGAAGAACAATCCCAAAAACTTCGAATACGGTATTAATAGCTTGCTGCTTGACTCAGTCACGTCGATTAAATACGTAGGCGTAACATTTCGAAGCTATGTAAATGGAATGAGGATGTGCGAAGTGTATTAGGAAAGGCAAATGGTCGACTTCGGTTACTGGGAGAATTTTGGGAAAGTGTGATTCGACTGTGAAGGAGACCGCATATAGGACGCTGGTGCGACCCATTGTTCGGTATTGCGCGAGTGTTTGGGATCCGCACCAGGCCGGATTAAAAGAAGACATCGAAGCAGGTGAGAAGCGGGCTGCTAGATTTGTTACCGGTAGGTTCACACTACACGCACGTATTACGAACATGGTTCGGGAATTCAAATGAGAATCACACGAGGAAAGGTGACTTTTTGTAGGAGTACTGTTGAGAAAATTTAGAGAACCGGCATTTGGCTGACTGAAGAAAGATTATACAAGAGCCAGCGTACATTTCTTTGAGGAAGACGAAGATAAAATTAGAGAGATTACGGCTCTTATGGTGGGATATAGACTGTCGTTTGTCCCTCTATCTGCGAGTGGAACAGAAAAGGCAACGACTAATAGCGACACAGAGTGCCCTCTGTCATGCACCGTACGGTGGCTCGCGGAGTGTTTATGTAGATGTATTTGTTCCTTTGTCCACTATCCGTTAGAACTTGCGCCGTATGTCCTCTGCAGATTACAGATTTAATTACACGATTGAATATAGGATGAGGACGTGCATCCATTTTCGGAGATAGTGTTCGAATCCGCCATTAGAGAGAAGCGCACGCAAATGATCTATGGTTGCTATTCTATCTAACTGCATAATTAAGCTGACATAACTGATACTAATTTTAATTCCTCCTATCTCAGCATATAGTCGAAAAACTTTTGGTGAAGTTAAAAGGAAGGGTGATAAGATGAGTCAATCGAAATTCCACTGTTAAAGACAGAGGGGAGAGTGGATAGGTGGAAACAGTATAGTGAGGGCCTCTGTGAGATTTTTAGATTAGATTTACTTTCATTCCAATTGATTCGTAGTGAGGAGGTTCTCCAGGATGTGGAACATGTGTGGAAAGACTTATCTGATGACGAGACAGAAGAAGAGGAACCGGGAGTCGATAGGGAAGAGAGAAGGGATCCAGTATTAGAATTTAGAAGAGCTTTGGAAGACTCGCAACAAAGCGATTGTTCACGTTGGTGTGTAGAACGTATGAGACTGGTGATATACCATCTGACTTTCGGAAAAATATCATACAATTCAGAAGATAGCAAGAGCCGACAAGTGCGAAAATTATCGCGCAATCAGTTTTACAGCTCATTTATCAAAACTGCTGACAAAAATAACATGCAGAAGACTGGAAAAGAAAATTGAGGATCTGTTAGATGACGATCAGTTTGGCTTGAGGAAAGGTAAAGGCACCGGAGTGGCAGTTCTCACGTTACGGCTGACAATGGAAGCAAGACTGAAGAAAAGTCAGAACACGTTTATAAGATTCGGCAACCTGGAAAAAGCGTTCGACGACGTAAAATGGTGTAAGATGTACGAAATCCTTAGAAAAATTGGGGTAAAGTATAGGAAAAGACGGGCAGTGTACAATATGTACAAGAACCAAGAGGAAATGATAAGAGGGGAGACCATGGATTAAGAAGGGTTTAAGACAGAAATGCATTTTTCCACCCCTGCTGTTGAATCTGTACGTCGACGAAGCAATGACAGAAATAAGAGATTCATGGTGAAAGGATATCAATTTCAAAATTCGCTCATGACATTGCTATCCTCAGTGAAAGTAGAGAAGAATTCCAGGGCGTGCTGAATGAAATTGACAGTCAAGTGAGTACAGAATATGAATTAAGTCAAAGAAAGACGAAAGTAATAAGCAGCAGAAACGGCAACAGCGACAAACTGAACGCTATAATTGGTGGTCACAATGCAGATGAAGTTACAGAATTCTGCTACCTAGGCAACAAAATAATCCATGACGGACGAAGCAAGAACGACATAAAAACCATACTAGGACTAGCAAAAATGGCATTCCTGGCCAAGAAAAGTATACTAGTTTGAAAATATGTCCTAGTTTGAGGAAGAAATTTCTGAGAATGTACATTTGGAGCGCAGCACTCTAGCAGTGGGACATGGAATGTGGTAAAAACGAAACAGAAGAGAATAGAAGCATTTGAGAAGTGGTTCAATAGAATAATGTTGAAAATTAGGTGCACTGATAAGGCAAGAAATGAGTTTCTCCTCAGAATCGGCGAGGAAAGGAATATGGAAAACACTGACAAGAAGGTACATCTGTGAAGACCTCAGGGAATAACTTCCACGGCACTAGAGGGAGCTGTAGAGGTTATAAACTATGGAGGAAGACAGAGACTGGAATACATCCAGCAAATAATTGAAGACGTTGGTTGCGAGTGCTTATCCGAGATGAAATTAGTACAAGAGACGAATTAGTCATAAGACTCAAAAAAATTTATAGCAATTAAGATTGATGAAATTAGTGATAGAAGATTTATACGTCGTATACTCAAACGTCGTTGTGCTTTTCTTTTAAAACAATGAAGAGAGGTAAAAGTGTAACAGTTCTTCATAGAAAGTAGAGTGATGTTTTAGAAGAATATGAATATTTTCTCAATAACTACGGCTTTCTCTAACCTGTATAGGACATGCTGAGCGTCTGTTTCCGCTACTCAAAGACAAAGATTTTGAGGTATGTGGCAATGCGTGCTGTTCAGTGTGGTGTACCATGAGTTCTGCAACACCTACAACTGCTCTCCGCAAGCCGCACTGCAGCGTGTGGCGGAGAGTGCTTCGTGCACCACTGTCAATCCCCACCGCCACCGGATTAATGTTGAACGCTACGAATCGCAGTCAATTTGAATCACGCCTTTAAAGAGAAACACACCACAATATGTTCAGGGACACGGCAGTCATTCTGCTTCATGACAGTGCAAGATCATATTTAGCAAACGGAGCGAAGGAAACCTTGAATGGACTGATAGTATGTCTTATCCCAGGCGCCATATTCGCCAGTCGTTCCCCTTCTGATTGAAGTTAGTTTCGAACCCTGCAGCATAGCCTTTATGAAAAACACTTTTCACGATCTCAAAAACTGGCTCCATGTGCTGATCACCTCAAGAGGACCTGTATTTTTATCGCGGAGTCCATTTATTACCCTAAAAGTGGAAAAATACTGTAGCTGCCGAAGGGCACTACTTTAAGTAACTTCTTATATCATTCTATTAAAATAAATATGTATTTTGTCCAACAAGCAGGGAGGATTTATTCAAGTATCCACTACACCACTGCTGTGTTCAAAGTAAGCCACGTTCTCAGGGTGGCTTTTCGCTTACGCTCGATCACAGGACATGCATTTGTCAATCCTCTGAACTAGGTATAAAATGTAAATGAGGGGGGCGAATAATGACGTTCCCGTAGTCTGACACGTCCGCTGTAACGTTGGGCAGAATTGTGGTGAACTTTGGTGCCAATGTGTCATCAATAACCTACCTTTCACGTCACATAAACGTCTCTGCTCTGGTCTTTCTTTCGCATGTGTCGACACCCCACTGCTGGAAGTGTTATCGCGCCGGAGGATGACGCCGCAGGGTGGCTCGCTGTTGCACCGTTGCAGAGGAACGTTGTAGGCATCTTTGAGCCAAATTTCAAACTTCCACGTCTCAACGGGAGCCGGTTACGGGGTTTCGGAAAAGTGTGTTGCGCTGTGTATATCGCGAGGTTGGCAATTATTCTCACCGGAAAAGTAGCCAACCCTAACGTTTTTGGATATTCCAACATTATTAATTGTAGGAAATATTGCAGTTACCTTTCTTACGAGCTGAATTACTTCAATAAAACTTATGTAATTAAAGTGTCCTGTACATGTAACCATTTTTTCCATCATTCGTAATATGATCAGCACTCCACTCAACATTTGGTGGTAGGAGCGCTGAAGGCTGAAAGGATACTAGTGAGAGCGCGTGCTGTGTCCTTCCCAGGCAGTGGGGCGCGAGTTGGGAGCAGCATCTCGTCTCCCAAGTTTCGGGGTGAGTCAGAACGGCGTGGTGCCTAGAGCGGGCGTGACGTCTTCCAACCACCCTGCAGCGCTGATAACACTGTCCTGCGAGTATCGCTCAGCTTCCCCTGCAGCTACAACTGTCCACGTGTACAAACACTGCACCCCTTTACACACCGCCAGCACGGGCTGAACTGTTTCAGTAGCGTTCTGTGCATGGCGGAGAGAACTTCAACATTGTTAGTCGCTCTCTTCCGACAGTCGAATGTAATGAAGAGAAATAGCTAATCTATACGTCACTACAGAAAAATGCAGATGAGATTTGTAAAGCGATTAATTGGTGAAGAGATACTGACTAACTGGGAAAAACTAAATTTGAGGCAAAACTTACTAAAAGGGCGGTTGATAGGACATCCTGAGGCATCAAAGAATCGTCAACTTCCTAATGCAGGAAAGTGACACAGAACGAGTTAGTAAGTGGCGCGCGATGTGTAATACATCCGTCGATAACAACGAAACACACATACCTTTCCTTTCATCCGTTAAGATTCGTGTCACAAATCTCTAACACACTGTCACTATTCAAGAAAGATTTCGGTCAAAGTTTTGTATGTAGTCTCCGTCTAAGAGGTGCGGCGTATTCCGGAATTCCTAAATAAATACGTCGCCCATTCGCCTTGCTTATAGATCTTTTTCTGTCTCCTGCACTTTAAAACATACCGGGAAATTTAATACAAGTCATGAACACTAAAATATGTTCGAAATCACTGGTACATATTAAGGTTTATTGAGCGAATGAACTTCACTGTTTGGCTTAGCATAACAATTAGACCTACAAATGAGAAAGATCTGAAAGCTGTCGTAAGTGTACACATACCGGCAGTCGCCAATCTATGTGGTAGCTGTTACGATAGGTGGCATGTGGGGTTCTCTGCTGAATTTGGGGAGACTGGTTGTAACAGTAATTGTGAGCCTTGTGAATGTATATAAATATCTCGTCTGCAGGTTGGCGACCGGAGCCCGAAAGTGGTAGCAGTCGAACAAAGTATTTTCATATCTCAGAGGGGCGAAGGCGATGAACTGCAATGTACAAAAAGTGAAAATTGTGTAAAACAGTATCTTGAACTCTTTTCGCCGACTGGTTTGTCAGGTATACTTGACACCTTAAAGCAAACAGACACGATCTTGTGCGAATGGATAACAACGCATACGTATGGCAGATAATTACGTCGCAACTGCATGGTAATAACTGATGTTTACGTAGATGGCTTCATCTAACGACGAGAATGGCGCTAAACTCGAGTTCATTGACGCTGAACCTTTCCTGAAATACGGATTCGACAAAAAATATAAAGAAATTTTATGATGCGTCTACCATACGATTTTCAAATGAGAAATCAATAAGTTATCAGCCCTAACATTTCATACCGTATTACTTTACGGAACACTTTCAGCAAAAAGCTAAATACTGAAAAAAGTAGTGAGAGGGGAGCTCTGGCGGTATTTGCGGCCCTACACACGTTTTTTGCAATTTCCTGGTCGATTAATAAAAGATAGAAGAAAATGCGTCCATATTGGATGCATCCAATTTGGACGTATCTGTAGCTTCATTAACGTGACAACAGTTGGCAGCTGCCACGTAATGTGAAGTATTTACTGACAGTTTACATTTAAGTACAGCTCGTTAAAACTTAGTGTTTTCACGTGTTAAATGCATGTAACATGTTAAAACCAATTAGTGAGAGGTCCGCTTTTATGAGTAATTTTTCGAAAGACATCAGCCATGAGTGTTTCTCTTATTTTTGAAACGAATCGGAGTCGCCTGTGGCAAATATTCAAGATCCTTGAAAAAGACGAACCTGGCATGGAAATATCATCGCTACCCCATTCCATTGCCAGCCGCGGTGGTCTAGCGGTTCTAGGCGCTCAGTCCGGAACCGCGCGACTGCTACGGTCGCAGGTTTGAATCCTGCCTCGGGCATGGATATGTGTGATGTCCTTAGGTTAGTTAGGTTTAAGTAGTTCTAAGTTCTAGGGGACTGATGACCTAAGATGTTAAGTCCCATAGTGCTCAGAGCCATTTGAAACCATTCCATACAAGTGCGAACTGAAGGAAAACCAGGAACGGTAATAGGTAAAGCGCTGTGGCAGCGCCTCTTCTGGATAATCTACGAACTAGTTTTACCCCCAGGGAGATGAGACCTCTCTTACGGGAAATGTCTCAGCTAAGTAAATTTTGTTGTGATGTTTCCGAAAATAAATGCAGTACCTTTGATCAAACGCACAGCTTAAATTGCAACGAATGAAACGCATGGCAATGATTTTTACAACCAAATCTGTCACACGCTTCTGGCGGTTGTGTCGAAATACGTCCAGATTTCCGAAACAACTGGTTAGTTTGGACCTTGATAACGAAACCAAAATTGATATGAAAATTCCACTCTGTATACTGTCTTAGAAAAATCATAATTCATTATGCTGGCGTGTATTTTCGCACAAGTAACGTAGAGATGACGTTCCTCAACGGGTTTCTCTCATTGGTTCCGCCATGTTATGTAATGACTATGTTTGTCTGTAAGTCACCTTCGAACTTTTAAAGCTTTACCATAAAACAGTTTGATTTAATAGCTTTAGGTATTAAAGTTTGTAAACAACCCTGTAGACGAGAGAAATATACTCTAGCTGCTCAGTAATTTAATAAAATTGAGATTTCCGATAGGTAGCGGGAAAGCAACGACACTAAACCGCTATAGAAATACTAAACGTGACTGAACGATGCTGAGAGCAAATTTTTTTGTGTCAGAGTTTCAATCCAGATTTTATTCCAGCCAGTTAGACTTGTCACGTTTGTTCTTTATAATATAAGGAATTGTGAGAACTCGTATTGAATAGCCACGTCTATGAACTCCAGCATTGCTGCATCCTAACTCACTATCCTTCCGCTTAACAATCTGTGTTGTTTTGAAAGGCACAATTAGAACACTGAACGCAAGTAAAATTATTTATTCTGTATGGTACGAGTAACCAGACTTCATTATATCACTGGATGACAGCTGCTAAGCCGCAACTTGGATTTCAAATTATTGGCGTTAAACACACCGTGATTTTGAAAGGCTGGACTTACCGACGGCACGAAGTATGATTCACGAGCGGCCTTGAGAGTACAGGCGGTGCGAGACGGGGCTGGCTGTTGGCGGCTGACCACTTGCACATCCAGCGCTGCACAACACTGGCGGGCTCTCCTTACTAAGCGTATGCGAGTGCGCATGCGCAGAACCCGCCTTCCCGGCCAGCTCCCGCCCCTCCCGACCAACGCCCCCTACGGCCGAACCGACGACCCCTCCCCCCTAACCACCATCCTACCCCCACCCCCACACCATGAGCTCAGTACTAAACTGGAAACTAGCCGCTCTAGAAAGGCATGCCAACACCATCTACAGAACAAAACACGCCAATAAACTCTGGGTGCAGATGGCAGTGACCTCTGTTGACTCACGAGTCGCCGGTATCATGCCGTTCGTTTTGGTTTGAGCGAGCGTTTTCGAAGTGCGGGAGGTTTCACTGACTGTTGCGTTAGATGTTTTTCAAAATGCCTTACATATGTTAATTGCCTAACTGCAGAGGGAATTAAACAAATGGGTAAAAAGGTCCGTGTATTTCTATATCTACATGATTACTCTGCTATTCACAATAAAGTGTCTGGCAGAGGGTTCAATGAAACACCTTCAAGCTGTCTCTCTACCGCTCCACTTTCGAACGGCACGCGGGAAAAACGATCACTTAAATTTTTCTGTGCGAGCCCTGATTTCTCTAATTTTATCGTGATGATCATTTCTCCCTACGTATGTGGGTGGCAAGAGAATGTTTTCGCAATCGGAAGAGAAAACTGGTGATTGAAATTTCATGAGAAGATCCTGTCTCAACGAAAAACGCCTTTGTTTTAATGATTGCCACTCTAATTCACGCAACATGTCTGTGACACTATCTCCCCTATTTCGCGATAATACAAAACGAGCTTCCCATCTTTGTACTTTTTCGATGTCATCCGTCAGTCCCACCTGATGCGGATCCCACACCGCACAGCAATACTCCAGAATAGGGCGGACAAGCGTGGTGTAAACAATTCTTTTAGTAGACCTGTTGCACCTTTTAAGTGTTTTGCCAATGAATCGCAGTCTTTGGTTTGCTCTACCCACAAAATTCTCAATGTGATCGTTCCAATTTAGGTTATTTGTAATTGTAATCCTTAAGTATTAAGTTGAATTTACAGCCTTCAGATTTGTGTGACTTATCGCATAATCGAAATTTAGCCGATTTCTTTTAGTACTCATGTGAATAACTTCACACTTTTCTTATTCAGGGTCAAATGCCACTTTTCGCACCATACAGATATCTTATTTAAATCATTTTGCAAGTCGTTTTGATCATCTGATGACTTTACAAGACGGTAAATGACAGCATCATCTGCAAACAATCTAAGACAGATACTCAGACTGTCTCCTACGTCGTTAACATAGATCAGGAACAATAGAGGGCCTGTAACACTTCCTTGGGGAACGCCGGATATTACTTCTGTTTTACTCGATGACTTCCCGTCTATTACTACGAACTGTGACCTTTCTGACATGAAATCACGAATCCAGTCGCACATCGGAGGCGATACCCCGTAGGCACGCAGTTTGGTTAGAAGACGCTTGTGAGGAACGGTGTCGAAAGCCTTCTGGAAATCTAAAAGTATGAAATCAATTTGATATCCCCTGTCGATAGCACTTATTACTTCATGAGTATAAAGAGCCAGTTCTGTTTCACAAGAACGATATTTTCTGAAACCCTTCCCAGATGCCGAAATAGAAACTCGGCAGGGTTGTCGAGCTAACTGTAGCTAGTGAAAAATCCTAGAGCAAGTAATATGATTTCTTCAAATACGTTACAATATACATAGGTTAGTAATAGGAGTTTAATAACAAGTAATTGCAAAATGACTGAGAATAATGCTATGTTATCTTCTTGGTCTGTGAACTGTATTCCGAAAAGACTGTTAACAGCACCCTTATCAAAGTCTAGACAGGTTAAAGGTAAGCCATTTTGATGTTTTGTAAGCTTTTCAATAGAAAATAATATATAGAGCCTAGCGAGGTTATTAGTTTAGGTCAGTTTTGTCTGGACATAATGTCTATAAAGCGTCCAAAAGAGGTTATTAGGAATTTTTTGTTGTTACAGAAACTGTTACACCACTGTTTCCAAAACACTCATCGTACACGTCAAAAACTACAGCATGGAGGGAGGATCCAGTAAATAGAAGAACAAGGAAATAAAATGAACATCTAACTTTTGCACTTGAAGAAAGTGTGAAAACACTGTCCGAAGCTCGCAGATAGCATTTGAGACCGGAGCATAGGTTTGAAACTTAATCCATCTAAAACTCTAGCCATCTCTGTCGTTCACAAAACACTTATTACCTCTCAGTACAGAGAATCACTTCCACCACTAAGCCTAAAGGGCACAAAAACTACCTTTTAATCTTCTGAAAACTACATGTGGATAATTCGAGACCATCAGTTAGATTGGACTGAACACACACCTGCAGTCTGTAAGATGATGTCAGAGACACTTCACTCACTACAGAAATATAAGTATTTCCTTCCGAGATAGAAAAGCAATTGGTAGAGACACTAATACTCCCCATGCTTGGCTATGTTGATGCCATTTTCCAGTGACTTTCGTACGGAAGCTCACGAAGTCTGGAATTGGGATCACATCAGCCTACGAACAGTTTCATGGATACGTGCCGATATGTGTAGAGACCAGCATACTCTATGTATGCTTTGTCGCCTTCTCAATTACTGCACTCCCTCTTATTTGTCCTCAACCAGTACTCTTACTATCTGAACAGCATAGTAGAAATGCTCGCTCTCAACAAAGCAAAATTCTCTTTGTACCATCACATACTACTGCTATGTTTTTCTAAACCACTTATTGTATCAGGAACCTGACTTTGGAACAACCTTCCTCAAAATATCAGAGAAATTAAATACCTCCCAAACCGCAAAAGACAGATAATGCCCCACCTTCTATCTACATCTACATCCATACTCCGCAAGCCACCTGACGGTGTGTGGCGGAGGGTACCTTGAGTATCTCTATCGGTTCTCCCTACTATTCCAGTCTCGTATTGTTCGTGGAAAGAAGGATTGTCGGAATGCCTCTGTGTGGTCTCTAATCTGTCTGATTTTATCCTCATGGTCTCTTCGCGAAATATACGTAGGAGGGAGCAATATACTGCTTGACTCCTCGGTGAAGGTATGTTCTCGAAACTACAACAAAAGCCCGTACCGAGCTACTGAGTGTCTCTCCTGCAGAGTCTTCCACTAGAGTTTATCTACCATCTCCGTAACGCTTTTGCGATTACTAAATGATCCTGTAACGAAGCGCGCTGCTCTCCGTTGGATCTTCTCTATCTCTTCTGTCAACTCTATCTGGTACGGATTCCACACTGCTGAGCAGTATTCAAGCAGTGGGCGAACAAGCGTACTGTAACCTACTTCCTTTGTTTTCGGATTGCATTTCCTTAGGATTCTTCCAGTGAATCTCAGTATGGCATTGCTTTACCGGCAATCAACTTTATATGATCATTCCATTTTAAATCACTCCTAATGCGTACTCCCAGATAATTTATGGAATTAACTGCTTCCAGTTGCTGACCTGCTATATTGTAGCTAAATGATAAGGGATCTTTCTTTCTATGTATTCGCAGCACATTACACTTGTCTACATTGAGATTCAATTGCCATTCCCTGCAACATGCGTCAATTCGCTGCAGAGCCTCCTGCATTTCAGTGCAGTTTTCCATTGTTACAATCTCTCGATATACCACAGCATCATCCGCAAAAAGCCTCAGTGAACTTCCGATGTCATCCACAAGGTCATTTATGTATATTGTGAATAGCAACGGTCCTACGACACTCCCCTGCGGCACACCTGAAATCACTCTTACTTCGGAAGACTTCTCTCCATTGAGAATGACTTGCTGCGTTCTGTTATCTAGGAACTCTTCAATCCAATCACACAATTGGTCTGATAGTCCATATGCTCTTACTTTGTTCATTCAACGACTGTGGGGAACTGTATCGAACGCCCTGCGGAAGTCAAGAAACACGGCATCTACCTGGGAACCCGTGTCTATGGCCCTATGAGTCTCGTGGACAACAGCCGTCTCTCCTGTACTTTGTGCAGCCCATTTTCGTCAGTCCCCCTCCCCAAGAACTTTTCCCTGCCCCCTGCAGGCAGTGTTCTCTGCTTCTATTCTATGCTCTCCTAACGTCCACTGTCAATGTCGTTTCAGTCTTCTCCTCTTCCTTCATCCATTCCGCTTCTGACAGTACTAAACATGAATGTGCTAATGTGCTAATCTAATCTGTATAATCCTTATTGCCCTTTACTATTATTTTTGTTATTAGTGTCAGTTACTGTTATTATTATCATTATTGACAAGGTTTTGTAATATATTTACTGTATGTCGCTCCTGGTCAGATGTAAGGGAATGAATTAAGGCTCTACACTGGTCAGGCTAAAGAAGGAATACATAAATAAGTATAGAATATTAGTGGACTACAAAGAAAACTTAATTGCAAAACATTGCACCCTGATTGGTTTATTGCGCAGAAGCAAAAAGTGGTATGATTTATAATTTGGAAACCTCAGTCAAGAATGAAGTCTTGTATCAAAATTAACGAGGATTTAAATTTATCTGCTTTTTCGATGACATGAAAGTAAAATCTCAATCAGGCACTCGATTTCCTAAAATTCTCATCAGACTATTCATTTCCAGTGGTTCTACCATGTATTAACAAGATTCAAATGGTTCAAATGGCTCTGAGCACTATGCGACTTAACTTCTGAGGTCATCAGTCGCCTAGAACTTAGAACTAATTAAACCTAACTAACCTAAGGACATCACACACATCCATGCCCGAGGCAGGATTCGAACCAGCGACCGTAGCGGTCGCTCGGTTCCAGACTGTAGCGCCCAGAACCGCACGGCCACTCCGGCCGGCTATTAACAAGTTCACCACTACGTTACGTCTGCGTCTCTGCAGGGAGGAGGACAGTTGAAAATGCAGAGACTAACAATGAAAATCGCTGACTTGTTAAAAATCGGAGAGGATATCGTAAGAAAAGTGTTAAAATGAAACTGACATGTTACAGTGCGCCCAACGTAGGACGCAACTGGACTGATAGCATGATTTCTAACTACGTTCAAACGAAAGATTCATAATAAGTGAATACTGCTTTGCAGAGATGGCATACTGCTAGATGAACTGACAAGAAATATATCTGAGTGTTTTTAGACTCATTGCAGTGATTAACCGACCTTTTTTTATATACAACGTGACCTACTGATCACAGTTTTTCAGGCTTTCAGTCAATGATAATCATTTTGTAGTATCTTTGATTGAAGATGAAAGAGAGTTTGAATAATAATTTGGACATACACACAGGAATTACATGAATACTTTCATGGGAAGAGAAGTTACATTACAGAAATATTTACTCTGAAGACAACACTATGGTTTTGTCATAGTTTTACCTTTATAGTACCTTAAATAACAAGTATTCTTTTCATAGCTTTGTTAATGATCGTTGTTACACATCAGTTAAATTGTTGCGCAGTAGGAGCCTTTGAATATACTTGCACATAGATATAATATCGGTGTAGCACAGAGTTTGTAAGCAGTGGCATTTTTTAGATTGACACACAGAGTAATACACACGTCACAGAAATAGACAAATATACAATATACACATTCATTTGCCCTAGTGCGCATGCTAGTTTTGAAATACATTTTGTTATAATTTCTCTCAGTTTTGTTGCTGGAAGTTTAGCATCGCACAGACATTGTTCACATTTGCTATTATTACTGTGATTAAAAGTTTGCCTCACAAGAAAATCAGTCTTTGTTTCCTTATTTACAATAGGTTTGCAATATTTATTTTTCGTCTGTTGACGAACAGCATCTTCTCGGCCCTGGCATTAGCCACGAAAATCCCTCTCCGAAAATCTGCAGCAGAGCGTCATCCGGAATTGTGGCATCGTCAGAGTACATACGGTACTTGCTGGTACAGTTTGATATCTAGTTAGATAGTCAGAACAGCTCGATAATAGCAACACGGGGTGGTGGTTGGCGTTGACAACAGGAAAGTGGGTCTGCTTTACCAGATGTGGCTTATCGTGTCATATACGCTACATACCGTACTAGGAATCATTAGCATTTCAACACAGTTAATCATTTGGTTCCGATAAGTTCTACGGGACGCGTAGTCTGAGGTAGTTACATAGAGAACATAGGCGCAAGACATTGCCACACAAACAATATTAACTGCGTGAAAACGTGACCAGGCTAAAGGCATGACATTCATACTGCTAACGCCACTGACGGGTGGATACGTTTCTGATAAGTCGTTCTCAGATCATCGCAAGCCTGTAGCCTGTTTCTGAGAGATGAATGTTATTTGGACGTTTGACTGCCACCATGAATACAGACAGTTCAAAGCATTTCAATATCATTTTTAATTACACCATGGGATGTGAGTCAACAGCTCATCTCTTTCAATCGTTTTCTGCCCAATATTAACAGCGACTGGATAAACACACTGTAGCTAGTTCGCAGAAGCAGCCAACACACAGCACTTTTATACATATTATTAAAATTTAACATCCTGTGCGGCACGCGGAATTGCGCGTATTCGTTACAGGGCAAGTGATTAAGTACGTCGCCTTTGAAAGCGTTCTCAAGTTCACATTCAAACGTGTACCTTAAGAAAATTTTGAACCCACGAACTTCACACGGCGAACAACGTCGTCCGAATAAAGTAAGTTTCATGCGCTTCACACTGGAACTATAATCAGCATGTGGATGCCGGTACGACGTGAGACGTAATGAGTACATGTGAAAACAGACATCAGGGCTTCTGACACACTTTTGTCGAGAGAAACAGTCTGCTATAAAGCAAGCATAATGAGTTACATACTTACGTAACAAAAACAGGACCTACGAAAACAGAGCTAGACGAAATGAGCAATTAAACCGAACCAAACTACGAGTATAACTTAAGCCCACACCTCTTGGCATCTAAATCATTCTTTGTTATTAGGAAGACCCCTTTCAACTATGATGGTACATATTTACAGGTTGGAACCGTATAATCACGGCTTTTGCATTGACAATACCATCGATCCTTCACGGGCAGACTCCGCATTGAGTATATTCTCGAAAATTCAGGAAGAAATACATGGCTTAATCAAGTCCGACTGAGCCAAGATCTACGTTTAAAACTACATGCATACTCCGCAAGCGACTGTTTAGTGCTCGGCGGAGGGTGTCTTGTACCACTACCTTTTATATCCTTTCCTGTTCCACTCGTAAATACAGAGGGAGAAAAATGACTATCTATACGCCTCTGTACGAGCCGAAACCTCTCTCACTTTATCTTTGTGGCCCTTACTCGAAATGTAAATTGGCACCAGCAGAAACATTCTGCAGTTAGCTTCAAATGGCTGCTCTCTAAATTTCCCCATCAGCGATCGTCGAAAAGAACGTCACCTTTCGTACAGGAATTCCCACTTCCCAAGACATCTCCATAATACTTGCGTGTTGGTCGAACCTACAGGTTACAAATCTAGCAGCCTGTATCTGAATTGCTTCGGTATCTTCCTTTAATACAACCTGGTAGGGATTCCAAACACTCGACCAGTACCCAAGAAAGGGTCGTCCTAGTGTAATACGCGCGGTTACGCGGTCTGCTTTTCGCCATCCCCACTATAATCCGAGCATGATCGTTCCATTTGATATCGCCTTGCAACGTTACGTTGAGATGTTTAACTGACGCGACTGTCAAGCAGTGCTGGAAGGTCACAGGATTGTTTTTCCTATTCATCCGCTTTAACTTCCGGTTTTCTACATTTAGAGCTAGCTGCGATTCATCACACAATTTGTCTAAGCCGTCTTGCATCCTTTTGCAGTCGTTCAACGATAGCACCTCCCCGTCCACTGCAGCACCATCAGCAAAAACCGCAGATTGCTGTCCACCCTGTCCACCAGATATTTTAGTATATAATCGAAGAGCCAAAGAAACTGGTACACCTGCCTAATACCGCGTAGGGCCCCCGCGAGCTCGCAGAAGTGGCGCAACACGACGTGGCAGACTACACTAATATCGGAACTACTACTGGACGGAATTGACACTATGAATCCTGCAGGGCTGCCCATAAATTCGTAAGAGTACGAGGAGGTGGAGATCTCTTCTGAACACTACGTTGCAAGGCATCCCAGATACACTCAATAATGTTCATGTCTGGGGAATTTGGTTGACAGCGGAAGTGTTTAAACTCAGAAGGGTGTTCCTGGAGCCACTCTGTAGCAATTATGGACGTGTGGGGTGGCGCGTTGTACTGCTGGAATTGCCCAAGTCCGTCGGAATGCCCAATGGACATGAATGGACGCAGGTGATTAGACGATGTTTACGTACGTGTCACCTGTCAGAGTCGTGTCTAGACATATCATGGGTCCCGTTTCACTCCAATTGCACACGGTCCACACCATTACAGAGCCTCCACCAGCTTGAACAGTCCCCTGCTGACATAGAGGGTCAATGGATTCATCAGGTTGTCTCCATACCCGTACACGTCCATCAGCTCGATACAATTTGAAACGTGACTCGTTCGACAAGACATGTTTCCAGTCAACAACAGCCCAATGTCGGTGTTGACGGGCCCAGGCGATGGGTAAAATTTTGTGTCGTGCAGTCATCAAGGGTACAAGAGTGTGCCTTCGGCTTCGAAAGCCCACATCGATGATGTTTCATTGAATGGTTCGACCACAGACACTTTTTGATGGCCCAGAATCGAAATCTTCAGCAATGTGCGGAAGGGTTGCACTTCCGTCACGTTGAATGGTTAAAAAATAGTTCAAATGGCTCAGAGCACTATGGGACTTAACATCTGAGGTCATCAGTCCCCTAGAACTTACAACTACTTAAATCTAACTAACCTAAGGACATCACATACATCCATGCCCGAGGCAGGATTCGAACCTGTGACCGTAGCGGTCGCGCGGTTCCAGACTGAAGTGCCTAGAAACGCTCGGCCACAATGGCCGGCTCTCGTTGAATGATCCTCTTCAATCGTCGTTGGTCCCGATCTTGCAGGATCTTTTTCTGGCCGCAGCGGTGTCGGAGATTTGGTGTTTTACCGGATTCACTGTACACTCGTGAAATGGTGGTACGGGAAAATCCCCACTTCATCGCTACCTCGGAGATGCTGTGTCCAATCGCCCGTCCGCCGACTGTCACATCACTGTGAAAATCAATTAAATCTTGATATCCTGCCGTGGTAGAAGCAGTAACCGATCAACAACTGCGCCAGACACTTGTCCTTATATAGGCGTTGCCGACCGCAGCGATGTATTCTGCGTGCTTACATGTCTCTGTATTTGAATACGCATTCCGATACCAGTTTCTTTGAAGCTTCAGTGTAGTAAAACGTGTTTTTATATTCCCAGATTCTACGTTTTCCCACCATTTAGTTATTTTTTATTGGTCCCGTGGAAAGCCCTATTCTCTCAATTAATCGTTTTCCTGTCACTAAAAATTTCATATGGATAACATTTCCTACAGTTTGCGGTTTTGAACCAGTACCACAAGCTTCCCCCCATGAACCATGGACCTTGCCGTTGGTGGGGAGGCTTGCGTGCCTCAGCGATACAGATAGCCGTACCGTAGGTGCAACCACAACGGAGGGGTATCTGTTGAGAGGCCAGACAAACGTGTGGTTCCTGAAGAGGGGCAGCAGCCTTTTCAGTAGTTGCAAGGGCAACAGTCTGGATGATTGACTGATCTGGCCTTGTAACAATAACCAAAACGGCATTGCCGTGCCGGTACTGCGAACGGCTGAAAGCAAGGGGAAACTACAGCCGTAATTTTTCCCGAGGGCATGCAGCTTTACTGTATGATTACATGATGATGGCGTCCTCTTGGGTAAAATATTCCGGAGGTAAAATAGTCCCCCATTCGGATCTCCGGGCGGGGACTACTCAAGAGGATGTCGTTATCAGGAGAAAGAAAACTGGCGTTCTACGGATCGGAGCGTGGAATGTCAGATCCCTTAATCGGGCAGGTAGGTTAGAAAATTTAAAAAGGGAAATGGATAGGTTGAAGTTAGATATAGTGGGAATTAGTGAAGTTCGGTGGCAGGAGGAACAAGACTTCTGGTCAGGTGACTACAGGGTTATAAACACAAAATCAAATAGGGGTAATGCAGGAGTAGGTTTAATAATGAATAGGAAAATAGGAATGCGGGTAACCTACTACAAACAGCATAGTGAACGCATTATTGTGGCCAAGATAGATTCGAAGCCAACACCTACTACAGTAGTACAAGTTTATATGCCAACTAGCTCTGCAGATGACGAAGAAATTGAAGAAATGTATGATGAAATAAAAGAAATTATTCAAATTGTGAAGGGAGACGAAAATTTAATAGTCATGGGTGACTGGAATTCGAGTGTAGGAAAAGGGAGAGAAGGAAACATAGTAGGTGAATATGGATTGGGGGACAGAAATGAAAGAGGAAGCCGCCTGGTAGAATTTTGCACAGAACACAACATAATCATAACTAACACTTGGTTTAAGAATCATGAAAGAAGGTTGTATACATGGAAGAACCCTGGAGATACTAAAAGGTATCAGATAGATTATATAATGGTAAGACAGAGATTTAGGAACCAGGTTTTAAACTGTAAGACATTTCCAGGGGCAGATGTGGACTCTGACCACAATCTATTGGTTATGACCTGTAGATTAAAACTGAAGAAACTGCAAAAAGGTGGGAATTTAAGGAGATGGGACCTGGATAAACTAAAAGAACCAGAGGTTGTACAGAGATTCAGGGAGAGCATAAGGGAGCAATTGACAGGAATGGGGGAAATAAATACAGTAGAAGAAGAATGGGTAGCTTTGAGGGATGAAGTAGTGAAGGCAGCAGAGGATCAAGTAGGTAAAAAGACGAGGGCTAGTAGAAATCCTTGGGTAACAGAAGAAATATTGAATTTAATTGATGAAAGGAGAAAATATAAAAATGCAGTAAGTGAAACAGGCAAAAAGGAATACAAACGTCTCAAAAATGAGATCGACAGGAAGTGCAAAATGGCTAAGCAGGGATGGCTAGAGGACAAATGTAAGGATGTAGAGGCCTATCTCACTAGGGGTAAGATAGATACCGCCTACAGGAAAATTAAAGAGACCTTTGGAGATAAGAGAACGACTTGTATGAATATCAAGAGCTCAGATGGAAACCCAGTTCTAAGCAAAGAAGGGAAAGCAGAAAGGTGGAAGGAGTATATAGAGGGTCTATACAAGGGCGATGTACTTGAGGACAATATTATGGAAATGGAAGAGGATGTAGATGAAGATGAAATGGGAGATATGATACTGCGTGAAGAGTTTGACAGAGCACTGAAAGACCTGAGTCGAAACAAAGCCCCCGGAGTAGACAATATTCCATTGGAACTACTGACGGCCGTGGGAGAGCCAGTCCTGACAAAACTCTACCATCTGGTGAGGAAGATGTATGAGACAGGCGAAATACCCTCAGACTTCAAGAAGAATATAATAATTCCAATCCCAAAGAAAGCAGGTGTTGACAGATGTGAAAATTACCGAACTATCAGCTTAATAAGTCACAGCTGCAAAATACTAACACGAATTCTTTACAGACGAATGGAAAAACTAGTAGAAGCTAACCTCGGGGAAGATCAGTTTGGATTCCGTAGAAACACTGGAACACGTGAGGCAATACTGACCTTACGACTTATCTTAGAAGAAAGATTAAGGAAAGGCAAACCTACGTTTCTAGCATTTGTAGACTTAGAGAAAGCTTTTGACAATGTTGACTGGAATACTCTCTTTCAAATTCTGAAGGTGGCAGGGGTAAAATACAGGGAGCGAAAGGCTATTTACAATTTGTACAGAAACCAGATGGCAGTTATAAGAGTCGAGGGACATGAAAGGGAAGCAGTGGTTGGGAAGGGAGTAAGACAGGGTTGTAGCCTCTCCCCGATGTTGTTCAATCTGTATATTGAGCAAGCAGTAAAGGAAACAAAAGAAAAATAAATTCGGAGCAGGTATTAAAATTCATGGAGAAGAAATAAAAACTTTGAGGTTCGCCGATGACATTGTAATTCTGTCAGAGACAGCAAAGGACTTGGAAGAGCAGTTGAATGGAATGGACAGTGTCTTGAAAGGAGGATATAAGATGGACATCAACAAAAGCAAAACAAGGATAATGGAATGTAGTCTAATTAAGTCGGGTGATGGTGAGGGAATTAGATTAGGAAATGAGGCACTTAAAGTAGTAAAGGAGTTTTGCTATTTGGGGAGCAAAATAACTGATGATGGTCGAAGTAGAGAGGATATAAAATGTAGGCTGGCAATGGCAAGGAAAGCGTTTCTGAAGAAGAGAAATTTGTTAACATCCAGTATTGATTTAAGTGTCAGGAAGTCATTTCTGAAAGTATTTGTATGGAGTGTAGCCATGTATGGAAGTGAAACATGGACGATAAATAGTTTGGACAAGAAGAGAATAGAAGCTTTCGAAATGTGGTGCTACAGAAGAATGCTGAAGATTAGATGGGTAGATCACATAACTAATGAGGAAGTATTGAATAGGATTGGGGAGAAGAGAAGTTTGTGGCGCAACTTGACCAGAAGAAGGGATCGGTTGGTAGGACATGTTCTGAGGCATCAAGTGATCACCAATTTAGTATTGGAGGGCAGCGTGGAGGGTAAAAATCGTAGAGGGAGACCAAGAGATGAATACACTAAGCAGATTCAGAAGGATGTAGGTTGCAGTAGGTACTGGGAGATGAAAAAGCTTGCACAGGATAGAGTAGCATGGAGAGCTGCATCAAACCAGTCTCAGGACTGAAGACCACAACAACAACACCACAAGCTTCAACATCAGTTTCACTTGCATCAATCATTCGCAGTTACTACACAACGAAATCGTAGAACACTGTTGTTAAGTGCGTTCAACGCACAGCAAAGAAAATAAATTTAATCATGTTAACAGAGTTGAAAGTAATTACATTTTTTTCGAATGTTTAATTTAAATCCAATTGCATAGTGTCGCCCCATTTTCGAATACCCGTGTCTTGAGTGGGCCTACGCTGCTTCAGACAAGACGCAGAACCCACAAGCGTTGGAGAACGTACCCTTGCGCCGAACGTTACGCACCCCGTAGTTCAATAAGGTTCCTGAGGTACACCGTATTCGCGTGTACTAGTTGCGTCGCAGTCGGTGGCAGCTTAATTTCGTTTTATTGCGACTTATTAAAATTGCTCGGAGTTTGTTGACATGTAATATATTTTTTATTTATGAGCTACACGTTGTTCGTAAGCATTAAAATTTCGAACATTTCGACTGTAGAAATGTCAATTTACTTTTACATTTTTAGTTGTATAAGTACCGTACTGTATTAAAATTCTCAAGGACGATGTCAATGTTAACATTATACTTCATTTTTTACTTGTTTGTGTTTAATGCCCAATTATGATACAAGAATTAATTCATTCCATGCTGGAAAGCTCTAGGAGAAACGCAACAGTATTGCTCAAGAATATTGCAATAGCTAAGATAGTAATACAGCAATTTTTCTTCACAAAAAAAAAAAAACCAAAGCGGTCCTATGTAAGATCGCTAAGCGGGTCTAAGGCTTCCATTCAGCCCTTGTTGACCAGTCTGGTGTGGCAATTGAAGGCAGCAAAACGGAAGCCGAAGTTTTACATTTCATGTTCAAGATGTCGTTCACGTAGGAGAGCCGTACAAACATACCGTCATTTGACGATTGGACAGACTCCCATATGACCGACGTAGTAATAAGCATCCCTGGCGTAGAGAAACGACTGACAGATTTGAAAGCAAATAGATCACCAGGTCCGGGCGGAATCCCAATTCGGTTATACAAAGAGAACTCTACGGCATTTGCCTCTCACCTTGCCTGCATTTATAGTGAATTTCTCGCCCGGCACAAAGTCCCAGCCGTCTAGAAAAGAGCGCAGGTGATTCCAGTGTGTAATAAATGTGAAAGAACGGACCCGCAAAGTTACAGACCAATATCCCTAACTTCGGTTTGCTGCAGAGACCTGGAACATATTCTCAGATCGAATACAAGAAACTTTCTTGAGACTGAGAAGCTCATGTCCACGAATCAGCATGGTTTTAGTAAGCATCGCTCCTGGGAAACTCACCTTGCCCTTTCCTAGCATGATATACTGAGAACTATGGATGGAGGTCAACAGGCAGATATCATATTTCTAGATTTCCGGAAAGCATTTGATACGGTGCTCCTCTGCAGGCTATAACGAAGGTACGAGCACATGGAATAAGTTCACAGTGGCTCGAAGACTTCTTAAATAACAGAACCCAGTATGTTGTTCTGGACGGCGAGTGTTCGCCAGAGACAAGGGTATGGTCAGCAATGCCCCAGACAAGTGTGATGGGTCCGCTTTTGTTCTCAATATACATAAATGATTTTGCGTAGAAGGTGGGCAGAAATCTGCGGTTGTTTACTGATAATGCTGTGGTGTTCGGTAAGGTGTCGAAGTTAAGTGACTGTAGGAAAATACAAGACGATTTTGAGAAAATTTCTAGTTGGTGTCATGAGTGGCAGCTTGCTCTAAATGTGAAAAAATATAAGTTAATGCGGATGAATAGGAAGAACAGACTGGTAACGTTGTGATACAGTTTTACTAGTGGCCTGCTTGATACATTTAAATATCTCGGCACAACTTTGCAGAGCGATATGAAATGGAACGAGTATGTGAGAACTGTGATAGGTAAGGCGAATGATCGATATCGGTTTATTTGGACAATTTTAGGAAAGAGTGGTTCACTTTTAAAGGAAACAACATGTAGGACGCTAGTGCGACCTATTCTTGAGTACTGATCGCGTGTTTGGGATCCGTATCAGGTCGGACTGAAGGATGACATTGAAGCAATCCAGAGGTGGGCTGCTAGGTTTGTTACGGGTAGGTTCAAACAATACGTACGTATTATGGAGATGCTTCGGGAAATCAAATGGAAATCCCTGGAGAAGGCGACGTTCTTTTCGAGACACACTGTTGAGAAAATTTAGAGAACCGGCATTTGAAGTTTACTACGGAAGGATTCTACTGCCGCCAACATACAGCGCGCGTAAGGACCACGAAGAGAAGATACGAGATAGCATATAGATATCAGGTTTTTCACTCGCTCTGTTTGCGAGTGGAACAGGAAAGGCAAGGAATTGTAGTGGTAGAGGATACTCCCATCACGCACCGTACGGTAGCTTGCAGAGTCTCTATATAGATGTAACCTTCTTGTAATTTCAGTTTGAACCACCTATGAAGTTTTTCATTAACCTATCTATTTTATTACTTACTTTACATAAGTTTCATATCATTTTACGTCAATTTGATGGATATTTTCAGGTCAGTATGGTATTAATTTTCCAGATATTTTTATCTTATAAAAATTCTGGCCCTGTGGTTACAGGTTCTTTTTCATTTTTATTTTGTTTTTTGAATAGAGACGCAATAAGGAGTTGCGTGCACTGTGGTGTCACCGCCAGACACCACACTTGCTAGGTGGTAGCCTTTAAATCGGCCGCGGTCCGTTAGTATACGTCGGACCCGCGTGTCGCCACTGTCAGTGATTGCAGACCGAGCGCCGCCACACGGCAGGTCTAGGGAGACTTCCTAGCACTCGCCCCAGTTGTACAGCCGACTTTGCTAGCGATGGTTCACTGACAAATTACGCTCTCATTTGCCGAGAGGATAGTTAGCATAGCCTTCAGCTATGTCATTTGCTACGACCTCGCAAGGCGCCATTACCAGTTACTATTGATGCTATAAAACATGTACCGTCACGAACGATGTTCACCAATTATGGATTAAAGTTAAGTATTCCATAAGCTACGTACTTTTTTTACTAGATTCAACTCCTTTAACTGTTCCAGACCTCACGCCAGTCTGCGTGAGCTTAAACGCGTGCCTTTCGGCTATCTCATAGTGGCTTGGCTGTCTTGCCAAGTCACAACATGCACCACGACCGCCACTTAAGTATTACAAACAAAAGCTGGTTCAGCATTGGATGTTGAAATAGAAATCTTTATTTCCGTTACAAATCGATTTCAACCACTGCGTGACCTTAATCAGTGTTAATACTAAAGCCCTGTGGACTTGTAAATACAAGCAGTAAAATTATAATATCCGCACATATCAATGAAGAGTACTTGCAGACCAAAGGTAGAGAAGTCTTCACTGTTATGTACAGATATGGTAATTTTACTGCTTGTGTTTATAAGTCCAGAGGGCTTTAGTACTAGCACTGATGATGGTTAAGCAGTGATAAATCTATTTGCAGCAGAAATAAAGGTCCTTTTTCGTACTGGTAAACTAAATGAATTCCCAGTAGGTGCAGCTGTCCCCACTGGCACACCCCTCCGTTGACCCGAGACTCAGTGGACTCCGATCATATTACCAAAAACTCTCCCAAAAAACATCACAGAACTGCCTTCAGTCTGAACTACATGTTCCACACAGTACTGATTTAACACTTCATTGGACCATTGGTGGATTCGACTCCTTTTATTATTTGGAAAAGGCAAACACTAGCGACTCGTCGCGTCACACTACCCCCACCCAATCAGGTACTGACCACTTTCATTGTTTTTTGGTCCACTGAAAATGTTCAGCCTAAAACGCCAATGTGAGGAGTCGCCTTTTGGCTGGTATCAAATTGCTATTACGTGCCGTTCCCTTCGCAATTTTCAGTAAAAAACTGGTTGAGTTGGACCTGCATTCAATGAGAGCGGCGTTTACCGTCGGGTTTGAGACTAGTTGTCATTGCCAAGGCGTGGCATTCGTCTCCAGTCCCTGCCGATTATGATTTTCGTTCGAGAGGCTTTCAATAAGCAGTGCAACACATTTTTTTTCTGAAAGCAGGTTGGTTTTATTCAGGATTCCAATACACCTTGTTATTCCACACTCTTTTGGCTGCAAAACGCTATTTTTCAGCATAGTCTCCGTTCAAAGCGATGGCTTTGCGCTACCTTAGTGGGAGAGCCTGCGTACCCACATGGTAAAAAGACTATACTGTTCAACGTTCCGGCGGAATGCGTTGTTGATTGGGGCAAACAGATGGAATTGGGAAGATGTGAGATCCGGACTGCAGGATGAATGAGTAAGAACAGTCCGTAGAAGTTTTATGAGCTCTTTTCGGGTGCACCGACTTGCGTGAGGTCTTGAGTTCTCATGGAGAAGCAGAAGTTAGCGACGATCACGCTGTAATCGTTTCTCCAGTTTCCTGAGGGGAGCACAATAAATTTCACGGTTGATCGTTGCACCATGAGGGGATATCAAACAGAATAACCCCTTCTGGCTCCGAGAATACCTTTGCCATGATTTCACCAGCTGAGGGCACTGCTTATAACTTTTTCTTCGGGTGTGAGATGTGGTGTGGGTCCATTCCCATGGATTGCCAATTTGTTTCCGGTTCGAAGTGATGAATACGTGTTTCATCGCCTTTGGGGACATTCGACAAAAAATTGTCACGATCAGCCTCGTAAAGCGCACGATCAATCGCTGCTCTGTTTGATCTCCTGAGGGACGTTGATGAAATTGACCAAAAATGTCAATTTTCGATTTATTACTTCTTAAGTAATAGAGCCCAGTATGTTGTGGTCGATGACGAGTGTTCATCAGCGACAAGGTCCTTCCCGGGTAGCTGAGTGGTCAGCGTGACAGAATGTCAATCCTAAGGGCCCGGCTTCGATTCCTGGCTGGGTCGGAGATTTTCTCAGCTCGGGGACTGGGTGTTGTGTTGTCCTAATCATCGTCATTTCATCCCCCATCGACTCGCAAGTCGCCGAAGTGGCGTCAAATCGAAAAACTTGCACCCGGCGAACGGTCTACCCTACGGGAGGCCCTCGCCACACATTTATTTATCAGAGACAAGGGCATCGTCAGGTGTGCCCCAGGAAAGTGTGATAGAACCACTAGTATTTTCTATATACATAAATGATATGGCGGTCAGGGTGGGCAGCAATCTGCGGTAATTTGCTGACGATGCTGCAGTATACGGGAAGGTGTCGAAGTTGAGTGACTATAGGAGAATACAAGATGACTTGGACAAAATTTCTAGTTGGTGTCATGAATGAGAGATGTAGAAAAATGTAAGTGAATGCGGATGGCCGGCCGATGAGGTCGAGCGGTTCTAGGCGCTACAGTCTGGAACCGGGCGTCCGCTACGTCGCAGGTTCGAATCCTGCCTCGGGCATGGGTGTGTGTGATGTCCTTAGGTTAGTTAGATTTAAGTAGTTCTAAGTTCTAGGGGACTGATGACCTCATAAGTTAAGTCCCATAGTGCTCAGAGCCATTTGAGCCATTTTGAAAGCGGGTGAGAAGGAAAAACAAACACGTAATGTTCGGATACAGCTGCAGTAGTGTTCTGCATGACACAGTCACGGTGTTTAATAATCTGGGCGTAACGTTGCAAAGCTATATGAAATGGATCGAGCATTGAGGATTGTGGTAGGGAAGGCTTCGGTTTGCTGAGAGAATTTGAGGAAAGTGTAGTTCATCTGTAAAGGAGACCGCATGTAGGACGCTATTGCGACCTGTTATTCAGTACTGATAGAGCTTTTGGGATCCGCTACAGGTCGGATTAAAGGAAGACATCGAAGCAATTCAGAGACAGGCTGCCAAATTTATTACCGGTAGATTTGAACAACACACAAGTATTATGGACATGCTTCGGGAACCCAGATGGGAATCTCTGTAGGGAAGGCGACGTCCTTTCCGAGGAAGACCATTGAGAAAATTTAGGGAACCAGCACTTCCAGATGACTGTAGAACGTTCGTACTTCCAGCAACATACAGATCAAAATACGAGAAATTAGGCTCATATCGAGGCCTATAGACAGTCTTTCCGTCGCTTTATTTACAAGTGGAACAGGGAAGGAAATGACTACTATTGGTCCAGAGTACCCCCTCCAGAGTACCCTCCGCCATGCATCGAACTAGGATTTCCGGAGTATGTATGTAGATGTAGATGTAGATATGAACTGAAATGAGAATGAAGTAAGAATGTTATGGAGCTGCTGGCATCCTCATGGATCATACAGATATCAGAGATTATGCCGTGCACAGGGCAGTCATATTCTTTCTTTCCATCTGAGTTCCGTGAGACAGAAGCTGCTCCCGCCACCATGCGCTGCACATATGGCTTGGCCGCCAGCCCGCTAACACGGTGACTCAGTTGCTGACGCTGCTGTTGACTTAGTGCGACAGTGATCTCGGCCGCTTTCTAAACCTCAAGTCGTGCCGTCTGCACAGTGGGATGCGCCAGTGTCCGGAGGAAGTGTTGTCTCAGGCTGTGTCTGCTTGTGTCGTGGCAAACAACGTGCGTTGTAAACATATCCAAGGTCACCCCTGTAATACTTTTAACCGTATTCGTCTGAAAGTCAAATTTATCTTTCTGATGGCAGAACACCGATGACACTGGTCAATTACAAGAACAATATGCACTGTTTCTGGAATATACTTCGTCCATGAATCCAGATCTAATTTCAGAATACCGACCTCAGTGTTCATGTAATGGTGGTTTCTGTAAATGCATACGGCGGCATATATACGAGGGGCGTTCAATGAGTAATGCAACACATTTTTTCTACGTCAGTTTCGGTTGAAGAAGTGCAGAATTTGTTGCGGGATATCGTGGAATATTCCCACTTGAGCCCTGTAATGTCTTGAGGTACAACAAGTGGCGGTGCTATACGCGACCTTCCAAATGGCGTCTGTAAGTGAGGTGTGTTCCAAGCAAAGAGCTGGCATTAAGTTTCTTTTGGAGGTAAACCGGAGCATCACAGATATTCATAGGCGATTGCATAATGTCTACAGAGACTTGGCAGTGAACAAAAGCACGGTGAGTCGTTGGTCGAGGCGTCTGCCATCATCGCAACAAGGTCGCGCAAACTTGTCCCATCTCCCGCGCGCCGGCTGGCCGCACACAGCTGTGACTCCTGCAATGTTGGAATGTGCGGACACTCTCATTCGAGGTGATCGACGGATCACAATCAAACACCTCGCTGCTCAACTGGAGTGTCCTGTTGGTGCCCGCATCTCGTGGTCGTGCGGTAGCGTTCTCGCTTCCCACGCCCGGGTTCCCGGGTTCGATTCCCGGCGGGGTCAGGGATTTTCTCTGCCTCGTGATGGCTGGGTGTTGTGTGCTGTCCTTAGGTTAGTTAGGTTTAAGTAGTTCTAAGTTCTAGGGGACTGATGACCATAGATGTTAAGTCCCATAGTGCTCAGAGCCATTTGAACCATTTTTTTTTGTCCTGTTGGTACCACTGAAACATTTCATTGGACTGCTCTTCCTCATCTGCCCTAGAGGCCGGATCTCGCACCTCACAACTTCCATCTGTTTGCCCCAGTGAAGGCTGCACTGCGTGGGAAGCAGTACGTGGATGATGGGGAGGTTCCTTGATGCAGCGAGACGTTGGTTCCGACGTCGGCCAGTAGATTGGCAAGCATACAGACCCTCCCAGTTAGGCGGTGTAAGGCTATCACATCGAACGGAGATTATGTTGAAAAATAGTTTTGTAGACAAAAGAGTGGGGAATAATATGATGTATTGGAATCCTGAATAATACTAATCTGGTTTAACAAAAAAAATGTGTTGCATTACTTATTGAACTGCCCTCGTATGTTGTTGTTGTTGTTGTTGTGGTCTTCAGTCCTGAGACTGGTTTGATGCAGCTCTCCATGCTACTCTATCCTGTGCAAGCTTCTTCATCTCCCAGTACCTACTGCAACCTACATCCTTCTGAATCTGCTTAGTGTATTCATCTCTTGGTCTCCCTCTACGATTTTTACCCTCCACGCTGCCCTCCAATGCTAAATTTGTGATCCCTTGATGCCTCAAAACATGTCCTACCAACCGATCCCTTCTTCTAGTCAAGTTGTGCCACAAACTTCTCTTCTCCCCAATCCTATTCAATACCTCCTCATTAGTTATGTGATCTACCCACCTTATCTTCAGCATTCTTCTGTAGCACCACATTTCGAAAGCTTCTATTTTCTTCTTGTCCAAACTGGTTATCATCCATGTTTCACTTCCATACATGGCTACACTCCATACAAATACTTTCAGAAACGACATCCTGACACTTAAATCTATACTCGATGTTAACAAATTTCTCTTCTTCAGAAACGATTTCCTTGCCATTGCCAGTCTACATTTTCTATCCTCTCTACTTCGACCATCATCAGTTATTTTACTCCCTAAACAGCAAAACTCCTTTACTACTTTAAGTGTCTCATTTCCTAATCTAATCCCCTCAGCATCACCAGATTTAATTTGACTACATTCCATTATCCTCGTTTTGCTTCGTATGTATCTGTCAAAATTAGACGTTCCCGGAACAAGACTTGCCAATATAAACATAAAAAAAACCTATCAGTACACAGAGGAATGAAGGACATGAGAAGCACAAGAGTAAATAAAAGTAAGGAATACTCTTATTGCTGTTAGAATTATAACGAAATTCGAATTATATTAATACCTTCAGCTGTTAAACTGGCGTCGATAATACCGACTGGGACAGGTAAAAAGGTGTGCTCCGACTGGGTCTCGAAACCGGGATCTCCTGCTTACATGGCAGACGCTCTGTCCATCTGAGCCACCGAAGGCACAGAGGATAGTGTGACTACAGGGACTATCTCGCACACGCCTCCCGCGCGACGCACATTCTCACCTTGTATGTCCACACACTACATTCGTAGTGTCCCACCCCAACACACTCATTACTCGTAGAAGACATTCTTCCAAGTCCCGTAAGAGTTCGGGGATTATGTGTGCATCCGCACAGAAGAAGAAGGTCATGTTATAGTCTTAGGTCCGAAAACTGTTTTGATGCAACTCTTCACGCTGCTTTGCCGTATGCAAACCTTTTCATCTTTTCATAACCACTGAAACCTACATCTGTTTGAAACTGATGAGTACTTGATGCCTCAGGATGTGTCCTATCAACGGATCCCTTCTTTTATTCAAGTTGTGACACAATTTTTTTTTCTCGTTTCACTTGAGTATTTCCTAAGTAGTTATTCGCTCTACAATCAACTTTTAACATTCTTCTATAGCGCCACATTTGAGATGTTTCTATCCACGGACAACACAGTGGCCGACGGCCTTCACTTAACGACCAAGAGCAGCGGTGTTCGCGTAGAGTTGCCAGTGCTAAAGGACAATCAACATTGTGTGAAATAACCGCAGAAATCAATGTGGGACGTACAACGAATGTATCCGCTAAGGCAGTTCGGCGAAATTTGGCGTTAATAGGCTATGACAGCAGACGGCCGACGCGACGTGAGTGTCTTTGCTAAGAGCACCACATCGACTGCCGGCCGGGATGGACGAGCGGTTCTAGGCGCTACAGTCTGGAACCGCGCGACCGCTACGGTCGCAGGTTCGAATCCTACCTCGGGCATGGGTGTGTGTGATGTCCTTAGGTTAGTTAGGTTTAAGTAGTTCTAAATTCTAGGAGACTGATGACCTCAGAAGTTAAGTCCCATAGTGCTCAGAGCCATTTGAACCACATCGACTGCGACGCATCTCTTGCGCTCGTGACTGTATGTGTTGGACCCTAGGCGACTGGAAAACCGTGGCCTGGTCAGCTGAGCCCAGATTTCAGCTGGTAAAAGGTGATGGTATGGTTCGAGTGTGCCGCAGACCCCACAAAACCAAGGACTCAAGTTGTCAATAAGGCAGGCAAGCTCGCGGTGGCTCCATAATGGTGTGCGCTGTGTTTACATGCAATGGACTGGGTCCACAGGTGCAACTGAACCGATCATTGACTGTAAATGGTTATGTTCGGCTACATGGACGCTATTTACAGCTATTCATGGACTTCATGTTCCCAAACAACGATGGTATTCTTTGTAGATGACAATACACCAGGAAAGCTGACCACAATTCTTCACGATTGGTTTGAAGAACATTCTCGACAAGTCACGCGAATGATTTTTCCACCCAGATCGCCCGACGTGAATCCAGTCGAACATTTACGGAACATAATCGAGAGGTCAGTTCGTGAACAAAATACTGCGCCAGCAACAGTTTCACAATTATGGACGGATAAGAAGAAGCATGCTCAGTATTTCTTCATGGGACTTCCAGCGAGTTGTTGAGACTGTACCACTCGAGCTGCTGCACTACGCCTGGAAAAAGGAGTCCGACACAGTATTAGGAGGGGTCCCGAGACTTTTGTCACCTTAGTGCAAAAGGCTATCAGGCAAAGGGCGAAGTCTGAGGTCGAAAGACGACCAGCGAGGAGAGTTGCTTCTCCAAATTGTAGTATTTTGGCGACATTTGCTGTAAATTTGAATAATGGGCAATCTATTAATGCTCAGCAGCTATGTCGTAGCTAGGTCTTACGCAAGTATATGAGGGCGAGTGCGGACAACTTATGGCCTTTTTACTCAGTCTCCGATTGAGATATATACTGAATACTGAAAGCCCCCCCGCCCCCCCTCCCCCCCTTGTAAAACATTAAAAGCCACTTCAAATTAATTTTGAATAAATTTCAAAGTAACATTTTTTCGGCAGTAATAAATACACTATGTGATCAAAAGTATCCGGACACCTGGCTGAAAATGACTTACAAGTTCGTGGCGCCCTCCATCGGTAATGCTGCAATTCAGTACGGTGTTGGCCCACTCTTAGCCTTGATGACAGCTTCCACTCTATAAGGCATACGTTCTATCACGTGCTGGAACGTCTCTTGGGGAATGGCAGCCCATTCTTCAAGGAGTGCTGCACTGAGGAGAGGTATCGATGCCGCTCGATGACGCCTGGCGCGAAGTCGGCGTTCCGAAACATCCCCAAAGGTGTTCTATAGGATTCAGGTCAGGACTCTGCACAGGCCAGTCCATCACAGGGATGTTATTGTTGTGTAACCACTCCGTCACAGGCCGTGCATTATGAACAGGTGCTCGGTCGTGTTGAAAGATGCAATCGCCATTCCCGAATAGCTGTTCAACAGTGGGAAGCAGGAAGGTGCTAACTTCAGTGTAGGCCTGTGCTGTGATAGTGCCACGCAAAACAACAAGGGGTGCAAGCCCCCTCCATGAAAAACACGACCACACCATAACACCACCGCCTTCGAATTTTACTGTTGGCGCTACACACGCTGGTAGATGACACTCTCCGAGCATTCGTCATACCCATACTCTGCCATCGCATCGCCACATTGTGTACAGTGATTCGTCACTCCACGCAACGTTTTTCCGCTGTCCAATCGTTCAATATTTCCGTTCCGTACACAAAGCCAGGCGTCGTTTGGCATTTACCGGCCTGATGTGTGGCTTACGAGCAGCCGCTCGACCGCGAAATCCAAGTTTTCTCACCTCTCGCCTAACTGTCATAGTACTTGGAGTGGATCCTGATGTAGTTTGGAATTCCAGTGTGATGACGTGGGTTGACGCCTGCCTATTACACTCTACCACCCTCTTCAACTGTCGGCGGACTCTGTCAGTTACCGAGGTGATGTGTGGCCTATGAGCAGCCGGTCGACCATGAAATCAAAGTTTCACCTCCCGCCTAACTGTCATAGTTCTTGCAGTGGATCCTGATGCAGTTTGGAATTCCTGTGTGATGGTCTGGATACTACACATTACGACCCTCTTAAACTGTCGGAGATCTGTCAGTCAAGAGACGAGGTCGGCCTGTACGTTTTTGTGCTGTACATGTCCCTTCACGTTTCCACTTCACTATCACATCGGAAACAGATGAACTACGGATGTTCAGGAGTGTGGAAATTTCGCGTGCAGACGTACGACACAAGTCACACCCAATCACCTGACCACGTTCGAACTCCGTGAGTTAAGTGGAGCGCCTCATTTAGCTCTCTCACGATATCTAATGAGGTCGCTGATACGGAATACCTGGCGGTAGGTGGCAGCACAATGCACCTAATATGAAAAATGTATGTTTATGGCGGTGTCTGGATACTTTTGATCAGATAGTGTATGCTCAACAGAATGCAGTGCATAAATTAAAGGTTTGCCGTCGAAATTGCCACATCATAAAAGCGACAGCATGTTATTGTTGTTGTGATCTTCAGTCCGAAGACTGGTTTGATACAGCTCTCCATGTTACTCAATCCTGTGCAGGCCTCATCATCTCCAAATAACTACTGCAACCTAAATCCTTCTGAATCTCCTTACTGTATCATCTCTTGGTATCCCTCTATCGTCAACCCCCTCCCCGCCTGTGCCACACACACACACACACACACACACACACACACACACACATTTCCCTCCAGTACTAAACTTATGATCCCTTGATGTCTCAGAATGTGTCCTATCACTTGATCCGTTCTTCTAGTCTGATTGTGCCACAAAGTTATTTTCTCAGCAATTCTATTCGGTACCTCCGCGTTAATACGTGATCTGCCTATCTAATCTTCAGCATTCTGCTGTCGCATCACATTTCGAAAGGTTCTATTCTCGCCTTATCGAAACCGTTTATCGTCCGCGTTTCTTTTCCATATATGGCTGCACTCCAGATAAATGCGTTCAGAAAAGACTTCCGAACACTTTAATCTATATTCGACTTTAAAATATTTCTCTTCCACGGAAAATATTTCTTGCCATTGCCAGTTTACGTTTTATATCCACTCTACCTCGGCCATCGCCAGTTATTTTGCTGCCCAGATAATGAAACTCATCCACAACTTTGTCGCATTTCCCAATCTAATTCCCTCATATCATCTTTAATTCGACTACATTTCATTATCCTTGTTTTGCTTTTGTTGATGTTCATCTTATATCTTCCTTTCCAGACACTATCCATTCCGAGAAGCTGCTCTTCCAAGATGTTTTCTGCCTCTGACAGAATTACATCGTTATCGGCAAATCTGAAAGTTTCAATTTCTTCTCCCTCAGGTCTAATTCCTACTCCTAATTTTTCTTTTGTTCCTTTCACTGCTTGCTCAGTATACGGATTCAATAACATTAGGAACAGACTACAGCCCTGTCTCACTCCATTCTCAACTACAGCTTCCCTTTCATGTCCCACGACTCTTATAACTGCCATCTGGTTTCTACACAGGTTGTAAATAGCCTTACTTCCTGTATTTTATTCGGCTCCCTTTAGAACTTCAAAGAGAGTATTCCAGTGCCCATTGTCAAAAGCTAAGTCTACAAATGCAATAAAGGTAGGTTTCCCTTTCCTTAACATAACCTCTGCAGTTAAGTTGTAGGGTCAGTATTGCCTCGCATTTTCTTACATTTCTCAGAAATCCAAACTGATTTTCCCCGAGGTCGGCTCCTAGCTGTTTTTCCATTCTTCTGTAAGGAATTTGTGTTCGTGTTTTGCAGCTATGACATTAGACTGGAAGTCCTGTAATGTTCACACCTATCAGCACCTGCTTTCTTTGGAATTGCAATTATTAAATTCTTCTTGAAGTCTGAGGGTATTTCGCTTGTCTCATACTTCTTACGAACCACATGGAAGGGTTTTGTCATGGCTGGCACTCCCAAAGCTATCAGTAGTTCTAATGGAATGTTGTCTATTCCCGGGGCTTTGTTTCGAATTAGGTCTTTCATTGTTCTGTCAAATTCTTCTCTCAGTATAATATCTCCCATTGCATCTTCATCTATGTCCTCTTCCCTTTATATAATATTGTTTTCAAGTTCGTCTCCCTTGTATAGGCTCGATGTACTCTTTCCATCTTTCAGCTTTTCCTTCTTTGCTTAGGACTGGTTTTACATCTGAATTCTTGATATTCATACAGTTGCATCTCTTTCCTGCAAAGGCATCTTCAATTTTCCTGTAGGCGATATCTATCTTCCCATTAGTGAAAATTGCTTCTAGATCCTTACATTTGTCCTCTAGCCTTTCCTGCTTAGGTATTTTCCACTTTCTGTCCACCTGCTCCATTCGCTGTATTTTTAAATTTCCTCCTTGCATCAGTTGAATTCCATATATACTGCGTTATCCAAGGATTACTACTAGGCCTTGTCTTTTTACCTATTTGATCATATGTTGCCTTCACTATCTTTCATATCTTACAGCTACCGATTCGTCTTCTACTGTGTTTCCTTTCTCTGTTCTAGACATCCGTCGCCTTATGCCCTCTCTGAAACTTTCAACAGTCTCTGGTTCTTTCAGTTCGTGCAGGTTCCATCTTCTTAATTTCATAGGTTTTTGCAGTTTCTTCAGTTTCAATCTGTAGTTCATAACCAATTAATTGTGGTCAGAGTCCACATCTGCCCCTGGAAATGTCTTACAATTTAAAATCTGATTCCGAAATCTGTCTTTCCATTACATAATCAATCTGAAACATTCCAGTGTGTCAAGGTCTTCCTGACACTTAAATCTATACTAGTTGTGAGCAAATCTCTCTTCTTCAGAAACGCTTTTCTTGTCATTGCCGATCTACATTTTATGTCTTCTCTTTTGCCATCATCAGTTATTTTGCTGCTCAAATAGCAAAATTCATCTACAACTTTCAGGGATTTCCGATCTAATTCATTCAGCATCACCAGATTTAGTTCGACTACCTTCCATTATGCTCGCTTTGCTTTCGATGATGTTCATCTTACATCCTCCTTTCCACGCATACAGTCTTCTTTCATGCTTAGTAAACCAAGTGTTTCCATTCCTTTCAACTGCTCTTTCGAGTCCTTCGCTGTCTCTGACAGCAATGACTTATCATTCAAATCTGTCACATTTAAAGACTGGCCACATACTGACTACATTCACAGACAGAGGCGGAGTCAAAAGTAACTGGAACGGAAGGAGCCTCTTCCCTCAGAAAGATTCTACTATCTTTCTTTTTTAACGAGAGCCAGTAGATCCTCACTACACATCGATATGCATCGAGAAGCCTAAACATTATGACCACCGCCCACCGCGACGTTGAATACCATATGGTGGCGTTGCGGGCACGTGACGCGATAACGAAACTGTGTAAGTGGAGCAGACACCGACGGCAGAGCACCCTAATAAAGATAAGGGCTGCAAATGGAGAAATCCATTAGGATAATCGACTCTGGTAAATTGTAATTTGACAAAATAAAAATGGAATCTGCTGAAATGGATTCTGCCTGGAACAAAGTGAAACAGGCACTCCTGTGGCTCTGTGTTGGCATTACGTTCCGGAGAAACGCCGTCACGTGAACGTATGCTGTACGTATACAGCTGGAAATCAGCGACTGTATTCGGAAAATACTTAGAGAGTACCGACGTGCCGTGGGAAGCAGGAGAGATTTTTTTTTTAACAGCGCTGATCTACTGGTATACTTTGAAATCTGTAGCGTCCATCACTTCCTTTTAATTTATGTGATTTTAGCCCAACTAATTAATCGCTAATGGAAAAACATATTACTATGAAGATAATATTAAATCGCTTGTGTTTGCTCTTAGCGATGCGGAATTTTCTCCCTTTCTGTATTCATCTTTCTGGTTTTGGCTTTCGACCGAGCAAGATGCAAAATTCGACCACTCCTTTAGCAGCACGTAGTAAGATACTAATAGATGTAACTTGAACTGAGCTACTGACGCAGGGAATCACGTCTTTATGTGTGACGTTTTACCAGATGTTACATTAAGCAAGGCAAAAATCACTTGTCTTGAATACTTATTTGTAATAAACCTTTGCCCGCTCTCAGATATTTATATTTGACTTGATTTCATGAGAGAAATAATATAAAGGTGGGGTCCCGCACATTAAGGTCCCAAGCTACTGAGAGAGAGTCACTAAACAGAGTACACATATCTTCATCCTCCCGGAATAGCGAGAATGTTGTAATGAAATTTCTTGTGAAACACGCTTCAAACGCAAGTTGCTTTAATAGTTTGAGTATCTTTTCATTTCTGCCTTCATTGTTAGTACTGAACTGTAAAATTTCTTACGCCTTTTTACATTTTCAAAGACGCTACAAATTGTCTCATTTTTGTACTGAAGTACGTAATGTTGACTCTTTACAATTGATTAGTAGCAAGTTCGAGAAAGACATAACAGCTTTATTCAAGCAGGTGCTAACCTCCACTTAATTTTTACTTGACATTAAATATTTTGATCATATGGACTGTGTTACCATTGGCATCTTTCTCTCGTCCATGGTAGCTAACGTATCACTGTTTACACTGCCTGATCATATAACAGACAGAAATCCCAACAGATGATTGCAAATCCCATTCCTCTATGACAACACACACTCACACACACAGGCACACACAAAACTTACATCAACACAGATACAGGCAAAGAAAAAACAATCGAAAACAAAAAACTGGAAAGGTTGGCAACACTACGAAAACGAAAGACATTCTAATGACAGAAAACGGCCGTTACTGAAAACAGAAGGATCACAAGAAAAACCACAAGCTTTCAACCACTTTTCCACATGACAGAATGCCTTTTGGCTTACAAGTCATGAATTAGACACTGATCTGTATGTATATATCCGGTCCGTTTTATCATAAAAGACTTCTATGAACTGTTTTTATCGATAACCTACATGCGTATATCCACTAAACATGTATTGTAAATAAGGCGAAACGCGTTTGGAAGCGTAAATAAAACAAAAACAATTATATGTAGGATGCAAAAGAGCTTTTTTCGCTTGGACTACTGTATCTTACAAACAGTTGCTGCGAAAATGGCCACCATAAAAAATTTTTTATTTATGGAGATTTGCGAAGCAAAATCACGAAAATGGCCACCATAAAATACTTGTTAATTACGGAAAATTGCTAAGGAAAATCACTCAACTCTGCAGTTTTACAACCGACAGTGTGCTGGAGATATGTAGATGGAATACTCTTAGTTTGGCCGCACAGCGAGGATAAATTTGAGCATCTTAACGCCATTCATGAAAATACCAGGTTTATCGTGGAGCGGTTGTCTATCATTTTGGGATGTAGTAGTTTGACATAACTAGGATGGGCTTTTAGAGCATTGCGTCTACCGTAAGCCCACCCATACCGATTCATATCAGCAGGTGTCCAGCTGCCACTATGCTTCGCAAACAATGAGCACACTTAAAACTTTAGTACCTAGAACCCATATGGTGTTCCACGCTGACAGCCTACTGAATGAATTGATACACTTGGAAGAGGTATTGAGAAATATTGATATTAAAAGAACTCTGTAAACGAAAATGCCAGACCTAGCAAAGGAAGAGTGACAAGAAAGAGAGGTATAGTTTTCAGCCTGTCTATGGTATGAGTGAACTTTTATTTTCAAAAATTGGCAGAATAATGAACAAGCATAATGTGGATGTGATCTTCTGCACACCTGACAAGACAGAATCTTTTCTGAGATCTGTTAAACATTATCTGCTTTTACGCCTTCTTCAGTCCAACAAATCTGCAGTGGCTGAACATTGCACTTCCACTGATCATGCCATGGATTACAATAAAGTCAAGATACTAGTCAGAGCGGCATCCTATTGTTATTCAGTAGTCAAGGAAGTTGTGAAAGTACAATTAGCGGACAACCTACTTAACCGAGACAATGGTTTCAGCACGAGAGAGCATGTCAACCAGTCACTTCACGTCTGAGTCCTCAGAGGAATTACTGTTCTGAGTTTTCACCGCATGGCATTCCAACACATGCCAGCCTTATCAATAATCAACCGCGTAATTCGAAAGCAGTGGAGATTTGCTGACTCGGCATTTGCAAATGATTAGTTTGTAGATGTCAAGGTGTGACAACTTTGCTCCGATTGTCTTATCTTGGAATCACGTGCGTTTACTTCACAGCATATTTGCATCAAGAGGTTTCAATGTAGTCACTGGCTTACCTTGAAGACAGTAGTACGTCATCGGCGGAAACATCGGAAGAGGAAATAAACTTGTCCCGGATACAGTTCCGAAAGATGGTGGAACAGGAGAAGAGCTGTTGATGTGACAGTGTTTGTACACAGGGACAGTTGTACCTGATAGGGTAACTGAGCGGTTCTCGCAGGACAATGCTATCAGTGGGGCAGGGTGGCTGGAAGACGTCGTGTAAGCACTCGGCACGCCATTCTGACTCACGCTCACACTCTGCAGATAAGGCAGAGCTGCCCGTCCCAGAGCCGGAGAGGAAGCAGCACGGCCTTCAGCCGGTGGCCCCTCTGCTCCTAACAGCCTCCGCTGGCCCATGTAGGTTAAGTTCAGATGACGGAAATCGCAGGTTTACATATCTGTCATTCAACGTGCGAGAGCAGGTTGACGCAGCGTTCACGAAAAAGAATCTGTAGAACGCGCACTGAAGTACGTTTACAAAGAAGCTTTCCGCCAGTGTGGTGTTAATTCGACCGTGCATTTCCGTCGTCATCAGACGTATTTTCTGTTACTTTTTTTTTTTGTAGAAATTTGAGAAAAGCGAGTGAAACCGGTGACGATATTCACGTCGCGCTACTAGTTGACGATAAGAAAATTGAAACTTTCTGACAGATTAAAACTGTTGTGCCGGACCGAGGCTCGGCTCGGGATCTCTGCTCTTCACGCGCAAGTGCTCTACCGACTGAGCTGCCCGAGGAAGACTCGGAAACGGTCCTCACAGCTGTACTTCCGCGGTACCTCGTCTCCTACTTCCCAATAGTTTTAATGTGCTAGGAGGTGTCATATAAGCGGACACTCGGCTGCAGAGTGAAAATGTAGTTCTAGAAAAAAATTGTGTACATTTTTGGAATTGCATAAAAATAAAAATTTGAGACGGTGAGATTGAGAAGAATTTATTTTGATCTTCTGTGAGGGTAATGAGTCAAGAAGAAAATATAGGTGAGAAAAATTTAACAGTTAACATGTATCCTTTTGTTCATAACATACGGCCTACACCTTCAAATCTACGGCCGTTAAAAAAAAAAAAATCGGTAAATTTATCTCGAACATTATCCACTGATGTAGTGGATCGTCCACTGCAGGTACCAATTATATTTCTGAGATTTCCTTCTAAAGTGTCTCCGTCTTTTAAGTCCGTCGATCATTCGAACATATTTGTGGAGTACTGCAACAGCTTTTAAGTGTGTTCGGACTTTCCACTCTGACATCTTGTGGGCGATGTAGTATTCGCCATTTACTAAACGCTGCACCAGGAGTACACTAGACATACCTAGCTGCTATAGTTGGCCAATTGTTAAATATGTTTCTTCCATAAGTTAGCTCCTTTCGCAGCCATGAACCCAAATGCTTCATTACCTACGATTGCGTAAGGAAGTGCTATGCCGTGATTTCTTGTTAAAGGTGTTTGCTTCCGTACAGCCCAAGATTTTTGAGTGAGCCTCTTCCATAAGCGCGAACATCTGTCCAGATAAAGCAACAGTCAGAGCTACATAGTGCCAACAGCACTAGAGAAAAAAATACTTGTAAGTGAAGTGTGCTGTGGCGTCCCTCGACGATTAAAAGAAAAACATTCTTGTACGTAGTATAGCGAATGTACGTAACGGAATTTACAATATATTCTATGTATTTCACACAAGAGCAATGTAACAATGATTGTGAACGTCTTGCAGAAAAAAAATTCATGCGTTATCACCGAACGTGTTAGGCAATCTTGACAATAATTCATCTATTTCGCAATAGATTTTCGTATCAAGCAAAATGTATAGAGAAACAGAAAGAAACCTTTATTACGACTGCGCTCTTGATATACATAGTTATAGTTTCAGGTACCGTATTCCTGGAGACCGTGACAGAAAGATTTTGTACGTTTTCGCGAGAGAGAGAGAGAGAGAGACAGAGAACGTAACAGCAACTCCGAAAATAGCTCTCTCCCACACAAACCATACTAAACACCTTTTTCCAAACCTGTTTCACGAGGAAGACCGCACTGCAGTTCCTTCTCTAAATCCTCGCACAAACGAACAAATGGCTGACATTGAAATAAGTGTCCAAGGAATAGAAAAGCAACTGGAATCACTCAACAGAGGAAAGTCCACTGGACCTGACGGGATACCAATTCGATTCTACACAGAGTACGCGAAAGAACTTGCTCCCCTTCTAACAGCCGTGTACCGCAAGTCTCTAGAGGAACGGAAGATTCCAAATGATTGAAAAAGAGCACAGGTAGTCCCAGTCATCAAGATGGGTCGTCGAGCAGATGCGCAAAACTATAGACCTATATCTCTGACGTCGATCTGTTGTAGAATTTTAGAACATGTTTTTTGCTCGCGTATCATGTCGTTTTTGGAAACCCAGAATCTACTCTGTATCAACATGGATTCCGGAAACAGCGATCGTGTGAGACCCAACTCGCTTTATTTGTTCATGAGATCCAGAAAATATTAGATACAGGCTCCCAGGTAGATGCTATTTTCCCTGACTTCCGGAAGGCGTTCGATACAGTTCTGCACTGTCGCCTGATAAACAAAGTAAGAGCCTACGGAATATCAGACCAGCTGTGTGGCTGGATTGAAGAGTATTTAGCAAACAGAACACAGCATGTTGTTATCAATGGAGAGACGTCTACAGACGTTAAAGTAACCTCTGGCGTGCCACAGGGGAGTGTTATGGGACCATTGCTCTTCACAATATATATAAATGACCTAGTAGATAGTGTCGGAAGTTCCATGCTGCTTTTCGCGGATGATGCTGTAGTATACAGAGAAGTTGCAGCATTAGAAAATTGTAGCGAAATGCAGAAAGATCTGCAGCGGATAGACACTTGGTGCAGGGAGTGGCAACTGACCCTTAACATAGAAAAATATAATGTATTGCGAATACATAGAAAGAAGGATCCTTTATTGTATGATTATATGATAGCGGAACAAACACTGGTAGCAGTTACTTCTGTAAAGTATCTGGGAGTATGCGTGCGGAACGATTTGAAGTGGAATGATCATATAAAATTAATTGTTGGTAAGGCTGGTACCAGGTTGAGATTCATTGGGAGAGTCCTTAGAAAATGTAGTCCATCAACAAAGGAGGTGGCTTACAAAACACTCGTTCGACCTATACTTGAGTATTGCTCATCAGTGTGGGATCCGTACCAGATCGGGTTGACGGAGGAGATAGAGAAGATCCAAAGAAGAGCGGCGCGTTTCGTCACAGGGTTATTTGGTAACCGTGGTAGCGTTACGGAGATGTTTAGCAAACTCAAGTGGCAGACTCTGCAAGAGAGGCGCTCTGCATCGCGGTGTAGCTTGCTGTCCAGGTTTCGAGAGGGTGCGTTTCTGGATGAGGTATCGAATATATTGCTTCCTCTACTTATACCTCCCGAGGAGATCACGAATGTAAAATTAGAGAGATTCGAGCGCGCACGGAGGCTTTCAGACAGTCGTTCTTTCCGCGAACCATACGCGACTGGAACAGAAAAGGGAGGTAATGACAGTGGCACGTAAAGTGCTCTCCGCCACACACCGTTGGGTGGCTTGCGGAGTATAAATGTAGATGTAGATGTAGACAAACGCATGCATGCGAGGGCACATATCGACCGCGCAGTTCTTCACTGCTCATAACTACAACATGTGTGCCTGTAGATTGCGGATTAGCTGAGCGTAGATAAATTAGAATTTCTACTCTGGATCAACATTTAAGACTAAAAGCAATGTACTCAGGAGAGGCAACAAGGCAACAACTCCCCGGCTTGGGAAGACAGCATCAAAATAATTAATAGTAACGGTATTGAAAACTCATTTGTAGTTCCTTCGTGTTGGCAAGTAAGTCTGTCACTCGTAAGTTGACATTTTCAATTTTACACATGAATGGCTTTTCACGGGGCAGCATCGCTAAGGCAGTCGTTTTTGTTTCACAGTGTTTCGTAGAAACATTTTAATTTTATTGAGTACTGAAATCCAATGTTCAGCTTCTGATGTCGAGACGGGCATCGTGATTATCAGTTCCAAAACTTAAACAGTCTCTTCGAAAATATCACAAAGCTCAGCCTCTAGAATCAGTGCAAGAAACGAAACTGTACCGGAAACTTTTGTCAACTCAGGCCTAGCATAGGAGACTTAAGTCCCCCTTTAACTTTATTTGTCCCAAAAGTGAATATGTGACTGTAAGCTCAGGGTAGTTTCTGGGAACATTTATTACACAGCTCTACAAAATAAAATTTTTTTTTCGTTGCCAGGGAAGTTTGAACGAAAATGGGATATTGTTATGATACTCATTCCGAGTATATTTGTACTTTTTCCAAATTGGCTCTGGTTTTTGAGATATAGGTTATTTGTGGAAATGAGAGTTTCATGTGGATAATATCGACTGCAGGGTCCATATATGGTGTAATGTATTTGCTATCTGTTTTTTAATTAGTGATATTGTACTATCTTTATTAAACAATTGTGCTCAGGGAGTGCATCTGTGTGGTTGAAGATTACATCATGCAAACATCACACTGTCAGCATGTGTTCAGTCCTGTTGTGCGGTGCGTGTGTTGAAGATATTGAGGGTTGTGCAGATTTGAATTCGGCGGTACTCGACATTCATTTGTTGGCCGAGGTAATCCCCGCAACAGCCGATAGGTAGCGTTCAGTGTAAACAAGAAAAATGGCGATGGTCGAAAGTCACACACATGTGGAGTGCAGCTTCAAGGAGATAGAACCTTTTCATCGTGACGTAGCAAATAAGAGGTGAGTATTCATTTCACACAAAACAATTAATGATGTTTGTTGGATGTGATTGACATGCAAATACAAGAAAGTTCTGCATAATATGTAGTATTTGTGCAATTTTGTTTTAGGAAAACATGAGTTCTTCACGCCGTCTTTGCGTGAACCATCCAGATGAGTTCTGCTACATTTGTGGTGAATACATTCTTCAAAAGAACAGGAAGAATATCACTCCTTTTGTGAAGGAAGCGTATCTGGCATATTTCGGAATTAAACTTGGAGATCAAGACAAGGCGTGGGCACCCCATAAAGTTTGTAAATGCTGTGTGGAGTGCTTACGGCAGTGGACAAAACGAAAAAGGAAAAGCTTAAACTTCGGAGTGCCTATGGTATGGCGAGAGCAGAAGAACCATACAGATGATTGCTATTTTTGCATTGTTAATGTGAAAGGTTTTAATAGGTTCAAAAAACGAAAGTGGGAATATCCCGATTTGGAGTCAGCAAGAAGACCGGTGGTGCACAGCAACGATGTTCCTGTACCAACCTTCACAACATTACCCACGCTAACATCATCAGATGACGATGTGCACGGCGAGGAATGTACAAGTAGTGGTTCGGAATACGAAGGACGTGAGACACAACCCCAGCAGTTCGACCAGAAGGAGCTCAGTGACTTGATACGAGAACTCAATCTATCAAAGCAAGCATCAGAACTCTTAGCAGAGAGGCTTAAGGAAAAGAACTGTCTTCATCCAAGTGTTAAAATAACAGCTTACCGGACGAGAGAAGAAAACCTTCTTCCATACTTCAACCAAGAGGAGGTTATAGTGTATTGCAGCAATATACCTGGACTTTTACTTGAATTGGGGCTGCCGGAATATAGATCAGAGGACTGGCGTCTCTTCATAGACAGTTCCACTAGAAGTTTAAAATGTGTTCTCCTACACAATGGCAATCGTTACGCATCTATTCCAATTGCCCACTCAATAAAACTTTGTGAAGCATATGCTAACATCAAGATGGTTCTGCAGAAAATTCAGTATATGCAGCACCAGTGGTTGATTTGTGTTGATTTGAAAATGGTGAACTTCTTGCTTGGACAACAAAGTGGATACACAAAGCACCCATGTTTTATCTGCATGTGGGATAGTAGGGCAAAGCACGAACATTGGAAGCAGAAAACATGGCCTCCAAGGGAACATATGGCTGTTGGTGAAGCAAACATCATTAATGAACCTCTGGTTAGTAGGGACAAGATTGTTCTTCCACCATTACATATTAAGTTAGGACTAATGAAGCAATTCACCAAAGCTTTAGACAGAAATGGTAATTGCTTCACATACATCTGCAATACGTTCCCTGGACTCAGTAGTGAAAAACTTAAGGCAGGAATATTTGATGGTCCTCAAATTCGCAGTCTCATCAACGATACCAATTTTACAAGTGTCATGACTGTCACTGAAGCATCGGTCTGGAACAGTTTTGTCGCTGTTGTAAAATGTTTTTTGGGCAATCATAAAGCTCCCAATTACGAGGAACTGGTCAAAAACATGCTCACTAACTTTCAAAACTTAGGAGCTAACATGAGCATTAAATTGCACTTCCTTCACAGCCACTTGGATCGATTTCCTCGTAAACTAGGTGATTTCAGTGAGGAAGAAGGAGAGCGGATCCATCAAGATATGAAAGGAATAGAGGAAAGATATAAAGGAAGATGGGACAGGCATATGATGGCAGATTATTGCTGGAATCTGCAACGTGACTGTTCTGAAGAGACCTATAAAAGGAAAGAGAAACTTTTCAATTATGTTTTATACGTGGACAAATACCTATCAGGTTTTCATAGAAGCTATTTATAAAGATTATTTTCTTTTTTCATTGTAGTTTATAGCGCTCGAGTTCAGTATTAGCAATTTTTTCTAATTTTTTGAATAAATCATGCATTATCTCAAAACCTAGAGCCAAACTGCATAAATGGTTGCTATATTCGTCCTCAGCACCACTAACCCATCCTAAAGCCACTCAAATATCCTTGGCAAGAAAATGAGTGTTGACCAGTGTTATGTAATCGTCAAACTGATTTACGACGTCTGTTCAAACAATACCCGAACATTCGTAATTTCGCACCAATGGAGCGTTGGAGAGAAATGCGGTTAGCATCCCTGCATACGCCTGTGTTTAATGTGTAACTGTCGGAAGTTTCATTGTTGTGTGTCTGTTAGTTGCTGTTCACTGCTGTTGTGTCACACAGTTTGCGAATTTCGAGGTGGCTGAGTTAGAGGAGCAACGCGTCTGCATTAAATATTGCGTGAAACCCAAGACCACCTTTACAGACACACACCAAGTGATGCAGGAACCCTGCAATGATGTGTGTTTAAGCCGACTTTAGTGTTAATATTAGTTGACACGGTTTAAAACGGCCAGACGGAAGTTAAAGATGACCCTTGTTCAGGACGTCGTTCGACGTCTATGGACGACGATCATGCCAGGAACGCAAAGGAATTGTGCGTGCCAATCGAAGACTGACTGTCCGAGAGATCGCAGAAAGACGTAACATTTCAGATAGGTCTTGTCATGAAATCCTGACACAGCTTCTTGGAATGCGTCGTGTTGCCGCCAAGTTCGTCCCACGGCTCATGAGTCAAGGCCAGAAAGACCTTCGCCTCTCAATTTGTGAATAGCTTTTGGATCGCACTAATGAGAACGAGATGTTTCTTAAGAAAACCATAACAGGTTATGACACTTGGATCTATGGTTATGATGTTGACACCAAAGTCAGTCTTCACAATCGGTCGGGAAAGGTTCCCCAAGCACAAAAAAAGCTCGTCAAATGTCAAAACCATCTGATAGTATTCTTTGACTCTGAAGCATTAGTTCACCACGAATTCGCGCCACAGGCAAAAACTGTTAATCGATGATACTACCGCTACGTGTTGTGACACCTGTGGGAAAATGTGAGAAGGAAACGGCCTGAAATGTGGCGAGAAAATTCATGGCTCGTGCATCACAATAACGCACTTGCACAGTATCCCTGTTAGTGCACAAAAAACGAGTGCCCTGTACCCTCCAGAGCTCGCCCCTGCGAACTTTTCTTTATTTCCAAATTTGAAAACTCCGTTGAAAGGACGAAGATTTGCAACGATAGACGAGATAAAAGAAAATTCACAGACGGCACAGATCCAGCCAGAGGCATACCAAGACCGCTTCCTTAAGTGGAAACGGCGATGGGAGCGGTGTATCAATTGTGGATGAGAGTATTTCGAGGGAGACGATGCACAATAAGTAAAAGGTGAGCATAGAAGCCGGCCAGGGTGGCCGAGCGGTTCTAGGCGCTACAGTCTGGAACCACGAGACCGTTACGGTCGCAGGTTCGAATCCTACCTCGGGCATGGATATGTGTGATGTCCTTAGGTTAGTTAGGTTTAAGTAGTTCTAAGTTCTAGGGTACTGATGACCTCAGAAGTTAAGTCCCATAGTATTCAGAGCCATTTGAACCATTTGAGCATAGAAAAATTTTGTGAACGAAGTCCCGGAATTTTTGGGCAGACCTCGTACATCAAATAAGATGGTTGCAGTGACATGTCCAGTGAACTGAAAACGTCATATTATTTTCTAATGGATGGCGCCGCACACTTCCAAAGCATCTCTTTTTCTTATAATCGTCAAAAATCTGTCCTCACTTGGCAGGCGTTGTTTCGTCATCTGATTAACGATTCAGTAAACATCACCTCTGATGTTTTGCATTACTGCTTCAAAGTTCTGGATGTCATATTTTTCTTCAGTCAGTTCAGTCTTTTAAAACTGATTACAAAGTGAATAAGAAGTTCACGGGTTTCCAGCCGCGTCAAGTGGTTAAAATTACATAAGCTTTTGGCCAAGCACACCTTGGCCATTGTCAAGTGCATGTCACACCACTTGATAATGGCCAAGGAGTGCTTGGTAGAAAGCCCGTGTGATTTTAATCACTTGACGTCGCTGGAAATCCAAGAGCTTGTTATTCAGTGCTACCACCGTGCGACTCTGCATTATTACACGATTAAAAAGTATGTACGCATGAGGCATTATTTTATCGAAAAGGGGTAGCCAGAAAATGAAGTCCTTATCTTGCAGTCTTTGTTTGCATCAACCACATTTTTCAATAGAAGAGAATACTTTAATGCTCTCGCTTGTTTCAATAGCTTCACTTACGGTAATATCTTCCCTGTTTTCATAAACATCGTTTACTGCCCGGGAAAGGTAGTTACATCTCATGAGAGACACATGGGGCAAGCTTTTCTGAATAATGGTATGTATCATTTGTGATCTTTGTGGCGAATCTGATATGAAAGAAGAAATACCTGAAGGGTCTGCAAAAAAAGACGCAGGTTACGATTAACAGAGGCTGCCGTAGACATTATAAGGTTGATATGGTGTGCGTAGCAATGGATGTAATTTGCAGTTGGATGTTTGTCTTTTATTAGTGTCTGTACGCCATTTGACTTGCCAGTCATAACGTTTGTACCGCCATATCTCTGGAATATTACTTTTACTCCATCGTTGCCAATTAAAGGTTCAGTTTATTTCAGAATATTCTCCGATCGCGCGCATTCCGACTTTATAGATTAACAAGTTCCTAAATGTTTCAGTTGATTTTTCACAAACAATATACAGCAAAAAAATAACAAATCTAAACTCGCAAAACACAGCTGTGGTTTCATTAGCGATTATTGCAACATAATCCGTACGTTCTGTTTCTTTAGCAGCTCCCTTACGGTACACTTCCAACATACATTGCAATAGTTCGTTCTGAACAGTCTTAGAAATGCCTTTGAACATTAATGCTTGACTGAAATGAATTTGGAATCCTTTACCCAGTTCGGCACTAAACCCTCTTGTTTTGAGACATCAGATTTATCGTGGCCTCTGGGAGCCAATTTCAAAGCACCACAGAGGCGAATACAGTTTACAACTAAATTCAATGTATATCTATCCTTATCTATTTGCTTGTTGTGACTGGCAGTTGTTTGTCTATACCAAGAATTTAATTTTGCTGAATGTTGGTTTTGCATAGAAATGAAAGACTCAGAAAATTATTGAAGTGTAGCTTTGCTCTTTCACATATTTTCATTTTAGGCCATATATCCACAATATCAGTTATTCCGGTCTTACACCAATGTACATCGCCCCTAAATAACACGCGAGAAAAACAAAAAACAGCATTGTTTTCTTCTCAGCCCCTAATCTATCTTTTTTTTTGGTAAATTTCCAGATTAGACTTACTGCATAGACTTTCTCTCTTTTTTTAGCTGCAGATCTGCAGTTGCAAGTTCTGGAGTGAGCTACCTCGTGTTTTTATCTGAATTTTTTCACTGCTAGTCCTGTTGGTAAAAGGAGTCATTAGTACTGCACTTACTTTGTTCATGTTTGTAAGTTTCACAGTCACCTGAATTTTCACTTAAGGAAAACCTTCTGCACACAGCTACGTTGTGAAATATACAAATACTGAAATAATGCCTCTTACGCGTTAGTTACAAAATCTAATGGCGTAACGATATTTAAAACCACATTTTTTTAATGATGGTATTTTTAAGTGTATTACTTCCGTATCCGTTTAAATTAAGCATTAATTTGCGTTTCCAAATGCATTAGCATGAACTTGCAGCAAGATTGTTACACTGCATTAATGGGATTTTCAACCCAGCTTGTATTCTGCCATCGGCGCTAGCTAGGGAGAATCGTTCTTATGGGGGTTCTGTACTTTACTGCCCTCTAACGAACGGAACGTAAAGCTCGTAGTCAGACCAACTTTGGCGCTACCCGTTCTTTAAGAACTGTGTAGAAAACGACACCCTATACTTCCTAGACTCGGCTCCAAGCTTCAGAAAACGACCGGGAGAGTGCGCGTGCGCAGCCAAACGCGCTCTTCAAATCAAGGCACACATTTTGGTAATCTATGTTTTCGCGTAATTCGCACAGACTTCTCTTTTTCATGCAAATAATACCGCTGCACAGTGGCAGTACCCCAGAAACCTGCCCAGGTCTACTCTATCTTAAACACATGCAGAGCACAGTACAACATTAAATAACATGGGGTATATGGATCTAACAATGTTAAAGAATTCGGAGAAGTTTCCAGAATGAAGTTTCCCTCTGAAGCGGAATGTGCGCTGATATGAAACTTCCTAGTAGATTAAAAATGTGTGCCGGACCGCGATTCGAACTCGGGAGCTTCACTTTTTGCGGGCATGTGCTCTAGCGGCTGGGCTACCCACGCACGACTCACAACGCTTTCTGGCACTGTTGTTTCCCCCAGCACTTGACAGCGAAGACAAAGATCCCGAGTTCGAGTCTCGGTGCGGCAGACATTTTTAATTTGCTAGGAAGTTTCAGTTCAGAGAAGTATTTACGTTGAGGCATTTAATTGAGCTAGAATATGTCTCAGCAAAAAATTAAATTAGACGCATACCACTGAGCACATAATCTGTACCTGTTGAAATGTTACTATGCCGTAGTGAAAATACGATCTATGGGGAATAAATATTAGAACAGTCGCACTCTCGTCCTAACTCTAATAACACCGATTAAATTAAAGAAAAGCAGAATTGCATCCAACGTTGCGTTTCTGAGTCTTAAGTAGCTACGGTGTCTGCAGAGATTTATTAATCTTAGCAAACGTATCTAGCAATAAAAATAAGTTTGGAACTTTAGATATAGTTCGGAATATTGTACTGAAACGTCAGTAATAACTTAAAACTTTTGCCCATCCAGGAATGTTCGTGAGATGCTCAAGAGTTTATAAGTTGTTCTAAAATGCAGCAATTGATAAAAGGTTCTCATAGTTCCAACAAGATATCATTTAACACGCAAAATAATAGTGTAGCAAGTGTATAGCTTTCATTGTCCCTATCTGGATCGTAGGATAAGCATTTAGTTACATGATTCATATAGACTGACGTGATAAAAGTCATGGGATGCCTCCTAATACCGTGTCGGACCTCCTTTGACCCGACGTGGTGCAGCACCTTGGTGTGGCATGGATCAACAAGTCGTTGAAAGTCCCCTGCGGAAAAACTGAGCCATGCTGCCTCTTCAAGCGTCCATGATTGCGAAGGTGTTACTGGCGCAGGGTTTTGTGCACTCACTGACGTCTCGCTTATGTCCCACAAATGTTCGCTGCGATGTATGTCCTGCGATCTGAGTGGCCAAACCAGTCACTCGAATTGTCCGGAATTTTCTTCAGACCAGTCGCGAACAGTTGTCGCCCGGTGACATGGCACATTGTTGTTGTTGTTGTTGTTGTGGTCTTCAGTCCTGAGACTGGTTTGATGCAGCTCTCCATGCTACTCTATCCTGTGCAAGCTTCTTCATCTCCCAGTACCTACTGCAACCTACATCCTTCTGAATCTGCTTAGTGTATTGATCTCTTGGTCTCCCTCTACGATTTTTACCCACCACGCTGCCCTCCAATGCTAAATTTGTGATCCCTTGATGCCTCAAAACATGTCCTACCAACCGATCCCTTCTTCTAGTCAAGTTTTGCCACAAACTTCTCTTCTCCCCAATCCTATTCAATACCTCATTAGTTACGTGATCTACCCACCTTATCTTCAGCATTCTTCTGTAGCACCACATTTCGAAAGCTTCTATTCTCTTCTTGTCCAAACTGGTTATCGTCCATGTTTCACTTCCATACATGGCTACACTCCATACAAATACTTTCAGAAACGACTTCCTGACACTTAAATCTATACTCGATGTTAACAAATTTCTCTTCTTCAGAAACGATTTCCTTGCCATTGCCAGTCTACATTTTTTATCCTCTCTACTTCGACCATCATCAGTTATTTTACTCCCTAAATAGCAAAACTCCTTTACTACTTTAAGTGTCTCATTTCCTAATCTAATCCCCTCAGCATCACCCGATTTAATTTGACTACATTCCATTATCCTCGTTTTGCTTTTGTTGATGTTCATCTTATATCCTCCTTTCAAGACACGATCCATTCCGTTCAACTGCTCTTCCAAGTCCTTTGCTGTCTCTGACAGAATTACAATGTCATCGACGAACCTTAAAATTTTTTATTTCTTCTCCATGGATTTTAATACCTACTCCGAATTTTTCTTTTGTTTCCTTTACTGCTTGCTCAATATTCAGATTGAATAACATCGGGGAGAGGCTACAACCCTGTCTCACTCCTTTCCCAACCACTGATTCCCTTTCATGCCCCTCGACTCTTATAACTGCCATCTGGTTTCTGTACAAATTGTAAATAGCCTTTCGCTCCCTGTATTTTACCCCTGCCACCTTCAGAATTTGAAAGAGAGTATTCCAGTTAACGTTGTCGTACATAAAAATTACGTCGTTATTTGGAAACACGAAGTCCATAAATGGCTCCAGATTGTCTCCAAGCAGCCGAAGATAACCAAGACCCAACCCTTCCCATGTAAACACAACACATACCATTACGGGTGTGGTATCGATAGTTCCGATGCCACAGCGTAGGTTGGCACTACGAGAGCGGAAGATCTTCGCCGACGACAGCGCCCTCTAGCCGACGCTGTGCAGCTCAACGAGCGCCGCTCCACTTCCGCCCAGGTCATGAAGGAAAACAGACGGCCGAGAACCATCGCTTTAGCTTAGCTTGCTATTGACACTTTCTTATCTGGACTTTGGCTTCGCACCTACGTGCTCACCTGTACCAGAGATACGTATTCATTTGTATGTGTTCATACACCAGTAAAAATCTCTTTTACTTTACCTGCAATATCGACGTGCTTTACCTCACCTGCTCCCACTAGCTTCCTTTCATTCGGCATCTTTGTCAGATTTCAGGAGCAGAATCGCAAAAATGGGGCCACCACCCATTTGCACTTTTCTCACCTCAGTGTACTTAACAGAAATAAAGTTTGACCAGAACAATAAGCCTTTAGATTTTACAATCAACATAAATCAGTGTGGCAAGTACGTGAGTTTATAGTGTACCTAATTATATTTTCACATGTAAGTACAGAATAATGATTTCGAGTATACATCGAGCTTACAACATATCACATGAATATGCACCGGCATCGCATGAGAAAAACTAAAAACTACTATATACTGCACATAATTCAGTGACGTGCGTAGATTAGTTTACAATAGTATCTGCCTGGGCAGCTTAGAGATTATGAATATATAGTTTTCGACTGGCTCGCATTGGATGACTTGATTACTGCTGGGTTAGCCCAGGGCCGCCATTCGCCTCTGTTCCATAGAAAACCAACAGCACTTATGGAAGGAACTTTCCAGTCCGTCCCTAGATATTGAAATGTCCCCTTAGAAAAATTACTGACACACAATATTTTTTGGCGCAACGCAATCTGACTTTCAAAAATCCCTACAAAAGAATCGCCCTGACTAACATTAACCTATACGTTTCACAAATCACTTACCTCACAAAAATCTTGGTTATTCGAACTACTGCAATACAGCGAGCGCCACTACTGCCAGCTAAATAAAAGATTCAAACTACGGAAGGCACTTAACTACTGATAGGCACAGTTAGCAAATGAAAGATTTTAATAAAGAATAATCAATGTATTTACCTTAATAGTCATCAAAAGTCATAATATATATAGCAGTTCATGACATCCAGTCTTACAAATTTCAAAATTCCGCCATTTCTCTCCCCACATCCACCACTGCTGGCGGCTCACCTCCAACTGCGCAACGCTACGCGCTGTTAACATCCAGCTGCCCAACACTACAATGGCAGACAACAATGCAAACCAGCCACAGACTGCACACAGCACATACAGAGCGCTACGTGGCATTACCAATATAAAAACTTAAACAGCCTATGCCTATTTACAATATGTACAAAATGTTCTTCCTTTAACGATGATTTGGAGCAGCATATATCAAGTATGTGGTGCATGAGATGCGTCGGTCAGCTAGGTGGTGATGGGTGAGTGTGACTCCTTGAGTACAGCATTGTCATCATGTAGCAAAAAAAAAAAAAAAAAAAAAAAAAAAAAAAAAAAAAAAAAAAAAAAAAAAAAAGGGCATTAGAAAAATAAAACAGTGCTCTTCCTGTAAAAAAAATTTTCATTGGCTTTACAAAAGGAATTAGTTTCAGAGGAGTGCAAAATCAGGTATTTACATATTATAGTCTGTTGCTTCTAGCGAGGTAATATGTAATCTGTTTATAAGTTAATGCGCTCAGAGTGTTTTTGGTCGTTCGTGTCTTTGCTGTAGAATAACAGTGTTCGTGAGTGAATATGTCATCGACTTCCGTGAAGTGATTGATTATCGCATGTGTATGTCAACTGTTCATAACGAAGAACGCAGCGTGTTTGTCACCTGTCCACCTCAACAGCATGGCGCTGGTATCTTGTTGTAAAAATATGGCAGCAGCTACAAAATCGGGCTTGTAGTTCGCTCACCATCCGCTATAAATAAGGCGCTGGTTTTATAGTAGCGCTGGAATTTGAATAGTCGACAATCTATTTAACAGTCAACGTAATATGTTGATAAACTATGTGATCAAAAGTATCCGGACATCCCCAAAAACATACGTTTTTCATATTAGGTGCATTGTGCTGCCACCTATTGCCAGGTACTCCGTATCAGCGACATCAGTAGTCATGAGACATCGTGAGAGAGCAGAATGGGGCGCTCCGCGGAACTCACGGACTTCGTACTTGGTCAGGTGATTGGGTGTCACTTGTGTCATACGCCTGTACGCAAGATTTTCACGCTACTAAACGTCCCTAGGTCCACGGTTTACGATTTGATAGTGAAGTAAAAACTTGAGGGGCACGTACAGCACAAAAGCGTACAGGCCGACCTCGTCTGTTGACCGACAGAGACCTCCAACAGTTGGAGAGGGTCGTAATGTGTAATAGGCAGACATCTATCCAGACCATCACACAAGAATTCCAAACTGCATCAGGATCCAATGCAAGTACTATGACAGCTAGGCGGGAGGTGAGAAAACTTGGATTTCATGGTCGAGCGGCTTCTATAAGCCATACATCACGCCGGTAAATACCAACCGACGCCTCGCATAAACACTGGACGATTGAACAGTGGAAAAACGTTGTGTGGAGTTTGTGTGGAGTGACGAATCACGGTACTCAATGTGGCGATTCGATGGCAGGGTGTGGGTGTGGCGAATGACCTGTGAACGTCATCTGCCAGCGTGTGTAGTGCCAATAGTAAAATTCGCAGGCAGTGGTGTTATGGTGTGGTCGTGTTTTTCATGGAGGGGGCTTCCACCCCTTGTTGTTTTGCGTGGCACTATCACAGCACAGGCCTATATTGATGTTTTAAAAATGGTTCAAGTAGGTCTGAGCACTATGGGACTTAACTTCTGAGGTCATCAGTCCCCGAGAACTAAGAACTACTTAAACCTAACTAACCTAAGTACATCGCACACATCCATGCCCGAGGCAGGATTCGAACCTGCGACCGTAGCGGTCGCGCGGTTCTAGACATTGATTTTTTAAGCAAGTTCTTACTTCCCACTGTTGAAGAGCAATTCGGGAATGGCAACTGCATCTTTCAATAAGATAGAGCACCTGTTCATAATGCACGGCCTGTGGCGAAATGGTTACACGACAATAACATCCTTGTAATGGATTGGCCTGCACAGAGGCCTGACCTGAACCCTGTAGAACACCTTTGGGATGTTTTGGAACGCCGGCTGCGTGCCAGGTCTCACCGACCGACATCGATATCTCTCCTCAGTGCAGCACTCCGTGAAGAATGGGCTGCCATTCCCAAAAAAACCTTCCAGCACCTGATTGAACGTATACTTGCGAGAGTGGAAGCTGCTGTCATGAAGGCTAAGTGTGGGCCAACACAATATTGAATTCCAACATTACCGATTGAGGGCGCCACGAACTTGTAAGTAATTTTCAGCCAGGTGTCCGGACACTTCTGATCAGACAGTGTACACGCCACATGTCCATCGCGTTCGTTCGTGTGAGTTACGTGACACAACAGTTTCTGGAAGTGTTTACTTCTTTACAACCACACCGATCGAGACATCACCACATACAGTTTCCGTACTGTCGGAGTTTGCAGTAAGTGGATAACTACAGGCATTTTTTTTTTTTTTTTTTTTTTTTACTGTTCAGTTTAATTTGGAGCATCGTGCAACTGATGAGTAAGGGAGGCATGATTCAGCTCTACAGATACGCAACTTGGTTAACGAGTCCGCATTGTAGTTTGTATCTTGTCCATGTAAAGGATAGGGTCGGCAATGTCCAGGTCTGATGATACCCGGAAGGATAAACAAGTTGTCTGCAGTTGCACCTCGGGAGTCTCAGCAGAAGGCCAAACAATGTTCAGCTCCGACTGTACTCGACAGGGAAAACAAGTCTGGTACCTATAATATATTAAAAAGGTTCACAATGTCACTTCACGTACTGTTCATTCATCATCGGTTTCCCACGAACGTTCACAGTAAAATGATTGTCCCAGATAAAATATCAGTTGTAACATAAAATCTTAAATTTAGCCAAAAAAAATTATTAAAATTTCTCGATTCAACTGTGACTATAAAGTTCTGTACATGACTTGTCGATACTTTCAAACTATGTTAAAGTGCTAAAAGTGAATGAAGTAATAGATATTCTTTAAAGAAACCGTAAATAAATGGCTTTTATGGTTATAATAATAGGTTATTCGAAAATAGATAATGGTTGGTTGGTTGTTTTGGGGAAGGAGACCAGACAGCGAGGTCATCGGTCTCATCGGATTAGGGAAGGACGGGGAAGGAAGTCAGCCGTGCCCTTTGAAAGGAACCATCCCGGCATTTGCCTGGAGCGATTTAGGGAAATCACGGAAAACCTAAATCTGGATGGCCGGACGCGGGATTGAACCGTCGTCCTCCCGAATGCGAGTCCAGAGTCTAACCACTGCGCCACCTCGCTCGGTTGAAAATAGATAATATTCTTGACAAAGTGGATAAGAAAGTCGAGGGTTGACTTTGAGTTTTCAACCCACGGCTGTGTGGATGAGCTTGGCGCTAAGTGGGACAGTTAGGATAGAAAGGAACGAAAAACAATCAGTTGCAGACAGGATAGCGTCGTGTGCGGATGCAGCTGTGTCGTGTCTGGCGACGTCAAGATACTTTGAGTGCCAGAACTGTGTATAATCGAGTGTGTGGCAGCGTTATTTGCATCATAAGGTCGTCTTGCGATTTTTGGAAAGCAAGAATATGCAACATTAATTTAAGATGGAATATGAAGGCAACGTAATATCAAGAAAAATGGCTACTTCAAGCAGCGTGGCAGTAATAAATTAATTCCACCTCTCTGGAGACATGAAGAAATATTATCATTCTGCAGGCTACAACTAGAGCGCCGTCAGACCTGCGATAAATAAGGCGCAAGTACTGTTTTATTACAGATAAGTTGTTACAATGTGCTGAATGTTACAGTCACAAACGTCATATCTGACTGCTGGAAAGATACACTTATTTTCAAGTATTCGTTAAAGTCGTTATCCTAATTTCCTTTTCACCATGTTTAGATAATTTTGCGTATATCTAAATGAACAAAAGACCGTATAAAATATTGCCAGAATTATGACAATGAAAGAGTTTGTAAGTGTAGTTAGCTGGAAAATACAGCTTTAACTTCACCTGAATATGTATAAAGAAACTGGTCGCAATGCTAATTCACTTAATGATTCAGATTTTGAGACTACTATCTCTTTATTTTCACATATTCAATTTTCATTAACATGTAACTCTAGCATTTAGAGATGGTAGCTATTGATGTACATCAGAACCTCAAAGCGTGCATTCATCTTCATTCCAAGTAGAACACTGAAAATTAATAGTAGTAACGTAAATTTATTTCAGTAACAGTTAAATAACTTCTGAAAGAATAAGTTTAAATTGCTCCTACAGAGATGGCAACCACAAATCTTCTCAGAATTAATATATGTTTCCGAGGGACTGTCGTATATACATTTACATGATTACATTGCAATTAACGACTAAGTTTCGGGGAGAGGGTTCATCGAACCAACGTTGATCTACTTCTCTGCCGTTCCATTCTCG